>NC_047019.1:11032287-11752747 GCF_902652985.1 Pecten maximus | reverse complement strand
TTAATAGACATGACACATACCTGTATGTATCAGTTGAGAGTACAGTACATGTGCATTGTATATTTCATTGCTGGATTTAAAAATGTAGCATAATATTTTTCATGGTTTCATGTCTGCTTTGTCGATGGATTAATTTAAGAGAAAATGCATTTTAATTTCCATAAGTCATCTGAATGCTTAAACACTTTTAATAATAATGACAAAAGAAAAGAGATAATTTCTAATTATAATTGAATATAAATTTCATTACATCTTTAAAGTCCAAGGGTTTATAGGATTTACCTGGAATTAGGAGGACGCTTACTAAAGCTTTGAACATTGATTATATAAAAGAAATCCTGATTATCAGCACTTTCGATATGTTAAAGTTCGTCTGGTTAAAATTACATTTTGCTTCTTAAGTTAAAACAAGTAATTTGATAAATAGTACTTTCAATCTATACACTATAGCAAATTCAGATATAATTTGTAAAAAATCCTCTATATGCACTGTCATAATTGTTTTTCAGTGAAACATTGAATTGTTGATTCAAATACTTGTAGGAAAGAATCTGAGATTATTACTTGACATTTGTAACATTAACAAAAAATGGTAAAGATTATAGTGCTTGACTTGGAGCTAGAAGATGTGTGCAATAATTAGCTGTAGGTACATGTACATGCATATGTACCGGTATATCATTTTACAATCAAGCTGGTTCTTATATCAGATTGCAAAACTGTCACAGACAATGTGTTAAGTAACACATGTTATTTAAATTGTATATATGTAATTTTGTGTTACAATACAGTCTGAGTTTCCTCTGGCCCTAATACCAGGCTTGGGGCATTCTGACTGTCAAAATGTAGGGCCAGAGGAGACTCGGGCTAAACAAAACTGTGATATAATGTTGTGAAATTATTAAACTTGAAAAAAAAAAGGATAAAAATCTTGTCTTGTATTCCCCAATAGGTAAGTAATAGTTCAGTTGTACCCCATATATACCTGGTACAGGTATAGGATGTAGGTTAGCTCAGTTGTACCCCATATATATCTGGTACAGGTATAGGATGTAGGTTAGCTCAGTTGTACCCCATATACCTGGTACAGGTATAGGATGTAGGTTAACTCAGCTATACCCTACCTGGTACAGGTATAGGATGTAGGTTAACTCAGCTGTACCCTACCTGGTACAGGTATAGGATGTAGGTTAACTCAGTTGTACCCCATATACCTGGTACAGGTATACGATGTAGGTTAACTCAGTTGTATCCCATATACCCGGTACAGGTATAGGATGTAGGTTAGCTCAGTTGTACCCCATATACCTGGTACAGGTATAGGATGTAGGTTAACTCAGTTGTACCCCATATACCCGGTACAGGTATAGGATGTAGGTTAGCTCAGTTGTACCCCATATACCTGGTACAGGTATAGGATGTAGGTTAACTCAGTTGTACCCCATATACCTGGTACAGGTATACGATGTAGGTTAACTCAGTTGTACCCCATATATCTGGTACAGGTATAGGATGTAGGTTAACTCAGTTGTACCCCATATACCTGGTACAGGTATAGGATGTAGGTTAGCTCAGCTGTACCCCATATACCTGGTACAGGTATAGGATGTAGGTTAACTCAGTTGTATCCCACACCTGGTACAGGTATAGGATGTAGGTTAGCTCAGTTGTACCCCATATACCTGGTACAGGATATAGGTTAGCTCAGTTGTACCCCATATATCTGGTACAGGTATAGGATGTAGGTTAGCTCAGTTGTACCCCATATACCTGGTACAGGATATAGGTTAGCTCAGTTGTACCCCATATATCTGGTACAGGTATAGGATGTAGGTTAACTCAGTTGTACCCCATATACCCGGTACAGGTATAGGATGTAGGTTAACTCAGTTGTATCCCATATATCTGGTACAGGTATAGGATGTAGGTTAGCTCAGTTGTACCCCATATACCCGGTACACGTATGAGATGTAGGTTAGCTCAGCTGTACCCTATATACCCAGTACAGGTATAGGATGTAGGTTAACTCAGTTGTACCCCATATACCTGGTACAGGTATAGGATGTAAGTTATAAATTAGCTCAGTTGTACCCTATACACATCGTACAGGTATAGGATGTAGGTTAGCTCAGTTGTACCCCATATACCCGGTACAGGTATAGGATGTAGGTTAGCTCAGTTGTACCCCATATACCCGGTACAGGTATAGGATGTAGGTTAGCTCAGTTGTACCCCATATACCCGGTACAGGTATAGGATGTAGGTTAACTCAGTTGTTCCCCATATACCCGGTACAGGTATAGGATGTAGGTTAACTCAGTTGTACCCCATATACCCGGTACAGGTATAGGATGTAGGTTAGCTCAGTTGTACCCCATATACCTGGTACAGGTATAGGATGTAGGTTAACTCAGTTGTTCCCCATATACCTGGTACAGGTATAGGATGTAGGTTAGCTCAGTTGTACCCCATATACCTGGTACAGGTATAGGATGTAGGTTAGCTCAGTTGTACCCCATATACCTGGTACAGGTATAGGATGTAGGTTAGCTCAGTTGTGCCCTGTATACCTGGTACAGGTATAGGATGTAGGTTAGCTCAGCTGTACCCCATATACCTGGTACAGGTATACGATGTAAGTTAACTCAGTTGTATCCCATATACCCGGTACAGGTATAGGATGTAGGTTAACTCAGTTGTACCCCATATACCCGGTACAGGTATAGGATGTAGGTTAGCTCAGTTGTACCCCATATACCTGGTACAGGTATAGGATGTAGGTTAACTCAGTTGTACCCCATATACCTGGTACAGGTATACGATGTAGGTTAACTCAGTTGTACCCCATATATCTGGTACAGGTATAGGATGTAGGTTAACTCAGTTGTACCCCATATACCTGGTACAGGTATAGGATGTAGGTTAGCTCAGCTGTACCCCATATACCTGGTACAGGTATAGGATGTAGGTTAGCTCAGCTGTACCCCATATACCTGGTACAGGTATAGGATGTAGGTTAACTCAGTTGTATCCCACACCTGGTACAGGTATAGGATGTAGGTTAGCTCAGTTGTACCCCATATACCTGGTACGGGATATAAGTTAGCTCAGTTGTACCCCATATACCTGGTACAGGTATAGGATGTAGGTTAACTCAGTTGTATCCCACACCTGGTACAGGTATACGATGTAGGTTAGCTCAGTTGTAACCCATATACCTGGTACAGGATATAGGTTAGCTCAGTTGTACCCCATATACCTGGTACAGGTATAGGATGTAGGTTAACTCAGTTGTATCCCACACCTGGTACAGGTATACGATGTAGGTTAGCTCAGTTGTACCCCATATACCCGGTACAGGTATAGGATGTAGGTTAACTCAGTTGTATCCCATATATCTGGTACAGGTATAGGATGTAGGTTAGCTCAGTTGTACCCCATATACCCGGTACACGTATGAGATGTAGGTTAGCTCAGCTGTACCCTATATACCCAGTACAGGTATAGGATGTAGGTTAACTCAGTTGTACCCCATATACCTGGTACAGGTATAGGATGTAAGTTATAAATTAGCTCAGTTGTACCCTATACACATCGTACAGGTATAGGATGTAGGTTAGCTCAGTTGTACCCCATTTACCCGGTACAGGTATAGGATGTAGGTTAGCTCAGTTGTACCCCATATACCCGGTACAGGTATAGGATGTAGGTTAGCTCAGTTGTACCCCATATACCCGGTACAGGTATAGGATGTAGGTTAACTCAGTTGTTCCCCATATACCCGGTACAGGTATAGGATGTAGGTTAGCTCAGTTGTACCCCATATACCTGGTACAGGTATAGGATGTAGGTTAGCTCAGTTGTACCCCATATACCTGGTACAGGTATAGGATGTAGGTTAGCTCAGTTGTGCTCTGTATACCTGGTACAGGTATAGGATGTAGGTTAGCTCAGCTGTACCCCATATACCTGGTACAGGTATAGGATGTAGGTTAGCTCAGTTTGTAACCCATATACCTGGTACAGGTATAGGATGTAGGTTAGCTCAGTTTGTAACCCATATACCTGGTACAGGTATAGGATGTAGGTTAGCTCAGTTTGTAACCCATATATCTGGTACAGGTATAGGATATAGGTTAGCTCAGTTTGTAACCCATATATCTGGTACAGGTATAGGATGTAGGTTAGCTCAGTTGTTAGCATGTAGTCTTCTTAATTCTTATCACCGAAGATTTTCTTAACTTAAATTCAGACTTGTTCCCGATTTAAAGTGGCCACTTGCCCAAGATGTTACCGTCTTATTTCTCCCAATACATTTGGGTATTATTTGCTCCACAGCCCTCAATGAATCCATCGTTACATGACATTAAAGACTGTGACCTTTATAATGTCTCCATGTTAACAACCAAAATATATCATCTTTTCTGATGAAAAGAAGACATTGTAATGGGAGAGAAAAAGTACAACCAGATGGGACTTGAACCCGTGACTCCCTTACTCTAGACAGATGCTCTGATGATTTGAGCTACTAGGCCACCAGCGTTCAGCCCGAACTTCTGTTTCACCCAATAACTTGTGTATGAGTAACAGGTGATTCTAAGTGAAATTTGAGATGGCCACCATCTTGAAAGTCTGTTACCTGCCCTGAGGCCAACTCGATTTTCACTTTTTCGCCTTCTAGAATATAACTTCCAGTCACTCGATTTGAAGCTTTTCTGCTTCTGGAAGATCTTGGACCTCTTCCGTCTTGAAGCTGGAAGATTTATCTTCCAAGATGGCGGCGACCATGTTTAAGTGTGCTACATGCGGAGTGACGAGCTTCACTAGAGAAGAATTTATGGCACATACACGCACAGGATTGTGTTACAGTGTTTCTGAGAAAACTTGAAAACTTGTTTGTTTTGGGTTATGTTCTTCTGGTTTACTCGAGTTGGCCTCCGATTGGTTAAATATGTAAAATACAAAAACACAACATAAGGATGCTTTCTTTTCATTTAATTTATTTCTTGTAGACAGCTACATATACCTTCAACAACAATCAACTGTTGAACAGTTAAATATCTTGTCCAATAATGTTCATTTCAACAACAAAACAAGTACATGTGTAGACATTCTCAAACAATAGATATTTTAACATCCTATCTCACATACAACATCAGTCAGTTTGTGGGACTTCAGCACTCTCAATGTTACTTCTAGCACGAATACATTTCATTACATGTATTTTTCTACAAAATATACGTTCAACCTCTGCCCTTGTACCCCAATCTTTTCATTCAAAGCAAAACAGATCTAAATTCTGTGCACTCTGGTATTTATTTTTCATCAAATATATTGCCACCCAGTTTCCTTGAAAATACATGTATGTACATACATATTTTGAAATCTTTCCTCCTGAATTTTTTTTCAATTATAGCAATTAAAATACCAGGTACATGTATGTGTACATTAAGAATTAAACTTCAAATTGGTAAATTTAATCAACTTCAAAAGTTTGTAATAAATAGATTTTTAAAATTCACACAATTTATATTTAAAATAGTAAAATACAGACACTGAAGGTTCAGCAGCTTTCATTGATCTAAAGCAGATTTAGAAATGAGAGAGTAGATGATTTTGATGAATATTATGACACTAGTCATACAAAAAAAATGGCAAATTTATATATTTCAGACAATAATTTGGATGTCACAAACTACCAGTAAAATGACTAGTTATGATAATGTTATTGTTAAACGGCATCAGAGTGAGATACTGACAGATATAGCTATTTACCGATTCTTCATGCCCTGCTCTATTATCTTCAGAAAACATCTCATGACTTTAAAGGCTATGAGGTTTAAAATGCCACCAAGTACAACAAATTCAGTAATCGGTCAAGTATGGCTAGAACATTTCAAAAGTCCATTACGGGCCAACTAATCTGTTTCTACAAATGGAATTGATGCAGTTTGCCTTTTTTCTACACTTTAATTTATCCGAAAATAAGCCCTTGTCTGTAAATAAGCCCATCCACACCTATAATAGTTCAGTAAAGATGCTAGCAAATGCAATAGGCCTCCTCACTATTTGAGTCAAAGTTTAGGTGCGGGCCCCTGGGCTTATTACAGGATAAATATGGTACATGTGTAAAACAGATTTTCTCAGAAATTACTGTCATTAAATGTTGATGAAAATGAATAATCCCCTCACAATTATTTTAATGAATAACAAATACTATATCCAAAACAGCTAGAAATGAATTAAATAGACTTATTGCACCTTACTATCGAAAATAGAATAATTCACACCTATCCCAATACTCTCACACATGTACCTACAATACAAATACAGTTCATACACAATGCAAGACATATGTGCCCTACTAATACGAACCACCTTGCATCATTCTCTACTACATACTGGGTAACCAACTTGTATCTCACTACATGCCTACCCTCAAGTGTACATAACCTCTAAAGTTAAAAAGGTATCGAGTTGTGTCTGGCAAACTTTCTAAGATAGTAAAACACAATGAAACTTTATAAGATCTGTTTAACTAAAACATGTTCAAGACAACATACTGTATAGCTGGTTATTTTCGCAAGGATGATATTTTCATTTTTTCACGGGCCATTCATGTGGTTGCAAAAATTTGATGCTTGAAATAATAAGATTATTTCTAAATTATAATTGTTAAGAACATAATATGGCAGTTGATTTATTACAGGGTATAACAAAACTAGCATGGTTAAATACAATACTTGTGTTTATAAGCATCAATCATTATTAAATCTTGTTGGACCATCCTCGTGCTCAAGGCTCAATATAGCACGAGAAAACATACTGTAAAATATTTGGAACAAGTGTCTACTGATTTGTGAAAATTAGAAAGATATCCTCCTATGCCAGATCGTGAAACTATTATAATTTGTTAAAATTAAATTGTGAAAATAACCGACTATACTATATGGTCTCTACTCCTCCAGACTTCTTCACACAGCATTTAGTCTTTAATTCCTTGGTAGTGTATACCAACAGCTATTTGGATACTGTTTACAATACATTGTACAGTAGTGTATACCAACAGCTATTTGGATACTGTTTACAATACATTGTACAGTAGTGTATACCAACAGCCATTTGGATACTGTTTACAATACATTGTACAGTAGTGTATACCAACAGCCATTTGGATACTGTTTACAATACATTGTACAGTAGTGTATATCAACAGCCATTTGGATACTGTTTACAATACATTGTACAGTAGTGTATACCAACAGCTATTTGGATACTGTTTACAATACATTGTACAGTAGTGTATATCAACAGCTATTTGGATACTGTTTACAATACATTGTACAGTAGTGTATACCAACAGCCATTTGGATACTACAATACATTGTACAGTAGTGTATACCAACAGCCATTTGGATACTGTTTACAATACATTGTACAGTAGTGTATACCAACAGCCATTTGGATACTGTTTACAATACATTGTACAGTAGTGTATACCAACAGCCATTTGGATACTGTTTACAATACATTGTACAGTAGTGTATACCAACAGCCATTTGGATACTGTTTACAATACATTGTACAGTAGTGTATACCAACAGCCTATTTGGATACTGTTTACAATACATTGTACAGTAGTGTATACCAACAGCCATTTGGATACTGTTTACAATACATTGTACAGTAGTGTATACCAACAGCTATTTGGATACTGTTTACAATACATTGTACAGTAGTGTATACCTACAGCTATTTGGATACTGTTTACAATACATTGTACAGTAGTGTATACCAACAGCCATTTGGATACTGTTTACAATACATTGTACAGTAGTGTATACCAACAGCTATTTGGATACTACAAGACATTGTACAGTAGTGTATACCAACAGCTACAGTGGAACCTCTATAAACCGAACATGCATGGGACATGACTATTTGTTCGGTTTATAGAGGGTTCGGTTTGGAGAAGTTGATCGAAAATTGACCGGTCAAATTCCAGATATAATTGGTTGGACGATGTTTTATTAGAATGCACCCGATTACAAAACGGCACGTACATACTTAGACAATTTGGATTGTCTGAATAATATGCATATTATGAAAGTTAATCAATGTATATATTGCAGAATATATAAGAAAGGCAAATGACTATAACAATAGTTTTAAACAGTATTTTCACATGTACAACTACACTTTACGATCGGCCTACATTTTGTTACATCCGGTGAAGCTTCCGTCATGTGGATGGAGCCAATAGTCCGATATGGAATATTTTACACATCAAATAATATTAAAGGGTGTGAAGATGTTTTGTTTCAATATCAATATCAATTGATCAGATGATACTGGTCGTATTTCCGACATCGCTGTTGTCTAAGAAAACATCACGGGCTTCTTTACGAAAACAACCCCTTTTTGGCCTCATGCAAATTAAATGCGAAACTCAGGCTTCCAGCTCTATTGCATTGAGAAGATAAACGAACCGACGCGCTTCAATGAAGTGTGGCATCGTTTCATAATTGTCGTGTTGATTATACACTAGGCCTTCCGTCATAATGCCCCTTTGGGGTATATATTGGATACCTGTACAAATCACCTACGTAGGTCCCGAGACAATAAGGCTTCACACAATACCCGTCACAGTTGTTGTTTCACGGTTGACTGGCCTGACCTCGTGTCATAATCGCTCAGGTAAGGCCGGTTTTCAGAAGTAATTTTTGGTATATTTTAACAGGAACCGGACACAAAATCAGTCCGGTGTTCGGAATTCAGAAGGATCGGTATTTGGAAGTTTTTTAATACTATAATAAAGAAGGACCAATTCCGTGCAATAACAATTCGTTCGGTATTCAGAGGTGTTCGGTTTTTAGAAGGTTCGGTTTTCGGAAGTTGCACTGTATTTGGATACTGTTTACAATACATTGTACAGTAGTGTATACCAACAGCTATTTGGATACTGTTTACAATACATTGTACAGTAGTGTATACCAACAGCTATTTGGATACTGTTTACAATACATTGTACAGTATTCTGTTCATTAGCAAATAAATTACCACTGTATAACAATCTTGTAAACCATGTTTTCCGATTCTCAATTGCATATCAACAGAAAGTCTTGATAACTGTCAACTGTTTGTACCTCCTATATTTTTTTTCAGTGAAGTAATCACCACCTACTACACGGAGACCTCACCCCAAAATGACCCTCGCTGTTCATGGGGCGATAAACCCAGCAAACAAAAATCAACCATATCACCAAAGTCAAACCATTTACAACCATTGAAACACTACAACTAAAACCATATGTTTCTGACTTAAAATTCTTTCTCTCTTACTCTCTTAAACAAAACTTTGATACAGAATCACCTTATGACAGCTGAACGTATGATTCAAAATGCTGTCTCCTTAATGAAATGCCACTACATCCAAAATTAAGTAAAAATTTTGCAATAGACACGAAGTGCCTACCATCTAACAAACTGGTGCAGGCAACAAAACGATCACCGTTTATTGAAATCTTTCTGGTATTGCCAAAAAACGAACAAATAAAGCCACATTTTACTTAGCTGGAATTTTCTCTGGCCCCAGCACCAGCCGTTAGGTAATTGGACGAATAAATGTCGCACATGCATCCACCGTCAAGATGTCTGATGTCAGGTGCTGGGGCCAGCGGAAACCCCCGCTACACTTCTCTCGGACTTTGTATCACATCTATCATTGTATCCAGGAATTGTACTTGTATATCACAGTTGGAAAATATAACGAACATCAACTTAACCATTTAAACAATGATCCTCACAATGTCCCATAGCATTCAATTAAAAATTTTGTTAAGTAAGTCGAACTGACAACTTCAGTCTTAACTGAGCACAACTCTGGTCAAACACTGACCAACCTGTCTACAGTTGAAGAGTACATCTATACAAAGATGTATTTTTACAAGAAGTCAAATTCTAGCAGCTGGTGAATAAAGTGGACATAACAATCTCTAACCAATACAAAGTATAAATATCAACTTGTTTTGCCCATTTAACTAATTCTTATGTTTTAAATTAATTAGTAGTTATTTTTGCATGTATCAATTTCTTCAAAAGAGTAAAAACAGTTTCTGTATAAATAGCATAAAGTTCAGAAGCCATCGTTGATGAAAATTTAGCAGTACTTTTAATGAATTTCAAAAAATAAGAGATGATAAAATCTCAAAAAATTCTCCAAACAAGAGTACTGCAGGGCAGAACAATATATGCCTGTCAAAGGCCATGTAGAGTAAGATATTAATATCTTGCACTGAAATAAAATTTGCATCACTTTACAATTAGTTTCCAACTAAATTTGATACCCTGATGATAAAGCCTACCAAGTTTGAAAAATGTAGATCTAAATCTCTGGACAAAAAAAAATACTGCAATTCAGTGGAATAACTATTACAAAAATAGCCTAATCAAAGGCAAAAATAGCCTAATAAAAATGCCTTAACTGGAAACAACCTTACATCATAATCATAATTCCTAAAAGTTTTGCAGAGATTAGTCTAAAAATGCAGATCTCTGGGCAAACAACAGTTGATACTGATATCGGATGGACAGCAAATGCCATACCATAATACTCCCATCGAATTACATGCTTATGAAAATGATTAATATCAAAATAGATTTACTTCTACTTGCAAGTTGTGAAGTTTCTTTTTCAGTTATTTCAGGTTCATGTTCTAGCATGTAACATACCAATACTTCAAGAACTTTCTATGTTTAATCCCCTCAATTACACTAGATTTCGACAACAAAAGTTGGCTACGAAACCAAGTTTTTCCGCAACATTATAATGATTATAAATCAAACCTTGATTCAGTACTTTGTCATATTTAGCTGTACTTTATATCCTTTGGCCTTATCAAACTGATGCCAGATTAAATGACTAATGATATTGATACTATCGGAATATTTGTTCAAAAAGTCATTTGAACTTCGATGATGTTTCAGGAATGGATGAATAGATATCTTGACAACAAACGGAAATGATTACAGATATTATATATTTTTAAAGATACTTTAGAATCACCACCTATAGATTTTTGCATTAAAATATAACACCCAACAAGTATTTCAATTTCAACTATAATGCAAATATTCACAACAAGTTTTCTGATTTTTTTGAAAACATAATATACTGGCACACACAAATTTAAGTTGGTTATAAATCTTGGAATCACATTTTATCAGAATGATAAAAATACTGGCACTTCAATCTTACAATGCATGATTTGATAACTAATTCATGATGGTAAGTCTGATTACTGTCCTGTATGGTCACTGGTCTACACAACAGAGGATCTTACATAGTATTAATGCAACAATGAGTTCATTTAACTATAAGATTCTATTTCTCAAATAGCTCCAAATATTCATGAGACAACATTAAGCAAATTAATTTCATATAAAGGCCAGTGAATTTCCACTCGGACGGTACACTTTTCCACTTCCGAGAAAATTATGCGATGTCGTTTATTCATGGTGTCACAAAAGTGTTATTACATGAATTGTGTCAATCATATCTATGATAGGGGCATATAACATGTCTAAGAAAATTTCATCAATCGCCCTTTACTATAATGCAGAATTTTCACCAACTTATAATATTTTTCTTTACATTTTTTTTTATGAAATCACATAAAATAAAAAAACATTGTAAGTCTTTGGGTATGAATCTTTGACTTTTCAATAAAGATCAAATTTATCAATTACTGACTCTAGTAGTTTGCATAACAGAATAATTTTAACTGGTGTATCACATGATCTGGTGACAATATACATAGCATACAATTAAAAACGTGTGATTTTGTATGATTTCACCACAGACCTCGATTCACAACATTGAAAGTTTAAACAGATACATGATTATGTTAATGATACCGGCTAGTTAATCTAAATGTCCAAATTAAACAGCAAACTGACAGTAAGCAAAATGGAAGACTTTTGGTGTTAACGAAACACGGTAAGTGTTTTTGTTATACCGTACTCATCCTCAAATAAGCCCCCTCCCCTGGTGTAAAGATTTGTCGAAGGTTTATTTGGGAACTACATTTAACTTACTATCTTAATATTGATGATTTTGACAAAATGAAGAAGGGGGCTTATTTGTAGATAGGGGTTTACCGTTATAATCAAAGAGTAGATTTAATGGTACTCAACACACATAATTGCACTTCAAACAGCTAATGTGTGAACTCGTTCGATTGTCATCATTATCTAAAACTAATTAATCTACACACTTGAATTTGTTTTCTACATTGGAAAATCATTAAAATTATCATAGCTATGAAAAATAAAATATTCCTATCAATAAAAAGACACGAAGGAAATTATGGGATTTTGTACATATGGACAAAATTTGTCTGTACACAAAAATACCTGGCAAAAATAGCAGATTTGGTTGCATGAAATTTGACAATTTCTATATTACTTTTTCGGCAATTATCTCCTTATTTTTTTTAAAGAATGCTTGAAAACGTTGTGCAACAATTTCTTAGATCTGGAATAAAGAGATATATAACCATTGAAGATAAATTAGAATTTGGTTTTGCTTTGGGGGAAACACTAAAATACTTTAAAGATCATGATCACAGACCAGGTGGTTGCTATTGCAACACCTCCGTAAAATATCACAAAGTCCACCTCACATTCAGCGAGTGAGATGTGGTGGTCAGCACTATATACAGTTGATAACTTAAGATTAAATATTTTACAATTACAATTTTTACATTTCTTATTTCATCATGAGATAAAGGCCACTTTTTGTAATATATCACAATGGCCTCTTTATTTACGAATGTCTTTGGACAAAAAATATTATATCACATAAGTTTGGTCACGATTAATGTTTAAAACATTTTTGTGACATATTTTGACTTGATGAATGGCACCATGACAGGTGCCTTGACTATACAGACTACAAACTTTCCATATGTTTAAAACATGACTGTGAAAACCTGCAGCACCAAATATAATACTCCATGAACAGCCTTTTAACAAATGGTGATCAGCACGGCGATCTGCAGTCATCATTCCAATGGAGATTCACTATCTTCTGTCCGTTCATGTGAAGCCGTTTCTTGGATGTCGACCTATTTGATCAAGGAACAAACAAGATTTACTCACAGAGGTAAAAGGATAAGGATAAGGATGGATATGTTTGGTGTAATTTGCTAGGAGACACTTGACAATGGTGAAAATATAAATATCATAGAAAATATAAATATCATACATGTATTGAACAAGTAATGCTGCACAATTGGTGATGAATTCAGTTAGGAATAATTCTTGTTTTTTATCATTTACTGATGTGTAAACTACTTTTCACAGATATTATTTTAAATTAGTGCTTCATGTTGAAATATCTGTAAAAACTAGAAAATGCCCCTGCAGCCACATGACATCCCGAAAAACGGGTTGGTGAGGATCGCATCAGCAGTTCCTGAGATTAGCTAGTTAAATTGCAATGGGACAGGATGAGATGGGACATGGCAGGGGCATAAAAACACACATGAATTTTACCACTGTTATTTCTAATCTAAGGTCCCACTAAACTAAGTGATATTTGCGTATGTGGCACTATGCAAGTCTGGCATTTCAAAGGGTGAAAACAAGTGTTGGAAAATCCGTTCTGAAAAAACTAAGTGGTGTGCTAACTTGAAATACAAGGAGTGGCAATACATTAAGATGTCATACTGTATTTCACATATATATTAATTAAATACAAGAGATCCCTGAGGGATCTTTGCACCCACCAATGAATGATCTCAGTTCTATGAAAGCCTGATCTGTTCTCTACTATTCCCCACTTTCTCTTAAACATTTGGTAACATGGTGAACTTACATGTGAAGTCTAAGAAATATCTAAGAACAATTTACAAAATCCAAGATGGCTGCCTGTCGGCCATTTTGTTTTTCCAATCAGACTCAAAATTCAGTATGGGCACAACTAGGGACCAAAGGGAAACTGCATTTATGTGAAGTTTAAGAAATATCCTTTCAGTACTTCTCTAGAAATAATGATAACAAGGATTATTTATGGACAGACAATGGACAGATGTCAGGTGAGGTGTTAATATGGGTTAGTTTTTAAGTCGACCAATAAAATAGCTGATATATTATAATTAACATGTTGTGCTAGTTTATAGTGTGAAACGTTTTGGAAAGGTGATGTAGATCACAGAATAAAGCAATACAGTAAGCAGAAAGACATAGGGCCAAGTGAGTTAAAATATGAAAATTTCACTAGTTTGAACACAGCACAGCACCCTTTTGATAAGAAAACCTACTGTGTCTGCATGCAATGTATTATCAGACCTTTACGAAGGCATGGTCGACAAGAAAGCTGGCTGTTGCCCTGTCAGCTGGGTCCTGTACAAAGCAGAAAGATAGGAACTCCTTGCCCTCCTCACTCAACTTCTCTGGGATCGCCGGTGTACCTCCCATGCCTACTTTAAACATGATCTGGAAGTTGTTGTCAAACTCATGCCAGGGTCTCTGAAATACAAATAATTTATCAAATATATACGTCGTAATAAACAAGAACTAAAACCTAAAAAAATGATTTTGACATCATAATGGCCATGAAAGCACTAAAATTTACATTCTTAGCAATGTTACAGGTACATCTGCCTTCAAGTTTATATAAGGCAGCTGTCATTCAAGTTTTTACCAGAATAAAACAGAAAATTAGAAGGGGAAACGTTTGGTATCAAATGGCCATAAATTCTTTAATCAAAACACTGTCAGTGACCAGCCCATTTCAACATTATAATTTTGTCAATATAACTTGTAGAAATGCCTTTACTCTACTGGTAGTTACCTTTCCTGTGAAGATTTCAATGTTATAACTTTGTCAATATAACTTGTAGAAATGCCTTTACTCTACTGGTAGTTACCTTTCTTATAAAGATTTCAGTGTTATAACTTTGTCAATATAATTTGTAGAAATGCCTTTACTCTACTGGTAGTTACCTTTCCTGTGAAGATTTCAATGTTATAACTTTGTCAATATAACTTGTAGAAATGCCTTTACTCTACTGGTAGTTACCTTTCCTGTGAAGATTTCAATGTTATAACTTTGTCAATATAACTTGTAGAAATGCCTTTACTCTACTGGTAGTTACCTTTCCTGTAAAGATTTCAATGTTATAACTTTGTCAATATAACTTGTAGAAATGCCTTTACTCTACTGGTAGTTACCTTTCCTGTAAAGATTTCAATGACCACACAGCCAAGACTCCAGATATCTGCTGCTCTACCATGACCGACCTTGGTGATCACCTCAGGTGACATGTACGCTGTAAAATAAATTCTTCTATTTTCATCTTCCATTTCAAAATTTAAATATACCCTCAACATTTCACCAAACTTAATGCAGAAGTTCAATTAATTCCACCTCCCCACTCCCGAAAGCTGTAGGTGCCAGGATGTGGAGCTTAAGATCGTTTTCATAATAAGGGCTATTCCATTAAAATATCTACCTAACCTCAGGACTCCACAATAAATCACTTCTATATATGGTTGGATTGCCTTCCTATTACTTCTATGTAATTAATTAAATACATTCTATAGGTGGTACCCCTTAACCAGACATGGAGTCCTGGGGTGGGGTAGATCTTTTACTGGAAAAGCCATGATAAGTTTTCTCTAAGGATAACTTTTTTAGCATGATTTCTCCTTTTACTGTTGTGCACTGAAAATATTTATCATTGATGAGTCCAACAGAAAACAGTTTACCTGTAGTCCCCACCAAGTTGTTGAACTCTCCAGGCATGGTTGTATGGCTTTTTAACTTTGCTGAACAACCAAAATCTCCAAGTTTTAGACAACCACTCGATGTAAGGAAAATATTGGCACCTGCAAGACAGTATCATAATATACAAAATGAAACCAGAATTGTAAGTCATTGGATATAAAATTAATACTTACAATTAATGAATTATAAATGTATTCTTACCAGAATACTAGTAAGATTTGAATTGACTGTACATTTACTCCACATAAATCATGCAGTCACATGTTCTGTACCCAACACAAAGCATGTAGTTTTTTTTTTATCAATTTCATATCACGTTATAAATATCTTAAATCAAGTTGAAGTAGGACAGTATATTGTTGAGTACAGGTTACTGATAAAATCCCAAATTTTATCTAAAAGTTTAATCTTTCCCCTCTAATGTCAAAATCTAGCTTCAGTTATTTGGTTTTCACCTTTGATATCCCTGTGTACAATGTTATTGTCATGGAGATGATTGACAGCCAACAGAATCTCTTTGGTGTAGATACGGATCAGTGATTCAGGAAGACCCATCCTGGCAGCTTCTTCTAGTGTTCCACGGTCACAGTACTCCATAAATACCAACATTTCATCCTAAAACACACCAGGCAAAATTGTATGCCACTCAAAACCAAAATGGTTGTATGATACAATTTGCTTAGAGAAATTATACTTACAAAAAAGTAAAAACCTTCTTAAGAATTAAAACCCAATCATATTATGGTATTTTTTTATTGATCAAAAGACATTTATCAATTTACTAAAGTTAACATAATTCTATTTTTTACTTTCAACCTTCAAAAAACATTCAGCATTTAGAAAGTCCTACAAAGATAGCTACACTAACTCAGACTTATATTGCTTGTCATAAATAAAGTTAACAGCAGAAATAAAGATTTAATTTACTGAGGATATTCCTACAGCATAACTTCAAGGCCTTTATATCTCTTAATTTATGAAATTTCAATTGTTTTTTCTAGCATTTACTTACCCTGTGCACTTCAACACCATAATATTTTACAAGATTTGGGTGAAGTATTCCTTCAAACAGTGTAATCTCATCCGCTATCTCTTTTAATGCTTGATGGTCATTGATTTGAAACTTCATCTGTAAAATAACACATTCTTATAAATAAATTAATTAGTCCAGTGAGTATATAAAAATTGTGATATAACTTAAAGGTGATGAGAACAAGACATATTAACTGATCAAAGTAAAGCCAATTTGATCACAGGGGTTTAATAAAAATGATTTTTATATATATTTTGACTATCTAAATCATTGTTATTTTTATTATTTTCAACATTAATTAATTAACAATTCATGATCCT
The DNA here is from genome assembly GCF_902652985.1 of Pecten maximus. Classification (NCBI taxonomy): domain Eukaryota; kingdom Metazoa; phylum Mollusca; class Bivalvia; order Pectinida; family Pectinidae; genus Pecten; species Pecten maximus. Next base: position 11,735,601 of record NC_047019.1, on the reverse strand, counting down.
GGTTTGAGGTGAGGCATATAATTTCCCTTAATTGGCAATTTCTTAAGAAATATGATACTTGAGGGTAAATAAACCTTCATATTACCCTCCAACCAGGTCCATAAATGCACAATATGTTATATATAGGGAGCAAATACACAACATCAACCCCAATTCATGTTCCAATGATCTCACCTCTTTCATAGCCATCAATTCACCGGTATCCATGTTGACAGCTGAGAATACTTTGCCAAATTGACCTTCACCAATTTTTGTACCCCTCTGCCACCTGAAGTTGACACGTCGTGCACTGATACGCTGTTCGGGTTCGTTTCTCCGACTGGTCTTCCGCCCTACCACTCGTCTTTCTTGTAACCTTTCATCTCGGGTGCCTTCCAGATTATCAATAGCAGCCATCAGCCTATCCCGGCGAGATATAGTATTCATTGTGCTCCCCAGGTCACCAGAACTTGCTGAAATAGCAAACAAAGAATTTCAATACCTTTGTTTCTCAACAGACAAAAAATGTTCCATTGTGTTGAATTACTTTATAAGCCAAAGGCATTGCAGCAATTACAGTATTGAAAAGTTTTTATCGATATCGGATGTATAATGTATAAAACATGAAATAAATACTGTAAAAAGTTTTCCCTCCTGGAAAAATTCCATCCTCTGTATCTCTGTATCAAAGTAAATTCAATAATTAAATTTTTAACACTTGAACACATCCTGTGTTGAACTTTTATTTCATTTAAGGGAAGAACTGACTATTTCCACTCCTTAAGGATCTTGCAAACTTGATGATTTATATACTAGCATGCCATTCTATCAAATATACACTAGACAACTACGCATACCATTTGTATACATATGTACATCAATCATATAAATGATAATATAAGCATTTATTAACCAATGCATTGAGTAGGTCACTGGTCTGGAAATAAATTCTATAGAAAACCCGCACCACATAAAGTTTATTCCTTTAAATATTAACTTCAAATCCTCCATCAAGAAGCAGTTTTTATTTCAATAAATATCAGGTGAATATACTTTTTAAAAAAATGTATAATAAGCAAACTGTTCATGCTTTCCAAAAATAATTCAATGTTAGCAAAAAAGTAAAAAAGAAAAGAAAAAAATGAAAGATAAAAAAAAATGGTACAGTAAGTCTGCAGCCTGATTCTATACATGCATATTTCCTGATACTTTGATGTATAGATGTGTGGTAAGGCTACCTCTACTGCGTCTCCTCAGGAACATATCGGCAGGTGGACCGTCCTCACTGTCGTGTAAATCGACCTCTGGTGAGTTATCTGTCGAGAGACGCTTATACCCTGATCCTGACAAGAAAGTTTACAGATATACACAAGAAGCCACACATAGTCTGTGCTGAGCTACAATGCAGCGTCATTTGTGATACAAATTTTTTAAAAATATTTTGACATAACAGCAAAAAAAACATATTTTACAACACATCAGGAAAGGAAATAAACACGAACTCTGATGACATCAATGACCTTCTCAATTTTTCTCCTTGAACTGCATAATATTAATTACAGTATTTTCATTAACAGTATTTGTATCACAAAAGACGAGTTCACAGCTGCATAGCCGGGGAGAAATATGAGTTAATACATCATATAAGGTTCAGTACACAAGAAACATTCAAGATATCAAACAGCCTGTATGTTGCATTAAGATTCAAACTGAAGCAAAAAGAAGGCAGATGATGAAAATTTTGATTAAAATGAGAAGGCACGGATAAAGAATTGTAGCGGACTTTCATCTCAGAATACATAAATCACTCTTTTATTTTCAAATATCTTTGTCACAGTATATTCATTTATACTATATATTAATTATTATATTACACACAATTAAAATTCAATTAATTTTAATTATGTAAACTATTTTACTGCATACAGGTTATGGTGGGGATGTATCACTGTTTCCAATGTTCTGTTTACAAAAAGGTTAGAAACAATCAAATCAGTGTGTGCTGTGTAAATATTCTATCTACCGTTAAATCACTGTGAAAATATAGTATAATATTGTAACGGTGAAATATTATATCAGTGAGGTATTCATGTATAGCTGAATACCTATTCATTAATAAAGAAATCATAAGTTATCATAACCACAAAATGTAGCATCATGTCCCTTTTTTAAAGATGATGAGGCCCCACATTTTACACTTATCTGACCTTTGAAGAATCATGAATTTAAATGTAACGATGACCTTATAACAGTACACAGCATATCCCCACAAAGACAGTTTATTGGTTAAACTTCTTCAAGATTTTTTCTCATTGCCATGGAAATGCATAAAACTATCAAATTGAATAAATTTAACTATAATACCATCATTCCCTACCCTTAGAACATTAAAATCTCAACTCTCGGGTTGAGAATCTTGAATGTCAATGCCTCAGATTAGACTATTGAAGATCTTATCCCTCCAGTTAAGACAATTTTTTGTCACATTTATAAGATGGGGAAGAATCTATATACCTTAAACGTTTTAAATATAATAGCCAAAAAATTGTTCTGCACTTAACTGACCTTTGACATTTTTGTAGTATCATATATTTATTTAAGATATTTTTGATAGTTAAAAGTTACACTCTAGATGGTGTTAGGAGTATCAGAAAAAGAACCAGAAGAAGAGACAGAATTAAAACCACCAGTATCGATAGTAGTCATTAAAAGAACCACCATTATCGATAGTAGTCATTAAAAGAACCACCAGTATTGATAGTACACTAAAAGAACCACCAGTATTGATTGTAGTCATTACATTAGGAAGAGAGATAATAGAATTAGATATATGATTTCACGTCCATGCAAGTTGTATTTCTAGCAAGATATACCATACATTATTCTAGCTTGCCAGTTTCAATGATGCACTTTCAGCGCCTAACATGTTATTTTCAAACTACACACATGCATACCATTTTGAAGTTTTAAATAATATCAAATAAATTTCCCTGAAACTCCACCAATTGTCCTATTAAATTGTTACAGTACTTAATGGAAGAAGGTATATTCATAGTACTGTATTTCTCTCGTCATCAAATACAGACAAAATACTTATGACAAATCTAGCTTCCACATTCTGCAGTATACACAGTTGTTCGATCGAAATAATAATGATAGAATGTAAGTAAACTAAAGCTCCTTCAAGGTAAGTGTAACATAGGTTTTGGTTGTGTTTTGTACTTTTTTACCCATGAACTCCAGTAATTGAAAGTAATCACCATAAATTGAAACACAATGCATGGTTTAGGACGTCCGAGTTTATAGAGCATAAAGAGACAATGAAATTTACATGTACCGTTAGTGAGCCCTTCTGACCTGATTACTGTGACCTTCTGACCTCAATGTCTAAATGAACTTATTCATGTGTGTACATGTTTTAACACAGTAAAACTTTTATTGTAGAGTAATACTGAGTGGTGAGATTACTTTTTGTATAAGCAGAAAACTTGAATAATTTTTTGTTACATGCAGTAAATAGCTCGAGTAAAGTATCTAGTTTGGCAAAAAATAAAATTTCTGGACAACATCCTTAAATTTAGCTACGAAGACTGGAAAATTACATAATAGCTCCATCAACACAACACCAACAAAACAACCCATCTTCCTGTGCATTGCTCCCAGCCAAACAATGAATTTGAAGCAATACTGCATCAAGCTGGAAAGGTTGAGGCAAAACAATGTGGTATAGCAATACTTACTGGACTCGGCTGACTGGGGAGTGTTGGGCGGCTCACTCTGGGCCGATCGATTCGATAGTGACCTTGAAACCTTGCCCTGTTGTTCTGGCCAGGATGGGAAGCGAAGGTACGGAGGCTGGCGGCTGCTGCTCATGTCACCGCTGGATGACCTTGACATGTGCATAGGACCTGAATAACAAAGGTCATTGTAGTAGATATTGGCATCAATGTAACAAGCATGCTGGGTATTGGTAAAGTAATATATGTCCCCTAATGGCCCTCTGCTAAAAATAGTAACAGTAATCTTGACCCAGAAACCCTGAAACTTAAGTTTGATCTGTAGCTTCTCGTACTGAAGTTACATACCAACTTTCACCAACATACCTTGAAGCATCGCTGAGAAAAGAGTAAAAAACTTGAGTGGACGGACTGATGCACAGACAGACTGACAAACGAATGGTAAGGAAATCTGTAGTCCCTCCAGTTTCGACATAGGGGGTAATAAACAACTTTGCATGTCTGAACTATTTAGGATATACAAACTGTGTTTTCTTATGCAGATAAGATACAAATGGTCTAAAACTCCAAATTGTTTTCACTCTGACGGAAGCAAACTGTTCGTAGAAGATTGAAATATTGTCCGATTTTGACTTACCATGAGTTGGGCTGACAGGAGTGTATTTCTCTGCTTGACCAATAACATGAGAAATACAGTTGTGGATGTCATGTTTCAATTTCTGTAAACAAAAGAAGAAATTCTGTTATTAATTTGTTGACTATTGAAATTTTATGGTACAATTGGACACAAATAAGTTTGAAATGAGAGAAAAATCTTTATTCACCAGAGCTTGGGTAATACCTGTTGACAGTTTTGAGATTTTGCTACAGAGGAATTGTCTTCTGCAACATTGTAAAAGGCATATTTTACTGTAATATTACTGACATATTTTACAGAAATATTACTGACAGTGTCAGGAATGTTACCTCAAACTCGTCCACAGAGAGATATGCCAGGACTCGGGGCTCACAAGCCGTGATGAGGAAATCAAAGCCTTGACTTGCCCACCTAGAGAAACAGAATTATATTGTTGCAAAAATGAAGTCACAATTTCAATTCAATACTTGTAAAGATGGTCATAAGATGAAGTTTTGTAATATTAAATCTATTGCCAATTTATTATAATTATTCTTTTTTAACTAACTGTGAAATATTACTCTAAAATATCACTACAATTTTTTGAACAATTCCTTTTTCACACTTTATGATAATTCAATAAAATATTTTTAGACTAATAAGATCATTTTGATTCATAAAATTAATTAATTTGAGCAACTCATCAAAAAGTCTAAAATCACATACATTATCAGTGGTGGGCTATTCAAGTATTTTTTACAAGTAATTCCTTCAACAGTTAATGACATCTGACTTACTTGGGCCTCATCCCTCTGCCACGCTCACATTTTTCCATCACAAAGTTCATCCAGTCTTGCGCAAAGTTAACAAGCCGACGCCCCAAGTTTTGTCTTGGTTCACCAGTAACCAGACGAGTCACTTCTCTCAGGTACTGAAACAGATATGATGACTGAATCAATATCATTGTAAACATGGAATATTTTGGTTGACATCTGTAAACAGTTGAGCTGCCATTACAACCCAAACAGCAGCTCAACAGATACACTTCACCCAACTTCCGCTTTTATTCACCCAACTTCCGCTTTCAAGTGACATCATTTTAAATCAGAGCTCCTGCACAAAACAGGGATAAAATATTTCCAACTGAGAAGATCAAAAGGTAAATAAACTGTGTGAGTATAGCTTAACTTGCCTATTGATGAAATATCCAAAGATGCATTTGAAACACAATGTAGGCGGACGAAGTAAAAACAATGTATGGTACACGTAATCAAGCAAAAGTGCAAGTTCAAACATATGTTAAAATTCCAGCTAAAAACAATAAAAAATTTCTTAGTACACTCAGCCAAATCAATCTCTCAACAATTTTTATTTTCTGATACCAAATATTAATCAATCTCTCAACATTTTATTCTGATCCCAAATATTAACAATATTCTAGACAAAAATTTAATCAAATACTAAGGCATTTTATTCCTGACCTGAAGAAAACACTCACCTCAAAGCCGAAGTTGTATCCCTTGAGCATAGTCTCTCTGTAGAGGTTCAGAAGGTGGTTCCTTTCATTTTCCTCAAGTTTGGCAATGTCATCGAAGTTGAGTTTGGTATCCACCTCTTTAATGGCAGCCACCACTTTCTCCTGTAGCTGTTCAGCTGCCTCCTTCAGAGTGTAAAATAAGTGAGCAATCTTACAAAACTCTTAATCATTATCTACAGAAAGGGTGTTCCCGAAAGCATACTTATTACAGAAAGTAGAGGCTTTTTTATCTAATTTTTTTTTTATCTTAAATTTTTTTTTTATCTTAAATTTTACCCAAATTTTACTTAACCTTTGGGATCTTCTTTAATCAAAATTATCAAAGACTTTGTACATAGTAAAAACCAGAAAAGTTGTTATAAGATACTCTTTCTTTAAACAATGCTTTGTTTACCTTGAGTTCCCCAAGAGATTCTGCTATGGCTTGGTGACAGGACGTCTGTTCGTTGACCAGCGCCACAGATTTACCCATCAGCTGCTCAAATTCTTTCCTCTGTGTCATCAGGTGTGATGAATGGATCACAACCAACAAGAGGCCATCCACCTAAAGAACAGGATGTAGAAGCAAGCAATTATTTAATGAATTTTGAATTTTTGTCCATTCTGAAAAAAACAAAACAAATGAACAATTCATTTTTATGGGAAAAGAACTTAAAGCTGTCAAGCTTGCTAGTGCGGGCAATGTATTGACTCTTGAACGGAAGATGGCTATCAATTTTAAAAATTCTGATAAAACTAACAAATACTAGGACCCGTAATTAAGGAAACAGCATGGCACTGTTAGAAACATCCCATACATATCAAACACACATCAATAACATATTATACGTACAAAATATCAAATGATGGAACACTTAAACACAGATTTCATACATATACAATGGTGGAGATTTATGGGACTGAAAATCAATCTAAATTCTATTTAAATTAAACAGGCTTGTGTAGGACGACATAAAAATAAGTTTGCGAGATGAATTAAATGTAATGTGCTTGTCTAATGAGAAGCCCAGTCTCCCACTTCATCCAGTTTTACATATCAGTGAAAAATTTGATCGTTTCTCATGTTCTTACTTTGAACACAATTTACATAATTAAGATTTGCAAGCAAAATAAACCAGATAAAAGTTGCAACTTACACTTTCTAGCATCAAAACATACATCTGTCAGTCATCACATGGGTATTATTATAACATTTATCAGAATATTTCACTAGACTGTTTAAAAGTGAATGCATTACAAAACAAAAATTTAAAGTACAGTTCGGAATTTTTTTGTTTTCTTACAGCTAACAATTTTTCTTCCTTTTTTTCTTGTTGAAGGTATTAAGAGTAAAACTCTAGGGCATCAAAACACTTTTAATAAGACGAACATTAAGAACCATTCATGTATGACCTTAAAGATATACCATACCTCAATATGTGACAAAGCTATGGCTGTATCTGCAGTGGGTTCCACCTGGATTGTCTCCCCTGTCCACAAGGGACACTCATCCTTATGGTCGGTCCCCCCACTACAATTAACCATGAGAAGGTAGCCCTCATCCCTTTGGTTCATATCGTGGGACCCAGTCAGGTCCTCTCGACCACAAGTCACGTTCAGCAGTTGGATGATAAGCTGGCGACTATCCACAATACTGGAAGGGATAAACATGAGGTAGCCCGTGTTCAGCGGAGCCTCAACCTGTGTATACAATGATAAATTGTTTACATTTGGGTAAATGTTTAGTATAACAGTTCTGATTATTACAACAAAGACATAAGAAATATATCACACATACTTGTTGCAATGGTGTCATCAAAATATTCACTCTTTCATCAATAACAGGAAACATCATAAGGATACTGGCACCTACCTATGAATGGTCTTTTTTAGTTATGTAAACTTGAAATTTTCTCAAAAACGTTTTGTCTCTCATTTTCTTTCATTTAATAATCCTCGCTTTGTCATTGAAAATACAGTCAAACCTGCTCTAACGACCCCCTGTATATAACGACTGCCTGTCTATAACGACCGGTTTTAAGATTCCCCGTGAGCTTTTACTATATTACGACCCTCTGTATAGCGACTACCTGTCTAATGTGGCTAACGACCGGTGATTTCGGAACGGCGGTCGCTAATTTGTTTTCTATAGCGACCGATTTCTGTCAGCCATCTTCTGCTCTCGGCAGTCATCCCTCATAAAATCCCCGGAAAATTCAGACACATCGACCCTGGCTTGATTATACAAACAAAGGACCACCACAACCCTGGCCTGAGTATATAAACAAAAGACCCCTACCACCTGTTAGCCTATAATTACTGTAGCTGCCCTGGCCTGGGGCTCGGTAAGAGAGGAGTCGGGTCACCATGCGTGTCGGTATTACATTACAACTGTGCACAGGTGGTTTCATTTGACACGGTCAGTTAATTTTGTGATTACAACTAGGATACATCACTTCAATAACAAACACTGGTCATATCTGTCAACAAGATTTACTCACATGAAAGCCAATAATGCCTTTCTTAATCGTAGCTGTCGGTACTAGCGTTTGTACTGCCGCCATCTTTAATTAGTCAATACTAATAAAAAGTCGTAAACTGACACAAATATCCGGATTTCAATGTGGGTCAAAAAAAAAATAATTTTGGTTTTAAGAAGTAAGACTATAACACAAAATAATTAGTAGTAACACAAATATAATTAATTAATTAATTATTGTGTATTCTTTTTCTTTATTTATGAAAGAAAGGGAGATAATTTGATAGATACATATAGCATTATTTCAGAACAAAATATTTAAAAAAAATTATCCATAAGACCATTTTGAGTTATATTTTGTGTTTGGGTCCACCAATCATTAAATATTAAACCCTTCAGATTTATAAAGTTTATGCATTTATTTAACTTCTGACTGGTTTTCTGAATGCCCTGTTCAATGACAATTTATTTATGGCAGTTTTAAGTAAATTGGTTGGTGCAATAATTTTGACCTGTCTATAAAGGCAACCTGTCTATAGTGACTGTTTTTCTGTCTCCCCTTGGGCGGTCGCTATAGAGGTTTGACTGTAATATAACTGTGACCTGTTTTTGCTCTTCTGATTGGTCCAAATTATATTCATAATAAAGAGGAATCTATAAATACCGAAACAAGTGAATTTCAAGAAAGACCCATCCTGTTACACATGTATGTAAAGATGCAAAATATATTAAAACCCAACAAACTCGGAATGTGAAGAACATACATATGGAATTTCAGAAAGATCTCTAATGTACCCCAGAAAAATTGTGCTAACAATATTTGTTAAAGGACAATGGACCACAGACAAAAGTGACAATTAGAACAGTCCACCATCAGATGCTGGAGAGTTATAGATTTTCCAAGAATACTCTATTAAAATACATTACTTACACAATTGTTACAAGGAATGAAATTTCTTTTGAACAGTCAAAAAAAGCTTACAACATTGTAATATAACATTTAATCATACCATGACATGGTCAGTTTCACGAAGTTTTTCCAGCAGTTGTACAGTTGTATCAGCAATATTGAAATCTGCAGCAATTTCCAGGTCCTGTAGCATGTAAAAAAAAAAAATAAAAATGATGGCAAAACTCATGGGAAGACATTTTCTTAGTTTTGAGAATAACATAACATTTTCAGACATGTAAATTATATTGTGGGAAATCGATGCTGATATTTTTCTTTTAACAAACAACAATATTACAATTAAACGTCTTCTTTACTCCAAGACTTCAAATGAATCTCATTAATGATTTGCTTTCCTATTCCTTCAGAACAACAACCACAAGAATGGCATAGATAAGGTGAACCCATATCACAAGTTACAGTAAATTGTTAGTTGATGAAGATTAAAGGACAAAATGTAGGTTATATTGATCTATTTTACACGACACTGCCTCGTGCAGGCGAGACCGTGCCCCAAGTAAGAAGTTTTCATGTCAAGCAGGAAACGTAGCCCAGACAAACTTTTTTCTTTGATGTAGGTCAAAGGTCAAAATGTAGATAAGTGACCTACATTTGATACATGACACACTGCCTCACCTTGGCGAACCCATGCACCAAGTATGAAATTCTAATGTCAAGCAATGTTGGAGATAGAACCTGAACAGGTTAATGTCAGACGGGCTATGAGATGAACAAGACGACGGACGACCCTAATGGAAATCTATAAAAGTAATGAATAGTAATATAGCAATATACTTTTTTTCAAACATACCTTACGTAATGTTTTAGCGAACCCTAGAGCTTTTGAAGCTCTCTCGCGTGCTTCATTGAACAAACTCTTGCATTTTCTGGATGTTTTCTGGAATGAATGCCTGAAACAAGAGAAATGACAATGAGAAAGATATATTGAATATGAATAAAGATGTATGCAGCATGACTGTATTAACCTGTGAGGTTGAAATCTATATCACCTGAATTTAAATCCCCATCTTGAATTTTATACTGATGAATATTGTTTATGTAGCTAAAATTGAGGCAGACAAAGAATTGAACTGTCAGAAAACAAACCTCAGCTCTAATATATGGGATTTCTCCTTTTCCTCCCTCTCCTTGTCTTCTTCATTCCTTTCATTGTCATTTCCTATAGAATCATCATTTTCATTGTCTCCATCTTCATCATCATCCTCGTCATCATCATCATCTAGAGCTGTCCAATCATACAATGATATACTGAAATCGTCGATACCAGAGTCCAGGAAATCAGCAATAGAATATAGCAGGCTACTGGCCAATGAACTGTAAAAATAACAACAACAAAATACATTCATAATTTCTCAAAAATACTGACATCTGAAGATGTATATCTCTGACCTGAAAAATTGAATCTATGTGAATGATATCTTGATCTATGACCTATTCTGAATCCTGCAAATTTCTATATTTCCTTGTCCAGACTTTGACTACTCAGCATCCATAGCCAAACGACAAATGGAAATTCAGAAAAAATTCATAATTGAAAAAATAGTTAAAATGTAGACAAGGCAGTAATGTCATAGACAAGCTCCAGATTAAAAAGATGTTTAATTATACAATTACCTAGCTATAAATTCTGAGGGAAACAGCAAATATCAAATCCTTACAGACAGGGATCAAGATTTAGCCAGGTTTTATTGTATTTCAGAAAATTTGGCATTATATAATAAAAGAAATTTTGACCAAACTGAAAACTTTTCTGTTCCACCAATTCAACAACAAATTTACCTGAATCGTTTGCCTGCCTCTGCCTCACCGCCCCTGACATGGGGACAAATCTGTTTGGTGAAGCTCCATTCCTGCTCCAGTACATTTTTGAGACTCCTGGAGGCTTCTGGTAGGTTTTGTAAAGTTATCAACCAGGTTTGGATGTATGTGAAGTAGATCTACAAAGAAAATTCCATTAATCGCACACATCTAGTATCGGCACACTTTAGACAAAATCAGTTCAGAACTAGAATGCAATTACTTGACGGACAATTCCAGATATTAAGAAAAGTTTCCAAACTACTTTTTATATTCCGTTCTTCATACACATTCATTAAGTATACAAATCCTACATTTACTTCTATAGTAGATATCAAAGTTTATGAGAGTCTTACTTCCAGCATCTTCCTCATATCATCGTCGAACTGTTCAAGGTCAGGAAAGTTTTCCTCCTCATCAGCAAACTCCTCATCAGATCTAACAGAGGCCACCATTTGTTGGTAATACTGCTTCACTATGACAGCACCTCGTAATACATCCTTACACTCACGCAATAGCTGAAGTAGACAAACAAATTACCATGATGAATTAAATTCTATTTTACAGGGATCGGGAAGACAGAGGCAAGTTAAAGGCCATTTATACCACCATTGTAAAAATGCCTATGGGCCATTTGCTTTTATGTAAAACTTTAAATTTTCTATGGGCCATTAAGAATTTGATGTGCCTATGGCCCATGGCTAAGCTATCCTTCCCAACCCCTAATATTAGCCATGAACTACTGAGCCTTTGGTTGGGGACCAGAAATCAAAATTTCTGTTTACCTGTGATAAGAAAAAAAAATTTAGTAGTATATATATATATGCAGTGGCAGAAAATATGAAGAGAGTTTTAATTTTTTTAAGTAACTGTGTATTCCAGGAAGGTAACTGATGGAAATCATGCATGTTGTTTTCAGGACAGTTATTGACTTTGAAAAGGCTGTGGTTGTGTTAACCTCATGTTGAAGGATGCAGATTTACTAAGTTCACAAACAACGATTGACTGTAACCTCCCTCACAGATTGGATTAATAAGGTTAGTTTATTGGACTTCTGTTGATACCAGGAGAACTTTGTCATGTTTCTAGAGTTTAATTCCTAGATTGGCCTAGTTTCTGATGTGACAACAAAAACATATCAAAGACAGTTTAATACATGTGTGAATTACTTGTACAAGTTACCTCCCCTTGTACAAACCAGGCAGCAAGAGAATTAATCAATGATAAAACAGGTCATTATCTATGATTTTAACGGTTTTTTTCTATAATTCATTTATCTTATACAGGCATCTTTAACTAAATCAAAGCATAAATCATCACATGAAATCACAAATACTTTGCGGAAGAAGATAATGTGCTGTTTCTCTTTTTGTGAAGAAATGATTTGGTCCCATCCAGAACTCCCCGGGACCTATCAGTTAAATATTTACGTACAGGACGAATACTGAGGAATGATGGTTCTCCTTTGGGTCTCTGTTCCAGCCTAAGTCGCAAGGCTTCATGAATAACTTCCAGGAACACATTGAGAAGAAAGAGGTAGCTGGGTCGGAACGAGGGCAGGCCCATCTCTGTGAAGTGAGTTACCAAGGACTCCTGGTCAGTTTGGCTTGTACTCTGATGGTACGTCAATGATGTCGGGGACGCCAAATCCGACGGTAACAAGTCAAGCCCAGGTGAGGATGATAGATGGGACTTCTCTTCAGCAGGTGACTGAAAACATATACAAATAAGTATGTAACAATACAGTGAAAACCTGTTATTTCACCACCTGTTATATATACACGTACCATCAAACTCGCTTATAACTAAGAATTCATTCAGAATGTATTTCCTTACACAGTAATGCACCCGTTTTACCATAAACCTGCTTACCATCATCCACCATCATATTTCAATGGTTAAAACAACATGATCTTGACCTCGTTAATATTGCCAAATTGAGTCCAGAAGGACATGTACGCGTACATGCATGTGTTTAGATGTTAAATTGACTGACTGCCAACTGACAGGAAACAATTACCAGGGTAGCTGTGCACATAATGAGCGTGTGTATATGAACGTACATACATGAAATCATTGAACCATATAGCTATAGCTAGTCCTTTGTGGTCATTCTACAGGTAAGTTTCAAAAGTAATGATAAATCAAACTCGCTTCTGCGATTTACTTATTATACGTTTCTTTCCTTCATATCTAAAATGAACACACCAAAAGCAAATTTAGATTTAAATTTTGATGACAGCAAAAAATTAACACAGCCCCGCCCCCTACTATAGGTGAGGCAACGATGGGAATCAACACAGGTACCGTTGTCAGATTTCTAGAACACAAGCATATTCTACTACAGACATTCAGAAATAATTCTCTTCAACAGTTTGTTTTGTCAGTTGGTCATGATCAGTCCATGGGAAAACGAATGACAATTGATACATTTTTTGACACACAGTAGAACATGCATGCACACAGTTAAATAAACAAGGTAACATTGAAAATCATTTTACGATTACTGTACATTAATGCGATGAAAATTACGATGACATTCTTAGGAAAATAATTAAATTGCATTTGTTATCAAATCATATCTATACAATTCGATGCAGTATTTTGATAAATAAATTGCTTTTGACAGAATAAATTTTCTGAAGTCATTTTTGATTTCCAAATTAAGTCTTGACGAGTTGTTGTGGAAATATATATGTAAACTGTATACTGTATAGTACAGTGTTTGGACAGCAAACTCAAGTTTGAACAACAAATTTAAACCTGGTATATACACAGGGGCTTGGCACGATTTTCCAAATGATAGTCTATATATATATGTATATAGTATCAAGGGTAGTAACTACAAAGAGGGGGAAGACGAACGTATTTAAAAAAATATAATTTGTCGTATTCTGCGGGTCAAAAATCTTAGTGACACATACATTACCTTAAAGAGAAATGTTTTATCTTTCCAATGAGTGTTCGATGAACAAAATTGGCCAAGTATTATCCAAGTTATGACCTGACGAATTCGGAAATAGATGCCGAAATGGCTAGGTCGGAATCTCCCTGTCCGGTTGAATAGTCGCCTCGCCTCTAATGGGTACCTCAATAACCATTCAGAAATCGAAAAATCGACGCTTGCAGTGGTATACAGTAACCATAACTATGTCAATATAGGATGTTGGTTGGTTATGTTATCCGTCATGTGCCATAGCCAATTCCATATTACATCACCGAGCTTACCGTCTTCAAAAACACCGCCATCTTTCCCTAACCTTTCGTGATTTTGTTTATGTCGTTACAGTGGTCGTACAGCCAAGAAGCGTTCCGAATGAAGGGAAAGATGGTGGTTCTTTTTGAAGACGGTAAGCTCGGTGATGTAATATGGAATTGGCTACGGCACATGACGGATAACATAACCAACCGACATCCTATATGGACATAGTTATGGTTACTGTATACTGCTGCAAGCGTCAATTTTTCGATTTCTGAATGGTTATTGAGGTACCCATTAGAGGCGAGGCGACTATTCAACCGGACAGGGAGATTCCGACCTAGCCATTTCGGCATCTATTTCCGAATTCGTCAGGTCATAACTTGGATAATACTTGGCCAATTTTGTTCATCGAACACTCATTGGAAAGATAAAACATTTCTCTTTAAGGTAATGTATGTGTCACTAAGATTTTTGACCCGCAGAATACGACAAATTATATTTTTTTAAATACGTTCGTCTCTTCATACACATTCATTAAGTATACAAATCCTACATTTACTTCTATAGTAGATATCAAAGTTTATGAGAGTCTTACTTCCAGCATCTTCCTCATATCATCGTCGAACTGTTCAAGGTCAGGAAAGTTTTCCTCCTCATCAGCAAACTCCTCATCAGATCTAACAGAGGCCACCATTTGTTGGTAATACTGCTTCACTATGACAGCACCTCGTAATACATCCTTACACTCACGCAATAGCTGAAGTAGACAAACAAATTACCATGATGAATTAAATTCTATTTTACAGGGATCGGGAAGACAGAGGCAAGTTAAAGGCCATTTATACCACCATTGTAAAAATGCCTATGGGCCATTTGCTTTTATGTAAAACTTTAAATTTTCTATGGGCCATTAAGAATTTGATGTGCCTATGGCCCATGGCTAAGCTATCCTTCCCAACCCCTAATATTAGCCATGAACTACTGAGCCTTTGGTTGGGGACCAGAAATCAAAATTTCTGTTTACCTGTGATAAGAAAAAAAAATTTAGTAGTATATATATATATGCAGTGGCAGAAAATATGAAGAGAGTTTTAATTTTTTTAAGTAACTGTGTATTCCAGGAAGGTAACTGATGGAAATCATGCATGTTGTTTTCAGGACAGTTATTGACTTTGAAAAGGCTGTGGTTGTGTTAACCTCATGTTGAAGGATGCAGATTTACTAAGTTCACAAACAACGATTGACTGTAACCTCCCTCACAGATTGGATTAATAAGTTAATTTACTGGACTTCTGTTGATACCAGGAGAACTTTGTCATGTTTCTAGAGTTTAATTCCTAGATTGGCCTAGTTTCTAATGTGACAACAAAAACATATCAAAGACAGTTTAATACATGTGTGAATTACTTGTACAAGTTACCTCCCCTTGTAAACCAGGCAGCAAGAGAAATAATTTACAGGTATGCAGAAAATAGTTTGCAATAATCAATGATAAAACAGGTCATTGTCTATGATTTTAACGTTTTTTTTCTATAATTCATTTATCTTCTACAGGCATCTTAAACTATATCAAAGCATAAATCATCACATGAAATCAAAAATACTTTGCGGAAGAAGATAATGTACTGTTTCTTTTTTTGGGAAGAAATTATCCATCCAGAACTCCCAAAGACCTTTCAGTTCAAAATTTACGTACAGGACGAATACTGAGGAATGATGGTTCTCCTTTGGGTCTCTGTTCCAGCCTAAGCCGCAAGGCTTCATGAATAACTTCCAGGAACACATTGAGAAGAAAGAGGTAGCTGGGTCGGAACGAGGGCAGGCCCATCTCTGTGAAGTGAGTTACCAAGGACTCCTGGTCAGTTTGGCTTGTACTCTGATGGTACGTCAATGATGTCGGGGACGCCAAATCCGACGGTAACAAGTCAAGCCCAGGTGAGGATGATAGATGGGACTTCTCTTCAGCAGGTGACTGAAAACATATACAAATAAGTAACAATACGTTGAAAACCTGTTATTTCACCACCCGTTATATATACCATCAAACTCGCTTATAACTAAGAATTCATTCAGAATGTATTTCCTTACACAGTAATGCACCCGTTTTACCATAAACCTGCTTACCATGATCCACCATCATATTTCAATGGTTAAAACAACATCATCTTGACCTCGTTAATATTGCCAAATTGAGTCCAGAAGGACATGTACGTACTGCCAACTGACAGGAAACAATTACCAGGGTAGCTGTGCACATAATGAGCGTGTGTATATGAACGTACATACATGAAATCATTGAACCATAGCTATATATATATATAGCTAGTCCTTTGTGGTCATTCTACAGGTAAGTTTCGAAAGTAATGATAAATCAAACTCGCTTCTGCGATTTACTTATACGTTTCTTTCGTTCATATCCAAAATGAACACACCAAAAGCAAATTTAGATTTAAATTTTGATGACAGCAAAAAATTAACACAGCCCGGGGGGGGGGGGGCCCCGCCTCCTACTATATAGGTGTCAGAGGCAACGATGGGAATCAACACAGGTACCGTTGTCAGATTTCTAGAACACAAGCATATTCTACTACAGACATTCAGAAATAATTCTCTTCAACAGTTTGTTTTGTCAGTTGGTCATGATCAGTCCATGGGAAAACGAATGACAATTGATACATTTTTTTTACACACAGTAGAACATGCATGCACACAGTTAAATAAACAAGGTAACATTGAAAATCATGTTACGATTACTGTACATTAATGCGATGAAAATTACGATGACATTCTTAGGAAAATAATTAAATTGCATTTGTTATCAAATCATATCTATACAATTCGATGCAGTATTTTGATAAATAAATTGCTTTTGACAGAATAAATTTTCTGAAGTCATTTTTGATTTCCAAATTAAGTCTTGACGAGTTGTTGTGGAAATATATATGTAAACTGTATACTGTACATGTATAGTACAGTGTTTGGACAGCAAACTCAAGTTTGAACAACAAATTTAAACCTGGTATATATACTGCCAAACTCTTTATATTGCCGAAATCCCGGAGACCAGAAGGTGGCGATATAATGAGGTTTTACTTATATATATATAAATATTGATTAACTTCAGAAATCTTTAAATCAGACTTTTTTCATTTTAGGACATAAAATTCTGTATTTATGTTCCTGATTTTTCTTATTTTACACTTTTGATGCACAAATTTTTTCCACCCGATTGCAATTTCAAGAAAAACATTGAATACGATTAATTTCCAACGGATCAAAACAAAATATATGATGCACATCAGATAATCTGGGAGTTCTAAAGAGGACCATGATATTAATTGTTCATCAATTATATGTGTGAATACTTACTTTACTGTTAGAGTCAGATACATTTAGTCCCTTTGGTCTTTGTAATGCTTCCTTTGCTCTCTGTAAAGTCCTATCTAATAGTTCACGAAATCGTATAAGCATTTTGTTCATTCCCATTCTGCGTAAGGTTTTGTCTACATACTTTCTATAGACACAGCTGGTGACAACAGTCATGTCCTCCAGACTAGTTTCACTGGAAATGTGAGACAGACTGTTAGATGGGGTCCAGTAACGTAAAAATGGTTGCTTGACCGGAGTGGATGTATCAGGCATTTCTACTGTGATGGGGCTTGAGTTCCTTGAGGAACGAGCACTTCCCAGTGAAAATTGGACTTTTTTGGATGTTTTGATTTGAGGTGATGGGGTTCTGTCTTCTTCAGAGATGACATTTGCACTACTGTCATCTTCATCATCTTCAATATTGTCATCTTCACTTAAATCTGGCTCCAGAATTTCTGGTAAGCTAGACCGATAGTGACTATATGTAGCCCTTGGTTCAGCTGTGCAGGGTGTTTCAAAGTCTAACATTGGCCAGAATACATCGTTAAGGTGTTGAACACCAAGTATCTTACCTAAGAGTTTCATTTTGTGACAAAGATCTCTAGTAATATTCAACCATAAGTACAAAGACTTCACACGGTTTTTAAAGTTTGGTGTCCCATACAAAGGGAATTCTTTGGCAAAGGCTTTTGATGTGGGAAACAATTGCTCCAAAGCATCTAACTTGGTCAGGAGTTCCTCCACTTGATTTAATGCTTCTAGCTGTCTCTTTATAGAAATTGGACTCAGAGTCACGGTGTCATTATCAAATATCTCTCTCTTTGCTGCTTTAGCTGGAGAGAGCAAATTAATCTCTTTGATGCCTGCATCTACCATTTCTTCCCCCATGTCAATAGCAATTTTGAAACATGTAACTTTTTCTAATACATCAGGTATTTTGGCACGTTCAATTTTTAGTCTGTCATCACCATAGCCATGAAGTTCCCACTGCAGTTCCTGCCAGAGGAAGTCACTGAACCTTTCCTGAAACAGCTCCTGTTCCGTGCTCATTTGTCGTCGGTAGTATGGGTTACTACTTTTATCTTTTCCTTTGACATCTTTATCTTTCCTCCCTCCTTGTGACCCCATGTGGATAAGAGCCTGGAATATCTTATAGAATTCCACACGATCTCTTGGGCACTCCACATTTGCCATGGATTGCCTTCTGAAGTCTCGTCCCCAACTCATTCCTAGACCCATCGATCCAAATGCCCCACTGCCACTTAGGGTGAGAGGAGATGACTTAACCAAACCAGAAAATCGTCCAGAACTGTCCAGTTGTCTTGTTATTGTTGAATACAGTGGCACTTCCGCAGTGTCTGTATTAAGAGCTGTTAAATCACTTGAAGTTCTTTTCAAAGTTCGATCATAAGCCCTTGTAGTTGTCAGTACTTTCTTTTTAGATTCACGACTGTCTTTGTGTTTCTTTTCTTTTTCATTTTCTGGAAAATCTCTTTCGAGGTTATCGTCAGAGTCTACGCCACTAAGCATGGAGAACATTTGATCTCCTCGATATCTTTCCTTTATGACGTTCATAGGGCCACGTCCCAGGGACTTCCTCCTCATCTCGATCTTTTCTTTGTGTTCCTTCTGAGATACCCGATGTGTGTGAGATTGTTGTTTACTCTTTTCTCGTTTCATACGCCTTGGATCTGGAGGTGGTGTTATACTGTATTTCATTACATCAAATCTTGGATCATTTTCTGCATCTAATGATACACATGGTGAATCGTCATCAAAATCATCACTGCCATCAGCATCATTTTCTTCTACTGACATTGGACTGAAATAAAGGGAAGACACATTGTAAGTAATAACCAGGAAATTAAAATATATTCATTGTGAAATCCACTTGCAAGCTATTAAAGTTCAAAATGCATTATTTTATTTTGTATCCAAGGTAATGTAAATATAAACAGGATAGATTTGTTCATAACACTAACTTCTCAGAATTCTACAAAACATTTAATTTTCAGATTAAAATAAATCAAATGCAGATCATTATGACATACATACGAAGAGTACTTCTGACATAACATTGGGAAGCTTATTCTTTTGCAGTTTTTGAAATAAGTGAAATACGTGCTAGGCCTATAGGCCTAGATGAAAGTTTTATCTTTTGAGTGAGGACAGGATCTTACACTTCAATCAGAATGTTCACCAGTTGAATTCAGTTTTTATTGAAATTGTGTCATTATTTCCATATTCATACATTCATCAATTGAGCATTATAAGAGTTTACTTGTGTTTAATTTCAGTATGAGTTTACATCACAAAACACACAATTATGATAATAGAGGCGTCGAGCACGTGAGTAACAACATAAACAGTGGTAAGACAATTTGCACTGTCAACCCCATTGTAGTATACAAAAAATTCTGGCATCAGTCCACCCTAATAAGAAAATAACATCTCGAACGCAAATTCCGTATTTAAGATTAATTTATAAGACCAACCGAAAAAACATACAAGAAATCTGAGAAAAACGTGGCAAATGAAGCGCAGAGGTAGTGCACGCTTCCTACAGACGAGTGCTACTCTGCAACTGTCCAAGGACAGAGAGCAGACTGACATTTTTTGCAGACGGGCACCACCAAAAATCGTATGCATACTTAAAAATGCATGCCGAATGCACAATCAGACCAGGTGCAATGTAAGAACTAATGTTCGATGCATAAGTAGACGGAAATTTACTCACAAATCATCCTGCAATGGATTATAATCTTCCACTGGCGAGACGGACACAAGGCTGTCCCTGTGTGGGTCCGCCATAGCTGTTTCCAAGTCACGCGAGTTCACGTTCAAGAAACGTGATTAACGATGCAGATTTTTACAGTCAGGTAGTCACAAATTAAACAAAATACATACTTACGCCTTACGTGTATCTACTTAGCATCCACAAAATAAAGTCAGTTATTTCCGCAACCATTCACAATTGACGATACGAAAGAAGTAGCACGTCAAATGTTTCTGAATCAACCTGCATGTAAACTCCGGGGATCGTTATTCATGCTTTGGAGCAAGCATGGTTAGCTTAAGTTTACCAACATTACAGTGTCCATAGTGTAGAACACACAGATAGGGGCCGAAGTGTTGGGTGGGGTGGAATTTGGATGAACCCCAGGGGAAAAACAATATGCCGCCGGAATGACCAAGATTAGTTTAGCAGCATGATTTAAGGAGGATATGGACTCGATTCCTAAAACAGCGTAGACAATAGCTATCTCTGAACGCAACCCAAATACATACATGTAGCCTATACGTGTATACGTAAAGAAACAAAAACAATAGGTTTTTACTTCGACGCTTTGATATACCTTTACTATTTAAATGGCTGGAAAAAATATACTTTACAAGTAGCATTCACTCGAATTCCATCGATATTTTTTTTATTCAACTTTGAAAATCGCATAGTTTTGTTCAATAAATATGCATAAACATGTACGTACATATATTATATAACATCAAACATTTTTTTCCGCGTGTAGTATACAAGGACATGTATATTAATTTTGATACGGAGCATTTTAGCCATTCAAATGTATTAGGTTCTATTGTTGGAACGAACATTTTTGATAGCCTTAAAAATGCCTTGGCGACTGCCTAAAGAAGAAAACAAATTGAAAATGGATGCTGTTCATATCTTAATTTCACAGAAAGTAATGAAATTAATTTTCTCTATATGTATGCTCGCGATGATCCCATGTTGTGATTGTCATTTGTGGGTAGATCCAAATATATATATAGTTGGGAAATGGCTTCATATAAGTTTGAAAGCCTTTGTCCAATCCTTTTATATATCGATGCAAATAAAACATGTTTTAATCAAATCGAAATATAATATGGCCGAAAGTTTGGGTGGGTGGGGGGCTTTGCCCCCATGGAACCCCCTTCCTGGGCGCTGCCCTGAACCAAGACCCCTCGCAAATAAAAATATATATCGGCTCGTGCCTATGGCGCTCGCATTAATTACTAAATTACTGGACCCCCCTTCGAAAATCCTGGATCCGCTGCTACCAGATAGCGGTTTGATTTTCCAATCAGTAAAAAAATTGATGATTTTACTGAAAAAAATACGTCATATACATGCAGTTATTTGTAAATATACATCCTAAACCTATTACGCCAGTTTTTCTAAACTCCTTGTAATTAGCATAGTTAAAGTTATATTTACCATCACCATGCAGTATACATCAACATAAAAAAGCAAACAAAAAGCAAAAACTTAAATGGAAACGGAAAGATTATCATCACTGGCAACTGAAGTTGCATATATGCAGGTCAGTGAAATCCAGCAAGAGACTGACCCACTCTAAGTTTGACATATAGATTATCTAGTTGATGAATCAGCGATAACAAAAGTAATTACTGCATTTTGTCAGTTTGATGGAATAAAAAGCTGTTGGTGTTCAGTTTGCTTCGTCACTGCCTACAACAGATAGCAGCCCGTCATATTAATGAATTGAATATGTAGACGCTTTGACATGGCCTCGCCGCTTTCACAATGCATTGAAAAATAAAAGGGTGTTCTCATAACACAACATTGGAAACTGGAAATTGTTAACGTATATATCAGTGTTTGCAATATGGGATTCATTTATTTCTATTCGCTGAATTTGTTTAGCTAAAGTTATTTCCTCTTGGATGTCTTAATGCAGACTTTGATCAACACATATGGCATGCCAAAGTGTCATATAATATACAAGTATGTATATATCATACTTAAGAGAAAAAATGGCCTTAAGGGCAGATATCTTTTTTGACATTATGCATGTTTTACTTAAACGTTAAATGTTAAATGACTTGAACTTAATGTAAACAAGAAATCTACACTTTAGGTCAAATCTTTTACAAATACGATACGATCGGGTCACATAATAGCAAACAAATATTACAAATATTTACCTTGAGGACAAAAAACAAAAACAAAAACTTCACCATTAATTTACGAGGGCTGATTGATAAGTTGTGAGCCTCATATTGATGGATTTGAATTTAGCCGGTCATATTGTATTATTTTTCAACATAATCCATTTCAGTATCTATACACTTTTGCCAGCGGTGTTTAAGGGCCTCGACATCACTTTTATAGAACTCATTTTCTTGGCTGTTCAGAAAGTAATTCACTGCATGTTAGGGTTAGGGTGCCTGAAATAGCTGTTTTCAGTTTCGGAAATAGATGAAAGTCTGATGGAGCGAGATCAGGTGAATAAGGTGGATGCTCAATCAAGATAAAGCCACAATTGTAAATGGCAGCCATGGCAATGGCAGACTCTTTCACTCTAACCCTAACCGATTTTATCTATTTTGCAAAAGCCGCTTGTCTTGTTTACTTTAGAGTGCCACCTCGTCGATATAAACTAACCAAATGAGACCAGCCCTTGGGTACACGGCCCTATATAGTCAGAGAATAGTAAGACTCAAAACATCCTTGAGTACCTCCTTCAATACGAGACTCACAACATATCAATCAGCCCTCGTATGTCATATTGGCAAGCCTTTTTTAAACCTTAATTTGAATAATATGCACATAATGAAAATAAACTTTACATAATGGCAAAAGTGCTTTCTACCTTAAGGGAAATAAATTGTACGTAATGGCGTTTTTTCCGTTAAAGTAAAACACATCTGGCCATAATGAACCAATCTTTTACCTTAGGAATCTAAAATGTTTTCTCACACATCTAATGTTAAAAAGTGTGACTGAAACATTTTCATACTTAAGGATAAACGATTTGAACTTAAAGGCAATTGTAAATCGACATTTCTATTGTCACTTAAGGTTCTAATGATTTAACCTTGAAGACAAATACATTTGCCCTTAATAAGGTCAAATCTTTCCCCTTTAGTATTGTATGTATTGTTTTACACTTTGGCATGCCATAGACACTAGTTATAGTATTTTCTGGCACTTTCCATCGTTATGTTAATTAATAGTTTGTTAGTTTTTTTTCGTAAAAAAGAATGTGCATACAACTGCGTTATTTACGTCAATGGTAGCTACACACACTGTCCTCCAAAAGTTCTGTTACACTTGGAACGTTTAAATCGAATGCTAGCCAACAATATTTGAGAAAATGTGTTGTGATATCTGTAAGATAGTCCATTTGTAAGTGACGGTTACCAATTATTTGAAAAATACCTCACCTCTTTGAATTGCAGGGAAAGGGAATGGAGAGTCCTTTTTTCCATAATGTTCAAAAATGAATTTTGTTTTTACTGACACAAATAAAAGTAATTGTTTAACTGATTAACAGTAAAAAATGTAAGAAACGAATTTTTAAAATTTATGTTAAACAAAGAGGAACATTTCCAGAATGTTGCATTTTGAGGATTTCCATTGTGACAAAAACATATGCACTGTTGAAAAATGAACATGAGCATTTGAAATCATGAACGAAAACAACCCAAGAAGTTATGATTATAGCAAATTGTAATACAGATTTAGAGATTAACTTCGCTGTATTTTACGTAATAATTGTAACAGGACTTTTGGAGGGCAGTGTATGCATAGCCACTGCATGAATTAAAAATCTGAATCTTTTTTGCCAAATGTTGAAATTTTGTCATTATTTGGGAAAGGGCATAATAATGTTGTTATAAATTGTGCTCAATCCTATTTTCTTTTATTAATGGCAATAAAAATATGTTTAAATCAAATTATATCATTGAAAATCTATATAATATTGCAAGAGAGATACAAAAGCGTGCGTATGTAATATTATGCAGTCGCGTTTAAAGAGCGATAACTCTCACAAGAATTGCAGAACCTTACCGTTATCCTGCCTGTTTGTAGGATTTTAGGTGGAAATCGTTGTCCCGTATGTCATTTCCTGTAGCCGAACACACTTTAAAATCTAAATATCCACCAGGAATGATATCAATAATGTGTAATTTAAGAAGTTTCAATATATACATGAAATTTATTTTAACAAAAATAAACCACTGATTCATGAAATTTTACTCCCGAAAAAAAAATGTATTAAATGTCAGCGCCATATTAAGTTTGCTGAATACAAACATGTCACCACATGATTCCCGGATTTTTGCATAAAAAATGATGACCTATCATAACAAAGGTCATAACGTTTTTCATTAATGATCCGCTGACATTATTAGTTGTTAACTCGGAAATTAGTGACGGAAAGATTTTTTTATGAAATAATTATAGGCCTTTTGAAAATCGAATACAAATGCAGGATGCATCTAAGATTTTTTTTTTTTTTTTTTTATTTTTCACGCTCACAAAGTAGATACTGGAACTTGGCTTACAAAGATATTACATCTATGCTATAGTAAGGCAGTATGAGATAGATACAGAATCATATTTTGTGAATATCAATTTAATTACAGTTGTGGAATAGCACATCGCACCAAACACATCGTGCTCACAATGTGCGCGTAATTGTGCGATGTGTGATTGTATCGTACAACCGTGCGGTTTCGTGTAAGATCGATGATCAATCTTGCGAAACGACAAATATACGGATGAGCCGTATCAAAGACTTATATATAGATTATAATCGTTATTTAAATGGTGAATTTATCATAAACCAATATGTTCAACGACGGTAGGTTACAGATATCGTACTTTTATTTTACCTAGATTAGAACATGCATGTGGAGTCTTAAAGCTGCTAGAATCATAACGTGCCTCCCATCTTATGCCAGTACTCATTCTTTACATTTTGAAACGGGGTTAGAAACATTATCTGTCAGAAGGAAAAGAAAAAAAAGCTACAACTCTTTTATAGAATGTATACTCATCAAATACCCTTCCTTCCTTCCTTCCTTCCTTCCTCCCTTCCTTCTATACGAGGGTTGATTGATAGGTTGTTAGCCTCATATTGAAGGGGGTACTCAGGGATGTTCTTTTTAAGTCCTACTATTCTCTGACTATATAGGGCCGTGTACCCAAGGACTGGTCTCATTTGGTTAGTTTATATCGATGAGGTAGCACTCTAAAGTAAACAAGGCAAGCGACTTTTGCAAAATGGAAACAATCGGTTAGGGTTAGGGTTAGGGTAAAAGAATCTGTCATTGCTATGGCTGCCATTCACGATTGTGGCTTTAAATTGATGGCTGCCATTCACGATTGTGGCTTTAAATTGATTGAGAATCTGCCTTATTTACCTTATTTAACTCGCTCAATCAGACTTTCATCTATTTCCAAAACAGAAAACAGCTATTTCAGGCACCCTAACCCTAACATGCAATGGATGACTTTCTGAACAGCCAAGAAAATGAGTTCTATAAAAATGGTGTCGAGACCCTTGAACATTGCTGGCAAAAGTGTATAGATACTGAAGAGGATTATATTAAAAAATAATACAATATGTCCGGCAAAATTCACATCCTTCAATACGGGGCTCACAACTAATCAATCAGCCCTCGAAGAATCCACTTTTCAGACTATCAACAACAAACTCTTATTTTTTTTACCTTCTACCATTCGTTGTTGTTATAACATCCGAAATTCTGTTAAGTCATTAATATCACTAAATACTTGTAAAAGATCCTTGAAACCGGACGATACATCTTCTCCTTCCTATTTTGGCGTTGGGACCCACAAGATAAATGTTATACGAAGTTTAGACATCAGTGTAGTTCTCTTAACTATGACTTATTCCGGGTAGACTTTGTGGAAAGCTCTAACTGTATATGTCGACACATCTGTGAAAGTGTTTAACACTTTTTCTTCCATTGTAGCCTATATAATATTGATAGGAACATACTTTTGCAGCATTTGAACAATATGAATTTAGAAATGTCTTCTGATCTAGGTTTACTTTTATTCGGTAATGGCGTTTTGTCGTTTGATTTCAATTCAGAAATGTTCTTACGTATCTAACATTTCATTAAATCTAGCAATCTGGATCTATATTTCTGTGTTACTGCTGTCTTGAAAATATTGATTCAGATTAACAATGGGTAAACATTTTTTTTTTTTTTTTTTTATTTTTTTTTTTGTAATATTTTCCACTAAGAATGTTCACCATTAAAAGTGTTTCAGCTGAACAAATCCTCCATTGTTTGCATCAAATCATATATGAGACCTTAAATAAAGAAACAATGTTATAATATAATACACAATGTCATTGTATCGAAGATTTATTCCTATTTCCTATATCTGGTGTTTTTTTTTGTATGCTGTTTTTTTCTGGTTTACAAAATGTTGTGTTGTTGTTGGTGTAAATGGTGTAAATGTTGTGTTGTTGGTGGTGTAAATGGTGTAAATGTTGTGTTGTTGTTGGTGTAAATGGTGTAAATGTGTGTCTTGACCGCGATTAAGGACTCGCTGACTCTGTACCAATGGGGTCTGATAAAGGCCTGTCGTCTTAACAACGCGCTTGTCAGCTGATTTTCTTAAACCGGTAAATTAGTACTAAGTTTTGTTGGCATGTGTCACACAATACTGCACGGATTTCTTTTCCTGAATCTAGATCTTTATCAAAGTCCTTAGATAAACTTAGTTATTAATTCATAGTAGAATCACTAAACATGAACCCTGATTGACAGCTAGTAAGAAGACTAATTTGATGAAGCGAATTATACAGATGTTAGAAACGCAATGGTTATATACTTTTTCCTAAGACACTCAATAAGGATATCTGGCGATACTTGTTGACATGATCACGTTTTGAACCATTTAATGTGTTAATCAGTAATGAGAAAACGAATAAGTAATGGAGGAATTGAATAAGCAATAAGGTATAGATAAGGAACATGTTCGAATAGGTAATGGGAACGTTTAATAATAAATTCTGAACCATTCAAAGTGTTAATTAGTAAAGGGGGGACGAATATGTAAGGATGAAATCGAATAAGTAATGAAGAAATAGAATAGGTAATGAAGGAATAGAATAGGTAATGAAGGAATAGAATAAGTAATGAAGGAATAGAATAAGTAATGAAGGAATAGAATAGGTAATGAAGGAATAGAATAAGTAATGAAGGAATAGAATAGGTAATGAAGGAATAGGATAAGTAATGAAGAAATAGAATAGGTAATGAAGGAATAGGATAAGTAATGAAGGAATAGAATAGGTAATGAAGGAATAGAATAGGTAATGAAGGAATAGAATAAGTAATGGAGGAATAGCATAGGTAATGGAGGAATAGAATTAATGGGACTTCCTAGTCATCGGGTGATCGGTCTGCGGAATAGATCTCTGGCCCCCAGCTGGGTTTCTGGCTGTAGTCTGGGCCGTAGTACGGCGGCCTGCTCCTATGAAGGCTGATCGGTCCGGCTGCCCCTTTCTGCGGCTCGCATGGTCTCCAGGCTCCCTCGGTCTGGGCCTGGCTCGTCCTGCGCCTCGCCTCGTGCCGCCCCGGTCCGTCCTGCCGGCCTATGTTTGCCCCCTCGCCTCCGTATTTCCGGCCTCGCCTCGGTCCTGCCGGCCTCGGCTCCGTCCTGCCGGCTCGCCTCGTCCTGCCGGCCTCGGCTCCGTCCTGCCGGCCTCGCCTCGGTCCTGCCGGCCTCGCCTCCGTCCTCCCGGGCTCGCTCCGTCCTCCCGGCCTCCCCTCCGTCCTGCCCGCCTCTATCCAGTCCTCCCGGCCTCGCCTCCCTCCTGTCGTGCCGGCCTCGCCTCCGTCTTGCCGTTCTCGCCTCCGTGCTCCGGTCTGGCTCCGGCCTGGCCTGGTCGACCAGATGCTGCAAAATGTTTAATAATTAGTTTTGAACCATTTAAAGTGTTGATTACATGTGATCACAAGGACCGAAGAAAAACATCCACATAAGGACGTTTGACACCGATACAAAACTGACTAGGAAATTATCAAATAAAATCAATGCATACAAGTGTGATATACCCGGCAGAAAATCCCCTATTACAAAAATAGATTCCTTACGAACGTCGTTATCAGTGGATCGTTCAACATAAATCTTGGCCAAGCCAAGCCTCGTTTTCAAGATGGACTCTGTACTTTATTTCGATCAGAAGCTATCTGAAGTCGAAGCTATGGAATCCTAAGCTCTCAAGGCCTATACATCAGTACATAACAGGTAATCATGACATTATTAGCAGTCTTAAATCTTATTTGTAAACATCTGACAAAAACAAAGTTATTTTTGGTAATGAGTAATGAAATATTATGTAGTAAGTTGGTAGAACAGGGATCAGAATTTCGGCGACTAAGCTTCAACGGGTCAAATGTGCTTTGATGATGTCCCCGTTGTGTCTTGCTTCTTAATTTTAATGGCGTGGAGCTTTGAAATCTTTTTCAATTTATTGGTAATATCATATTACGAAAATTACAATATATATATTTTTTGGTTTATTATCTGTGTAAAATCAGAAACGAAACTAGATCATGTGAATTCTGATGAATCAGTTTCGTCCTCGGGCCACGCCCATTCGCAAGTTTTTGTTAAACCTTTGAGGAGATATGATAAACTCAAAAATCTTTTCTCCCGAGGGGAATATATATATATATATATATAATCGATCGAATGATCTAGAGAGAAGTGCAAAAGGTATTGGAATTCATCATATTTTTGCTCTATATTTGACGAAATTCTTTACAATGGCTAACCTTGATATATACTTTTCCCTTGCTGAATTCTGAAATTCTGATTTCTGAATTTCTACAAATGCATATTGTTACTTATGCATCAGAACGGAAGTTTGACATTGTTTTGTTGTTTATTCTAACTGAATAATCTGTTGCCAAAATTTTAGAATAATATTTATGAATGTGCGATATATTTTGCAATCGGCTACGGACACTTATACATACACCTTGGGGAGGAAAATAATCGTGTTTGTGAAAAAGGCAATAAAATCCTTTGAAAAACAAAACAATCCATTGCAAAGTTGTCAAAATGAATCAAATGGATAAAACAAAACTATATATGTATGCAACCTGATAAATGTTTTGCACGTCTCTGTACGATTGAGCCTCAGGATTATTGTTAGAGAGATCGCAGGGAATGTATTGATGTTGGCATCCTTGTTTTTAAAAGATATTTTTCATGGTTTTTTTTTCTGCAGATAAATATGTGTATTTCCATCACTATCCATAAATAATTACTTAAATCAATCTATGGATGAGTCAAGACTGTGATTTAATTACATGACAATAAACTCAGACAATCTGAGCGCCTGTGAATTCTCTAAATATCTATCCCATAGGGTAGTGTTGTTTCAGAACATTACTAAATACGGTAACTGTATATAAATATTACATATTGATTTCATGTCGTGGAGTTACGTCAGTATTTATCTAGTACTCAAATAACACAAAAGGCCGAATTATTATCTGACACCCGTCATAAATATTGTTGGAGTAATACACCCGTAGAAATATGATTATATCATTCTGAAATATTTGTCAACTTATCTGACAAGTTAATTTAGTTTTGGTAATGTGTAAAATTTAATTCAAGTTTGTAGTGCAAAGATCAGAATTTTGGCGACATGTTTCCACTGGTCAAAGGTACTTATGACTATCATGCTGTGTATAGTCCTGTTTACGTAACAATGACATGAACCCTTGGCATCGATTTCAAGTTGTTATTAGTATCATTTCGAAAATTACAATGTATCAATAAGAAACAATTTCTCGGTTTCTTGATTTATGTAAAATCAGAAACGAAAACTAGATCCTGTGAATTCCGATGGATCATAGTTTCATTTACAGGACTAGTGCATGTTTTTGTTATCCTTTTAAGGTGGTATGATGCACTCATATTGTACTTTCCTCCGAGAAAAAGAGTAACAATTGAACAAAATAACTACAGGGAGGTGCAAAATGTTTATTGATACTTCATAATTTATCTGTATCTAATTCATTTTAACAAGTTTAGAATTAATTTACACGAAATTCGATAAAAAGAACGACGTGTTCTTATACTTTTCACATGCTTAAGTACCGAAAATTTCTGATTTTCCTGAATTAGATTAAAACATATATATACGTACCGTAAGGAAAGTGTGACAGACAATGTATGTGTATTTTCATCACTATTCATAATTAATTACTGTACTTAAACCAATTGATGGAGACTAGACTGTGATTTATTACATGACAATAAAATCAGACAATCTGAGCTCCTGTGAATTCTCTCAATATCTATCCCATAGGGTAGTGTTGTTTCAGAACATTACTAAATACGGTAACTGTATATAAATATTACATATTGATTTCATGTCGGGGAGTTACGTCGGTGTTTATCTAGTACTCAAATAACACAAAAGGCCCAATTATTATCTGACACCCGTCATAAATATTGTTGGAGTAATACACCCGTAGAATTACTAAACTGATGTCGCCGTTATAAGATTTTCCCTCTTTTTGTTATCTTGAGGTTGTTATTTGTTTATTTAATCAGTACTGACTGTTATGGATTTTGTTTATATGTTTGAGTGTAAAACGGAAACACTTCCGTGCAGTACCAGTATACCGTCGTCCTAAACAGTCTAATACAAATTTGGCGTATCAATTCTATAGTCAAGGTCACTGGGGTCAATTGTGTTAAAACAGTATTATGACTAATGCTTCGTACATCTAACAAAAAGGCCCAGAGTCCTGATATGGAGCCTCTAGCATGCTTGGATTAATGACTACCAAGTTTGTTTTAATCAAGTGACGCTGACATACATTTAAGCACACATGTTAACATATTTGATACAATCTGTAACCAACTACTCAATAGCTAAGAAACCCAGAGGCCTAACAAGTTTGATTTTATTAATAACATTAATCTACTTCTAAATTAACATGGTCAATTATACTAAAGTGTTAAACGATTTCTGAATAATCGAGTGGTCCAGAGACCTTGGCATGGGACTTAAGCATATTGGAACAGTTGTCTATTAAGTTGATCCAAATGAATGGCCTTGTCCTAAGGTCAAGATTTACAGGGGTCAAAGGTGTTAAAACCTATAAACAACGTCTTCCCAGTAGCAAAACAATCTCGGATAACTGATATTTTGTCTTCAGCATGCTTGGACAAAAGGCTGTTAGTTTTTTTTTTTCAAATGAATGACCTTTGTGTACTTGGGACAAATATGCTCATGTAATTAAACAGTAGCAGAATCCAGAATGGCTCTCTTTACATATTAATATTATAGAATTAGATAACTGAACGGTATGTTCATTGTGGTGTAAAACATGCAGTTGAAGGACCAATATAGACATGGTGATATTCTGTTGTTTTCAGGCGAGCGTTGACAAAGACTGCCAATGCCTTTATTACTTGCACGTCCGTAAAGATTTATGTATGAAGTAGACCTATTACATTTCAAAATGCACGAACTGGTTTTCCCGAATAATTTAAATTAACAGGTCCCACCCAGGTTTCGCCAGGCCATAAATAGAAGTTTGAAACACCCGCATGAAAATCCCCGTTACGAAAATAACGTCGTTATCAGTAGTTCATAACCATGCCAAGCCTCGTTTTCAAGATTGACTGTACTTTGTTGTGGCCAGAAGCAATCTGAAGTAGAAGCAATGAAAATCTAAAATTCCTCGTCTTATGCATTAGCATTCGACAGGTAAGCATGGCATTATATCATTCTGAAATATTTGTCAACTTATCTGACAAGTTAATTTAGTTTTGGTAATGTGTAAAATTTAATTCAAGTTTGTAGTGCAAAGATAAGAATTTTGGCGACATGTTTCAACTGGTCAAAGGTACTTATGACTGTCATGCTGTGTATAGTCCTTTTTACTAAACAATGGCATGAACAATTGACATCGATTTCAAGTTGTTATTAGTATCATTTCGAAAATTACAATGTATCAATAAGAAACAATTCCTCGGTTTCTTGATTTGTGTAAAATCAGAAACGAAACCAGATCCTATGAATTCCGATGGCTAATAGTTTCTTTCACAGGACTAGCGTATGCGCAGGTTTTTGTTATCCTTTTAAGGTGGTATGATGCACTCATATTGTACTTTCTTTCGAGTAAAAGAGTAAAAATTGAACAAAATAACTAGAGAGAGGTGCAAAATGTTTATTGATACATCATAATTTCTCTCTCTATCTAATTCATTTTAACAAGTTTAGAATTAATTTGCACGAAATTCGATAAAAAGAACGACGTGTTCTTATACTTTTCCCTTGCTTAAGTACCGAAAATTTCTGATTTTCCTGAATTAGATTAAAACATATATATACGTACCGTAAGGAAAGTGTGACAGACAATGTATGTGTATTTTCATCACTATTCATAATTAATTACTGTACTTAAACCAATTTATGGAGTCAAAACTGTGATTTAATTACATGACAATAAAATCAGACAATCTGAGCTCCTGTGAATTCTCTAAATATCTATCCCATAGGGTAGTGTTGTTTCAGAACATTACTAAATACGGTAACTGTATATAGATATTACATATTGATTTCATGTCGGGGAATTACATCAGTGTTTATCTAGTACTCAAATAACACAAAAGGCCGAATTATTATCTGACACCCGTCATAAATATTGTTGGAGTAATATACCCGTAGAATTACTAAACTGATGTCGCCGTTATCAGATTTTCCCTCTTTTTGTTATCTTGATGTTGTTATTTGTTCATTTAATCAGTACTGACTGTTATGGATTTTGTTTATATGTTTGAGTGTAAAACGGAAACACTTCCGTGCAGTACCAGTATACCGTCGTCCTAAACAGTCTAATACAAATTTGGCGTATCAATTCTATAGTCAAGGTCTCTGGGGTCAATTGTGTTAAAATAGTATTATTACTTATGCTTCATACACATAACAAAATAACGTATCTGACAAGTTAATTTAGTTTTGGTATTGTGTAAAATTTAATTCAAGTTGGTAGTGCAAAGATCAGAATTTTGGCGACATGTTTCAACTGGCCAGAGGTACTTATGACTGTCATACTGTGTATAGTCCTGTTTACTAAACAATGGCATGAAACATTGGCATCGATTTCAAGTTGTTATTAGTATCCTTTCGAAAATTACAATGTATCAATAAGAAACAATTTCTCGGTTTCTTGATTTATGAAAAATCAGAAACGAAACTAGATCCTACGAATTCCGATGGATCATAGTTTCATTTACAGGACTAGTGCATGTTTTTGTTATCCTTTTAAGGTGGTATGATGCACTCATATTGTACTTTCCTCCGAGAAAAAGAGTAACAATTGAACAAAATAACTACAGGGAGGTGCAAAATGTTTATTGATACTTCATAATTTATCTGTATCTAATTCATTTGAGCTAGTTTTGAATGAATTTACACGAAATTCGATAAAAAGAGCGACGTGTTCTTTTACTTTTCCCATACTTAAGTACCGAAAATTTCTGATTTTCCTGACTTAGATTTGTACATATATTTATTTGTACCGTAACGACAGTGTGACTGTCGATCAACAGTGAATCCACTCTTCTTGTTCACTATCACTACAAGCTGAATTGCCTGTCGACGATTATTGTTATGTGGTACACATTAACCACCTAAATGTTTGCAAGCTGTTATCGCAACGTCTTTACTGGTTATGCTAGGTAACTTTCGATACAGGGTAACTTTATACAAATATTATATATTGATTTTATATCGGGAAGGTACGTATGTGTTTATGATGTACTCATGTAACAGAAAAAAAAACATTTTATTATCTGTCGCCTGTCATAAATATTGTTGGAGTAATACACCAGTAGAATTAGTAAACTGTTTTTTTATTGTCTTGAGGTTGTTTATAAATTGATTTAAACAGTACTGACTGTTATGAATATTGTTGATCTGTGTGAGTGTATAACGGAAACACTTCCTTGCAGTACAAGTATAATGTCGTTCCAAACATTATCATACAAATCTTGCGTATCAATTCTACGGTCAAGACCATTGGGGTCAAATGTGCTAAAATCGTTTTACGATTTGAATTTAATATGCGTAACTAAGATGACAAGATACCTGATATGGGGCCTCTAGCATGCTTGGATTAATGGCTACCAAGTTTGTTTAAATCAAATGACGCTGACAATTTTTTCAAGTCACAGGATTATATATCTGCTAAAATCTGTAACCAACTTCTCAACAACCAAGAAAGCTAGAACCTCTTCGAAATAATCCAGAAGGCCCAGTCAGCACGTGTGTCATAAAAGTGTCTTCCTTCGTCATTTGTGTTACTATATCGTATGCGCATTAAGTTTTGAATTTTCTGTCGGAATTTTGCTGTGTTGTTGTAATATATGTAATATATGTATCCATATATGTATTTACATTGTGACCCAGGTATTCATATCAGGGGCCGCGGTGGCCGAGTGGTTTGTTTACTGACACTTTATCACTAGCTCTCCACCTCTGGGTTGCGAGTTTGAAACCAACGTGGAGCAGTTGCCAGGTACTGACCGTAGGCCGGTGGTTTTTCTCCATGTACTCTAGCTTTCCTTCACCTCCAAAACCTGGCACGTCCTTAAATGACCCTAGCTGTTGATAGGACGTTAAGCAATACAAACCAAGGTATTCATATCATAATAGACGACTAGTCACTTTGATCATGTCTGGTTAGGCGATCACATGCAGGTCGAGGCCCAGTCACGGAGGAAGTGATATAAATTATCGGGCGATCTATTATCTGGAAAGGAGCCTATCATAAACATTATTTGAGTAGTATTCCCGTAGAAGTAGTAAGTAAACTGATTGATTGCCCATAGGTAGGTCGGTGGTTTTTCTCCAGGTACTCCGGCTTTCCTCCACCTCCAAAACCTGGCACGTCCTTAAATGACCATGGTTGTTAATAGGACGTTAAACAAAACAAACCAAATTGCTCATATAAAGTTTTTGAAAACAAATTAAAGGTTTTTTATTTAATCAGTATTTAACAGTAAAGTAAGACTGTCACGGCATTCCAAACGTGAACTATTTTGTTTGTGTGGTTAAGTTACGGAAATATTTCAGTGCTGTCCAGGTATACTATCGTCCAATACATTTCAACACAAATTCGAGTACTGTTCAAATAAATATATATTGAAGGTCACAGAGGTCAAATATGCATACACAGTTTTGACGACTTCTTCTCAGTAACCGAGATGAAAAGAGACCAGCTTTCCTGAGTTTTCCTTTAATCAATTATCGTTGCGTACTTACATGGGATCTTTAAAAGTTTTCTTTTCATGTCTTGCAGTACGCTTGGATGAAAAGCTACTGTTTTTAATGAATGGTCTTGACCTACTTTCAGTAAGACTTCTCTCAATGACCAAGTGCCCCATATACCCAATATTACGTCTTTAGTATATTGCTAAGGGCTATTGAATTTATTCAGATGAGTGACCTTCAGCATCATTCATAGTATCATAGGTCAAAGATGCTAATATATTTATACAACGATTTTTTCTATACACCAGAGTAATATAAAAGTTATATTCGGTCTGTACCATGTTGGGATGAAGGGCAGCTCTCTTGTTCATATGTACATACATCTACATCAATGGAAGCCACACTTAAGCGTCGTTGAACTCATAAAATCAGTCTTTTCCATAGCGGAATTTGATGCCACTCTGTATTTCATTTTCATCATGACCGGACTACATAATTTTAAAAATAATGACTGATTTTTTAGAATAGCTTATTATGTATCGTTTTTTAATTGGAAATGCCTAGTATGTAATTTTACAGATGAAAAGTAAGAGGGTATGTTTGTGATCCGACAACACTTGACCCATGTACTATGGTTTATAAATTCTTCAATTCAGTTTGAAATTTTCGCCTTCATCTTAAATTCGCCCTATCTTCAAAGGGCGAAAATGGTGACAATGATGCCAAAATGTCTTTATTTGTCTTTATTATATGACTTTTGTTTTCCATTTTATTAATTGATAAATCAACCCAAAATCAGCGCTCTATTTAAACGCATGTTATCACTTTTATTTGAGAAGTACTCGAAGGGCTTTATCATAAATAAGAATGTTAACATAAATATGAATGATCCAAATGAACAATACAGGTATACATTGGCCCCATTTGCATAGTACAGGAATGATAACGTCCATTCAAAAATATTTTTGTTGACGTTGTTATTTGATTTGTGCTTAGCTAGATAAGTTTCACATGTTAGAAGCAGACGTTTCACAATACCAGGGGATTATCATACAGACAATAATGTACTACCAGCTCTTTGTACACCAGTGGAGTTCATAATGGATTTTAGGTTTATGTATTTGTGACTTAACTATTGTAGATGTGTACATACAGGGTAAAATACAAGCCAATTATTCGTCGATTAATGTACTGATTGCCTTAAAGTCCAGAAACTCAAATTGAAAATTCCATACCATCAAAGCATATGTACATGTATTTAGTTATATTTACATTTACACTGCAGCCCCACTATATAACTTTACCAAGCTTACTTGGAAGTTATGAGTCCATAACTTCCAAATCTTTATTATGACGTCATTATTATAGTGACGTCATAATTGTCACGTCGGCGATAACGAAAGATGGCTGTTGAAAAGGCTGTTCCGTCTTTGACGATAATAATTTGTTCATTCATTATCAGAGTAAAATTCCTGGATATAGTCTTTCAAATTCGTTGTCAAATATAAATATAAGCATTGAACTGCTTTCATCTGGAAGTTATGGGCTGATGAATGCCAACTGGAAAAAGGCAAATTCAACATGAAGCGCTAGCGCGCTTCATTAAATTTGCCTTTGTCCAGTTGGCATTCATCAGCCCATAACTTCCAAATGAAAGCAGTTCAATGCTAAAATATAGGAATATAGATAGGAATGTATTTTACATGTTTTGTACATCATATGGTGAGAAATCTATCCTTATGAAGTCATGCGATCAATTCATTGTTAACCCACCGTCAACGCAGATTGTGGGCAGTTCAATTACCTTTTGTCTATTATCCGTCGTTTATTTTCACCAATCCTTCCATATTCAATCCTTGTAGTTGCTATTACTTGAGAAGTCTTGGTAGCATATTTTTCAAACTTGTTACGTAAGCTGTGTTCATTCAAGTTTGAGCACGATGATCAGGAAACAAATATTCCAACAGGCAACCATCATGGATTTTGTAAGTTTCTTAGATGTGATTTGTAATTTCCACTCGGTCCCATAAGCAATTGTTAGTCTGCTAAAAATAAATAAAATATTTGAAAATTTTGAGAGGAGCCGGAATCTCTGACAGGTTTCCGCTTTAAATTTTGACAGTCAAAATTTGTTAATTGTAGTATTTTAATGAACATATCTAGTTACGTGTAAATAATAAATATGTGACTGTTATATATGGCCTGATGAGTTCACAATTTACATTATTTATATTACCTAATCGAATGCCAAGTATCACTATGATTAAAAAAAACAACCCCCCCCCCCCCCCAAAAAAAAAAACAAAAAAACAAACAAAAAATTAATAAATGAATAAAATAACATATGTGTTGATGTTTTCTCTATATGTCAGATTGTCACACTTTCCAAGATGGCCAGCAAGTATTTCTCCAGCACTGAAACTACAAATTTCGCAAGACTGTCTCGACTAGTTGTTGATGTCTGCAGTGATGTCCTCAGAGCTGTGCTGAGGGCTAACATTCCACCACCTGGACTAAACGCCATTCTTCAAAGTCAAAGGGTTCACCTTTGCAGATATTTGGAGCACAGACAACAACAGTCTCTGTACCCACCAGGTGGAGTATATACTGGTACCCTGGAGGATTTGGACTTGACCCTTCTGTACAAACTGATTCGTAACCTCCAGGGTATCAACATTGTGCCTCATGTAAAGGGTTGGGGCAGGAGACCAGACAATATAGACCGGTCACTGGCAGCGAATATTGACCGGTTGAGGATTCAGCGGAATGAGGCCTATGGACACCTTAGGAGAGCATCACTGTCTGATACAGACTTCCATCGTATATGGGGCATCATCCGTCAGTGTATCTCCGAGATAGAACAAGGCTCTCTGACAGGAGACACCTACGTGACGGCAGTTGACAATCTGCTGACTGTGACCATGGACCCTGATACAGAGAATGAGTACATAGGGAAACTGAGGAAACAACAAGACAAGTTTGAGGCCATTGTTGAGGATGTGAAAAGTGAGTTACCTGACTATCACTGGACTTCTTACCGAGACTGATTCTCAGCTGTAATAGATTAATTTATTATGTGCAAAATGCAACACTGTACTTTTAAATATGGCCCCTGACAGTACCTCTGAAACAGTATATGGGAACTGTACATCACTTAATGAACCAAATGAACATCTGTCATATTCACAGAAAATGGTATTGCTAAATCGAATTTGATTTAGTGCTGTCTTGTTTGATTAGGAAGTTAATCTAAGCTAGGATATGTGTTACGTTTCTTATGAAGCCATCATAAACGAATCAACATAATCTGATAAAGCATCATTAAAATTTCACATAAAATGTATTGCTTATTTGAATAAGACCAACATATTGTTATGCTGTTTGTAGGAGCTGTTGTCAATGTTGAATCACATCAGAAATCGATGGCGTTTGACATTGGCTTGCTAAAAGGTAAGCGTTTCAATGTTACAGGGTGAAGTAGGTAAAAAAAAGAAAAAAAGAAAAAAAGAAAAATCATCAGTTCTAGGAGATCAAGGGTTACCATACGTTATATTACGTTATATTAAGTGGCAATCAGGTAAGCGAGTGCCACCTTGCATCTTCATATAAATCACTTTGACATATTTATGAGGTCATGGGGTTTAAATATGTTATTAAATATTGCAAGAATATTTTTTGTCTAGTTATTGTAAGACTTAGGGTTATGGTATTTGGCCAGAATGTACACGGGAAACAGTGCTGTCTTTTAGAAATGGCAATATATTTGCGTTGATGGTGAGTAAATTTTACTTTCTTACAACGCTGCCACTAAGTAACATAAATATCATTAAGAATCAGCAAGTCAAGAGTACTATATGGGAATATTTTGTCATTATTATGATGATTTATTCTTGTATTGTACCCCTGGCCTCTTATTGTTGTTTAAAGTTCTGAATTATACCGTAGGAAATTAATTGGTAAATTTATAAAAATTAACAATTAATTCTCTTATTGTTGTCTTTATCAAAAATATAAAAAACATTTACACTAAATCAACTCCATATATATGATATATTATATTTCTAAACGCAAAACGTAACGTGTACATTATTCCCGGAAGGAAAAGTATAGAAAAAAAATCATTCATCAGACTAATAAAAATCACTCTTTTGTGGACGCCATGCTACATCAGAAATATCTTATCACTGAAGTTTTGAAAAGTTGTTGACTTTTTATTCTGGTGATGGAAGTAATTTAAAAAGAAAAATGTTATAATGCTGCAGTTTTTAACACTGGTGTAAGAATATATAAATTAAAACCTGAGGAATCGCTATGGGGTTAACATTCTCACCAGATAAACCAGATGACATTCTAACCAGATAGATAATATTGCAATTTAAATATTACCATGCATCACAGATAATAAAGAAAATTGGCTGAAGGTAACCATTGTTTATATCGTACAGCCGGACAAGAAACCATGGAAACCGATATCAGTGATGTCACTGCTACACAGGAAACCATAACTACAAGCATCACTGAGGTCATTACCAGACAGGAAACCATGGCAACGGTCATCAATGATGTCTCTGTCAAACAGGAGGAAAATGCAAGGGACTTGCTTTCCATCAAAGGTATTATTTATCATATACGAGACTTAACTGTTTGAGGAGAAAAATTAAAATAAATAAATGATGATGTAATCATAACATGATTTATCATAGAATAAAGAAGATACGCATTGCAAATCAAACCTTTGAAGGTATCTGTCAATCCAGTGTAATAAAGATAGCATGCCACAATACACACCACTTATACAAAGACGTGTAACCTTTATCTGTGTAAAGGTAACATGTCACCATACACACCATATATACACAGACGTGTAACCTTTATCTGTGTAAAGGTAACATGTCACCATACACACCACATATACACATATGTATAACCTTTATCGGTGTAAAGGTAACCTGTCACCATACACACGATACGCATGTGGGTTAATGTTGCGTCCCATTTTTTGTTGCTCATTAGTGTATTCATGTAAAATATACATTGTTGTACATTGTTGCAACTTGTATATTCCGATGACGTCACGTTGTTTACAGATCCCGCGTTGTGTCTGCACTGCCTGACACGAAGGCTTCATTCTGTGTTTTTTAGTGTTTTTGTTAGTTTTCTTATAATTCAATTGATCAGGTATGATAAAACAACCCCAATCAATATGAGGTTTGAATGTAATTTTAAGAAAAAACGGCATGTTGGGCAAAATACTTCAACTTTCACTTTGTCAGTGCATTCGTGATCGCGGCTTCGATCGGCTGTCATGGCAACGACCAGGACGGTGGTTTTACCACAGTGTCGAATTTACAAACTTGCATGTACAGCCGAAAACTTCAAACTATACCTTATGTCTTTGGGAATCATCTGTAAATAATCAATTGAATTAATTACGATCCATTGCATTCGTCTATTAACTTTTGTTCGTTTCTATATGCTGATTCGATACTTAAAACACTGAAGAGTTCCAATATTGGAGAATGAACATTAACACTTGCTCTATAAATCGTCCTAGAGCACCCGACTACCCCAAATCAATACTTATGAAACAGGTAAGAGCGTGAAGGTAATTGTACGAGAACAACGAAAAGTGCTGTACATTCTTACGAATATGACAAACATCGTCAAAATTATTAAAAAAAGGAGTCAATTAATCGGCACTTCGTCAATTAATACCAGTTTATAACGCCGTTATGTAACGGTACGTGAATAAATAGAAGAACGTACAGCACTTTTTCTCGGTTTCTTAGTACGATGAATAAGTATATCATGTTTGTTTGTACGACAAAATACGTTAGTCGGGTGCTCTGGCCATATTTACCGACCAAGTGTTAATGTAGTCCTTCGTGCCGGTCACATGACCACGCGAGAACACGAGGACCGAGGAAAACATCCCGATAAGGACTTTGGACACCTAACATTAAAATCCGATCAAGAAAACAAACAGAACTAACAGGGAAATAATTAAATATTGAATTTATTTTAAAACATAACGATTTTTATTCTTTTTAATTATAAATGCAACATTAACCCACATGCGTATATACACAGACGTGTAACCTTTAGCTGTGTAAAGGTAACATGTCACCATACACACCATATATACACAGACGTGTATCCTTTATCTGTGTAAAGGTAACATGTCACCATACACCATATATACACAGACGTGTATCCTTTATCTGTGTAAAGGTAACATGTCACCATATACACCATATATACACAGACGTGTAACCTTTATCTGGTAATTCACGCAACACTTATGCAGGCAAGTAACATTCAGCTGTCAATTTGCCCTCTCCAAAACATACACACGCACATCCTCATCCTCCTTCCCCAACACATATTTTTCTCTATTGTTTTCCTCCCATCTTTTTGAAACTTTCGTTATTCATAGGCATCATTATCAAGAATAATGATTTTTTTTATATCCAGGTGAAGTCACTAACGTTAGAGATGCATTGAATACCACGACAGCAAGCACAAAAGGTAATATAAACAATGACCCCCTTGTCCCGATTTATAACTGGTGTATCCAGATGCTTTTTTTTTTATCAGAAACCTGATATTGGGTATCTAGCATGCTTGAGTGATCATGAAATGCCATCAAGATGATCTCGACTCTCATTCAAAGTCACAGAAGTTAAAATTAATATGCTTAAAGTTTTAAATACGTCTATTCATAAATGATTTACATTTTCGATTTTTCTTCTATAACAAAGAGGTCTACATACATAATATTGGAATGCTAGGTTAAAGGGTTATCCATAATTTTTATAAGATTCATCAGTTACGATATAGATATGAATTGCAAGGCTTATCTTTACACAAACAGTTAACGTAAAAATGCGTACGAGTGTCTTTACAGCGTAGCTCTGACTGAGTATGAGCGAAACTCATGTTTACCTGTACGTTTGTGTGACGAAATGGTAACTATTTATGTGTTATCGCTCGCCGATTAGATATTTCGTCTATCCGCATGGAGTGTTAAAGTGAATGACATTGACCTTCATTTAACATCATTGGGGTCAAATATGCTAAAATCTTTAAATGACTAAGTAAGAGGCCCAGACACCTATGTATTCACATGCTGAGGTGAAGAGCTATCAAGATTGTTCAAACTGGTGATCTTGAGGTTCATTCAAGGCCACAAGGCTCAAATATGTTACAATATTTTTAATGTTTTTCTCTCCAGAACCAACATACTTTTGAACCTGATATTTGGCCTGAAGCATGCTGGAGTGAACGACCTCAAATGGAAGGTCACATGAATAAAATCTGCAAAGAAATATCAGATGACTTCTGTCTCCTGAAAAGGGCACCTCAATGACACCTTAATTTACCCAATGGGCACTCTGAGATAATGACACCTTAATTTACTAAATGGTCACTCTGAGATCAGTATATCTGACTGTCTGTCAGTGTCTCCCTGATTGCCGTCAAGCATTTTAGATTTTTCACTGACCGGGTTACGATTTGTGGGTACCGTTTTCCTTGTTTGTGTTTCTGTCATGTTTGGCAGATAGGGATTGTTGTTGTTGAATCTTGAGCATATTCTATACTGGTCCGGATTTAACAAGAATGTGTTCCACAATGGACACACTCAGAAAACAACTGCTCGTTCTGTAATACGTAATAGATACTATGCTTCTACCATTATATAAACATGTTATGCATATCATAATTGATTCGGTCGCGAATATTTCCGTTATTGATCCATTCATTACACATGGAATTTTTTTTTTCTTTAAATCCCCCCAAAAAGTGAAACAGTGTTGTACATGTAATTTATTTTCTTGTTTAACAGATATCCATCCTGATCTAGTACCGATGATAGGTGAGTCAATTATATTAGACTTGATGTGGATAAATGCAAAGGATTTCTAAAATACAGGACCACAACAAGATGTATCGTTGATAGATATATAGAGGTTACACAGAGAGTTGTTGTTGTTGAATATGGTGTTTCTTTCACTCAAGTAAGTTATTTTCAAAAGTAAAAAAAAAAAAATAAATAAATAAATAGATAAAAAGTTTAAAAAAAACAACAACAAAAAAACAAACAATTAGCAAGAGTGAAAGAAATACCATATACAAAGCCAACAGTTTGTATGACCTATTTTTACCTTTTTACCACAATTTAAGAGCTATTGCGAGTATGAATTGACCACCGTGTGTTTTATGGCATCAAAGATCATCGTGTCAGCCTATGTTTATACAAAAGTTGCAATAATTTAGTAATAACATCTGAGTTGAATCATACCCACCTATTGTGGTAGAAATGTTTTTCGTTACCACCTCACTTCTTCATTTATCTAAAGATGCGTTATGATAACATGGATTGTCCATTTTACTCTTTTTACCTTTTATAAATCAGAAGATTTAAACTCAATAGTCAGATTTATTTCTGA
This sequence comes from Pecten maximus, assembly GCF_902652985.1. Lineage (NCBI taxonomy): Eukaryota > Metazoa > Mollusca > Bivalvia > Pectinida > Pectinidae > Pecten > Pecten maximus. The sequence goes on along the minus strand of NC_047019.1, from coordinate 11,691,439 downwards.
TGTAATTAAATAGAAGATACAAATAAGTTTCTTATCCTGTGATGACTGGAATCATAATAAACACATCAAACATTGTTTAGAATTTTTAGCTGTAGTAGGCGCAATTTTAAATTTAATTATATGAAACATACATTTATATTAGTATTATCATCAAAGTCCCTGATACATTTCACACGTAATAAACCCCAGTATTCTGGTACTATTTTGTAGCAGACTTTTTAAAATAATACTTGACTTTCGGGTCATTATTTCAGTTTTAAAAATTGTTAATAAAACAAAATGAAGGAAATACTGATATAATATATACATAGCTTACATAGAGATACCACAGTTGTATTTGAAATCCAAAGAAATTTGGCTGTTGTATTGGTTCGACATCCAGTCTTAAATTCAGCACCACTAGAGTTTCTGTCACAAATGTCCATTATCTCCCCTTCCTTATCCTTCTACGCAGGGGCGCTAAATTTAGACTCCCAAACACCCAACTAAAGATTTCATAATTAGAAATAACACATTTCTTTAATCTATTACAGTATAGAAATCCTTATATATTTGTTGTCAATCTATTCAGCACCTTTTTTTAGCATTAATAGTTTTCGTGTTTATTTATTTCATGAAGAAAGGGCTAAATGCAGAATAAAACAAGAAAAAGCGGAGAAAAAATTCTTCGAAACCCAAGCTTTTCGTGATGCTCAAGGCAAGCTTCAAAAGAACAGAGTTTTAGTAATCAAGGGGAACACGGGAGACGGCAAAACTTCTACCGCCATTCAACTCCTTCACTGGCTGATAGAGGAGCAGCCATGCAGACAACCCCTTCAGCTTCATAATATCAAGAAATTAGATTTATTGGCTCCAAACTCTCATCTGATTACTTTCATTGATGATATTTTTGGTGAAAAAGATGTAGGTAGAAATGATGTACAAGCGTGGAACAAAAGAATCGCAGACGTAAAAACACTTTTTGTTGATGAACATATCCACCCCAATTTTCTCCTCATTACAATTCGCAATGAAATATATAATGCTTTAGAGAAGTGTTCGTTCGGAGACGTTTTCTGCAAAGACAACATCATTGATCTGAGCTCAGACGAGTACAATATTGGAAAAGAAAAACGTGAACTTTTAGAGATGTATAAGCCAGAATATAGCTCTTTTTCATGGACAGAGGAAGAAAAGGACACAATTGTAACTTGTGCACCAAATATTGGATTCCCACAATGTTGTCAGCTTTTCTATAATTCTGTTGAATTGCAAAAAAGACGAGTTGATTTTTTTGAGAAACCGTTTCAGTTTTTGATTGAGACATTGTCAAAACTACCCGAATGTTCTGCCATTTTGTTTCTCTTTCTCAATAATGGGATGATAATGGCAAAAGACCTAGACCCAAATGGTGATAAAGTGAACAAAACACTGTTAGAGCAGGCATTTAAAATTGATTCAATTGGTGGTAAACAAAGAACAACAATTGATTATGAGGAAAAAGTAGAATTTGTAAAAGAAAGTTTAAACAAATTATCAGGATTTTTGGTAAGGAAAGGGAAAGACTGGTTTGGAGATGAAGTATACAAATTTGATCACGATTCTATATCTGTCACGGTAGCTCTGTTATATGGAGGCAAAACACCAATTGGCTACATAGAGAATTGTCCCAGAAAATTTCTTAGTTATTTAACAACCTCCAAAACATCATCAAACATGGTTGTCCTATCATCTGATAACTATACATTTTTGTGTGAACGTCTACTTCGAGAAATCGAGAGTGTGGAATGGAATTATGATACTGGTATTGCTAATCTGGATGTATGGAAAGATAGTGCATTTGTCGAAGAATTTGACAGATTAATGACTAAAAGAGAAGTCAACAAACTTGTTGTTTTAAATAGGGCATGTTTCATTGGTGCTAAAGAATGTGTTTTATATCTTCTGGGTGAAGGAGTCGAACCTGACGAGAATACGCCATGGTGGTCATTGATAGGAGGTGAGGAAGATGGTAGAGAAGATGTGGATGCACTAAAGAAAGTTATTAGATATTTGAATGATGATATAAAACTTGACCTATTGAACGAAGCTTGTGATTCTGGTTCAGTAGAATGTGCTTTATGTCTTCTGGACGAGGGAGTCAAACCAGACAAGGGAACAAATTGCTGGTCATTGATTACAAGAGGAGATGAGTATAGTCAGGTAGATGCCGATAGTACGGATGATTGGGATGTATTTAAAAACGTTGTTGAATACTTGAATGACGAGAGAAAACTTTACTTGTTAGATAAAGCATGTTGTTCTGGTTCGGTAGAACATGCTTTGTACCTTTTATGTGAGGGAGCCAAACCTGAGAAGGACACAGCATGGTGGTCACTGATTACAAGAGGAACTGCAGTTAGTAAAGGTGACACTGAAGTACTTAGGGAAGTTTTTATTTATTTAGATGATGCAATGAAACTTGATTTGTTTACTGCTGCATGTTGCACTGGTTCAGTAGAATGTGCTTTATATCTTCTGTGTGAGGGAGTCAAACCTGTAAACAACACATTATGGTGGTCATTGATTGCAAGAGGTTTCCAGCGCGGTACGGGTGATGTGACTATACTTCAGAAAGTTGTTACTCACTTGAACGATGAGATAAAACTTTACTTGTTTCATGAAGCATGTTATACTGGTTCACGAAAATGTGCTTTATATCTTCTGAGTGCGGGAGTCAGACCTGACAAGGACGCATTGTGGTCGTTGCTAAAAGAATGTAAATTCCGTGGTGAGAGAGATGTAGATGTACTTCAGAAAGTTTTTATATACCTGCATGTAGAGATAAAACGTGACTTGTTAAATGAAGCATGTCGTTCTGGTTTAGTAGAATGTGCATTATATCTCCTGTGTGAGGGAGTTAAACTTGAGATGGGTACAACGTCGTGGTCATTGATCACAATAGGGAATAAACATAAAAAGGGGAATGTGGATGTACTAAGGAAAGTTGTTAAATACTTGAATGATGAGATGAAACTTGATTTGTTTACTGCTGCATGTCGTTCTGGTTCAGTAGAATGTGCGATATACCTTCTGTGTGAAGGAGTCAAACCTGTGAACTACACACTGTGGTGGTCATTGATTACAAGTGGTAAATGGCGTAGTAAGGGAGATGTGAGTATACTAAAGGAAGTTATTATACACATGAACGATGAGATCAAACTTGACTTGTTTCATAAAACATGCTATAGTGGTTCAGAAGAATGTTCTTTATATCTTCTCAGTGCAGGAGTCAAACCTGACAAGTGCGCATTGTGGTCTTTGCTAACAAGATGTAAATGGCGAGGCAAGAGAGATGTTGATGTACTACAGAATGTTTTTATGTACTTGAATGATGAGATAAAACGTAGCTTTTTGAATAAAGCTTGTGAATCTGGTTCAGAAGAATGTGCTTTATATCTTCTATGTGAGGGAGTTAAACCTGACAAGGACACACCATGGTGGTCATTGATAACCAAAGGTGTTGAGGATGGTGAGGCAGATTTGGATGTACTTCAGAAAGTGGTTGTATATTTGAATGATGAGATAAAACTTGATCTATTTAATGTTGCATGTTGTGCTGGTTCAGTAGAATGCGCTTTATTCCTGCTGGTTAAGGGAGTCAAACCTGACAAGGACACAGATTGGTGGTCATTGGTTACAAGATTTGAATGGCGGTGTAAGGGAGATGTGGATGTTCTTAAGAAAGTTGTTATATACTTGAATGGTGAGATAAAACTTAATTTGTTTAATAGTGCATGTCGTACTGGTTCAGAAGAATGTGCTTTGTATCTTCTGTATGAGGGAGTCAAACCTGACAAGGACACACAGTGGTGGTCATTGATTACAAGTGGTGAACGGAGTAGTAAAGGAGATGTGAGTATACTTAAGAAAGTGATTACACACTTGAATGATGAGATGAAAATCGACTTGGTAAATATTGCATGTCGTTCTGGTTCAGAAGAATGTGCTTTATATCTTATGTGTGATGGATTCAAACCTGACATGGACACATTGTGGTCGTTGATTACAGCAAGTAGATGTCGTGGAAGAAAAGAAGTTGATGTACTTAAAACAGTTATTACACACTTGAATGATGCTATGAAACGCAACTTGTTGAATAAAGCATGTGATTCTGGTTCAGAAGAATGTGCTTTATATCTTCTATGTGAAGGTGTCAAGCCTACCATGGACACGCAATTATGGTGCTTGTTTGCAAAATGGCGTGGTAAGGGGGATGTGAGGATACTTCAGAAACTCGTTAGATACATGAATGATGAGATAAAACTTGACTTATTAGATAATGCATGTGAGTCTGGATCTGAAGACTGTGCTTTGTACCTTTTGTTTGAGGGAGTCAATCCTGATATGTACACACCTTTGTGGTCACTGATTACAGACGGTGATGTGAATAGTATAGGAAATGTCGATATCCTGAAGAAAGTTGTTGTATACTTAAATGATGAGATGAAACTTCTGTTGTACAATAAAGCATGTCGTTCTGGTTCAGTAGAATGTGCTTTATATCTTCTGCGTGAGGGAGTCACACCTGACGAGAACACAGATTGGTGGTCATTGATAACAAAAGGCGAAAGGAGTGGTAAAGGACATGTAGACGTACTAAAGAAAGTTGTGATACACTTGAGCGATGATATCAAACTTGATTTGATTAATAAGGCTTGTCATTCTGGTGCAGTAAACTGTGCTTTATATCTTCTGTGTCTGGTAGTCAAACCTGACCAAAACACAGATTGGTGGTCATTGATTACACGAGGTGTAAGTTGTGATAAGGGTGATGTAGATGTGCTCAAAGAGATTCATGTATACCTCAATGGTGAGATGGAACTTGACTTGTTAAATCAAGCATGTCGCTTGGGTTCAGAAGATTGTGCTTTATATCTTCTGTATAAGGGAGTCAAACCTGACCAAAACACAGATTGGTGGTCATTGATTACACGAGGTGTAAGTTGTGATCAGGGAGATGTAGATGTGCTCAAGGAGATACATGTATACCTCAATGGTGAGATGGAACTTGACTTGTTAAATCAAGCATGTCGATTTGGTTTAGAAGAGTGTGCTTTATATCTTCTGTGTAAGGGAGTCAAACCTGACAAGAATACTCCTTTGTGGTCATTGATAACAAAAGGTGATGAGAATGGTGAGGGAGATGTGGATGTACTTAAGGATATCATTATATACCTGAAAAATGAGATGAAAAATGACTTGTTTAATCAAGCATGTCGTTCTGGGTCAGAAGAATGTGCTTTATATCTTCTGAGTGAGGGAGTCAAACCTGACAATCATACACCATGGTGGTCATTGATTACAAGAGGTGAAAGGTATAGTAGAGGTGATGTGGATTTACTGAAGGAAATCAATTCATACCTTGACGAGGTGATGAAACGTAATTTGTTTAATGATGCATGTCGTTCCATTTCAACAGATTGCGCTTTATATCTTCTGAATGGGGGAGTCAAACCTGACAAGGACACACCATGGTGGTCATTGATTACAAGGGGTGATGAGGATGACGGTGTAGATGTTGGTGTACTTGAGAAAGTTGTTATATATCTAAGTGATGAGATCAAACTTGACTTGCTTCATAAAGCATGTTGGCACGGTTCAGATGAATGCGTTTTTTATCTACTTTGTGTAGGAGTTCAGCCTGATAAGTACACACCGTGGTGGTCATTGATTACAGGAGGTGGTATATATAGTGAAGGAGATGTGGATGTACTGAAGGAAATTATATTATACTTGGATGATGATATCAAACTTTACTTATTAGATAAAGCATGTCGTTCTGGTTCTGAAGAATGTGTATTATATCTCCTTTGTAAAGGAGTCCAACCCGACAAGGACACCCCATTGTGGTCATTGATTATAAGGGGTGATGAGGATTATGAGGGAGATGTTGGTGTACTTGAGGAAGTTGTCAAATATCTAAGTGATGAGATTAAACTTGAGTTGTTTAATAAAGCATGTTGGCATGGCTCTAAAGAATGTAGTTTGTATCTGCTTTCTGCTGGAGTTCAGCCTGATAAGTACACATCATGGTGGTCATTGATTACAGGAGGTGTAAGAGAAAGTGAGGGAGATGTGAATGTTCTTAAGGAAATTATCATATACCTCAAGGATAAGACAAAACTTTACTTATTAAATAAAGCATGTCGTTCGGGTTCAGTAGAATGTGCTTTATTTCTACTGCATGAAGGAGTTAATCCCGATAAGAACACCCCTTTGTGGCCATTTATTACAGGCGGTGAAGAGGATGGTGTGGCAGACATCGATGTACTTCAAGAAATTGTTACATACTTGAATGATGAGATGAAATTAGACTTGTTAAATGAAGCATGTTGGCATGGATCAAAAGAATGTGTTTTTTATCTTCTCGGTGTTGGAGTCCAACCTGATAAGTGTACACCATGGTGGTCATTGATGTCAGGAGATGTAAGCGATGGCGAGGGAGACGTCAATGTACTTAAGGAAATTATTTTATATCTGGATGATCAGATGAAACATGACTTGTTAAATGAAGCATGTGATTCTGGTTCAGAGGAATGTGCATTATATCTTTTGACTGAGGGAGTCAAACCTGACAAATACACATCATGGTGGTCGTTGGTTACAAGAGGTGAATGGAGTGGCAAGGGGGATGTTAATGTACTTAAGAAGGTTATTATATACCTAAATGATGGGATGAAACTTATCTTGTTGAATAAATCGTGTAACTCTGGTTCAGTTACATGTTCTTTATTTCTCCTGTTTGAGGGAGTCAAACCTGACAAGGACACTCCATGGTGGTCACTAATTACAAGAGGTAATGAGTTACGTGGTAAGGGAGATGTGGATGTACTAAAGGAAGTCATTATCTACTTGAATGACAAGGTAAAACGTCGCTTGTTGAATAAAGCATGCCACTCTGGTTCAGAAGAATGTGCTTTATATCTTCTGTGTGAGGCAGTCGAACCTGAAAAGGACACACCATGGTGGTCTTTGATTACAAGAGGTAATGCAATATGTGGTAAGGGGGATGTTGATGTACTTAATAAAGTTGTTATATACATGAATGATGAGATAAAACGTAGATTGTTAAACCAAGCATGTGCTTCTGGTTCAGAAAATTGTGCCTTATATCTTCTGTATGAGGGAGTCGAACCTGACGCGCATACATACTTTCATGCGGTAAGGAGAGGGAGCGTGAATGTGCTACGAAAACTTATACAGTGGGGCATCCCTCCTACAGCGAGATATGAGGACAATAACAATGCCTTACATGAGGCATGTGGGTGGAGGAGTGAGGAAATGGTGACTTTATTGTGTGACAACTATCCCAACTTGGTAAAAGATACCAATGACTTGGGACAAACCCCGCTTCATTTCGTGGCAGAGATAGGAAGTTTGTCTATGTTCCAGGTTGTAGAAAGAACCATACTTAAATCCTTGTGCAGAGTTGAGGACGAACAACATAAGTGTGAGACAGAAGATGGTCGTGTGGTACATAGGAGTTGTGTGTGCAGTCAGTACATGTCTCAGTTAGTGGATGTGAACGAGCATACAGTATTACATTGGAGTTTAAGATTAGGAAACAGGGATACTTTTATGTATGTATGTGAGTCCTACCCAGCACTAGCAACGGCTGTAGATAAGGATCAAGTAGACTGTGCTACATACGCGATGTATGAAAGAACACATGGATACAGTTTTTAATTGTATGATATTTTACCAGCTGTAGATGTGGACGGTAGCTAGGTATACATCATAATGTAGACACTGAGTGTGGAAACCATGTGAAACAACACAGGGAATCATTATAACTTAGGTATGACATCACACCAACACGAGACAGGGATGGGGATCTTTTTAAGACTTGGTAAGGAAAAGACAGCGGAAGAGACAAAGTGGCCCGTGTGGCTAAATGAGAATTTTAGCAACCCTACCATTTGTCGTAGTAAACATTCACAAATAATCAATAAAAATAATCTTAAACAATCATGTAAAATTCCAGGTGATCATAAATTGTTTTATTGAGGAAAACCCTATCAATGCTGTGAGTTTACTTAACCGATCTACTTCTAGCTTCGCGCCGACGGATGGCCTCTAGGATGTGATCGGAATATATGTGATCGGTTTCTATATCACTGACAAAATATGGTTAGGACTTGAAAAGAAATGTAGGGCCAGGTTTTAAACAAAGAAATATTTAGGTGATATTTATTGTTTATAAACTGTTTGGAAATATTCCAAACCATGTGGTTTATTGAATAACATTTTTAGGACATTTTTTGGTACATAATTACACCTTCTGCACCAGACTCAAACTAAACATATTGTTGTAATGTACAGTGATTTATTGTACAGTAAATTCCACATCAATCAAAATTGTTGAATTTTCTAGAAGCCACTTGTACCAAGATGTACCAAGTCATTCTTACCCGAGAATTAAATTACAATACTATATATTAGTGTCTGTTCCAACAGATTTTTTTTTTATTTCGCAATGAATCCTGTTGCAATCTTTTGACAAACAATGTCTTAAGATTTAATTCCATGAGAGGATGTCAAACGAACACGTTGATATTTCTATATTTCGGAAATGATCAAGTGCTTTGCTTCATAAAGGTAATGCCTGTAAATGATTTATACATTGGTCTACATTGTATTTTTGAACATGTCTCAAGGTCTAGGTCTTTTAAATACCGAGGATTTAATTTGCTCTTATATATATCTCATATTCTTTTGATATGGAACTGACAATGATATGACATATGAGATGTTTTGATCCTATGTATATGTCTATATATTACACTGGAACTAGGTCCATTAGATGTTGGAGATTTGTTGATTCTATGACCTATATATTACACTGGAACTAGGTCCATTAGATGTTGGAGATTTGTTGATTCTATGACCTATATATTACACTGTGACTAGGTCCATTAGATGTTGGAGAGTTGTTGCTCCTATGTATATGTCTATATATTACACTGGACTAGGTCCATTAGATGTTGGAGATTTGTTGATTCTATGACCTATATATTACACTGGAACTAGGTCCATTAGATGTTGGAGATTTGTTGATTCTATGACCTATATATTACACTGGGACTTGGTCCATTAGATGTTGGATATTTGTTGATTCTAAGACCTATATATTACACTGTGACTAGGTCCATTAGATGTTGGAGATTTGTTGATCCTATGACCTATATATTACACTGTGACTAGGTCCATTAGATGTTGGAGATTTGTTGATCCTATGTATATGACTATATATTACACTGTGACTATGTCCATTAGATGTTGGATATTTGTTGATTCTATGACCTATATATTACACTGTGACTAGGTCCATTAGATGTTTGAGATTTGTTGATCCTATGACCTATATATTACACTGTGACTAGGTCCATTAGATGTTGGAGATTTGTTGATCCTATGTATATGACCTATATATTACACTGTGACTTGGCCCATTAGATATTGGATATTTGTTGATCCTATGACCTATATATTACACTGGGAATAGGCCCATTAGATATTGGAGATTTGTTGACCCTATGTATATGACCTATATATTACACTGTGACTATGTCCATTAGATATTGGAGATTTGTTGACCCTATGTATATGACCTATATATTACACTGTCACTAGGTCCATTAGATGTTGGAGATTTGTTGATCCTATGTATATGTCTATATATTACACTTTGACTAGGTCCATTAGATGCTGGAGATTTGATGATCCTTGTATATGTCTATATATTACACTGGGACTAAGATCTGATATGAGTGGCTATGTCATATGAGATTTTTTATACGAGTTTGATTATTTTAGGCGAGTGGCATATCAAAATATTGAACGAATTTGATAAATTTCATAAGCCATTGTCACGAGTGTAAGATTCTTTCAATTTTCGTATATTTATCATGACGTCATATATTTATTTTGATGTACCATGACGTCACAATAGTATAGTTAAACATGCGTCGATATTTATGACAAGGTCGTATGACATGGTAAAACAGGCAAGTCATGTGATATTTGTTGTTTAAATATACATGTTGTTAAAAGAACATTACTTATGGACTTGTAGGTAATTCAGTCTGAAGACACCTTAGCATATAGGCAATTGTTATTTATATTTCCTAACAACATCATGATAAAAATTAGAAAATTCTTCTGCACTTTTGATGGTTAAACACCATAACTGACGTCCCAATTTTAAAGTAAATTTACCAAACATTATATAATTGACTGATGAAGAAACACGTAAAATGATTGATAAATTAGTTAGTGAATCAGGTTAAGGCCTGTTTGATCAGGAAAGATTATGTTACAATTTTTACAAATTATCCAAGTTTTTTGTATGTTTTCCAAAAGTACACAGCGTTCTATAACAAATGAGGCTATTAAAGTTAAAAAAAAAATGAAGATTATTTTGATTTTAGTTATACCATTTAACCTTCCTTCTAGATCGGTTACTATTGTAAGTGATAATAATAGGTTAGAGGAGCGGCTTTGTGATTTAGCTGTGTTTAAAAAAACAGCATTATCCTACTGAGCCAGGGAAAAGGGACTTTTAACATTCCATGTCGCAGGCCAAAGGAAAACAGAAAATTTTAACCTTTGTTTTTACATACAATCCAAACAATTTTAATATTTTTCCAGTCATTAAAAGTTGCAAGGATTCTGATTTGATTCTGAACAGCAAATTCCATTTATCTAAATGCAGTAAACCTAGATGTGGTACATGTAAAAGTATTGTAGAATGTTCAATTTGTTTAATCTTTTAAAAGGATTTAAATTTCAAATAAAAGTGCATATGAATTGTACATCTGGAAATGTTATCTATGCTGTGATATATGATTTTATGGTTTGTGTATAACGATTCACTGTAACTGACTTGTCTTATTATGTGAAAACGAGACATGTGTATCATTATAGAATGAGACATAATTAACATGTAATAAGGATTGTATCAGGTGTAGTTATAATACACGTGTCGGTGGTATCCATTGTTCCAGCTCTCCAGAATTATATATAATTAACATGTAATAAGGATTGTATTAGGTGTAGTTATAATACACCTGTAGGTGATATCCATTGTTTCAGCTCTCCGTTGCCTTACAGGAATGAAGCCCTGACCAGGTTTGTTTCTGCAGTACATGGGAAATTCATAATAAATTTGTTGAAAAGGGAATGAAGTACTGTCTGAGTTCTGTCTGAATGTGTCTCTCCAATACAAGGAATATTTATAATAAATATATATGAAAGTAATAAATATCATATCTGTCCCCGTTTATTTGTCTCCCCAGTTCTGGGTTATTTGTGATAAGTATATACCTATCTATTTGGAGAGGACCGTCCATTGTATACAAATTTTGGGTAAAGACAAAAGAAAACCGACAAAATATCGAAGCCATAACTCAAAAACAAAATCGATTAATCGAGGACAAAAAATGAACAAAAATACATTTAAGGATTGATTGTCAATTTTGTTGCTTGCATGGACTGATGAAGGGAAGTGAGCCTCGTGCAAATGAAGTGAACTGCGAAGCAGTTTCTGTACCATTTGCACGAGGTTCACTTCCCTTCATCAGTCCTTGCAAGCAACGAACTGGAAAATCCATATTTTTTACGTTAACCAAATTAAAAACTTCGCCGCTAGATTGCACTTTTTACATTGTTATACTTATCGTGCATGTGTGCACAGTAGTGGAACAGCAGACAGTCAGCTATTCTCGTGGCAAAGGCGACACAAAATATAGTCCCATACACGTTTAGATTATTACGATGCTGATACACATAAAGACGATATTTTCAAGGCAAAATATTCATTCATAACAAATATCTATAATATTGTATCATAAAAACATAGCAATACCCATATAAATACGAATTTAAAGTGCAGCGCTGAAAGTATAGTATGTGTGTGTGATTTGGTTCCTCGAGACACAGGGACTCGGTTAAAAAATGAGCACAAGGTTAAGGTGACGACAGTTCAGTGAAATATCGCAACATTAAAAAAAACAGTGTTTATATACTCTCTAAAGCCTTGAAAAAAATCGATTTTGTAAGGTTTTATAATTTGAATGAAGGTTAGATGTTTTGTCTTTCGATTATTTATAGATGTCATATGTTACTCAAAGTCTAACGCCGAACCCCTGTGACCGTACGTGATGCAGTCTAATAGACGGGATATTCAGAGCTCGAAAAAAGTGTAACAATGTGGATTTTAGTCGTAGGTTAGCTGATGATTTACATGGTTTTCTTGAAATATAGGATTTCATTGTCGCATTGGCGTTTTCGGATGTAAATTATGATAATAGTAAGTAAAGAAACATTGATTTGAAAATTGGCGGTATTCACGGCCGGAAACTAGTGTCCTCCATATGTTAAGATTGAGTCAAATTAAGACAATAATGTGTCCCTGTGCTCGATATAGCATACTGCTGCTACCAGTCTGTTTGTGTTGTTAAATAGTGTTAAAATTGAGGTTTATTTTCTGTGACCAATAAAATGGTATCAAGCATGTCATTCAAGATACAGCTAACGTTAGACCTACTGCGCTACGTAGGCCATGAGCTCGGTGTTATCGGGAGTGTCAGCGTTCTGTCAGATCCTGTTTTCTAAACTGTTTGCATTATATTTGCATTTTTATTAGCACATACAACGGCTATTCCGCTTGTGTTCATATACGTGTATAACAATGTTACACAATTTACAAAATGAAAGAAGAGCATTCAAGTCTGAGGCGGTATCGATCGCCATTGTAAACTCAGGGAATGTATTCACACGCCCGCAAGAAAGTGATTCGTCTCTCAGAACAGAAGCACGCGACCCAAAATCTTCAACGGGAAATGAAGTGATCTGAGTTCACTATGTTCATTGAGGCGGAGCGAAGTGAACATGTAAATATATCGGAATGGAGACCAATGAAAACGTATCAGGAAAATAAGAATAGGTGCTTCAGAAGAGTTAGCGTCTTCTGCTTCATCAACATACAAATCTAGGTCACGATGACACCCGCCATAGAGATCTAGGTCACGGCGACACCCGTTATATCAATCTAGGTCACGACAACACCCGTCATTCAAATCTAAGTGACGACGACACCCGTCATACAAATCTAGGTTACGACGACACCCGTCATACAAATCTAGGACACAACGACACGCGTCATACAAATCTAGGTCACGACGACACCCGCCATACAAATCTATGTCAAATCAAGTCACAATCTCTATTGAGACTTAGGTGGTAGTCAGTGGAATCACTAAGCATGGCAAACCCTTGAGAAACCGTTAACACATACCGATATACCATTTATGACGCAATTGTGTGATCAATGTGTTAAACAACATTTAGGTAAGCCCAAAATCATTGGTTCAATTTTTCAAAAAAAGGGTTGAACGCCTTAAAAATTAACTCTTGTACGTTAATTATTAACGCTGTTTATACAAGTATAGATAATTTATACAATATAAAACGTCACACTTATGAGACTTGCGATTCGTAATCTACAGCTAAATATAAACTGTTCAATTCAATCATAGATCAACAGTAACTTCATTCGTTTTATAATCAATATATTCCATAATAATTGGTTACCATATTATTGTACTACGAAAGGGTTCTAATTAATCTGATTGATTTTTCTACTAATTCAGAGCAGTATTTGTGCTGGAAATTCCAGTGTATAAAAATAAACACTATATATATAGAAATATGTGTGTGTGACGTAATACACCAAATACCCGATGTAAGGAAACGACGCAAAAGACGAGGAATGTTTGTTTGCTTCGATACAGTCATGGAGTTAAGGTAATTGTCATGGTTTTATCTGTTTTGATGTTGAATCCTGTGTATTTAAGGTTCAAACCTTAGTATAGTACATCAATGCATACCGACAAACCATCAATCCAACAATACAGGCTTACAACCCACCAATACGTACTGACAAAACATCAAAGCATACTGGCAAACCATAAATACATAATGACAAGCTTTTAATACATAATGACAAACCATAAATACATAATGACAAACCATACATACATAATGACAAGCAATAAATACAAAATGACAAACCATAAATACATAATGACAAGCCATAAATACATAATGACAAGCCATAAATACATAATGACAAGCCATAAATACACAATAAACAAGCCATAAATACATAATGACAAGCAATAAATACATAATGACAAGCCATAAATACACAATGACCAGCCAAAAATACATAATAACAAGCAATAAATACATAAACCATAAATGCTAATGACAAACCATAAATACATAATGACAAGCCATAAATACATAATGACAAATCATAAATGCTAATGACAAATCATAACTACATGAAAAACAATAATTACATAATGGCAAACCATACATACATAATGACAAACAATAATTACATAATGACAAGCCATAAATACATAATGACATACCATAAATACATATTAGTATACCTCATACGTGTATCCTGAATCCTGATTAGTCGAAATCGTGTCAGGTGACTAAACACATTTCTTATGTCAATCCGAAATTGTGGAATCATTTTTGATTTGATGGCTGCCGCTATTGAAATATCATGTCACCCTCTGAAATCGTAATGCCACTCTCTCGCCCCGGAACTCTCTTCCGATACGTATACAAAGAGGGTGAATCGGAGTATTCCGAATGCGAAAACAATAATGGCGGCCACAGAACGATATCGTCTGAGCAAGAAATGGCTGCTTTGCTAAAGGAAAACGATTCCAAGAATACTAAGCGTGTCATCAATGATGCCATTGAATTTTTCAGAAATTTCTTAAGCGAAACAGTGAATTTGAAAGCTTCGATGTCCCTACTTTGAAATCTCGACTGTCAGATTTTTATGTCGGTGTAACGTTGAAAAGTGACCCCCGTGGAAAATGGAACCCGGTTGAAAATGGACCCCATCAGGTCTCTCTTTTCCACGTGTAGCCTGTTGAAAACGGAACCCGTTGAAAAGTGAACCATATGTATATGTTGCTCTGAATAACAGCACTGTCATAAGATACGAATCTGTATACAATTTAACAAGCATAGAATATTGATCGATATTGATTAACAATTCGATCTTTGGTGACCCATATAATGACCATTGGTTTATCTTCAAATTGTAATGTGATATACATATATAATGTAAACGATATTGATCAACATTGATAAACAATTTGACCTTTGACCTTTGGTGACCCATATTATGACCTTTGGTACAACTTATCACTATGATAAGATATTGATATGACACGTACACGATATTGATCGACACTGATTAAAAGTTTGACCTGTGACCTTTGGTGACCCATATAATGACCTTTGGTATATCTTCAAACTGAAATATGATATACATGTAAAATGTATACGATATTGATCGACATTGATTGATAATTTGACCTGCGACCTTTGGTGACCCATATAATGACCTTTGGTATATCTTCAAACTGTAATATGATATACATGTAAAATTTTACGATATTAATCGACATTGATTGACAATTTGACCTTTGACCTTTGGTGAACCATATGATGACCTTTGGAATAACTTGTCACTGTTATCAGATAAACATATGTCATGTGCACGATATTGATCGACATTGGTTGATAATTTGATCTGTGACCCTTGGTGATCCATATAATGACCTTTGGTATATCTTCAAACTTAAATATGACATGCATATAAATCACATACGATATTGATCAACATTGATAAACAATATCCTTTGATCTTTGGTGACCTATATTATGACCTTTGGTATAACTTATCACTATGATAAGATATTGATATGACACGTACACGATATTGATCGACACTGACTAACAGTTTGACCTGTGACCTTTGGTGACCCATATGATGACCGTTGGTATATCTTCAAACTGTAATATGATATACATGTAAAATGTATACGATATTGATCGACATTGATTGATAATTTGACCTGTGACCTTTGGAGACCGATATAATGACCTTTGGTATATCTTCAAACTGTTATATGATGTACATGTAAAATTTATACGATGTTCATCGACATTGATTGACAATTTGACCTTTGACCTTTGGTGAACCATATGATGACCATTGGGATAAATTGTCACTGTTATCAGATAAACATATGTCATGTGCACGATATTGATCGACATTATTTGTTAATTTGACCTGTGACCCTTGGTGACCCATATAATGACCTTTGGTACATCTTCAAACTGAAATATGGCATGCATATAAAACACATACGATATTGATCGACATTGATAAACAATTTAACCTTTGACCTTTGGTGACACATATAATGACATTTGGTATAAATTTTAAATATTATAAGCTATTCATAAAACGTATACGATATTGATCGACATGATTTGTTCAACACTGTTTTCGGTAAATTATTTATAAACCGATATGTGAATATCTTATAGCCGTGGTAAGTTATACCAAAGTTTATTAAATGGGTTACCAAAGGTCAAAGTTCAAACTATTAATCAATGTCGACCAATATTTTATACATTTCATATGCATATCATATTACAGTTTGAATATATACCAAAGGTCATTATATGGGTCACCAAAGGTCACAGGTGAAATTCTTGATTAAAGTGGACCAATATTGTATACATTTCATATGCATATCTTATAA
Source organism: Pecten maximus (assembly GCF_902652985.1). NCBI lineage: Eukaryota > Metazoa > Mollusca > Bivalvia > Pectinida > Pectinidae > Pecten > Pecten maximus. Next base: position 11,674,766 of record NC_047019.1, on the reverse strand, counting down.
CGGTGACAAGTTATACCAAAGGTCATTATCTGGGTCACCAAAGTTCAAAGGTTAAATTGTTTATCAATGTCGATCACTATCGTGTACATGTTATATGCATATCTGAAAACATTTATGAAATATAGCGAAGATCATTGTATGGGTAACAAGGGGTCAAAGGTCAATTTATTATTCAATGTCGATCAATATCGTATACATTTCATATGCATATCATTTTAACAGTTTGTATATATACCAAAGGTCATTATATGGGTCACCAAATGTCGTAGATCAAATTCTTAAATAATTTGGACCAATGTCATATACATTTCATATGCATATCTTATAACAGTGATAAGTAATACGAAAGATCATTATCTGGGTCAACAAAGGTTAAAGGTTAATTTTTTATCAATGTCGACAAATATCGTATACATGTCATATGAATATCTTATAACAGTGATGAGTTATAGCAAAGGTCATTATATGGGGCACTAAAGGTCAAAGGTAAAATTATTACTCAATGTCGATCAATATCGTATACATTTCATATGCATACCATATTACAGTTTGAATATATACCAATGGTCATTATAAGGGTCACCAAAGGTCACAGTTTAAATTGTTTATCAATGTTGATTAATATCGTGTACATGTCAAATGAATATCTTATAACAGTGATGAGTTATATCAAAGGTCATTATATGGGTAACCAAGGGTCAATGGTCAATTTGTTAATCAATGTCAATCAATTCGTGTACTTGTATAGGGACATCTTATTTATATTTATAAGTGATTCTAATGGTCATTAACTCGGGAATGTAAAGAAAATTTGATATTTTGTTCTGTTTTCCAAGGCATCCCGGTTCCATTTTCAACGTGGTTCCATTTGCCACAGGGGTCCATTTTCAACGTTACATCGGCATTCAAAAACATGACGGGACGCCCCTGAAACAGTCGTCCATAACAACCCATAAATACATACTGACAAGTCATCAATACATACTGACATACCATCAATACATACTGACAAACCATCAATACATACTGACATACCATCAATACATACTGACAAACCATCAATACATACTGACATACCATCAATTCATACTGACATACCATCAATACATACTGACATACCATAAATATATACTGACAAATGGTAATACATACTAACATACCATCAATACATACTTACAAACCATCAATACATACTGACATACCATCAATACATACTGACATACTATCAATACATACTGACAAATGGTAATACATACTAACATACCATCAATACATACTTACAAACCATCAAAACATACTGACATACCATCAATACATACTGACATACCATCAATACATACTGACATACCATCAATACATACTGACAACCGATAAATACATAATGACATACCATCAATTCATACTGACAAACCATCAATACATACTGACAAACTATCAATACATACTGACCTACAATCAATACATACTGACAAACTATCAATACATACTAACATACCATAAATACATACTGACAAATGGTAATACATACTGACATACCATCAATACATACTTACAAGCCATCAATACATACTGACATACCATCAATACATACTGACATACCATCAATACATACTTACAAACCATCAATACATACTGACATACCATCAATACATACTGACATACCATCAATACATACTGACAAATGGTAATACATACTAACATACCATCAATACATACTTACAAACCATCAAAACATACTGACATACCATCAATACATACTGACATACCATCAATACATACTGACATACCATCAATACATACTGACAACCGATAAATACATAATGACATACCATCAATTCATACTGACAAACCATCAATACATACTTACAAACTATCAATACATACTGACCTACAATCAATACATACTGACAAACCATCAATACATACTAACATACCATAAATACATACTGACAAATGGTAATACATACTGACATACCATCAATACATACTTACAAGCCATCAATACATACTGACATACCATCAATACATACTGACATACCATCAATACATACTGACATACCATCAATTCATACTGACATACCATCAATACATACTGACAAACCATCAATACATACTGACATACCATCAATACATACTGACAAACCATCAATACATACTGACATACCATCAATACATACTGACATACCATCAATACATACCGACCTACAATCAATACATACTGACAAACCATCAATACATACTGACAAACCATCAATACATACTGACATACCATCAATACATACTGACATACCATCAATACATACTGACATACCATCAATACATACTGACAAACCATCAATTCATACTGACATACCATCAATACATACTGACAAACCATCAATACATACTGACATTCCATCAATACATACTGACAAACCATCAATACATACTGACAAACCATCAATACATACTGACAAACCATCAATACATACTGACATACCATCAATACATACTGACATACAGTAAAACTTGGATAAGTCGAAGTCGACGGCACCAAGCAAAATATTCGACTTATCTTTGTCCGTGCTTATAGGGAGACAAACTGTTCGAGTATCATCGGATGTACACCCAACCACTGCAAACAAATGCATTTAACATGATAACAATTATTCGTTTATTCAATACACAAAAGTATTATGCATGGTTACAAAACAAAATAAAATGCATGTAAAATATGATCTTTACCATAGACACGTGATTTACACAGAAAGACGTACACATTAGTTACAAATGATATTCATGAAGTATGAGAATATATATTACTTACATTACTTCTCGTAAAATCCGCCAATTCTGTTCTACAATTACACAATATAAAACAATAAACAGTTCAAGAAAATTTGATTGACAGCGCTTATTTTGTATAAAAGATGAAGGTCGCGATCAGTGTTTATCGGCTGCATGATCGTGTATTACCACGAGCCCTTGCATATAATAAAAAAAATCCTGAATATTATTGTTAGTATTACATCGGTGTATTCAGAATTTACGCATATATAAATAAATCAATGGCAGACAAGTATTTTAAATGTGCATGTTTTGGGATGATACGTAATGTATCGGTTTCTTTTCTTTCGATTTATTTTGCGGCCATGCGTATTGAAGCAGTAAAGAGATTACTGCAGGTCATTATGTTATGGTTTGTAAACTAAAACGTGTAAATGTTAGTGTAAGTTACCTGTGCACCTGTATAAAACAATGGGATGATGTTCGATAGACAACCAGAAACTAACAATAGGCTTTGGTAACATCTATATCGTTACACTCGGTTGTTTAGGTCCAGGTCAGCAAATTTTACCTGAAACAGCATGGCGCTTCGATGTTCGACACGAATATTAAATACATACTGACAAATCGAAAATAAATACTGACAAACCATTAATACATTTTACCATGTGTTTGATAATTTTGATAATTTTGATAAGAATTTGTATTGATTATCTTGCTGTGTTATTCCTGTGACCTGAACTTTATATCATAGAACTTTGCTACATGTTTTGTTTTGTATGTTTGATTTAAAGTATCTAAACAATTTAAGTTATATCTATATATATGTAATATATTGCAATTTTGTTCTTTTGATTGCGTGGTAACAGAGTTTATCCAGTCCAAAAGCAGGATGCCGAAGGCCTCAAAGAAACGGAAGCATGTTGAGCAAGTCAATACAGAGGGACCCAATGAGGAGGTAGTTGGTGGCAGTGACGGAACAGAAGTACAGCAAGAACAAGGTCCAGCTGAAATTGGATCCATCATAATTCCAGGTACCTTAATCCACGAGATTGAGGAGGTGGATAGTATACCCCCAGTGCCCTTGCCAAGCATTAAGTCAACGTATAGATTTGGGGTTACTGAAATAAATATCAACTGTCCGTATTGGGGCAGCTAGGTCGGTCGGTCGGGGGTGGGGTGGGGTGGGGGGTGGGTGGGGGGGTGGTTTGGGGTGGGGGTGGGGGGGTGGGGGGGTGGGGGGAGAGAGAGAGAAATATGACGAGCAATTTCGTTTAAGGAAAGCTAAGGACCCTGTGATAGTAAATTGGCTTGTGTTGATATGGAGCTGTGGTTACTTTGCATGTGAGGTACATATAGTCAAACTCCTATTGTCCAGTCGAGAAATGACAGATGTTTGGATTTCAATTTCAAGGGGTCATGTTTCAAGTCTCCTTGTGGTTATGTACATTCTTGCACAAAATGTGGGGACAGTCATGCAATGATAGTTTATCGGTTCAGTGGGAGTCCAAGGCAGTACAAAGTCCCTCATAGATTTCCTGGCCAACATTTTTCCTGAACTCGTCCTGGTGGTAGTCAGCAATATGTTAATTATACCCGGCAGGGTAACACTCCACAGGGTAACATGTTACAAGGTATGACAACCCATGGCTATGCCTACCAGGCTAATTCACAGTTGGTTGGAAACCAAGGTTTTAGTACAGGGAGCTGGTAAGCCCACGGGACAGGGATTTCAACAGCCATTTCGGGGCAGGGGAAGAGGAGGACGATTTATGGGTGTAATTTGTTTTTAACAAACTTCCAAATATGACTTGGGATCAACATTGGAAACCTTCATATGCATAGAAAAGACATCTCGCAACTTCCCCACCCCAGGATGCTTTTTATTCCCCTGCATAAAATGTAACCCCCCCCCCCTCCTCCCGTATACTTTTTATTCCCCTGCATAAAACGTAACCCCACCAAGACTCTTGAATACATACTGACATACCATCAATATATGCTGATAAACCATGAATGTATACTGACATGCCATCAATATATGCTGATAAACCATGAATACATACTGACATACCATCAATATATGCTGATAAACCATGAATGCATACTGACATGCCATCAATATATGCAGATAAACCATTATTACATACGGACTAATCATTAATATATACTGACCAACCATTAACACATTTTTCTAAACTTTAATACATACTGATGAACAGTTAATACATACTGACTAACTATTAATACATATTGACAATCAATCAATAAATACTGACAAACCATAACTACATACTGACAATTTATTAATACACAAGATAAACCATTAATACACAAAGACAACCCATCAATATATACTGATATACCATCAATGACGTTATTGTATCAACAAGGGGTAAACAACATCTATGTAAGCCCAAAATCACTGGCTCAACTGTTAAGAATAGGGTAGAACGCTTCAATCATAACTATTGTACGTTAATTAATAAGAGGACTTACTATCAATCATTTGTCATCCACAGTTAGATATAAACTGTTCAATGCAATCAAAGATCGACAGTATTTAACTTCATCCGTTTTATACTCAATTTTAGTACTTATTTTCCCTGTAATATATGTTTTCCATAGTATTGATTACCATATTATTGTTCTACAGAAGGTTTGGTTTGGTTTGATTTGTTTAACGTCCTATTAACAGATAATGTCATTTAAGGACGGCATCCCGTGTTTGCGATACGCATGCGTGTGGTGAGTGCGTATGAGTGTTTTGGAAGGCTGCGGTATGTACGTGTCAAGTCTCCCTGTGATAGGCCAGAATTTTTGCCGATTGATAGTGCTACCTCATTGAAGCACACTGCCGAAGAAACCCAGCAGGACACCCCACCCGGTCACATTATACTGACAACGGGCCAATCAGCCGTCCCATTCCCAAAATACTGAGCGCTAAGCTAGAGTAGCAACTACCATTTTAATGACTCTGGTATGTCTCGGTCAGGGGACAGAACCCAAAGCCTTCCGGAGAAAATTGGTTCCAAAGTGCAATATGCTTAACAACAGACCAAGGTGTACCTACATATTAAAATGTTAGAAAGATACCTTCAGTACTTTCTATAAAATAGCGATAACAAACTTCAATTGTCAAAATCCAAGATGGCTACATGTCGGCCATGTTGTTTTCCGTTCGGGGTCCCAAAATGCAGTATCCATAACTACAGACCAAAGGGAAAATACATATGAATTTGAGAAAGATCCCTTCAGTACTTCCTGAGCAATAGCGATAACAAACTTCAATTGTCAAAATCCAAGATAGCTGCCTGTCGGCAATGTTGTTTTCCGTTCGGTCCCCAAAATTTAATATTCATAACCGCAGATCAATGGGAACATACATATGAAATTTTAGAAAGATCCCTTCTGTACTTTCTGAGAAATTGCGATCGCAAACTTCAATTGTCAAAATCCAAGACGGCTGCCTGTCAGTAATGTTGTTTTTCCGATCGGTCCCAAAATGAAATATGCATAACTACAGACCATGGCAATAACAAGAATTGTTTACGGACGGAGAGACGGACGACGGACCACGGACGCAAGGTGATTTGAATAGCCTACTATCTGATGATGGTGAGGTAAAAATAGAGTTTTTACACAATAAGAATCTTATATGAACCACATCTGGGTTTCATACTTTTGTACACCAATGACTACATTCGAGGTGTTCCTAGCTTGTCTTTTGCAATTGATAACTTTATTGTTTTCAAAAGTATGTTTCATTTTTTCACTATTTTTCATATCATTTTCATAAAGATTTATAACAGGTAGTATATTCCAATTATAATGATTATACGTAGTTACAAATGGTATGATATTGGTATCCTTGTTTGAAGCCTATCGGTGTTAACAGAAATTATACGTTTTTCCTTAGCTTGAATTGTTTGGTTTGGTTTGGCTAAAGTCCTATTAAAAGCCAAGGTCATTCAAGGACGGCCTCTCGTGCGTGCGATATGCATGGGTGTGGTGACATATCTTTACAGACTCTCTTTAAAACAACAGACTCTGATCCACAAGTCTGTTATTATTTCTTGCCCTAGCTCATTCCAGGTCTTTCTTGCTATTTTTTTCCCACAATTCTGATATCGATGGATGAATATTTATCTTGAAATCTGTGCGATTTTATTTTATATGTATATATGGGTCAAAGAAGTTATATTGACCTCAAAAGTCCGGGTAAAACTGCATCATTGCAAAAGTTTTTTCTGCAGGATACGAATTACTAGAAATGTTAATATGGGGCAAAAAAGTAATTCTAACAGTGTGGACATACATACTTGATGCATTATCGTCCTTGAAATGATGATGAATATAATTATTGCGTGTATCAAGTTTGGAGAACTCTCAAAATATCATATAAAGAGTCGAATTGGTCCATGTCCCTGACAGCAAAAAATCTCAAGTCTACAAACCAAAATTAACGAGTGCCGAAATATCACTTTGGGATACACTACAGACTGTCGAGTACTGTCGAGAAAAACAACGATGACAGGAGGCGAGATCAAGTAGAGAACAAGCATTTAACGTTCGATCAAAGCTCGAGGGTAGCGGGTTTGTAAGTTGGTAATAAAATATCTTTCCTTTGACCGACGGTTCGTTTCATCCCAGGTAGGGCAATGATCAATAGCAACCACCTGCATGTCCTTCCAACTATGACTAGGTAAATTGAAATGCCTTGCCACAGGGAAGTCGGGTTTGTTTTGCATCACTGAGCAACGGTAGTTGTTGATTCCGATTTTCTGTTTTGTGCTGGTTTCCCCAACATACTGCATTCTGCATTTGTTTTTGCAGGAAAGGAGATATACCATATTTGCTGATGTACATGTCTGTGTTTGTAAAATGTGGAAAACTTCGTTGTTAATTTCGCATTTAAACGTATCTGTAGACTCTGTGTATGGCCAAAGTTTGCACGTGTTTTTGCTGCATGTATTACAAGCGCCAGTTTCTACGACAGAGGCAGAAGGTAACTTGCTGCTTAACAGAAGATCTCGAGAAGGCTGGCTCTGTCCAGAACCCTGACTTTGTCTAATTCTTGATCTAACAAAGTATATTTATATCCTCCAGATTTGAGCTCAAAACATCGTCGTTCGAAGACTGTATCATTGGACACTATCCGTCGGATACGTTAAGCTTGGGAGTAAGGAATGCTTTTCGCTGTGTGTGAGGGATGACAGCTGGAAGGGCGGAAATACTGGTATGTGTCAGTTGGATAGGAGTACAGATCCGAACCGATTTCTCCCTCAACTAAGACAGAACTTGTTTTCTAGAAACGAGTTTGTTTTAGTGGATACCTCTTCCGGCCTACCACAAGGAGACTTAACACGAACATACAGCAGCCTCCCAAAACATGGCGCACGCACGGGAGGCCGTCCTTAATTGACATTAGCTGTTAAACAAAATAAACCAAATCAAGACTACAGGTAGACTCGGGGTGCACTCCAAGTTTATCTGGAGTCCAAACGGGGTGCACTCGGAGGGCAAATGGGTGTAATCTTTAGTCTACACTTAACCGTACTTAGTGCATAAAATTGGACGATATCCAATCTCCCCCAGGAAATTATGAAGTTGGCTGCCATGTCAGGTGTTAAGCATTGATTTATAAGTAGGTAAGTTTCAGCTGTGTAATGTGTAAGTTTCAGCTGTTCATGTGTAATATAGAGAAAATTACCGATTATTGAAAAGATATACAATTAGTCCCTGACCTTTGACTCAGTGACATTGGCCTTTGGAATGCGGATTTGATGTTTGATTTTAATTTTGTTTAAAAATAAAAATGTTCCACCAAGAAAATACACAACATTGACCTTGACCTTTGACCCAGTGGTCTTGACTTGTGGTCAGATTGTTTGGTTAAATTCCGACAAACTTTACTTCAGTATGTCATAACACAATATTGATCAATGAAAAGATATTGCATTGACCCAGACCATGACCTTAACATCGGTAAGTTAAGATGGTGTTTAATTCCTACCCAAGGTTTATAAAAAATGATTTAAATCCGTTCATTTTTTACAGAAAGAAAAAAAAAGATTTTCAAGAATTTGATGTATTTCCCCTATTATGTATATAAACTACATTGGACGTCTGTATTTTCATTTTTCCAATCAATATCTATTCAGGAATATTCTTTGTCTCCATCGATAAGAACAATTCAACAAGGAAGTCAGTGCAACAAATAATCATATTAATGATGACTGAAACAGCCGATAGATATATTCGTATATCACATTTAGCATTATATACCCAGGCACAAGGTATGGCATTTCTCCAACGAGAAACTACCAATACCATTATTTATGAAAAGCCTTTTAACTAACCTGGCATTCTTCCATTGTGCACCATATGATGACAGGTGACATGGAGACGCCTAGAGTAAGGAAGCTAAGTGCAGAATAACAAGGTGTTGTAATGGGGGCAAGTCGGGTACCGTTAAGTAACGTAATACTAACCGACTGATCAAAGCCACACCGCGGATAGCCGTAGGAACTTCATTCGAATTGCGTAGGCAGTAAGTACTGAATAATCCCACTAACTTTACCCCTAGCTGGGGAACCAGGCTCAAAAATGAACATTCTGTCTCCAATTTTCGAGCCTTTCAGAACTTATTAAGAGGTCGATCAGCCTGATATTCATTAAAATTCTCCGAGAGGGCAGGGATAACATCTTCAGTCCATACGTTTTGGTAGCAAAGCTTGTTTTGCCAATTCGTCATCAAGCAATACACTCCACAGTTATATCTCCCTTGGTTTCAAAGTTTCCTTTGGGCTTCCCATGATTTTTTTTCTTGGACATACTTCTACAGCTCAAACAAGAGAACCCCTTGGTTGGCTTCCTACCTTCGTTTTCCGACCACCGCTTCCTACTTAACAGCAGAAACGATACATTCCTCTAACGTATGTGGATGAATGAATGTACCATTTTGTTAAAGTAAAGCAATTGAAGTTATACATTGGTCGACTACCTATAAGCTAACAATCGTAACACACATAGACTGAAGCTATAATCTGATGCTGATTAATCTTTCCTCTGTCGCATGCTCCTAAACTCACATCTTTTAGCAACACTGCGTTTTTTAGGGTTAAATCGTTGATTTAGCACAATACTGTTAATTACCAAGATGATCCATAGTGAGGTAACCTAATAGTTTGAGCTACTCCTCTCAGACTCATGCTAAGCTACTGAGCTGTCTTTGTGTCATCCCGACCATTCTATGCTGCCACTTGATGCTGATCACGGTCAATTTCCACCCCATACCCTCCTCCTTCCACAGTGTACGATACACATTGCGACTAAGGGTAGGCAGTTAAGGCCCAAACCACTAATAAGTCGCTTGCAACTAAACTTCTATGAGCTAGGACTAGCATTACGGATCAAGTTGTATACTCTATACCACACAAATTTCGCAATGGATATGATACGTACAATATGTAGTAACATATTTCACATTTACATTTATCGTTGTCCATTACAGGTAGTTGTCACAAGTAGTTATGGACGAGGCACAGCGAAAATGTCTGAGGCAAAACCACATGCTCTTGTTGGATGAATTAAACCCCTGTGACATCATAGACAACCTTTATCAGGACGGAATTTTGGATAAGGACTATTGTGATGAAATTGAATCGTGCAAAACCAGGAAGGAAAAGTGTCGTTCACTTCTTCTTTTGCTTCCAAGATGTGGTCCATCCGCGTACGGTTTGTTCCTAAAATCATTAAAAAAGGGGAAATACAGCCATTTGGCAAATGCGCTGCGCCTTTCCCTACAAACCAGTGCTGAACCTGTCAAAGCATGTAGACATTTTATTCCAGAATTTGCTGTACAGAAATTAGGGAAACTATTTAAACAGAATTGTTGCTGTATTTTTAAAAATGTGGAGGCGAACGATTTATTAGACTTACATTACCAAGAGCGGGTGTTGGGAGTTGAGGAATATGAACGAATCAAGCGCGGGAAGTCACAGTTGGAAAGATGGGAAAGGTTCATCTCAGAACTTTCGAAGTGCACTTGTAGTCAGGTCACGTCTGTATTCGAAAGATCGTTAGAGAAGAAATATGGATTTATTGCCAATGAATTAAACAAAGCTACACTGCACATGCCACTGGTTCCAAGCCCACCCAGGTCAAGAAATCTAGAGAAGTTATTCAATCACATAAGTACAATGCTCACTCAAGGAAATTTTCAAAATTTTAAAATCTTTGCAACGAATCTCGAGCTAAAGCACAGCGAAGACATGATGTGCATTCTGGATTATTTTTATGCCACTTGTGATCTGAATGTGACTCGGGACATAGAGTCTGCAGAGAGACATGTAAACACAGGCATGCAACGAGTTGCAAGGACAAGTTATCCTAACTACTTTATTATTGAACTGTCCTCAGCACAAATCAGAGTGAACCTCGCTCAACGAAAACCAGTTGAAAATATACTTGACAACGCCATGATGATTATCTCGAGTGATCCTATTCACGGTTCTGGAGCGGCAGCTGGTTGGTTGCTAATGAATTACGTTAAGCATATTTTCAACCAGTTAGCGGCACTGAGCGTACATCATCAAGACTACGCTACTGTATTCAAGTCACTGCAAGACAAAGCCATCAAGATTTGTAAAAAGGCTCTAGATATTTTCCATAGTGACGGTGGAGACGACGGACGTTTTGGACAAGGATTTGCACTTTGTCGTTTAGCAACGCTGCTGTTAAGATGTGGCGAAAACGGCTCAACGATGGACATACAATACCCAGACTCTGAGGATATAGAGTTAGCGGGTAAGCACTTGGAACAGTTAGAAAACTCGAATGTTCCCATACCTAAAATGCCTAAGGTGCACTTTCTTCTCGCCAAGAGTGATCTTCAGTATCGCAAGGATAACCATGCCGGGGCTCTAGTGTACGCAAATGCGGCGCATAAACTCGCAATTGAGATAAACATTAAAGAGTTTATCGCGTATGCTCACAACAGAGTGATTTTCCTTGAAACGTTGCATCGAAGCTCTGGATGCACAGGAGGTGTCACTGAAAGCTGTTGACGAGTCTGCTGTTAGCTACTAGTGAACATCCCTACATGTGGTTGATTGCACGATATGTCCTACGCACATTAATCTTTTTTTGCCATGCGATACAAATCAATAGTGAGTTTGATCACATTGTGTGTTTTGATATTTCATGAAACTAAAAAAAGCTGATTTTACGATAATCGATTAAGCATAATGTAAAACTGACTGACCACCGCGTTCCACAATCATTCAGGATAGCAATATATTATGTTGATTCTAACAAAATTCGTTTGCAACGCGTGTTTTGATTGGATACGGACCATGTTCTAATCGGCGATAGAACCATGGTCAATCGCGTTAAGCCCCGCCCATTGCGATTAAGCCACGCCCCATTTCTAATCGAAACAATATGGCGTCAAGTCGCCTCTTAGCGAACTCCGCAACATTTAGGATTAAATTAAAACATACGCTCAGCAATATTATTAAAGCCGTTTCCAGTGCCGCATCCCTAAATTACACCTACACCAACCATTGTTTTAGGGCTACATCAATAACTGTTTTGTTGCACGCGGGAGTAGAGTCAAGGCCTATTATGAGAATTTCAGGTCACTGTAACGAGTCGTCACTGAAGCATTTTAATACTGACAGTTCGGAGTCGCAAAAAATGGAAATACTCTGACATTCTCCAAGCTAGAGCTGGTGTTAATCAGAAACCATCATCCCCGATTCAACGTCCTGAACAAACGTTCACCAACAACCCCATTCACAATCAGCTGGTTCTTCAGACCCAAGAACAAAATAAACAACCTTGCCCTCAGCCGTCTGACGTCACTCAACAAAGTCAACTTACCTTTCATCAGATTCAGAACTCTCAAAAATTCACAGGACAATTTGCAAATCATAATTCAACTGTCAATATCTATCATTATTATAGTTGAAATGTATCTGTTAAGAAATAATGCTCTATATTCACCAAAAGTTACTGTTCTAACAATTTTTGTATTTCTAGGTCCGTTATTTGTTAAAAATGTCAGAGGTACGGTAGGGCTACGCTTATAACCACGTAGCAAACACATGAACAGAAAGTATTGTACAGTACCAAATGGAATGTATTTTGTTGAATTAATTGAACAAATATAGTAAATATTGTTTTTACCGTCATTTATAATTTTGATTGAAACGTTTGTTGTGAAACAGCATTGTATTTTACGTACGGTTCCGAGGATTCCGGGTAATTATCCTCCGGAAGGCCCCCTGACTTTATATTACCTATGTTTTAGCCCTCAGTTATCGGTTAGACCTCAAAGCAAAACGGACGTTTATTCTTGTCGTTGCTGTGCTGTCTGGTATTATCGTCACTCATACAGATACGATAACTCACTCCTGCCATGTTACACCACTCGATTTCACAACACGTTCATTCCGTCCGTTTGTAGGCATCTAACGTTAGATCTTACCAAGTAAAATCCGAAATGAAATGGAACAAATGCACTAACCTTCACGTAACGGTTTGGCCTATAGAAACACATCAACACTGATTTTGTCGAAACGCACATATCGCTACGCATACAGAGTAAATCCAAATATGTCGTTAAATCTTCGGTAACAGGACTTTCACAACAATCCTAATACACCGCTTCGTCAACATACAGATCGAACTCTCGCGATTATGGGCGTGGCCAAATGACCGACTTTGAAAGCTTCTTTCCGATTGGTCAGTCCGGTATAGTATGACACGTTACTAGCGGAGGTCACATAGTACTTTACAGCGTATTTGTGGCAATGTAAAACAATGTTTGTATGTATATTTGACAGTAAACGTGTTAGAATGGGGATAATACGTTGTTTCTATCGGTCTCGAGTTCAAACCAAATTCCATGTTCTAATCGCCAGTATAGCCACTCAAAACAACGTACTGTCCCCTTATTAAATACAAAACTTATGTGGAATGGATGTACTAATGGATATTCCTTAGTTTGTATAGGTAAGTTGAGTATTTGGTTCAGTGTTAAAACTATATTACTTTTGAAAAAAATCAGTGCTGTATGTTTGTGATTTGTCTTTCTTAACTATTTGTTATATAGTAATATGTATGATGCGTGGGCAACGATTTCGGACTATAAAATAAAATAATAGTCCGGATTAGTTTTCGCACTGGATATTTCTATTTAGAGTCCCCTACTTCATGTTGATCTTCGCCGTGCATTCTCCTCCTGCTGACAAGGGCCCAGATTCTAATAAAATATATACTTTGCAATGTGCTAATCTTGTGAAACAAGTTAGAATGGAACGTTTTCTTTCTGTTACCAAATGCCAATTAATCCAGAATTAAGCAAAGCTATAGATTAAATCACTGCTGCAGTAATATCTAATTGCGAATGGATTTATGAAAGGTAAGGGTCTTTGGAAACCTTTTCTGTGTGATTTCGCATATCTTGAAAAAAGAAAGTAAGGGTAAAATAACGTAATTACAGTACTGTTTACCTCATCATAATCATGATACTCTTGGGGTTATTATTGATAGTGATATACAATTTGTGTTAAACGACCAACTGTTCCTAGAAAATTAATGTAAATCATAGACATGCCTGAAATGATGCTGAGACGATCCTGACTAACTGTTGTTATTCTCTGATCAGTCCATTAGCGCATTTTGAACTTCTGCTCCAGTTCGACTGGTGTCATTGAGATAAAAAATGGTACTGTGTTCAGAAGGGAGAGCCATTTTGTATCATGACTTCACAAACATGATACGACATGTACGAATCATCTCCCCTCTTTCATCTCCTTTGTTAACACGTGATATCTCCGATGAAGGTCTTATTGGACACTTGAAAAAACATAACAATTGAATGGATATGGATGCCTAAAAGATATTATACACTAGTTTTTATGTTTGGACTTATTAAGCCTTGCAATTTTCGGGATCAATATGTCACAATTAATAACCTTTATAAAAACACCACTAATTTATAATTAGGGCTCAAGTCGGCAACTTTGTTCTCTCATTCATGACCATTTTAACACTGGGTTTGCTGGATTAGCTTGATGTTTCCACTCAGTTTATATATTTATATAATATGAAATCGTGTCTCTCTTCATTTTTTCTCAAATGTGCATATAATATGTACATATAAGCACGATGCGTGTGTGTTTGTTTGTGAGTGTTTTCCTTTTTAATATGAGTGTCAGATATTAAAATTATGGATGTGCTTAATCTTAAAATGAAATTAAGATTATTATATATACATAATTATCAGAAGACGATTTTTATTGTGTGAAACATTATTAATGATTATAATAATGTCTTGTGTGTAATATTTAGATATGCTGGTTATAATGATTGTCTATATATTGATACAATGATGATGGTGATGATGGTGTTGATGATGATCATGGTGATCGTCATTTTAGTGGATTTCAAATGCAAATACAACCTTATTACACATGCGGAGTTACGTTAGTATTCATACATGTTTTTACAAGCCAAACTAATATTCAATGTAAAATTTATCAATCGACTGATTCACATTTAGCGCTCAAACTTATCCAACTAATGTATCTTGGCACTCCATTGGGATGGTAGACGTGTTATCATTTCATTATCATCATATTATCTTTATCATCAATTATTGCTTATATGATATTAGTTATATGACACAACCAATATTATATTTAAGAGCATGACCTTTCGATGACCATCCTGTCACCTTCTTCAGGCTAATGGCCAACGTGAAGCGCCCTCGCACTTTTTTTATCCGAGATGACAAAAGATTCAATCTACTCTGAAGGATGTTTCGTCTTATCATGATCTTATTTTCACCAAGTTCGGACACTACATAAGACAGTGATTGTACTTTTCACATTGGTCATAAGTCTAATGGAGGTGACAGTGTAGTTATTGAAACGTCACGCTCTTAAATATCGTATTGGTTTTGTCATATAACTTCTATCATATTTACTTTACTAACCTAAATACAATGCTCCAGAATAAATTATTGCCCATCATAAAAATAAAATGTCAAGGTCAAATGACCAAATTCTGAATCTCGGTGATGGTGGAGCTATATTATTCTAACATCAGAGGTTATGTGTTACAATTCAGGTTTCTGTAACTCATGCGCAAGCTTGATGCTACTTTAATGTCACTTGTATAATTTGAATTGGTTCAAATACACTATTGTTTACATTCAGCAATATACTAATGAGGGTCACATAATGTATGTACTATACACTCGAGTCTAAATGGTTCGCTATACAGACCATTCTTACTCTTTCCTTATATTTAAAGCCTAAGAATATTCGTACCATGACCTAAATCGTTTATATCTTTTTTGTTGGTTATTTTATTTCTCTGGTTTTTTTTAAACATTTGGACGTTTTCACTTATAAAAATACCACCATGAACAATATACAATGGTAGTGATATTTTAACTGTCAAATGTTATTGTTCATTCCTCGATATTAACGGCATTTTTTAAGTGTGTAAGAACGTTATATATGTGCGATCAGCTACAGAGTGACATAGATAGAGTGTATGAATGGTGTAAGTTGTGGCAAATGGAAGTCAATGTGAAGAAGTGCTGCCAGGTCGTTTTTTGCAAATAAAAAGAAGTCTATAGATTTTAATTACAGTATCAATGGGGAGATCCTAGAAAATGAAACGTATGTGAAAGATCTTGGTATATGGTTGACCTCTACGATGTGTGAAAGATCTTGGTATATGGTTGACCTCTACGATGTGTGAAAGATCTTGGTATATGGTTGACCTCTACGATGTGTTTTATCACACACATTAGATATACTGTTACCAAGTCCATGCGAATGCTCGGTTTTATGAAACGTACATGTAAACATTTTCCTCAGTATCTTTTCTTATCCACCGGATCAAAGCTGTTCAGCGCACGTTTTTGAAATCATTATGTTTAAGGCACATGTCGATTTTAGTTCAATGTCTTATGCTAAAAATTGTCAGTATTTTAATCTTCCAAGCCTGGAAAGTAGGCGAGCATTTTTAGACTGTTTTTCTTTTAAAATGTGTAAATAGTGTATTTGACAGTCCTTATTTAGTGGAGCAAATATGTCATTTAGGCTAGGACATGGTCGTAATCTACGATCATCTCGTTCCGTTCAGTTTTACTGTCAGAGAAGTCGCATAAATGTTAGAAAGTATAGTATTTTAGACAGGGTCCAATGTAATTTTAACTCTTTTGAGCTTGTTCCAGACTGTGATATGTTTTATTTGCTATGTTCAAAGAACGACTAAAGAATACTGTTTTCCACTAGCTAAATATCTTGTATATATAAGTGTGTGTTACACCAATAACTGACTGTGATATTTTATACTCATGTGTATTTGTTATCCATTTTGAAAGTGGGCCCCCGGCTGTGTAGAATCGGAAAAAGATAAATATTTAAATAAATAAATAAATAAATAATTATCATCAAATAATAAACAACACTTAATAAGTATTGAATAGAATTATCAGAACTTTCAAAATGAATGTCTTTTGTTATGAGATTTATATGTTTTAAATTTAGATTTTGTTCTGTTGTTTCGTTTATTAATGTCAACATTTTGAAGGGAAAAAAGGTGATTTTTTGTCAAACACATTTACCATAATCCATAAAGTATTGCAAAGGTGTACAGTAAAGGACGGATTATATCTCAGATTAAAGCAAAATGAATATAACTTATATCAAAAATATATCAGAATGAACATCATACCATGACATTGACCTTAAGAATTTTGTAATTCATTCTTTGATATCAACTGTGCATGATTTCCTCCACTTTTCTTCTAAACCGAACCGCAGTGATAAACAAATGCTACAAATTACTTTATAAATACATGTGTAGCTTTTACCTTTCAGCATAAATACATTTTGTATGAAATTATACTTTATTTTATGTTTTTATTTCTCTTTTGTTTTGCTTTTATTAAAATAAACATTTCAGTTTTGAAGGCTACAAAGATAGATAATTAATTGAGTCAACCACTGTAAACGTATTTATTTTGCACACTCAAATTTTAGTGCAAATCCAGATCTGAAAAGAAAATATTCAGGGCTAAATTGACTAATAGCTCTTGAATGCATGGCAGCGAAAAAACATTGTAGAGAACCTGAAAATAGCAAAATCAGAAATTAGCGAAATGCTTCAAACACGGAAACCGCTGGAATTATACGTTTGTAGTTCTTTAATAAAATGTTTAATATGAGCACGTTTGCTTTGGTTATTGTTTAACAGAACTGGTCATGAAAAAAGTCATACATATCAGTAATACATACTGACAAACCATTAATACATACTGACGAACCATAAACACATACTGACAAACCATAAAAAACATACAGACAAATATCAATACATACTGACAAACCATCAATACATACTGACAAACCATCAATACATACTGACATTCCATCAATACATACTGACAAATATCAATACATACAGACAAATATCAATACATACTGACAAATGGTAATTCATACTGATAGACAATCATTACAATCTGACAAACATTAATACATACTTACAAACCATTGATGCATTGTACGTATTGAAAAAAACATTAATACATACTGACATACCATCAATACATACTGACATACCATCAATACATACTGACGTACCATCAATACATACTGACAACCCATAAATACATACTGACAAACCATCAATACATACTGACATACCATCAATACATACTGACAAACCATCAATACATACTGACAACCCATAAATACATACTGACATATCATCAATACATACTGACATACCATCAATACATACTGACATACCATCAATACATACTGACATACCATCAATACATACTGACAAACCATCAATACATAATGACATACCATCAATACATACTGACAACCCATAAATACATACTGACATACCATCAGTACATACTGACAACCGATAAATACATACTGACAAACCATTAATACATACTGACATACCATCAATACATACTGACAAACCATCAATACATACTGACATATCATCAATACATACTGACAACCGATAAATACATACTGACAAACCATCAATATATACTGACATACCATCAATACATACTGACAAACCATCAATACATACTGACATATCATCAATACATACTGACATACCATCAATACATACTGACAACCCATAAATACATACTGACAAACCATCAATACATACTGACAAACCCATAAATACATACTGACAAACCATCAATACATACTGACAACCCATAAATACATACTGAAAACCGATAAATACATACTGACAACCCATAAATACATACTGACAAACCATCAATACATAATGACAAACCATCAATACATACTGACAACCCATAAATACATACTGACAAACCATCAATACATAATGACAAACCATCAATACATACTGACATATCATCAATACATACTGACAACCGATAAATACATACTGACATACCATCAATACATACTGACATACCATCAATACATACTGACAACCGATAAATACATACTGACAACCGATAAATACATACTGACAAACCATTAACATAAACTGACAATTCATTTATACATACTTACAAATCTTCAATACATACTGACAAACAATTAATACAAACTGACAAACCATTAATACATAATGAAAAAAACATTAATGCATACTGACAAACCATTGATACATACCATATTGGGAAAAAACATTAATACATACTGATAAACTACCCTGGAGAAAATTTGAGCTGAAGGACCCAACTTTGTTTTTGATCTGGTGTTATATCAGACCCTAAAGTTTTGTTATAAACCATAATTGTCAAATTAAATTAAGGAATTTGAATGAAATACTCCAAAACGTTAACACTAAAGTCTATGGGAAAACAATTGGTTGGTTGGTCTCGGGCGAAAGCCGTCCGTCCATCAATCTTAAACATATAGCAACTTATAGCAAGCTATTTACCCAAAAGCACACTGTATCTATCAATCAGATGGACAATGTGTTAGTGATCAGAAGATAACAGATTAAATACAGCGATTGCCTCGAAAATTTGACCAGTTTTCATTATCCACACTGTAAGAATGATTTCTTTGCCCCATATTCACATTTCAAGTAATTCGTATCCTGCAGACATACCTTTGCAATGATTTGCCGTGAGTCAACATTGGCATAACTGGGTGACAGTGGTGTCCTTATGGAAATGTCGATTAATCTGGAGTTTGAGAAATTTGATGATGGTAAAATAGATTCTCAATAGCGATTAATGAATCATCAAAGCAATAAACAAATGTACGACAAAATGGTTCAATTGCTGTCCCTACTCGTAGTCATTTGAATAAAACGGTCGCGCCATCTACCTTAGGCTTAGCCTTCAATAAGCTCCCCTTTCCTTGCTACAGTAACCTAATAGCTAGTAGGTCGGTGTCATTCGATACGGAAATTGTACCAACAAAAAATAAACAAATAAACACTTTCTTATTATTCCATTTACTTTTTTTTACGAATATATAACTCAGACATAACAATTTAAAAAAAAAAATTTTGGAACATTTCTCTAGTGTCCGTAAACTGATCAGAGATTTCGTGTAAACACATTGACAAACGTGAAATATACATATTGCTCAGGACTCTAGCTCGGTTTTTGAGATATTTGTCTTGAATAAAAAAAAATCTCAGGATGAACATTTAACATCACAGTAACCAGTAATAACATAGCTATGAAATCAAGAAAAGGACCGATAAGTAAATCTAACAAAGATTAGTTTGATATTCAGCACTGACGTCCGACTTCGTGATGGCGGTGCCATCTTAGGATATTTTTGAGAGAAGTCATTTAAACAAGTGACCTATTAATAAAACACAAACACAATTATTATCATTTATGATTGATCATTTATACCTTAAAGTATTTTCCTGCAAAATATTAGCCTTGTAACTGATTGGCAACTGAAAGGCCAAAATTGGAATCCCCTTTTTGGTCAAGTAGTGTAACTAATTAATTCCTATTATTTAAGAAAGATGATTCCAGAGCCGTTACTATGGAAACATTATAGAGGCGTCTTATTCGTCGAACTTGAGATATTGTCTCATTTAAATGAGTATTACTACATTATTGTATGTAAGTGTTTTTAGTATTAGCAATTTTTCCCAAATAGTAGATGTACAATAAGTAAGTCAGATTCGAATTGAAATGTTAATTAATCTTTTTCCCTTAATAGGATATTCACCCCACCTCACTAAACAGTTGTAAAAGCGTATTTGTAAAACAATCGCTAGTATAGCCACATAAAACAACGTACTATATACGCAACGTACGCATATCTTAAGCAACATTGTTTTACATCGCTACAAATACGCTGTTAAGTACTCTGTGACCTCCGCTAGTTACATGTCATACTATGGCGGATTGACCAATAAGAAAGAAGCAGTCCAGGACCGAGTTTCACTAAAGGTCGTAAGTAGTTTCATTGTTACCGAAGATTTAACGACATATTTGGATTTACGCAGTATGCATGGGCGTTTTGACAAAGTCAGAATTGATGTGTTTCTACCGGTTAACCGTTATGTGAAAGTTGTGTGCACTTGTTTCATTTCATTTCGGAATTTACTTGGCTACTGTAGGCCTAGATGCCTTCACACGGACGAAATGAACGTTTCAATCAATAAATGACGGCAAGAATGATGTTAACGATTTTTGTTAAATGTACTCAGTTAATTCATTCTTTTCGATTTCTTCTATTTCGATTCCAATCTTACGGGTCATCAATCATAAATGATGCAGAGTGTTGAATTTCGCTACGAGTTGAACTGGACGCCATATTGTTTGGATTAGAAATGGGGTGTGGCTTAACACGACAGATCATGGTTCTATCGCAGATTAGAACATGGTCCGTAACCAATCAAAACACGCGTTGCAAACGAATCGTGTTAGAATTTTGATTATTTATCAATATCAATAAATCTGTTCATTCTCCTCTATTATAGATGTGACTTTCAAAATTGATTAAGGTAATCGATGTTGATACAAAAGTTGTTGTTTTTATTTTATCTTTTTTTTTTCATACAAATGTAAAACAAAGATACAAACAGTTTGTATTTCAACCAAGATAGAGCTGCAATGTCTTACGATTATATTCGTTATGAAAATAACAAATTCTAGTGACATGAAGAAAAACCTTAAATGAGTTTCAAAAAATTTCATCTGAAAGGCCAGTTTATGAATCAACATTCCTCCATTGAACACTTTTTGCTTTCATATTGCAGTTTTGTCTCCATATGGAAACTATTTAGAACTAGGATAATGGAGTGCTGTTGAGTGATTCTGGCTGTATCTGCATAACATAACATAACGTAGATATGTTATCATGCAATTTTCATATCTGTAATAAAACCCTTTGTTTGAAGCCTAAACGAGAAGTTAACCTGGGCATGGGATGTGCAGATATCCATAACGTTGTCATCGTCATGCAAGAGCCAGTTGTATATTAAGTGGAAGACAATGCTGTCAATCATCCGTGCTTACTTAACCAAATAGTCTTCCAAAGGGAGATATGAACTGTTTAGGGTGCGAGGAGTGGCCAACACCATAGAGGTAAGAACTGTTGGGGCGCGTGGAGTATTCCACCCCATAGGGGCACGACATGTGCCTCACCCCATAGAGGTATAAACTGTTGGGGCGCAAGGAGTGCACCACTCCATATAAAGATGTGCTCTGTTTTGGGAGCGAGGAGTTCCCCCACTCTATAGGAATGTGCACGGTCGAGGGCACGATGAGTGCCCCACTCTATAGAGGTATGGACTGTTGGGGATGAGAGGAGTGTCCCACTCCAAAGAAATGTTTCTTTTATAAAATGCATCTTGAAGTTGGAAAGATTGGTTCGCCACATTTTATTCATATAGCTTCAATATAATGCATTTTCTAGAAATTCTGGCTAAATGAGTACGGCAAGACCCTGACGATAGGCACTGGACCATTGCATATGTTAAACATGAAACTTTGGTCAAGATAACATACAATAATTATCTTTAAATAATTCGTTATAACACGGAAGCACCATTTACGCATTATATACATGTGTATGGATTGGTATAGCCAGCCCAAGCGTCTCGATAGGGCAGAAATGGGTTGTACAACGATGAATGGTTGGGCGCAACAAGGTCCCAAAGCCTCTGCATGGTTGCTAAAACGAGCCGCCTTCATTTGAAACATTCTGTAGCCCAATGCTGACGAACACGGAGGGCGTTTGATTCATCAACATTTCATTCTCCCCATGCACCTCTTTACCCACATACATTTTCGTATCCGTGTCTTAAACTGAAGCAATTACAGAAAATGTCTAATAACAGAAACGCCTCTCCGTATAGGTCCTAGTTAAACATTGGACATTAGGGACAGTAGCGGTTTCCCTCCTCACAACTGCCTAACTGAATGGTGAAAGGAATCTCAGCCTCACCAGCTGTATGTTGAATTACATCACCACAAAGGCAAACATATGGGTTCTATGCTGTGGAGAGTTCCGAAAAGGAACATAATCATTATCATTGATGAAGAGGAGGTACCAAGTGAGGATCTCCCGCACTTCACCAACATCATAAGATAGTCGATTTCAGTAATAATATCTGCCTTCGTATCTCCCGTGTGTTGATACACGTCAACGTTACTAATCATACTGTCACCGGATTTGGAAACACAACAGACGTGTTAAAATCGAATGGGTTCGTGATCACTGCTTAGTACTGAGCAATAGCACTGACCGTGCACAACCCTGCTACGTGTAGTAGCTATAAATAGCTACCACTTCATATATGTGCACAGTCACTGCTTAACTAATGACACCAATGTTGTGAAAGATGACCGACTATAATACACAACAGGGTATTATATACCGACAATGGCAATTGTAGTGTACGATCACGCTAGCAGGTACGTAAATACGTCTTTATACAAGCTTGATTACACCGATTGTTGTAAGCTGTCCTACACGGCATCAACTATCCGTTCCTCAGCAGCTGGGGAGAGCATTATCAAGTCTTCTGTCGCTTCAGCCGATGATGAATAAATTTGTCCTTCGCACTGCGAGACATACTCGGCAGCAGTTCCTCGCCTCTTCCTTTTACCTGCACGCTTCCTCAAAGGCTTCTGGGTATTAGTGAGTTCATTTGAGTACCTTCCTTTTGATGGTATACATCATCTCTGTAGCCCTACTACTTAATATATTGTTATCACTGCCGTTGAAGTTTGGTTTTCTTTCCCTCTTCTTTGTAGCCATTTTGGTCCAGATCAGCAGCACCAGAATGCGCGTGAATTGAAGGGAAAGTCAAAACTAGCTGTTGCTTATCTTGTTTAGTGATTAACATTTTGTGTTAGCTAACAAAAGCGTTAAATGTGTTTGAACAGCAACATTTAACGTGAGTCGTTAACTAACGCAGGCCCTGGTGTTGTTTAACAGTATTTTATACACGTGATTTACGTTTCACAACTCAAACCAACATTGAAACACACACATGACCCAGTAAAAGTAATTCGTGTATATTTTCCCAAAACGCATTCCGTAAATGAAACATACGTACATCTGACCTCATTCTCAGATGCAGATTTTAATCAGACGCCGAAAACCTTGTGACATCATCAGAACGCACAAATGTCATCAATTCACCTGTTATGTAAGTACAGTAAAGACTAACGTTTGTGCAAAAATACCTTGATCAATGCCCATTGTTGCAGGAGTCAATTTTGCTTAAACGTCTTTTGATTAACTTATTAATTATAGCAGTGAATAGCAGTTGAGTGATATATGGCTGTTTGGCCTCTTGTTAATGTCTGCTGTAGAAATTGTCTAGATTATTCCCTATATAGTTACGCATTTAAACCCATTCATTGTGTAATTGCCTCCTTGAACAGGCGCTTTAAATCTATGCTTATGAAAGACTACGTTTTCCATTAAATTACAGATTGATCGATTACTGTTCTCGGTAAACGGCGGATATCAAAAGTGAAAGTAGTTCAGTAGCGCTTATTGAGTACCCGGCAGTAGTCCATAGTTACAATATGTCGACGGAGAAAGAGAAGGAGAAGAAACCATGTGAGTATGACGATAATATCTATGTGTACTACACGTATTACATGTGTGTAAAACCACACACTGATAATTTATAAGTACACATATATACAATTGGAACTGGTTTTTGGAGGAAGTGTATACCAATTAAACAAACACATCGGGTGTAATGATTGGTACACAATGTTACTGAAGTCATGGGTAAAACTACAAAGCAGAACGCTATACATTTAACTTGTTGCTCTACCATGAATTTAAAAGACGCAGATATAACATATCGGCACATACAAAATATATTATTCTATCTATCGCGTAGAAATCGTTTAGCATTGTATGTTTTCTATGTTGCCTATTTATAGCTTTACATTAAGCCATAAGACGAGTTAATTCGCTTACAAGTATGCTGTATCATCATATCATCGGCCGTGTTTCTAGATATAGGATTTCATTGTTATGATGCTATAAAAGTGTCCGTCAGTGGAACTGTTTGTATACAGTATGCTTCGTTCATTTCATTTCGTTTTGCTTTCGTTTCGCACCTTACAAGTACCCATGTAAGTTTGTAGTTGACCATGTGATTGTCTGTGTAGTAAATGAGCTATGTAAACCTATAGCTGGCCATATGCTAATCCGTGTAGTGAATGCACTATGTAAGTCTGTAGTAAATCTTATGATTGTCTGTGACGTGAATGAGCTGTGTAAATCTGTACTTGACCATGTGATTGTCTGTTTGATGATTGAGCTATGCAAGTCTTTAATTGATCATGTGATTATCTGTTTAGTAAATGAATTATGCATGTCTGTAAATGACCTTGTGGGCGTTTGTTCAATTTCATGATTGATGCCAGTTTTTAATTAACACATTGTTAAATTTGTTTCATGGTTGGATAACGTTAATACGTTATTTAACATGGCTTTTATATTTACTGATCTATTTACGAGATAGTGATTGACTGGTTTCGTGGTGAAGCTATGTAAGTCTGAAGTAAAACGTACAATCGTCTGTCGTACTGAATAGCTACGCTTTTCCGTAATTTACCTAGTGATTGCATGTTTATTGACTGATTTCAAAAGTCTGTACTTAACATTGACTGTTTAAATGACTGCTAAAAATATGTTAATTAATATATGTAATTTACCTACCTTGTGTCTGATTGCTTAACTAACCGAATTATCAAGCTAATTATTTAGTTTGAGATTTACTTTGCTAGTGACTGGTCTATGTAATATAGTAATTTACCTCGTGGTTGACTTTTTTTTAACTGAGCTGTATTAGATATGTTTGTTGTTAATTAACCTGGTGATGTACTGTTATTTAGACTGAAGTATACTATTTTGCAATTGATCCGGTGATTGACTTTTATTTGGATTGAAGTATATTATTTTGCATTTGACCTAGTGATTCATTGTTATCTAGACTGAAGAGTGTTTCTTTGTAGTTGACCTGGTGATATACTGTTATTTGTACTGGAATATACTATTTTGCAATTGGGCTGATGATTGACTTCTATTTGGACTGGGATATACTATTTTGATATTGACCTGGTGATTGACTGTTATTTGGACTGAAATACACTATTTTGTAGTTGACCTAGTGATTGAGTGTTATTTGGACTGAATTATATTAATTTGTAGTTGTCCTATTGATTGACTGTTATTTGGACTGAAATATATTATTTTGTAGTTAACCTAGTGATTGACTGTTATTTGAACTGAAGTATATTATTTTATAGTTGACCTAGTGATTGACTGTTATTTTGACTGAAGTATATTATTTTGTAGTTGACCTATTGATTGACTGTTATTTGGACTGAAATATATTATTTTGTAGTTAACCTAGTGATTGACTGTTATTTGAACTGAAGTATATTACTTTATAGTTGACCTAGTGATTGACTGTTATTTTGACTGAAGTATATTATTTTGTAGTTGACCTAGTGATTGACTGTTATTTGGACTGAAATATATTATTTTGTAGTTAACCTAGTGATTGACTGTTATTTGAACTGAAGTATATTATTTTATAGTTGACCTAGTGATTGACTGTTATTTTGACTGAAGTATATTATTTTGTAGTTGACCTAGTGATTGACTGTTATTTGGACTGAAATATATTATTTTGTAGTTAACCTAGTGATTGACTGTTATTTGAACTGAAGTATATTATTTTATAGTTGACCTAGTGATTGACTGTTATTTTGACTGAAGTATATTAATTTGTAGTTGACCTAGTGATTGACTGTTATTTGGACTGAAATATATTATTTTGTAGTTAACCTAGTGATTGACTGTTATTTGAACTGAAGTATATTATTTTATAGTTGACCTAGTGATTGACTGTTATTTTGACTGAAGTATATTAATTTGTAGTTGACCTATTTATTGACTGTTATTTGGACTGAAATATATTATTTTGTAGTTGACATAGTGATTGGCTGTTATTTGGGCTGAAGTATATTATTTTGTAGTTGACCTAGTGATTGATAGCAATAGTAACTGAACTATGCCATTGTACCATCTTTATGTTATAGGCCGAGCTATGCTATTTTGCAATTGATGTCTTGTTTGAATGTTTTTGTGTCTTAGCTATATCAGGATGTAATTGAACTCATTGTTAACTTTTGTAGTGGCTGAATTATTCAACTCATTTCACGATGATTTATCAGAGAAGTTAGGAGAGGGGTGGGAGGCTGTATTGATGCATTTAGGCCTGAGTGATGCCAATATATACCATATCAAATGTGATGAGCCAAGCACGGTGAAAAGAATAAAGAAAGGCTTGGTGAAATGGTACGGAGGAACAGGACGGAAGTCCATGCTCGAAAATGCAAAGGAACTGATCGGAGCTCTAAAGAGTTCTAATTTTAAAATTCAAGCACATGACATAGAGGATGAGTACTGTTTATCAGGTAAGTGTGGGATCATTGTGGAGGAGTAGATGTTATCATCATTAGCTATGTATGTGCAACAATTTTGACAAGAGATGTTCATAAGCGATGCAAGATTCTTGAGATGTTTTTTTTATCCTGAACTAAAAAAAACAAAGTATTGAAATATTATATTAAAGGTAAAATAATAATAATGGTGATAATGAATGATGTTATCTTTTATTTATCCATGGCTACATATTTAGGTAAACCTAACCTAAAATATGATCCTGCGTCAATGTATAAACAGCTATCACAGATATTTGAAATACCTGTAATGTATTTTGAGACACATAAGCATGTAGTTCATAAGTTTCAAAAACGTACATGGATAAAGTTCACCCATACGAAGTAGAAATCCAAAGTTATGATAGTACTTAAATATCTCTGTTAAAAACTCAACACTACTGGCATTTCTGATATTTTCATTTAACCTGTTTCTTAAATTTGAACACATGGGCGTTAACATGTTCTTGCATTTGGAATATAAAACTTATTGAAAACTGAAATTCTTGTACAGCTTAAACTATCATACCGGACGCAGGTAAACATATCAGTTTAGATGAAATCCTCGTGTAAAATTCTGTAGGCAAGAACAGCCTTCTTGATATTAAGATAATCTTCAATTGAAAGCAATTTAGATGGTGTTAAAACATTTCCTGCATTAAGCAAAATACCTGCTGCTCTTTGTTTTTGAATTATTTGAATAATTCATGGACAGGGGAATGGTAACTGGACTCACTCAGACTACAGAGCAATAGATACAATCTGGAAAAACTATACTTTGATACAGAATTTCGTTAGACATAAACGGCCTTTTCAGAACACCAATCTTTTTTGGGATAGTGATTCATATTTAAATTAAACGTCAGAGGCCCGAGTATTGTGCATAGGTATACAATCCGATAGTATAGCATTGCAACTTAATGCCTGTGATCTGGTTGACAGAGAAGATTTAAGATTAATTTTAGATAATCATAATTTAATAAATGAGGTGAAACAGCCTGGTTAACAGTATCAAATGCTTTACGAAGGTCAATAAATACAGCACCAGTTAAAACATTCGTTCATATGTTTAGCCATTTATCTACAGCACTGACTAAATCTGTATCGGTGGAATGATTTTGACGAAATCCAAATTGACAATCGCTCAACAGCTTGTTTTTAGAAAGAAAACCATACAATGATTTAGCATCCTGCTTCTCTAAGATCATACTGAGAAAACCTGATACAGACACAAGTTTATAGTGTATTCTACCACAATACCCTGTGTTATTCAACTCTCAGACCATCAGTTAATCATTACAGCTGTTGATTAACAATCTGTTTATACCACACGTGGTATAAACTCTGTACGCATTTCGATTGGCTAACACGGTGAACTTTGACCCAAGCTGCAATTGTTATTGACGTCATCAATAATCTAATGACGTCACATCACTGGGTCCCGGACGTCACCGGTACACTTTATTTGCATACGCGAACTTATACTTGGCCACGTTTCCCTTTGATTCAAGCCGATATGATTGTGGTAGAAACAGGTCACACGACTCGAAATTGTTGAATATGGAATTTATTTCACACTCGAAAGTTATTTTTTTAAAGTTGCAAAAAACACTCGCTAAAGCTCGTGTCCTTTGTAACTTTTAAAAAATAAGTCATATCCAACAACCTCTCGCTGTGTAACCTCTATTTAACCAAGGCGGAATCATCTGTTTCATGAGTAGAAGTGACATTGACATTTTCCAATCAGAACGAAAAAATCATTTAGAAATGGACATATTAAACACAAATGTTAGGGGTGACAAAATAGAATCACAGTCAGTTTTCAGTAACTTCAAAGAAATACCATCTAAACCAGTATCCTTAAAATGTTCCTGTGTGATACACAGTCTGAATGTACGGCATGTGTTATGCTAGCGATACAAACATGTAGTTAAATAGAATAAGAATTGCAAGTTCCTTAGACCAGTTACGCTGAAAACAATGTGTTGTAAGCCTAAGATAGGGTATTTTTCTTTGTCTGATATAGGTCAAATACAAAAACGGTTCTTACAATATAATATGTTCTCCATCCAGAACCCCAGCAAGATGAGATTACACCAGGCATCACAAAGGACACGACTGAACCGCCGGTTGACACAAAGGAAACGAATGGTAATGAATTTACATCCGGCGAATGGTGAAGCTTACAATTCCGGTATAAGATATGATCATTACATTATATGGACATTACATCAGTAGGAAGAAGTCTATCATACTATTTTGATTTAAATCAAAATGAAAGAGCAGAGGACTATAGTTTTAAGGCATTTGGTAAGCTTTCGATATTACTTAAAATTCACCGCATCATAGACTAAATAACGGAAATAATCCGTATTTCTACGCAAGGCTAATACTGTTTCGGTTTAATTCGTACCATTTTAGTTGATGGTTATAATTTGTTTATATATTTATTTATGTTTTTTTTTGGTTATTCTCAAAATCCGATGAAGAGTAAAAATCATAGACTCATTTCTTCTCATCTGTTTACAACTGGTGAATATCTAAATAGAAAAACTAATTAATTCAGCAATAAATGTGATACACAAGGAAGATATGTCCGTCTGACCTGGCCAATTTGTGTTTCCACAGAACGTACGGACACTGGACTCGACAGTAATGGAGACATCATCCTGCGTGATTACCAACGAGAAATAGCACAAGACGGTCTAAGGGGGGATAATTCTATCATTTGGGCTGGGACAGGCTCGGGAAAGACAAGGGTGGCCGTATATATAATGAAGAACCATCTGTACAACAACCCTAGCGGTATACACTGCTTCATATTCTGAATAGATACAGATTGAAAGTGATACTTCTCGTTAATGCTCGCAATACGTAAGAGCGTACTGTTAAAGTTAGGCATGTCGATACTTTTGTCCGAGATGTGAGTCTTTGTTTTCCTTTTAATTATTACAATTGACATGCTCATTGTTAACCTTAAGTGTTCAGAACGTTGCTATTGTATTTCAAATACCATCACAGGTCAGCGACGGACACTATTTTCTATAGCTTTGCGTGCGATGTATACGCATGCCACCTAAAAAAGGTGAATGTGATTTCATAACTTTCATTTTAGTTAAAGTACACATTTCTACAGGTTGGTTTTGGCGAAAAAAACCTCGCTATTTTTAAGGGTAATGTTAGCTGCAATTCTCTCCCTGTTGTTAGTATTGTGATCATTTGTAGTTACAATTTGACCGTGATACGATTGTTTCTCGATCTCCAATAAGCATTTAAAACCGCAGTTCGATACTGTATAACATGTAACAAATGTTTCATGTTCATAACAATTTCCGATAGGGAGTGTAAGGGAATGTTAAAGTGATATTTACAGAAAAAAATCTTAAAGCGACGATCCTTTGACTGCGAAAAGTCATTCGTTCATCGTGATTCTTGCTTTTAACTTTAAAAATATGCAAATGTAAAGAACGTATCATCATCTTTATTGAAATATATGAAAATTTACATTTTACCATACTGTAATTTCACCTTCTATGTATATTTTTCAGGGAAGATTGCCTTTTTTACCACAACATCGACATTATTGTACCAACAGTATGAAGCCATATATAAACTTTTACCTAAATACAAGGTAGGGAACTTCTAGTTCACTCACAAGGCGTACGTCGTTTAATTTCGTTATGATCACAATATCATATGCAATTCTAAGATGCAGATAGATACTTTTATCTGACACTGTTAAATGGTAATTTTAGCTGATTTTTAAGCTTTAATAGCAAAATATATGATGTCGGGCTACATTATTCGGTTTGTTAGCACGTATTGCCACACTATAACCTTACTTTGAAAAAAAAGTTATCGTTTTAAATTTACTTTTGAAAAAAATTCATATCGAAAAGCTGAAAATAAATCAAATGCATTTAAAATTGACCGACGCAGATAATAAGCTGAATCAACATGGTAATAATACTACGTTTTTTTTCTATGTCGGTAGCAGCACATTAGAAAGTTCAGCGGACGGAATCAAGAAAACTTTTCTGAGATTTTAAGTAATTGTCGAGTTTGTGTCATCACTCCAATGTCCCTCGATAACTACCTGAGAGATTACGCTTTGTCCCTGGATGTATTTTCAATGCTTGTGTTTGACGAGTGTCATCACACACGCAGAAATGAACCTTACAACCAAATTATGGCACGCTACCGAAAATTATACAAAGAGGGCGGTAGATCACCACAGGTATGTGAATACGTCAGGCTGGATGAAATATATAAATATTTGGGAAGTGTTAAATCCCGTAGTAAAACAAAATAAACGTGCTTTATTACATTTTTGCCTTGAAATATAGAACATTATCAAACTGATCAAATCTATATTTTCAATGCAGTGATAAACAGCGAAATAAATAAAATTTTGCAGTGATAGTATAAGGAATTGCCGAAACTACTTTCCTCGTACTACATCGGTGGCTTCGGCATGGGCGCAGTAATACAAGACAAACTACCTTAAAGTAATTGAATTTCAATATCCAATTAGACTGATAACACAAATAGTGGATGAAATATTGTTATTTTTTAGGAATTGATTAACACGAACTGGAGTTAATAATTGTCATTTATTATTTTAACTTGTTTTTAGATTGGGAACTATATCATGTAGCGTATCAATATTTTGAAATTTGCAAACAAATCTACCGTACTCGTGAACTGTTTTTATATTTAAGAAATAATTAACGATGATTCGTGTATTGTTTCAGGATATACAACGAGGACGAGGATATTTTGCAATTAAATTAATAACGAAGGCCGCAGGCCTGAGTTATTAATTAAAATTGCAAAATATCCGAGTCCGAGTTGTATATCCTGCAACAATACACGAGTCAAAGTTGATTATTTATATTCTACCATGTACGGTTAAGTTCTGCGATCGACCTCTTTCTAATAGAAAAACAGCAAAGAACCCCCGAGAAAACCTTGTAATTTATTTCTTGAGTAATGCATTATTTGTTGATGAAATATACAGGCAATACAGTACTTCGATCAAGAGCATCTATCATATGGCATTGATTTTGAAAAAGAAAAAAAGAAAGAAAAAAAAAATAAATAAAAGGGGCATCCGTACGATTCGAACTCGCGTCGTGATAAAAAAATATTGAAAGACTAACCCATTAGCCCACTCGGCTTTAGTACCCTTTTATAAAATGGGTGAATATTAGATATATAAAATTGTAACAGACGTGTCTCACGACTGTGCATTATTGACACGAGCGTGTATTATTGGCACGAGCGTGGGTTATTGGAAAATAATACATAGTTTTAAACCAATCAAAACTGGCGTTGCATAGCAAACATTGTAGAATAAACAGCAAACCATGATTACGTGGCCAGATATTGTATCTGTTAGATGTATTATCACTTTTTACGCATACATTTGGAGATAACGTATTTGTTTAATCTTGTTAGATTATTGGCCTGACAGCGTCTATTGGGACTGAGAGGGCACAGAGCGTGGCTGATGCAGAGGAGAGTATCATCCAACTTATGGCGCGAATGAATGTTACTAAGATCGCTACTCCAAAGGTCTACGAAAAGGAGTACAAGAAATATGTTCCAGATCCTTTTAAATGTACGATGACACATGAAAGCACACGTTTAAGTCAGAAAAAACTACATTGTGTAGATTATTGGCCAAATTTGAAAAGAAACAAATAATAATTATTTATACACTTCTCACATATATAACCGTATAAGACGACATGTCCCCTCGACCTGAACTTTCAGATCACACATCGCTAGCATGACCTAGTGTTACCCGAAATCTGCAGGTGTCATACCATGGTCGTTTACCAATTGGCGACCATACCTGTCCCGAACGAGACTATTGCTCGAAGTTTTCCATTTTCGATTGTCATTCCACCAATTCCTCCGATTTTCTTATCATTGGGTGTATTGACACTTTTCTATTTCCGATAATTCAGCTCTCCTACAAGCAGATAAGTTGGGACAGCAGGTCAGAATGGGTCATCATTGGCATAAATGTTAGCATGTTTCGAATAATTGTTTATATATGAAATATCCGTTTCATTCCGATACCTGCAAAATCACCATAGTGTCTATCAGAACAATATTTATTGATATTGTTTTGTGTGACAGAGAAAATATATATAATATAGTTCGACTACATAACACTAGACATATGTGTTTGGATATACGTCCGTTAACATACAAAATTATTGATAATGTTGCAACTTGATGCTTTCAGAGTTGATAAAAGCGGCTTCAGCCATTGTCATCTCTCGGTATTGCTATTTTATATGTAGTTTTTTGCCTATTCCCGCCATCATAGCTCTTGGCGACATACATTTCGACGGCGCATAGTTTGGTATAAAGATGATAGTTAAGAGGCAATTTTTGATGAATTTGAACGATCAAGCGAACAAATTCACAATTAAAATTTTAAAGATTTCCCAGCATCTACTTTAAGGTCATTTCTAATCTCCTATGTCTGGTATCACAGTGGATTTATTATGAAAACAAATTAGGAAATACGTCGGTTAAATTTCAGGTACAGAGGTGATGAGAGACCGAAAGGTTGATCCGATCAGAGATACCATACAGCGCGCTATGGAACGGCTTGAAAAATGGCTCTTCGGTAAATGTAAGTGCAGAACTTGATACACTTGATCTACAATTGATTGCTGTAGTGACCTCTGTGCATAAATATCACTAATCTGAATAGTTTTGGAATGTTTATATCATTTGGTCATGGTTTCATTGATGGAACATCCCGTTGATATGCCCCTTGGCCAATATCCACTGTATATAGGGTCGTGTAAGGACACCTGTATAGGTGCATTGCTACCCAACACGGTATTGTCAGTAATATACCAGCTTTTGACACGTAGCACAATTACGACGCATCTATGTATAGTAACAGTCAAAACATTCAAATTGAACTTAGCATCGTATTTTTGGATGCAATTAAAAAGAATGAAATAAATAAAAAAAAGTCGTTGACGAAAGGAAGACTCGCCACGCAATTATATGACATGGTTATACCTCCCTGTTCAAAGTAAGGAAACATTGGTTTCCAATATTTTATAATTTCATTATTATACCTTTTTTATTTTTCTGATATGCGGAACCATTGTGATAGGTCATCTCACTTCCATTATACATTATTGCAGTGTGTGTTGTTTATATGTTACCGGTAGTACTTGATGTGGACACCGGGGATGTGCACAAGGTGTTGAGAGAGATACCTGAAACGCAGCGAACGGAGCAACAATATCAAACCTGGTTGTCTTCCTTACAGAATGTTCTCCCCCTCAGTAAACAACTAACCTGCAACCTGATACAACAGGCCATTGTAATAACAGACCATTTGACTGTAAGTTTGAAATAACGTAGTGTGTATTGGCTAGGTATCGTATTGTTTATACGCTATTTAAGGACCATGCTGCATAATAGGAGAAATGTATTAAAGCATTTACAATCGATTGGTTGGTCTAACGATTATCTTCTGCTGCCACGTCGTTTTGCTTACATATATATTATTGTCCATAAAATTGTCTCCTTCTGAATTAGCAAAGAAAGCAGAGACCCAAAGTATCAGCTGACAGTAAACATCAGGCGTTTAATTGTTCTGGATAGGATACTTTCAGTTATCCTCACATATCTGTATAGGGACCACGGAACCAAATGATTTCCCATAGACGGTAATGTTAACGTTTATCACTGTACTGCTTAAATGGAGTTTTCAACACTGGTCCAGTAGCCATAATTTTGAAATATGTCATCTCGGAAACCTCTAAATAGAATGATAAAAAATTCTACCAATTTGAACTTTTTTTTATATGGGGGCCACCATCTTGTATTGAATTCAGCACCAAAAAATCATCTAAATTTACAACAAAATACACACTTACTTAACTCCCCCTGACAAAAACAGGCTAGCAAAAAATAACTTTTTTTCTATATATTTTACATCTACATGTATTGCCCAGCCCACATATTAAAACTTTGGAAACTTCTCTCACCTAAATATCCAATCAGTAGGCCCCGATGCATTCACCTTCCTATTAAATCTTCTGCCCAAACGGGAAAAACCCACAATCTATTTTTGATTTGGTTCTGTGGTCCCTATACGGGACGCACTGCCATGTAACCGTGACTTCAATCATTCCAGATGTACCAGAACGCCCTCAGTTGTAACTATATTCTCTGTATGAGGGACGTATTGACGCAACTGTACCTCTCGTCACTGAAGTATGGAATATTAGAAAGAGAGAAACACAATGCTGTAGTCCTATGTAGCGCACGCGAAGGCAGTCCAAAAGAAGTCAGTATGGAAAAAGACAACACAGATTTGACGGTTGTCAGTCTGTACAAAGGTATGATGACAGCAGGGTAATGATATGCTACTCAAAACTGGTCCACATAATTTACCTCTTTTATGATACAGGGTAATAATCCTGGTTTAATAGATAACTTTCACTTATAGATGTCATAAATGAATTGGAATGCCTCTCAACGAACCCGATTTACGAGAATCCAAACATCATTCGTCTTCAGGAGATGGTGGATGAAAACTTTAGAGAGAATGGAAAGGATTCAATATTCATGGTGTTTGTAGAAACAAAAGCATCTGCAATAGCCGTTTCAAAATACCTTACAGAAAAATCATCCTTTGCGAAATGTGAGCACCTAATAAGTTCCAGGTCAACATCGGAATACAAGGAAAGTGAGTGTCAATTATGTTTAACTTTGAATAAGAATTGACGTAGCGTTTGTACCAAAACGAGCAAATAGAAATGTTTCTTAATCAAAACGGGCAATATGTGGGTGAATAGGACTGTGTATTTATCTTTGTTTAAGGGTTAGAGTTTAGGATTTCTAAAGAAAAGTGCTATCTCTCGGAAGAGGTTACATCAGTGAGTGTTTTTGATATGTCAGATAACATGTTTCAGGTAACGAAGTATCAAAATCAAGTTTGCTAAGTAGGAATGAAATTCGTATGGGTTCCTTATCGTACCTCCATCAGTTCTCTAATTTAGAATCTGAAATCTTCTGCGATCTACTGATAGATAGCAATTTTTTTTTAATTTACTGCATGCGATATTTGTGTCGGCGATTCGCATGATTTGTTTCTGTGCTGCCATTGAAGATACTAGAATCGATATGCTACCCCGTTCGTAACACTTGGAAGCTTAACAATTTTCTTTCGTGTCTAATGTTTTATTTTGGTTATATCCTAGAAGTTATCGTGTAGGCCGTTATGAATACCTGTTCTTAGTTCCTTAACTTATTATAGTTTCACTGTAGATGAATTTGTTGTTTTACTAAGTCTGCTTTCTATGAGAATCTTTGCGCGACCTTGTTACTTCTAGAACAATCCCAAGCCGAGCAAAGCCGAGTGCTCAAGCGACTCTCAGATAAAAAGCTCAATGGTATCGTAGCGACCCAGGTGGCCGAGGAGCGATTAGACATACCTGCCTGTAACTTCGTCATTCGTTACAACAATACCAGGAACGAGATATCCACTGTACAGATTGCAGGTTCGTATGCGACCCACGTAGGTCACAGAATGATATCATATTAAGGTACTACGTTATCGTATAATATGTGATTGTCAACCTACTGCGTCTTGGTTGGTTGAAGTACATCTTTGCCCAAGAAATTTCATTTAATGACTTTTTTGATATAAAAAAAACAAACGATTGATTCTCGCAGGATGCATGTGTTAATAATACATATTTCATATCGGTGCGATGTGAGAAAGTCCCGAAGTACCCCTGTGGTTTTTGTACAGTCAATGGAGTAGTCTTACTATTTACATAATTGGACATCGTGTGATATAACAGCATGCTGAAGTTTACATATAAAGCCATGGAGAAAAATGTGATGAACGGTCAGAGAGCGTATTAACTATTATGTTACAGGAAGGAGTAGAGCAAAACAGGGGAAAATCACAGACTTTGCAAATACAGTGAAGCAGAGACAAGAGGAGATGAACGTAATTAGATTGACACTGATGAACGACGGCTTAAGGAAAATTATGGCTAAGTCAGACGAAGATCTAGAGGCTGCGGTCAGACAGCGCATGCGCACTATCACTGAAAAAGAGGCTGAAAACGAGCGAGCGAAAGAGCTCCATAAAAAGAGTAAGAAGGAAGGCAACTTTACACTGCGATGTGGGGAATGTCAGGAGACTGCAGTGTCTAGCTGTGGCATACGATGTTACATGGGATCCCAATATGTAGTCATAGATAAAGAGTTCTACAAAAAGATAATACGTCGGCCTTCCGATAAAGTGGCTAGGTATGACAATCTGGAATTAAGGGATAAAATAAGCTGTAAAAAATGTAAACGTAACTGGGGGGATTGGGCCTGCTTTAAAAGTAACGTCTTCTGTGTAATATTGACGATTAAGAACTTCATTGTCAGGGATAACAACAAGAAAGAGGACCATCATAGAAAACCTTGGTCAAAACTTCCCTTCAAGGTACAACCCATGAGCGAGGATGAGTTTTCTGCTCTTGAAGGGTTTGAGGAACTTACAGAATATACCCATGATTGATGATAGGGTACGTTATTATATGACATTACGGCACATGCTGTACGAAAAGTAGTCATGATTCCTTACTTTTATCCTAACTTTAGTGGTTCTATGACAATGGATACAAGAACAATAGCTTAACGGATCAGTGAAACATATGCAAGTCAGTAGTATGTACGAATTTCAGTAACTTCATATCATAGCAACTGTATTTGACTTTTATGATGTGCATCAAATCTATTGCTATTACTATCATTCCATTATGATTATGAATATGATTCTGAATTGTTAATGAGATGCCAAAATTAGAATGTAATCATCACCTGAATTGTGGATTTCAGCGTGTGTTAACAAATAACTGAATCTCGTGTAGAGTGGAAGCCAGTGAACAATATTCCATCATAACAGTTTGGAACTTAAGGCCAAAACATATGTTCAGTTATATTACAACTTGGACGTGAAATATAAATATATATCCCGAACCAGGTTAACTAAAGCACCAAAAGAGATACATATATTCGAAATATTAATCCAACTCGCAAGGTCACATAGTTGAAATTATATTACTACCGTAAACGTAGAGTCTATAATAATGCTTATAAAGCAAATAAAACAGAGGATACAATGGTAGATTAATACAAGACCAAAACACAAATTAAATAAACTAGTAATTTTATGCATTTCATTCTGAGGGCAAATTTAAATATATCATTATAGTCAATGAGAAAATATTCCTCATTGTCAAAAATAGGTCCGATAACATGTCTAGGTGAGAGGTGAGAAACAGAGACATTACCTTAAAATATCAAAATTTGTAATCCGTGCTGGACTATCTTATTTACCCTTCCCCAGACAGGTTTTATAAGTGACGGATCAATTAGAAAAGAATATCCGTCTCTTTTGCGTTATTTAATACAATACTAAAGAGAAAACATGCCAGGTGTTTTGGTTCTAACCATTTTTAAAAAGACATTTGATTCAGTGTCTTTGTCTTTTATTCAATAGGTGGTGTATGTCTAACTTAATGATAATATAGGTAGTCAAATTTGTTTGGCTGTTACTGTAAGATATTTTCCTTTCCGTAGAGGCTATTATAGCAACTCAGTCTCCCCTTATCTATTATCATTTGCGCCCATGACCATCATGTTAAAAGTAAGAATAAGAATTGTATACAATGCATGAAAAATGTTAAGTCTCATTATTCTTGATATGCTAGATTTTCTATGATTTCTTTAGATTTTCATGTCAAGCACAATAAAACGGAGGAAAACAGTTTTTTTAACGTCCTATTAACAGTCTGTACAACATCCTGTCTAGTGAAACTGACCATGTCTAATATCATTTCTGTATAGTAATAATTAATCATTTGTTGCAATGTGTGTACCATAAACTTTATCTCTCACACACATACATGCTCACATTTGTACATATGGTTGAATACAACACAGTTCTTTATAACAGAATATTCTTTTTCATCTTTATGTAAATTACTCTTTACCATGTTATTCTAGTTGCATAACATTTTGTTTTACCACAAGTTCTTAGTAATTTTTATGAAAAAAAAAATATTAAAAGATTAGAAGAACAGCACAGGCTAGCGTCATGATAACAGCCTTCATAGGCTCAACACGTAGTCCAAGTGATAGACAAGGAAATATCCTTTTCAGTATTCCGAATGTCTGCTCAATCTTAACTCTGGTCTTACACAAAGCATCGTTATATTTAATTTCTGATTGGGTAAATGGATGGTTATATGGTGTCATCAGAAAAGTAGTGCATGGATATCCAGAGTCACCTAGCAACATTCAGTTATAGCTACCTGTAATATAAATATGCATAATTGTTTCAGGTCAGAATGAATTTATACTTATTTGTGTAATGATTTCACACAGGAAATCATTATTATAATTAGCAGTTTATCAATTACTAGTTATAATATAAAACAAATGGTTGAGTAGTGCAATTACATAATTAATATAGCTTATCAAAATAATGACAAGAGTGTAAATTGTGGAATGAAAGAAAAAATGATAATTATATCAGTCACATGCACTAAGAAATTACCTACAATGCAGTTCATAAGAATTGGTTTTACTCGTTCATACATATATGATGTCATATTGTATGATAGGAATGTACTCCTGTAGACAGGAATGTACAAGAATGTAATCTGTACAAGAATGTAATAATACAGTTTTATTATAGGGCATTTCAAAACTTCCATGTTATTTGCCATTTTCAAATTTGAATCCTAAAATGTATGACAATTGAATTTATAAAGTAAAATGTTTAAATAGTTAAAGAATTGGCATCACAGTATTTATAGTATACACATGTACATGCACAATTCTTGTATCATAGATCATCATTGATGTGCATTTTGTATTATGTGTATGGACTACATAACCATAATTGAAAAGTATATATGTTTACGTATGTACTTCTATGGAACATAATAATTCATGTGCATATCATGATTATAATGCTTTACTGTGAACATACCAAGTATACTTGTAATTCTTTATGAGTTTGTTATGTTTTTGTTGACACTTTTTGTGTATACTATCTGTGTACATTTTTTTTTATCAAGTATAGATATATGCATAAACTGAAATCATAAATTATCCTTTGTCCACTTTCATGTAATCTTAATTAGCTGTCATGACCTAGCCAAAATATATCTGCAGGCCAATATCACATTTTAACTTGCCTATTTGAATCAATTTGTCACTAAATTATTTTGAGCATATATTTAAGCATGTTTTGTGAATAGGTAGACTATATATTTTTTTTTTCGCATGAGTAATATGAATTGACGCATATTTCAAGGAACAGAGGCCTAGGTCAAACACGAGACAAAAATATTGATTTCAAATTATTTTCAATATAACTGGAGTTGTAATATCCATGCTCTTATATATGTAATTGACTGTAGTCTACAATAGTGGGATTTATACCAGACTTATATTTGCAAATCATAAACTTGATTATGTATTTTATTCAAATGAAATTAAAATGTTAAGTTCTAAGTTCAAATTCCAAAATAATATGTCTTTTCTTATTTTAACTTGTTGATAATTTATTTAACTTATTTGAATGATTTATAGATAAATTCAGAGGCAAATATATGTAAATCAAAATAATGACTTCTGTTGAATTTGAATACTGTTAACATGCTATGCTTAATAAAAACATATTTTTTTTGTTATGAATTTAATATGATACAGTATTTGTTTTTCTTTTCTTTGATTGTGACATTTATTCTTTTCTGAGCAAACACAAGATTGAAGGGAAATGTTTATTAGAATAAAATGCGTTTGCACTTCAAATCTAAGTGTATTTAGAAACCATTAACTTTTCGTGTAATGAACAGTTTCATGAAATTACTTTGTCCATGCATATTAGCAAATGGGCAGTGCAGAACTTGATATAATATCATACACTTTAAACAATCTTTACTGTACATTTCCTGTTTTGTGCCATACCGGACTTTGAGGCTAATGGGGAACATTAGTCAGTTACCGCCCCTGAATGGTATAATAGGTGGCGCTCTAGTTGTTGCGGTCCCAGTGTATTTCCGGTAAGTACACTTGAGATTGGTAAGAGAGTGGACGTAAAACCCGTTAAATGATCTAGCGGAGAGGATATGCCGAAAACGTGTTGCTGTGTCCCGTATTGTAGTGAAAGAGGGGGGCATGCATTCCCGAAGGATGAAAGACTCAAGTTATTATGGTTGTCGGCTATCAAACGAAACTCGTCGGAGAAAAGATTCCAGCGGTGGACCCCAACAAAGTCGAGCGTCGTTTGTTGCGGTCACTTCAGTGATGCCGACTACAAAACAGAGACCTCATACGGTAAGTCATCGGCTTTGATGTTTCGATTATTGTTAATTTTCAAATTCATCATGTTTCTGTAATGTTAAAGCTAGATGGTTTTGAAAACGCATACCCGTGTTTTCCCACCTAGGGTCTGGGTCGTTATCAATATCGGTACTGTGGCTATTATTAAACCCGTACATATGTATACAATGCAAGTCGAGTAACAAGCAATAGCAAAAGCAGTCATCGGTATTCTTATAAGCGTGTCCGCTTCTTGACCACCTGTTTTTTAATTATTCTATTTACAGTACGCATGCCCAAATCATGTATCAAGTATAGTAGATTCCTCACCCATTCATAATGACCCAGCAAAAAAAATCTTTCACTTGTTTAATTTCAACATATATGCTGTTTACTGTTGTTGTTGTTTTATTTTCTTTTGTTTAATTTACTTTTGTTTTGTTTCATGTCATGGCCGAGTCTAATGCAGCAACTACTAATGATCAAATCAAAATGAA
The DNA here is from genome assembly GCF_902652985.1 of Pecten maximus. Taxonomy (NCBI): domain Eukaryota; kingdom Metazoa; phylum Mollusca; class Bivalvia; order Pectinida; family Pectinidae; genus Pecten; species Pecten maximus. The sequence goes on along the minus strand of NC_047019.1, from coordinate 11,632,088 downwards.
CTATATACTAGCCAAGCGTTCTGATAATATTGTTTGGATATATGTATAGTCATTTTGTTTGATTGATCTTACAACATTCAAGCTGCCGAAGGATGGATAGTATCATCTGATGGTGAATCTATTTGTAAACAATGATTAAAGGGTAAGTTTTAACAGTTTGACCTAGAAACTATATCACGACAGCAACACTATAATCTTTGGCCTTTGTGAGGCATCATATCTGCATTATAATGCTTGAATTATTGATATTACTCATGCATAAGCACACAATTTGATTTTGAAAAAAAAAATATTGGCTATGTTTATATTGTGTTGGATTTGATAAAAACAAACATTTCTTAAAAAATCATTTTAATCAGTGGATGTATTACATGATTATAGCAAAAACTCAATCTTAGATGCCTTACTTTTAACTCATTTGATTAGCAATGAATGGATATCAAATATTACAAAGACAATATCTTTTATACCAGGTACTTTACCATTGCGCAAGCAACTGAGGGATGGAGCTGTCCCAAGCATTTTTGCATGGAAACCAACAGAAAATTCCGGTCCCAGAGCAAAACGTCTGTGTGTACGAAATGCAGAAAAAGAATCTAATGGTAGATTTGTAATGAATGATTTTTTATATGATAGTCGCTGTCCTTCTTCAGATGATCAAGAGGTGGAAATTGATCCTTCTAGTGACTTGAATGTTGCTTATGAGGAGTGTGTTACTGACTCATCTCTATCGATCTACATTGAAGAAGAATGTATTGATATTGCAGAGTCACCGTTGCTGACAAATGCATGTACACAAACACCACATCTACCTGTACTTTCCATTGAATATTTTGTAAGTGATGATGCTGGAACCATGTTTTACACAGGATTGTCTTCGTACAAGGATTTTAAGTTTGTGTTGGCATGTCTCGGAGATGGTGTGAATCATCTGAATTATCTGTACAATCAGGTAGAAAATGTTTCTATTGAAAATCAACTCTTTTTAACTTTAATTAAGTTAAGACAGAACAAAACAAATTTTGAACTCAGTCGTCTTTTCAATATTTCTGAGACATCTGTTGCTAACATTTGGATCACATGGCTTAATTTTATGTATCGACAATGGCAAGAGATACAATGGTGGCCTGAACGAGATCTTGTAAGATATTTTTGTCCAACTGATTTTTTGTCCAAGTTTCCTACTACCAGAGTAATTGTTGATGGAACAGAGTGCCCTGTGAAAAAACCTAGGCCTCCTGTTGCTCAACAGTCAACCTATTCAACATACAAAAATAGGAATACGATTAAAGTGTTAGTAGGGACAACTCCAGGTGGATTAGTCTCCTATTTATCTCCTGCTTATGGAGGGTCAGTCAGTGATCGTCAGATTGTTGAAAGGAGTAATTTGGCCAGTATTTGTGACCCAGGAGATTCTATAATGGCAGACAAGGGATTTAATGTTCAGGATTTGTTTGCTGTTAGAGATGTAGCTATTAATATACCTACTTTCTTTAGAAAGAAAAATAGGATGACAGGCAAAGTTGTGCTCAGAGACAGGAAAATATCAAGTAAGCGTGTTCATGTTGAACGTTTAATTGGCCTAGCAAAGACTTATAAAATACTAGCAATGCCAATGAACAATATGCAGACAAAGCTTTCGAGTGAAATCACATTTGTTTGTTTTATGCTTTGCAACTTCAGAAAATGTATTGTTCCAAGACATGCATGAAAAGATTGACATCAAAAGTCAGATTACCGGGTATATAAAAAGATATTATGTCATAAAGATTTTACTTACAGTTGTAGATTTTATGTATAACTTCATTGGCAGTTCTATCACTATCAAACTTTGATATTCCATATCTGAACTACTTATCTCCTATCTTCACACAGTATGATTAATATCAATGGGTCATTTATACAAAATATGTTAAATAAAAAAACATCATTTAATTTTGGTAGGCAAATAACTTTATGATCAGGAAGTAGTGTTGATTAATTTAAACAAGGCTTTTTGAAATATATTTTTGTATTTCAAAATCAAATTCCAACATTACAAGTAAAATGAAGATAATACAAGTCCAACTTTTAACTGGCGGTCATTATCACAAATGTTACACACCTATATATGTACTGGTAGGTTTGGTTTATAATATTTTACATCCTATTAGTATAATTACTATAGCAGCCATGGTTATTAAAGGAATTGCCGGGCTAAGGTGGATGAGAAAGCCAGTGTACCCGGAGAAAAACCATGTTTATATGCCCTGCATTTGTTTTCAAACTGGTAACCTAAAGGTAGATAGTGATAGCATTCAGCCACCAATATCTATACATATAATGTACACATTTATCATCTTTGTCAAATATAGAGTACATACCAAACACAATTGTTGATCTAATTCAAAGAAAGAAGACCAAAAAGAAGTAACTGATATCAAAAGTTCCATCTTATTTCATTTTTTTCTGTTGTGTGTTTACATTCAAGATCTTATACTTTTTAAGAAAATCTTCTATCCATATATGGTACCCGTGTAATTATTTTCATGAACCCCAACTTAATGTATTCAATTTCCTTACAGTTTGAGAAGGTTGAACAATAGTATAGTTTATCATCACTATTTGTCTTTGTAGTCATGGATTTGAGATGACTACTAGTAGGTAATCAATGTAACACATAATTGAGAAACTCTAACTACGGACTTTTTGAGTAAAATATCTTTCCCATCTCTGGACTCGGTATGAAATATGGGTACTATGGATATATATCCATATTAAGTATACTTACATAGAAGGGAAATCAACCCTTTGATATAAAGTGATTTAGCTTCGAGTCTATGGTAAGATATTTCGATTGAATAGTCCTTAGTTTAAGTTATGATGTCTCTAGTTTTGAAATGAATATCTGTTGTAATCTTTGAAGTAGAACCTTTCCAGAACAGCTGCTTTAAAGTTAAGGTTGAAAAAAATCTCAAGTTCTGTAATCATGTCCTCTATAAATGTGTCATCACGAGGGACACTAATGATCTTTGTGTCTTTGAAGGTGTACACAACTAGTTTGCACAGATTACGTCCTGTACAGAACAGCTGACCCTGAATTTGGTAGTAGTAGTTGTGAGTTTGGTCAAGTACCAGTTCTCCACTAACAAAGTCTAGGTAAGGAACAGTTTCAGGAGTGATCTCGCTGTCTTTTGCACTGTATGGACATTTTATTTCAACTAGTTCAGACTCACCTAGCAGTGCATCAGGAGAAGATGCTAAGAAAGGATAAGATTTACTAACAAATAAACCACATTTCTGTGTTTGCACACCAGTCATATCCTCAAATTTACTGAGGGCAAGTGATTCATATGTCTGTCCATGATGAATAGGTGCAGGGGATGTTGATGTTTCTTGGTCATTGTGTACATGTGAAGTGTTGCTATGTTGTGTCAATGTCCTTGCCAGTTTTACCATGTTGGTCTTGTTTGTTGCTTTACTGATTCTGCCAAAATTCGATGAGGTAATCCGTATGCATCTTTCTTGAAACCAACTCTTACTTGAAGCTTGATCGCGAGTGTTTTTTTCAATTTGTGTTATCTCGTCAACAGTTATTTTTGTAATTTTCATTTTCTGCAACCAAATGTCGGAGGATGTTAATTCAAAATAGTCATGATCTTTATCAAGGGCATATGGGTTTGCTGGTTTGAAAAGTTGTGATACAGGATAGTCATTAACTTGATTGTGGTTCATCCAAATTGACCTAAAGTGATCATTGTATCCTGGAATATTTCGGTATTGCTGTGGACGTGGATCAAAATTTACACATTTAACAGACTCTTTTGCAAGTGGAAGTTCACTGGCCTTGATTGGGCTTCCATGGTAGGGCTTTGTTTTGTGAAATGATTGTAGTTTTTGAGTACAAGTTTCCTCTGTAAATACTTCCTTAGTAACTGAAAATCTATGGCATGCAAAAAGAACAGCACAAACATGTTTACAGTGGGCTTTCGGACCCATACCAGCTGCACATTCACACTGTCCCTCAACCACACAACCCTTCTTGTCAATACATACATCTACAACATATGATACACTTTTCTTCATTTGCGCACGGCATTCAGATCTTATGTAAAAGCTGTCAGCCTCTGATGCCAAACGTAAATATTTGAGAAATCGATTTGAGTACAAATCTTTAGCGTCACTGTCTATAGTCTTTTGTAGTGGAAGGAGATATGACTCTACTGCCTCTAATGTCAAGTTTGTGAAATCTGTGTCTTGGTTAATATCTCTATAACTCTCGAAACCTGGCACACTCATACTAAATTCAGGCTCTAACTCTTCACGACCAAAATCTTTGTTTCTATCATACGCCTCAAGCCTGAAACATGCAAATTAGAATATATATTATACATGTAACTATGTATAGATTTTTATGGCTCACAAGCTAAAAGTTGACCCTCACATGTCTAATGCTATTTTCATTTGAGCTGATACATGATCCTATTTGAAGTATAAAAATAATCTAAATGTAATTTAACAATGTAATTAAATTATCTTCACTTTACTGGAGTTGGTCATCAGTGTTTACAAGTGTTGAAGTAATAAAACAATATCAAACACAAATATATTGTTTATTTATATTGTACAGTTATCAGTATCCTGCAGTGAAATAGGAAAAGGAAAAGGGCCACGCCACTATCGTATCGTTTTGTAAACACGTAATATGTCTACCCTACGATAGATTATAAACATATAATTTTTTACAAAACGAATTATATTGACGTGGCCCTGTGAATCGACGAACGAGAATCCGTTATTTGTTTACATTACAATAGGAATAACGGACTTTACAGGATGACGGACGGACACTGGACTTTCATTATATAATTGTACATTTATATTTGAAACCATTAAACGATGACCGATCACAAAAGATTTAGACCAGTGCGGTATAACAAACCGGGGCTTCACGGTAACGTAACGTTCACGTAATGGACTAGCCGATCCGACAGTTTACAATGCAACGTAAAATAAAACGAACCTCTCAATCAATTCATTCTTTCGACCAGATACACGAGCTCCACGGGTTCGCAACTCCTTCCTTAGCTTTGGAAGGTCCCACGATCCATAGGATAAGGGTTTACTCAAAGACATAATTATCGATAGATATATATGATCACCCTAGAGGTCGTTGACATTCAGATTTCGCGGAATGTCAGGACCGCAACGTACTGTGCGCCACCTATAATCAGGGGAGTTAACTCTAAATGAATTCCTACCGATGTTCCCCATTGTATACACTCCCGGATCAGAGACATCGTCACCATTATTGCATTCATTGAAATGCACGTCAAATAGTTTCTGTGTAAACCAATGTTTCAAAGGAATTTTATTACCTTGGTGGCATTGTTTTGGACGTGATAGTATGTGATTTTGCTTGCTTTTCATTGCACGCCGCATAATGATAACCGGTCTTCGGGTTCACTTTTACATTAAATATAAGCCGGATGTTAACGTCACCAAAATTGCGAATGAAAGTTTACCTGCTATCCTGGAGAAATCTGCCTTCACTCTTGATGCTTCGGCCCCGGATGGCATACTTATGTATATTCTTGCCAAACTTGCGATTGCTAAGCACATAGAATATACTGTTCTGGAAACTTGGCTTTCGGATATACCAACTGAATCACCGATCAATTTAAAGAAAGCTCCCGTAGCGAGAAATCGGAGGATAAGAACTTAAGAAGCACTTGCTGCAGCTGTGATAGGGACTGAATCCCTCCTTGTTGGCCTTGCAATAGCTGTGTCTATCAGACTAGTGATATATACCAATGTATCTAGCGAAAATCTGAAGCGACTAAAAGTTTCTTCACTTGACAGACCTCCGAGACTCACTCTGGGTAAAAACACACGATTTCTCCTTCTTTGTCCTCTTCTGCGTCTCAGTCGACCTAAATTAGCCGTATTTGAGGTTGCTCTGCAGCTACCTCAAATATTTGAGGAAAATCTCAAATTCATTTGAGGAAAACTGCATATTTCACTTTTGAACAAGTGAATTTGAGGAAAATCTCAGGATTTGAGGAAAAACTCAAAATTTGAGATAAGTTGAGGTTGAGGAAGGGTTTTACAAGCCATTTTGAGGAATCTAATGTAATTTGAGGAAATCCTCAGATTTGAGAAAATCTCAACACTTAAGAAGTTTTATACAAGCGGGGCATGGTCATTTAAGAACGTGCCATGTTTTGGAGGTGGAGGAAAGTCGGAGTACCCGGGGAAATACCACCGGCCTACGGTCAGTACCAGGCAACTGCCCCACGTAGGTTTCAAACTCGTAACCCAGAAGTAGAGGGCTAGTGGTAAAGTGTTGGGACACCTTAACCACTCGGCAACCGTAGCCCCGAGTAAAACAGTTATAAGTGACTAAATGTGAGATCCTCCAACAGTCAAACAATGGCCAAGAATATATTTAAATGTGATCGATATAATAAGAGTATATTATTTCTAAGATGAACCATCTATTCTTGACGCTACCAAACCCAAATGATACAATAGCAACATTACTAACATCTGGAAACATTTCTTCACTTCAGGGACAGAATTAAGTATTAATCAATGAATGTGAAAATGGTGCCTTAAGCGTGGTTGATCTGACAAAGTTTATTGCAGATCTCAAGTTATCTTGGATTAGTAGGCTGATAAGCAATTATAATCAAAACTTGATAAAGTTATTCAAAGTCTTGTTCGGAGAAGAAAGCATAAACTATATGGTTCCAAGATCAGAATATAACACAATTCTGGGCAAAACACCAAAGGCTTTTGGAAGGATTTTTTTAACTCTTAGAAAGTGTTCGCCGAAGCTGCACTAGGGACAAATGTAGTTGCGTACAAAACAAAATTATAATTAATAAATACTAATATTTAGTATATCAGGAAAGCACACTATACTGGTAATGTCTGTACTGTTATCAATAAGTTGCACATAAACATATCGTGCAGCTCCTTTATATTATCCTTTGTATTAGGACCAGCGAGGTACCGCCTGATATCTATTAACTACACAAGGGTTACACTATGACCCTGGTGTCATGTCTATGGTGATGGGAACCGCGTGAATGTATTTAGAGCAATACTGTACACATTAAAACAAATTAAAACTCCAGAGCTAGCGTTAACAGCCTCCGAGTTGTCTATAATATAATGATGTCGTTGATATAATGATTTCACGTATTATATTGCAACAAATACAAACACCGGTAAGTACAGTAAATGGTTCAAGTGTCAGCCTGTTGGAGTTGAAAAACTCGGGAGTTTCATGAATACGATGGCAGGAATTGCAGGTATTTGATAATGATATCAATGCAGACTTAAAACAGTTCATTTTTTTTATTACATTTGCTTATCTGCTTAATGTGACTTATAATACTGTCTATAGTCATTGTCTTCACCATCCCAACAGATGATTATATCAAAGCAAATACAAGAGTAAGGGTCATCTATATAGCAGAAAAATGTTGAATTTCAACCACGAATAGTCATTTTGCATTAAACTAGTCATGTAATATACCAAAATATTTGTCTGAACATGTAGTTTCTTAATATTACCTTTAATGCCATGTTTAGTTTAGTTTAAACATATTTTATTGACATAAAATGACAAAGGGATTGGTCGGTAAGTTTTGCCAACTTATTGATGACCTTTCCCGCATAAATGACATATGATAATATACAGTGGTCACATGATGATATGTACAAATATTCAACAATATGATAAACAAAAGATGATTTATGAATTGTCTTTCTTAAAAAAATAAAAAAAAAAAGGTTATATTTTATTAGGGATGGAAAAAGAGAGAGAGAATGCCATGCAGATCCTAACAGCTTCTTCTATAGCGTAACTTTGGTACAATCTAGCATGGAATAATTCTAAGTCACACAATTATTCAAACCTGAAAAATAGCCAAACTATTATTCTCACAACTATTTATAGCATTGGGTAGGAACATCTGTTTGACTGGATTTGACTTAATTTGCATATAAACACTTATTTTATTTTAACCTTGAAATGCAAATTACGGCTGTGAATAATATTACACAAATATGGGCAAACCAAAATGGCTATTTTCTGCAATGTATGCGTTACAAATATGTTAATATTGCTCCCTGAAATATGCACTTTTCGCATGTTTTGTTAAAATTTACAAATAACTTAACAAATTACATGCTGACAGCAAGTCCCGCGGTTTGCTATCATACATACTTAAAGTTCATCAAGTTACTTCTGTTTAATTGCACCGTAATAGGAATTTATAGGCTTGTCTGCATTTGAATAGATTTGCTGTTTAAATGCCCCTTAAGCCTCTAACCGTTTTTGAGCTAATCTACCGTCTGCAGCTTTGTCACATACAATGTATTAACATCTTGTGCTATGACATATATGTAAACAAAAAAGGTCAAGGTCAGTCCGTTTTTTTCTCTTTGTTTGATAATGGGTAATTCATACATATGTTCAAAGGTCTACGGTAAATATGTGATTCATATTTATATCCTTTAATTTCAAAATGCTTTTGCGGCTGATTGATCGTGGTCGTTTGCATCTTTCGTTCATAGATCGATTTAATATATTAATATCTTCATGTTTTCAAATTCTTGAACTTTACGTTGTTTTAATACTACAAGTGTACTTCTATTGCAGAATATGGACATAGATTTCAATCCTGGCTCGAGACTTGACGAACTTTCAATTTTCCGCCTTAACCTTCGTAGTATAAGGAATACATTGAGTTGTAGAGAAGACATAGCTGGTGAATATGATAATATAGTATATGTTTAACAGAAACTCATCTAGATGATCAAGTTTCTACTGATGATTTACTTAACCTTGATTTGATGAACCTATTCAACTCGATTTGCTGGTGGAGGTTTCTAGTCTATGTTAACAATCTTTTGCTACTAAACCGCTTTCCGGATTTATATTTTCCTGTAATTTGGATTAATGTTATTCTAACAAATTCCTCTTATATTATTGGCACTGCTTATAGATCTGAACACTCATCATTCTGGAGAAATATACGTACATCTCTTAACATTGCTTTGGATATCACACCAAATATAATAGTTACTGGTGATTTTAATGTCGACTTATTAACTACATCTACAAACCATGTTCATTTGATATCATAAGCTTTTTTGGTTTAGCTAATGTCAGAAATGAACCCACTCGTATTTGACCGACACGATCGAGTCTATTTGACCCGATACTCTTAACCCAATCACTATCAACTATCGATTCATCTATGATTTTATTTGATAGGTCTGTCGGCGACCATGATAGTTGTACTGCTTGCATTAACATTCCTTGTGCTTTTAAACCTACATATAAACGTGACATTTGGCTGTATAAGAAGGCTGACTATCAAAATATTAATAGTTTTTTTTATTATAACTAGAACGACCGTTCTTTGGTTGTAGCTCGGTTGATATTACTTCTAACTGCTAAACATGGGAGTAAATATGATATATAAAACTAACCATAGTGTAAATATGATATATACAACTAGCCATAGGGTAAATATGATATATACAACTAACCGTGGGGTAAATATGATATATACAACTAGCCATGGGGTTAATATGATATATACAACTAACCATGGGGTAAATATGATATATACAACTAACCATGGGGTTAATAAGATATATACAACTAACCATGGGGTAAATATGATGTACATAACTATTCGTGGGGGTAAATATGATATATACAACTAACCATGGGGTAAATATGATTTATACAACTAACCATGGGGGAAATATGATATATACAACTAACCATGGGGTAAATATGATATATACAACTAACCATGGGGTAAATATGATATATACAACTAACCATGGGGTAAATATGATATATACAACTAACCATGGGGTAAATATGATATATACAACTAACCATGGGGTAAATATGATATATACAACTAACCATGGGGTTAATAAGATATATACAACTAACCATGGGGTAAATATGATATACACAACTATTCGTGGAGGTAAATATGATATATACAACTAACCATGGGGTAAATATGATATATGCAACTAACCATGGGGGTAAATATGATATATACAACAAACCATCAGGTAACTATGATATATACAACTAACCATGGGGTAAATATGATATATACAACTATTCGTGGGGGTAAATATGATATATACAACTAACCTTGGGGTAAATATGATATATGCAACTAACCATGGGGGTAAATATACTGAAACGAAAAAGAAACGCAACTTCAAATTGTAGGTTTAATAAAATAATACTTGTGAGCATTATGTTTAAATTTCATATGTAATAGTTAATATTGAATATTGATGTAACATCCTTTAAATGTTTAGAGATTTTTAAGAACAGGTCACTTTGCTAGAAGGTCATGATTGGTAGTACCCTACGTGAATCCAAGTTGAAATGGCAGCAGTTTTGAAACCGTGCCCTAATATCGTGTGTGTCCTCCTCGAACAGTTATCACATCTCTAATTCTTTGTTGCATTGAGTTCATCAGGGCATTGACTTTCCGTATTGGAATGTTATTCCATTCTTGGACGAGTGCATTTGCTAACTGAGGGAGGGTATTTGGGGGGTTACGGCGATTTCGAATTCTTCTGTCTAATTCATCCCACAAATGCTCGATTGGGGACAGGTCGGGGCTATATGGAGGCCAATCTATAGGAACAATGTTCTGTGTCGCAAGAAAGTCTCTACAGACTCTTGCAACGTGTGGTCTCGCGTTATCTTGCTGAAAGGTTAGATGATGCTGCCTAACAAACGGCACAACATGGGGCCTAAGGATCTCATCCCGATAGCGTACGGCCGTTAAATTCCCATTGACTATCACCAAAGGCGTCTTCAAACCATGGGAGATTCCCGCCCAAACCATAACTGATCCACCCCCAAATCGGTCGTGTTCCAAAACACAGGCGTCAGCAAAACGTTCGCCTCGACGCCGGTACACACGTTGACGGCCATCTGCTCGAAATAACGTGAATCGAGATTCATCGGTGAAGAGCATAGACCTCCAACGTCTCATAGGAAAACGTCTGGGCATATGTGCCGTTGCCCATTGCATACGACGTGCTCGACGTTGCGGTGTTAGTGGTAAACCAACGTACTGTCGCCTTGCACGCAAATTAGCCTCACGCAGTCTGTTGATCACTGTTTGGGGATGAATTCGACGGTTATGATTACCAATCGTATTCCTTGCCGTTTCAGCGGCCGTTAATCTCCTGTTACGCAGGTGTGCCAACCTAAGAACCCGGTCTTGACGTCGCGACGTTACGCGTGGACGTCCTGATCTCGGCTGGTCATCGACTCTTCCTGTTGCGTTAAGACGTGAAACTAATCGACTAATAGTCGATTTGTGAACTCTGAATTGTCGAGCGACGTGAAGTTGCGTGTTCCCTGCCAGAAGCATCGCTATAGCACGTCCTCTATCAACCTTTGATAACCGTGGCATAATTGTAAAAGGAATTATTGTTTGCAAAAGTATTGGCGATGATGTGGCTCAATGTTAGTGATGAATTGATACTGGTTTGAATGAAAAAAGAACGCATATGTTTGTACAGGCACGGTTTTTGATGTTTTTACCGCGCCGGAAGTGCATAGGTCTCTAGTCACACTTGGGTGATTTTGAAGATTGGTATGGGTGTTAGGCAGGGTGCATGTTTATTTCCGCGATTTTTATACAGATATGTATATTTAATACAAAATTAATCACAATTTTCCATGTTGCGTTTCTTTTTCGTTTCAGTATATGATATATACAACAAACCATCAGGTAAATATGATATATACAACAAACCATCAGGTAAATATGATATATACAACTAACCAAGGGGAAAATATGATACATATACAACTAACCATGGGGTAAATATGATATATACAACTAACCGTGGGGTAAATATGATATATGTACAACTAACCATAGGGTAAATATGATTTATACAACTAACCATGGGGTAAATATGATATATACAACTAACCATGGGGTAAATATGATTTATACAACTAACCATCGGGTAAATATGATATATACAACTAACCATGGGAGTAAATATGATATATACAATTAACATCAGGTAAATATGATATATACAACTAACCATGGGTAAAAATGATATATACAACTAACCATGGGGGTAAATATGATATATAAAACTAACCATGGGGTAAATATGATATATACAACTGACCGTGGGGTAAAAATGATAAATACAACTAACCATGGGAGTAAATATGATATATACAATTAACATCAGGGTAAATATGATTTATACAACTAACCATCGGGTAAATATGATATATACAACTAACCATGGGAGTAAATATGATATATACAATTAACATCAGGTAAATATGATATATACAACTAACCATGGGTAAAAATGATATATACAACTAACCATGGGGGTAAATATGATATATAAAACTAACCATGGGGTAAATATGATATATACAACTAACCATGGGGGTAAATACGATATATACAACTAACCATGGGGTAAATATGATATATAAAACTAAGCGTGGGTAAATATGATATATACAACTAACCATGGGGTAAATATGATATATACAGCTAACCATAGTTAATTTCAAATACCACTGACTCGATGATAAATTTATATTAATCATAAATTTGAGAACACCGGCGAGCACTCTTGAGATGACATCTTTTTTGTATAAGAAAGAGAAATTGTATCTGAATCGGTATACTTTTCGTTATATTGAGAGAGTTGTGTGACGTAATCAGTAATATTACATTGATGTCCATCATCAAACCGGACTTGTTCTTAAATCACTAAAATGCTTGTTGATAAGCAATTTAACAATATAAAAGAAGGGATGTAAAATATGGCTCCATTTTATCTTTGTGTAAGCCCATCCGGAACTCCTCGGTTTTTCTATAAAAAAACCCCAAAAAAACGAGAAGTTCCGGATATTGTAAGCCATGATAAAAATCACATTACGTCAGACACACACACACACATATATATATATATCTATATATAGCGTAGTCATTAAGTGCAGCAGTTAAGGGACGTATCCATTTACAGCTCTGCAAACTGCACATACCGAGAAACGCATCCATGTGTGCATACGTGTCAGTTTAAAGTCCAGAAAGCTTTCTTTGTTCGCGATATAGAGTTTACTTACATTTATCCCTCTTATTACCTGACGGAAAACAGACGCAGTCCACAGGAAATTCCAAGGCATATCTAGTTTATCTACATCGGACTCACCAGGTAAGGACTCCATTTCAATAGTTCACAAATCGTACTAGGAATTCTTTGTAAACTTTTCTTACATGTTTCAGATCTAGAGGCGTTCGGGAGGTAAACAGAACACATACATAAATAATATAGTAAAACATGGGCATGTAGTACTTTATTAAGTTATGAAACATCATTGTGCTAGACAACGCCTAGACCGGTTGAACCAGATTTGGTTGTTTTAAACATATTCCTATGATTCATAGCCAACAACCATCAGATGGCGGGATGTTCAAATCGCAAATCCTTTGTGGTTGATCCTGAGTCCGTTCATAATAATTCTTGTTATCACTATTTCCTGAGAAGTTCCAGGTCACTATTTCCTGAGAAGTTCCAGGTAGATTCTATTTCATCATACCATCTAAGTTCCCTTTTGTCCCTAGTTGTACATAATCTATTTTGAGACTTATTAGAATACAAAATGGCTAACAGGCGGGAATTTTGAAAGTTGAAACTGGTTATCATTATTTCTCAAAAACGTTCTTCGGGGTTCTTTTTTCCAAATGCTTATGTAGGTTGGTCCATAGTTGTGCAAGTTTCATGATAAGACACACTCGAAAACAAGATCTGTCAGGAAGTTCCTTAATGGATTTTTCTTAAATTTTATAACGAAGTTCCCCTTGGACCGTATTTTGAGAGACATTGAAAAACAAAATAATGAGAGAGCCAGGTAGTCAGGTTTGTCACCTTCACGGATCTTTATTATATCTCAAATTCATAACCCTGCTGTCACGTAGGTGTTCGTTATCCTTTTTACACAGATTTCACACAGGAATTTCTTCATGAATTTTTCTCAATATTTCTCAATAATTTGGGTTTCTCTTATAGACGTTTTTATTGTAATTTTTCAGAGACTTATTTTGTTGAAACCTACTCATATTTCATTATGTTGGCTTCCCTTGATATCAATTGAGATAAAAAAAAAATGAATTTAAGAAAGGAAAAAAAACACAGTCTGGTATTGATGCAGCCTCATCAGATGGTGGAAAGTTTAAACCGTCTCTCATCGGTTATTCGTTTGTTGTCCGTCCGTTCGTAAATACTTAGCTACTAAACATAGCTTCTTCTCAATAGGTGCCAAAACTATGTTTCTCAAATGTCTCGTTTGGTTCCCAATGGTCCCTAATTTTGCATATTCAATTTTGAAACTGGTTAATTATGTCTTGCACATATTTTGTATATTTGATTTCATGTGTTACATTACTTTGTCAAACTTTGACTATACATTGTAATGCATATTACCTGTTTGTAGACAACTTAAACCATACCACTGTTTAACACAACATTATACACATTACAAAACCCATTCAGGCAATTATAATTATTTAAAGTTGTAAAATGCCCCCAAACAGTTTGAACTTTTACCTGTATGTGCGCTATAAGCAGAGCTTTATATAGAACAAAGGTAGATAAACTGTGGGTATCAAGATGCTACTGGGATCTCCTACATTGTTTGTTTTTGAAGGTAACCCATCGGCCTAATGGGGAAATATACAGTCAATTCTTTGAAATATTTGCCAGTTTCTTCGACGGTAGCATAAAGTGTTTAGCCATCATCACTGCGACACCCACGTGAACGATTCAGGCCTCCTTGCTTTCTACATTTTACGTCTTTGTGGATATGGTATGTCTCTTTTCAGATTTGAAAGAGACAATTGAAAATGACAACAAAACGAGGTATTCCAGAAAATGAAGAGGAAGCCATTGAAGCCCATAATATGTTGGCTTTGTATCTGGATAAAGGACTTAAGGAGGAAGAGTTCGTTGATTTGAAGAATCTGTTTAGGAGGTGTCCAATTCCTCCAAGACAACTTCAGAATATTAAAACTATGGCAGATCTATTTCAACAACTTGAGAACGATAAGAAGATATCTGTTGGAAACTACAAGTTGTTTACAGTAAAATTGGAAAAAATCCATCCTGAGCTGGCTACTGAAGTGCAAGGAAGGGAGAAACGGATTCAAGATATCCTGAACGGAGGTAAGGACTTTCCACGGGCATATTAGTTAAGATATCAGACTTAAAATTGAAAATCAATATTTTATTTCTTTTGCATTTAAAATGTAAGTTTTAGTGCTAATGTCTGTCACACTTTAGTATTAATTGACAACGAGTATCGTAATGAGGTACGTTTGTAATTGTTTTTTGGATTTTGTTTTGTTTTGGTGTTTTTTTTAAGAAAAAAAGCAAAAAAACCAAACAAGATTCCCGTTTGCTTTTATATTTACAGCATCAAATCAATATAATATATTGTAATGCCCCTTTAACGTTTACTGGTATAGATATAACCTATATAGTTCTGATTCAGAATCTTTACACAGGATTCATTACTGAATTCAATATATTTCGTAAATTCTCTTAAAACTTAAAAGATGCATCACATCATGGTTCAATATAGTCGTGATCTCCAGACACTTTACACAAGATTCATCACTTACTGGTATCAATATAGTCGTGATCTCCAGACACTTTACACAATATTCATCACTTACTGATATCAATATAGTCGTGATCTCCAGACACTTTACACAATATTCATCACTTACTGATATCTATATAGTTGTAATCTCAAAAAACTTTGTACAGGATTCATCACCTTCTTAGATATATTGGATATTCATCATCTTCAAAAACCTTTAATAATTTTACATTTTCATCGACAGAATAGTAAAATGGAAGTGTATCTGTCGATTGCCCAGACTTATTTTGATGTCTTGCTTTTAAAATTATACATTGTCATAAACAATAACAATCAATTTTAAGTATCGAAACTATTCATCCATTTTTTTTTTATCTGTGATTGAATTGAAGGTCCACGACCAGCCAAACAACAGAGGACGGGGAATGAAATCAGGCAACTATCTGCAGGTTTGTAATGCTAGCAATAGGCTGTAAAAATGGATGGCATAATACCAGTACATATTCAGGCTATACGAGGCCCGGAGTTTTGAACGGGAGCCAGTATCTATGACTGGATTGTCCTGTATTGGTAATGGGACAAGATAATGTATCCAGTAATGTGACTGAACAGTCCTGTATCAGTAATGTGACTGGATAGTCCTGTACCAGTGATGTGACTGGATAGTCCTGTACCAGTAATGTGACTAGATAATCCTGCACCAGTTATGTGACTGGATAGTCCTGTACCTGTAACGTGACTGGATAGTCCTGAACCAGTAATTAACTGGATAGTCCTGTACCAGTAATGTGACTGGATAGTCGTGTACCAGTAATATGACTGGATAGTCCCTGTACCAGTAATGTGACTGGATAGTCCTGTACCAGTAATGTGACTGGATATCCTGTACCAGTAATGTGACTGGATATTCCTGTACCAGTAATGTGACTGGATATCCCTGTACCAGTAATGTGACTGGATAGTCCTGTACCAGTAATGTGACTGGATATCCCTGTACCAGTAATGTGACTGGATAGTCCCTGTACCAGTAATGTTACTGGATAGTCCTGTACCAGTGATGTGACTGGATAGTCCTGTACCAGTAATGTGACTAGATATTCCTGTACCACTGATGTGACTGGATAGTCCTGTATCAGTAATATGACTGATAGTCCTGTACCAGTAATGTGACTCTATAGGCCTGTACCAGTAATGTGACTGGATAGTCCTGTACCAGTAATGTGACTGGATATCCCTGTACCAGTAATGTGACTGGATAGTCCTGTACCAGTAATGTGACTGGATATTCCTGTACCAGTAATGTGACTGGATATCCCTGTACCAGTAATGTGACTGGATAGTCATGTACCAGTGATGTGACTGGATAGTCCTGTACCAGTCATGTGACTAGATAATCCTGTACCTGTAATGTGACTGGATAGTCCTGTACCTGTAATGTGACTGGATAGTCCTGTACCAGTGATGTGACTGGATAGTCCTGTACCTGTAATGTGACTGGATAGTCCTGTACCAGTCATGTGACTGGATAGTCCTGTATCAGTAATGTGACTGGATAGTCCTGTACCAGTAATGTGACTAGATAGTCCTGTACCAGTGATGTGACTGGTTAGTTCTGTACAAGTTATGTGACTGGATAGTCCTGTAACGGTAAACGACTCGATTGTCGTGTATCTTTGATATAACAAGATTGTCCTGTAATGACAATATGATTGAATTGTAGCTGGTTTAATGAATATTTGGAGATTAATTGCTTCTCCTGCAATCAGTAATACGTTTTGGTAGATCACTAGTGAAGGACATTTTGATAAGTCAGAAAACAGGTGCACACTATTATAAATGTTCTACTAGTTTTTGATCGATGACACCCCACCCCTAGTACAGATGTACTCATTAGATGTTAAACTTCGTTAGATTCAAATTATACAAAAAATATCTGCCATGACCTCTGCCATCTTTGCTGCATCCATTTAATATGAATCTGTTATTTTACAGATATCCACCCTGACCTAGTACCAATGATAGGTGAGTGGATTGGACTTGATGTGAAATATATGCAGCAGACTTCTCAAATTAAGGGACTAGTCAAATACACGCTAAATCTATAGATATATACGTAATGTAGGAAAATACACATTTGATCAATAATAGAACGTACCTCATTAATATGAAAACAGAGCCTGATGCATCATTTATAGATATATATACATTCGCGATTTTGATCAAAACGAATCTTTTGTATTCATTTTGATGACGACAAGCACATAATGTGCCAAGGTATTGTAAGATAATATTTCTCCGTCATATCTTACTCTGTACAATAACTTACTTTTGAAGTACACAATGTATACAGAAATAATATCAACATTTAATTGATAGTAAAACATAAACTTGAACTGCGATCGAGGTCAAAGCGGTCAAATGTGCTAACAACCTCTCAATAACCATTGATCTTACTTCGGGACTGGAGCATTTTTGGATGAAGGCTGCAAGTTTATCTAAATAATTGACCTTGACTAACATTTAAGGTAACATGAGTCCACTTTGCTAAATGAAACAGGACCCCTGATTCCTGTCAAATATGATAAACGCTTTATACAACTTCTCAATAACAAAAAAAAAAATACTTCTTTTTCAAAATTGACGATCTTAGTCTACTTTCAAGGTCACGTGATTAAAATGTATTATGATCTTTTAAGAGCATCCACATAATTAACTTTTATTTGAATAAGTGACAACCCGCTTAGCATTTGCATTGATGACATAGATCAATGTTAATTTTGCATTAGAAACAAGTAAGTTATCAAAGTCTCATGTTTGATTATTAGCTTTCAGCTTATCTGGTCCAAAGGTCCAATGAGCTTATCCATGTTACTGAGAACTAAAACAGGGCCTTAAAATGACCCTGGGCGATAAACTAGGCAAACACAGAACACCTGTATGGATTTTGATGAAATTTTGTCCATAATTGGGCAAAGAAGGTCCCTGTTTGTACATAGGTAGCTAGATGGGTGGGCCAATAGGGGAAATAAATGTGAATTCTTTATTTCACTACTTGTCCTGAAGGACTGGATGGAGTTTGATAAAATTTGCATTATTGGACATATTGTATCAAATGTGAAAATGAAGAGTGGTCTTTTCTGAGGCTTGAATGCACTGGCTCAGTGGGGGAAATATACCAAATTCGTCTTCTTTAAGAATGACAGGATTTGGTCAATATTTGATTGATTCCATTCATGGAAGAAGCAGCTTAAAAAGTAGGGACTACTTTTGATGCAACTTTCACGAATGATTATTACAGAAATATCCATCTGAGTGTTACAAAGGATGTTTTCATAGATGACCGGTAACATCCCTTGAATGTAGGGATTCAAAATGGTACAAATAATGGGACTGGCCACTCCAGGGGACTGAGGGGCGGTGTTTAACCCAACAGGGGAAAGTTTGGGACATTCTTAAAATCCAACTCTTTTTGTTTGAATAATTGGATTTTGTCCAAATGTTGTTAATCTGTATACATTTGGGAGCTTAAGGACGAGCCCGATTGGGGATTATAGCAAATCATTATAGAAATGTAGTATTTTGCAATAATCACCGAAATGTTTAAGTGATCGACAAAGCGCATTTGAGTGACCCTGGTTAACGCTAGTAGGGGTAAATACTGGCAATCCTTGGAGTCTCTTATTACAAACATATATGAATGATATTTTAGTGTAATACGTAACAAACAAACCTTTGGCTTATAGAAGTCTACATCTGGTTATCAGTTTATACAATTCTAACGCTTCCTTTATCTTATTTTTATACAGAAAAAACAAAGACCATGGTCAAAGAAGAAACGAATGGGAAGAGGTTTTTTCCGACCAAAGCTTTCCACGACGCGCAAGACCACCTCCAAACGAACAGGGTTTTAGTCATCAAGGGAAACACGGGGGATGGCAAAACTTCTACCGCCATTCAACTCCTACACTGGCTGATAGAGGAGCAGCCATCCAGACAACCCCTTCAGCTTCATGACATTAAGGATTTAAAATTAATGACTCCAAATTCTAATCTTGTTACTTTTATTGATGATATTTTTGGAGAGAAAGATGTAGGTAGAATGGATGTACAAGAGTGGAACAAAAGAATCACAGATTTAAAAACACTTTTTGTTAATGAACAAATCCATGGCAATTGTCTACTCATTACAATTCGTAATGAAATATTTAATGCTTTGGCAAAGTGTTCCTTGGGAGCAGTTTTCACCAAAGCTAACATCATTGATCTGAGCTTAGACAAATACAAAACGAAAAACGAAAAACAGAAACTTTTAGAGATGTATGAACCTGATAAGTTTTCATGGGAAGATGATGAAAAGAGAAAAATTCTAGCTTGTTCACCAGATATTGGATTTCCACAATGTTGTCAACTTTTCTGTAATTCTGTGGAATTGCAGAAAAGGCGAGTTGATTTTTTTGAGAACCCTTTCCAATTTTTCGTTGAAGCGTTGTCAAAATTACCAGAATGTCCTGCCATTTTGTTTCTCTTCCTCAATGATGGGGTGATAAAGGTAACAGATCTAGACCCAAATGGTGATAAAGTAAACAAAGCATTGTTAGATGAAGCATTTGCTATCAATTTGGTTGGTTTTGAAGATGACAGAACTACAATGACGTATAAGAAAAAAGTAGGATTTGTGAAAGATAGTTTGGAAAAGTTATCAGGATATTTGGTGAGGAAGAGTAAAAATATTTTTTGTCGTGATGAAGTGTACAGATTTGATCATCATTCTATTTTTGTCACAGTAGCTCTTTTGTATGGAGACAAAACACGAGTTGGCTTTATACAAAATTGTCCAACGGATTTCCTAAGTTATCTCACAACTTCAAAAACATCTTCAAAATCGGTTGCCATATCATCTGATCACTATACCTATTTGTGTGAACGTCTACTCCGAGAGTTTGAGCGTGAAATGTGGGATTATGATGATTCTTGTATTGACGATTTAGATGTATGGAAAGATCGTGAATTTGTTGTAACATTGATCAGGTTGTTCGATGAGAGAAAAGTTGATAGACTTACCGTGTTAAGTAATGCATGCTATTCTGGTTCAAAGGAATGCGTTGTACAGCTTTTGCGTGAGGGAGTCAAACCTGACAAGGACACACCATTGTGGCTCATGATTATTAGAGGTGATGTATATATCGAAGGGGATGTAGATATACTAAAGGCGGTCGTTACATACTTGAATGAAGAGATAAAACTTGACTTGTTCAACAAAGCGTGTGAATCTGGTTCAGTAGAATGTGCTTTATATCTCCTACATGAGGGTGTCAAACCTGACAGGGACACACCATGGTGGTCCTTGATTACAGGCGGTCATCATGGTAGAGGAGATGTGGATGTGCTAAAGAATGTAATGATATATCTCAATGATCAGATAAAACTTCACTTGTTGAACGAAGCATGTGGTTCTGAGTCAGAAGACTGTGTCTCATGTCTGCTGTGTGAGGGAGTCACACCTACTAAGGAAACACTGTTTCCCGTTTTGGAGTAATGGGCTTATGAATGTGTTACGTAAACTGCTAATTTTATGACGTCACTCCAATAGCGCGGGATAGTTTCAATAACAGTGTCCTACATGAAGCCTGTCGGTATGGGGAAGAGGACCTGGTGAACACGTTGTGTAACACTTATCCATACATGGTACATGACACAAATGAATGGGGAGAGACCCCACTTCAGGTTGCGAAGACGCGAGGAAACATTTCTATTATCCATAAAGTAGAGAGAACAGAATCCTTCATGAGATCAAGTGCATGAATATCTAGGTATATCAGGTATTAAACACTGATTCTAAGATTCATGTTTAATTATATTTAAGAAACAAAAGACATTTTTTCTCACTTTCTCAATCGAAAATGAAAACAAAGTAATGCAAATATTGCTGGATTCAGATTATCTCAGTTGACTATACACATCTAGGTAAAAAAGGAAACCTACATAATACGAAATTCGGGAAAGATCTGTAAGACAGTTTGGGAAATAGTTATAACAGAATTGAACTGTCCAAATTCAAAATAGCAACCTGTAGGCCAGATTCAGATCTCTACAATTAGTCCTAAAATGACTATGTACGACTAGGAACAAGGGAAATCTACATAAACTTTCTGAGAAATGTGTATCAAGACAGAACATGCAAAACTACGACCAAAGGGAAGCAACTATAAACTTTGAGAAAGATCCGTTATGTACTTAACGTGGACTGATGAATATAGGCGATTTCAATAGCCCATTATCTGACGACTGTGGACTTGCTTTGTAAATGAATATTATTTTCTTTCAAAATTATACTTGTAAAAACTTACTTTGCTTGAAGAAAACAAAAATATATCAGAGCCTAAACTTTTTAGCTCATGATCACGATAGTGTGTTATCAATATCAATCTATGAAAGTGATCTTCTATAAACAGTCCTTTGAATACCATGCATGTAAAGCACTTAAAAGACATCATGTGCAGTTGGTTCCTCTTGGTCCCTTGTTGTACCAAATTAATTTTGAACTTGATCAAAAGAAACTGACCGATGGTTCTTACCATAAGTAAGTTTGTTAACGCTAATTCCTGATGATCTTGGAGGATATTTCTCATACTTGGTGTGTAGGTTTCCTTTGCTACATTATTATGCATGATTAATCTTGAGACTGGTTTGGCCACCTTGGATATATAAGAAACATTTAATATCACTATTTCTTATTAATACTTAATTCATCTTTTCAGATTGCTTTAATTTGTTCCATTGTTTCCAAATGGTTTAGAAGAGAGAAACGATAAGATCCGTTCCATGCTTGCATATCCTATAATGATTATTCAATTCAGGATTCCATGATCCCTCAAAGACATGGACTGCTCTTTGTTTATTTCTGTGCCTGAGCCTTGTCCGAACTACTCCACACAAATTTGTAACGGATCTTTAAAACTTATCAGGCTAACACGTCATAAGTTATTCTTGTGTTTTCCAGAGGAGTATTTTTGAATTACTTCCATACTGTAATATGTTTGTTCATTAATGTCTTCATATGCGTGTATGTTTCTCCAAGAATGTCTATATAAACTTAGGCATTGACCCTGGTAAAATGTAATACTGTAATATGTTTCTTCAGTAATGTCTACACAAACTCAGACATTAAACCTGGCAGAATGTGTTGTACGTCCATACTGTAATATGTTTCTCCAGAAATGTCTACATCAACTCAGACATTAACCCTGACAAAATGTGTTGTACTTCCATACTGTAATATGTTTCTCCAGAAATGTCTACATAAACTCTGACATTAACCCTGAAAGAATGTGTTGTACTTCCATATTGTAATATGTTTCTCACGGAATGTCTACATAAACTCTGACATTAGCCCTGACAGTATGTGTTGTACTCCAATTCCATACTGTAATATGTTTCTCCAGGAATGTCTACATAAACTCAGACATTAACCATGACAGAATGTGTTGTACTTCCATACTGTAATATGTTTCTCCAGAAATGTCTACATAAACTCTGACATTAACCCTGATAGAATGTGTTGTACTTCCATACAGTAATATGTTTCTCCAGGAATGTCTACATAAACTCTGACATTAGCCCTGACAGAATGTGTTGTACTTCCATACTGTAATATGTTTCTCCAGGAATGTCTACATAAACTCTGACATTAACCCTGACAGAATGTGTTGTACTCCGATTCCATACTGTAATATGTTTCTCCAGGAATGTCTACATAAACTCAAACATTAACCCTGACAGAATGTGTTGTACTTCCATATTGTAATATGTTTTTCACGGAATGTCTACATAAACTCAGACATTAAACCCTGACAGAATGTGTTGTACTCCCATACTGTAACCTGTTGCAGAAGAAATGTCTACCTTAATTCCAAGACATTATTATAATGTATAGGTAATGTTTCGAGCTGATATATTGCTGTTCTTACCAGCCCAAATGACAAATGAGCTTTAGTTTTGATACATCATCCGTTGTCTGCCCATCCATATGTTGTATTCCAGGCGTTATTTATTTTTTTATCCAACCAAGCTCTCAACCAAACAACACAATATATTTTTATGGTACGCAGGTCACTGGGGAGAAATTTGTTAAAAATATGTAAATGACCAAATCTAAATAACGAAGACATCATTTCTATGGTATTGGCCAATAACATACTAGTATTAAGTGATACAAATTTGTTAATGTACTGACCTAACTAAGGTAACGCGAGTCTACATTTGTATTTTTTCAGACTCAAATAACCTAGAATCAAATATGCTCCCTAATGTAGATAAGAAACGCCAATAGATGCTTTATTATATACAGGAAATAGCCGTGATAATGGAATGTGAGAAACCATTTTAGATGACACAAACCTATCATCTAGGAACTTGACTCATATAATACAGAAAAAGAAGTTATAAATGTATGCCGTAAGTTAAGTGGAAATAAAAACTGTGACGAGAACAAAATCCCTACTTAACGTTTTATTGGTTACAAGAATATATTGATAAAATATCTATTCACTTTTTTATTCGTTTTCAATCGGGAATTTTCCATATGTCTTGATCAACTGGGCATTTCACCACGGTGTATAAAAAGGTGATAGAGACAATGCAAATAATTACAGGGAGGTTACTCTTGCCAGTTATATGGGGGAGTTATTCACCTCTATAATGAATGAACCTCTTGTGAATTAGGTTGCTAAACATATTATATTAACAGATGCCCAATTTGGTTTTAGAACTGAAACTCAACTCTTGATTTTATCTATCTATTTATTTATTTATTTATGGGTATTACGTCCGCTATTACGGCCTTACGGCCTTTCAGCTGACGAAACTCTTGATGCAATATTTGTTCTTTAAATTTTAATTAAATGGAGTAAATAAAGGTGGTAGATATATACTGTTGTTTTGTTTACTAAACCAAAAACTTTGACAGATCTCATATGAGGCGCAAATTGATGAAGCAAGGTGTCAGACGGTTTAATATTACTCAAAAACATTGTTCAGGTTAATGTAAAAATGCATAATATACAATTTGTAGCGTTTTCAGCTGCGGTACAGACGTATGGAGCTTCACATTTTTTCACAAGTTTGTTTTTTTTTTTTTTAATCTTCCGTAAAGTAAAAATTATTAGACATTAGATGAAATTAAAATATTCGAAAAATTATATTTTAGAATCAAGTTTCAAGGAAATAACTTTTCTGTATGATAGCTGGATTTAAGATATTCGTACTGGACTTAATTCACTTTTACTTACATTTGGAACACTGGTATAGATGATATTTTAAGCTAATCCTGAGGGTTTCTTTTGCCAACATCTGATAACTTATATAAGAAAACGATAGCTCGTTTAAGACTTAGTCGACATAACTAGAATATAGAAAAGAGAAGACATAGAGACATTCAGAGGGACCAAAGAATCTGTAATTTATTTAACTCAAATGACATTGAAGACTATTTTCTATTTATTTTAAAGTGAAACTTTCATCGTGAACTAAGATGGCAGTATATTAAACCATGGAATTATAAATAACCAAGTCCATGACAAAAAGGACAGACACAAAAGTGACATATTAAATATGAGGTTTAAAGCTTAAGTCATATTTTTTCTTAATAATTCATTTCGATGATGTTTTCAGTAGTAAAGAGCTTAATCAACTTGAAAACATCATCGAAATGAATTATTTAGAAAAAAATTACTCTTAAGTTTTAAATCTCATATTTAATATGTCACTTTCATGTCTGTCCTTTTTTCGTGCTGCAAGGTTAATGGGTAATAATTGTGTAATATTGTATTAATTCACATACCGTATGCCGAATTATATGTAACATGTGTTGACTGTGAGCGCATGCGTCATATTAAATTCATATTATATTGTATGTATGTCAACTCTCTGAAGTGTTTTACACGAGGAATAAAATAAGTTGAAACTGATGCGCGTGTATGTTTCTGTTCACGTCCCTATGTATCAGTGGTACATGTATCACCATATCGCTGTTATACTGCATTCCCTGCACACATATCCCCTTACTACGTAGTTGTCATCGTATCATTGTATCCTTTAGTTTTACATTTATTCCTATATCGCCCGATACCTCGAAGCTTGTTAACGTATCCTTATAATTGCGTGTATCCGCGTGCCCTTTATTTTTACATGTGCCCCTGTAGTTAAACGATAATCCCTGTATCGCGAAGGTGTATATGAATCCCTGTGTCATATTACACGTACATTTGTGACATGTTTTTTATTTGTATCCAAATATATTAACACATTTTCTATATAATTTAATTTTCCGGATGGATTTGATCAGTGTTTAATATGACTGTAAATACAAAGTTGGCCCCTTTTCTCTAATTAATTTAAACCAACCAATAGGTTGGTTTTATTTTTGTTTTATGACTTGTAAAATCAGATCATTAGTTCAAGGTCAAGGTAAAGGTGACTGTCAAGATCGAGTTCAAACCACTCCTCAAGGTCATAGAGTATGTCAACGTCACGGTCACCTGACATGTAGAGTCTCTCAACTTTGACAGGATGACAAGCCAAAGTGCACATATCTTCAAAAAATCCTACATGTCACAGATCAACATATCTGCAGATCGCTCTAGTTTTGTTAGGTCAAGATCAAGATCAAGAATTAGCTCGTGGTCAAGGTCATACAGCAGGTCAAAGTTACGGTCACCTGCCAAATTGAGTTCATGCCTTTTCAGTTCACAAATCGGGTATGTCACAGATCAGTAGATTTTCACATCGTCTAAATTCACATGTCACGTCAGGATCAAGATCAATATCAAGATCAAGTAATAGGTATTGACCAATGTCATTGTCGGTCAGTAGATCAAGGTCAAGGCCAAACAGTAACTCACAAAGTAGATACCATGCTACCTCAGCACTTAGACCAGATGGTACCAGCATAAAAAAAGCACTGGCATGTCCAATGTCAGGAGCAAGTTATTTCTTCCAAAATCCTAGGCACTAGTTAAAAAACATGAAATATTGAAAAAGTAAGGTCTTAATTTCATATTACAGGTATCATATTCCTACTCAATATACTAATTTTACACAGTAGCTCGTACAACAAATCAAGTTAAAAAGAAATTATCATCTAAATACGCTAAACTGATGTTTAATGTTCTAAAAAAGTAAAATAAAAAATACAAAGTTTGATTTTTGTGTGTGTTTTATTCGAGATTTTAAAGGAAAACAAACAGAAACAATAAATGTATAATGATAAAAAACAAGCTGCATCAGTACGAGTTTGGCGTATCAAAGGACTTAGATTTCTATACTGGATCAACAATGAATGACTTTTCTTCAGGATTCACCCCTGTGTCTTCTGACACCAAAGTTCTCTTTACGTTCTGTATATTCTTCGGTATAAATAGAATCGTAAGCGCGCCTAGAGCGGACGCCATGACAAACAGACAACCTGAAGAGGAAAATTCAGATAACGTCATAATGATATAGGCATATAGCTTACATACTACATGCACTGTTAAGGTAAAGGTTAGGGTTATGCTCTCGTTGTGGAAAATGGGATTTTGCCCCCTCATGACTCGTTAGTTAAACGAGGGACCATAGCTGTGTGGAAATCCAGAGGAGAAACTAGGAAATTAACAATTGTTGTAAATATATCTATTAATAAATATGTAATATTTGATAAATGTTTAATAGATGTTTAAAAATATCTATCTATTTTTAAACATCCACTAAATAAGATCATTTTGTACATGTGTAGCTTGTATGAACATGGTAGACAACATACTGCAAAAATTACGATTGTCAAAATAGTTTGCTGGTTACAAGAATATAATCAAATCGCGAAAAGTCTTGTGAAGCGAGATCAGGTGAATAAGGCTGATGCTCAATCAATATAAATCCACAATCGTGAATAACACATGGCAATATCAGACTTGTGAACAGTAGTATTGTCCTGATGGAATAACACAATGAGTGAGCTTTCTGCGGCGCTTAAGTTTATCATTTTCCGTAACTGCCTCAGAAGTGAAGCATAACATGTGCCATTGATTGTTTGTCCTTTTTGGAGAATACGACCTGCATCTAAGAAAACTGAGGCCATAACCTTCCAAGCTGATGGAACATGTTTTGTCTTCTTTGGCGGGGGAGAGCCATGGTGTTTCCATTTTTTCAATTGTTGTTTGGCCTCTGGGGTAAAATGATGAACCCATGTGTCATCCATAGTGACCAATCTCGGAAGGAAGTTGGCAGGATCTTCCTCAAAAAGGTTAATGTGCGCCTGGTGTGCTTCTGATCAACTGTCAGATGTCTTGGTACCAATCGGCCGAAAAATTTCGCCACCCACCTTTCCACTGCAGTATATGAAGAGGCTTCTTTCCCTGGTGTTGCTACCATATCATTATGGATATCCTTAGGTGTTTAACTTTTTTATGCCAATATTGGATCACTCCTCTTTAAACAATTTTGTCCATTCTGTAAAAGCCGCTTGTCGATATAAACAAACTAAATGAGACCAGTCTTTGCGTACACGGCCCTACATAATCAGAGAATATTAGGACTTAAAAGAACATAATTGAATACCTCCTTCAATATGCGCCTCACAACATATCAATCATCCCTCGTATGTCTGTTTCACTGTTGAATAAATTCTTATCATTGTGTCATTGTACCTTGGTAATAATGTTGATTTCATAAACCACGTCCTATATAATATTTAGCACAGTGACTGAGATCATTCTTGTGCATGTCAGATATCCAAATATGGAATAGTAAAAAATGTCAATCAATCTGCTCCACCAAGGCAACAAAACCTGTTTCTGGACCAATTATCTTATTTGCAAACACCAAAAATCATACAGTTTCTTCTACATACCTACTACTTAAGTATAGGTAACAAAACACGTTATTATAGAGAATACTTACCGAGGAATAGGAATACTTGAATATATCCTCCCACGCTTACGATTTTACCTGTAAAATATGTTCAAGTATCAGTATGAATAGTCGTGTTTTCAAATATGGATTATTTCCATTGTTTACGTGATTTATTTTGCTGAAGACAACAAATCTCGTGATTGTCTGTCAATACACCTAATATACAAACAAAGTAAGGAACTCCATCGGCCTAGTGAAACGTTATTTTGAGAAAATTACACTTGTTGAAAAACCGTTTAAGATATGTCGAGGCGAATTGCTTTAATCTACAGACAGAATAATTCTCTCTTTTTTTAATCTTGTATCAGATTCAATATACATCATGACGTAGGGAATTGTCGCTAGTCGTCATGAAACATTTGAAGAAGGTTAGAGTCAGTTAGTCGAACACCGTGGCGTCAGGGGAATAACATGAAAAGTCTCTAGTAGGTGTTATCTTACAATGTCTATTAATACAAAATTGGACACTAAAAATCTTCCTCGCTAAAAAGGTATTTAGACTTGACAAATGCTAAACTTAAACACGGTAATTTACCCCTTGAACTGTGAGGTTAAATGACTAAATTATACACTCGCTAAAATCAGCCGATATAGCTATACGGTATTAAGTTTAATTAGCGCAATTGTAACTCATTGGAATGTTGCTGGAGAAAAAAAAGCGCTAAGATAAAATTTCCGCTAAAATATGTACGTGAAGTATTATCATTCTACTTTCGTCTCAAAATAAACCGAGAGAATGCATATGGTGGTACATACTTGCAATGACTGGACCAACAAGGAATCCCACACCGGACACGAACAGTTCCATACCCACTGCACTTGCAAACCGGTCGAGTCCGACGATATCTACTGCTATCTGACTGAGGAGTACGAATGTCCCTGCAGAGTACAACCCCAACAGGACAGCGTATAACACCTTTCCTGAAAATGCCTTCCCAATGGCGGGAAAGGACAGTGTCAAAACCCCGACAATGCCCCACGATCCGAAATATATCAACTTTCCGTCAATTCCTCCATCGACCGCCGCCATTCCAGTTAATAGTCTTGACAATGTGCTTCCGATACCAAATACAGACATGAGGTAAGCGGCCTCGGTCGGGGATGAACCAGTCGATGCGTAAAAATCCGGAAGTAGTAATGTACAACTGTTTATACCTGAACTCCAACATAAAATGCTTAGGCACATGAAAATAAATCCATTATTGTTGAATAAACTAAGATAATCTATCAGAGAGGAACATATATGAGTTAGCTTGAAACATTCACGGATACCAAAATGTGTTGACAATGTCTGGTGTCGCTTTATCTCCAGTTTGTGTGGCCGAAGTAACGCACCAAATACGCAAGTCTGAAACGATATCCCTCCAAGCATAAGAAATGCACCGTCAAGTCCATACAGATCGATAAAGATCCGGATTAGTGGCGGGAATATGACAATTCCAAATCCGGTCCCGACCAAAATGGCACCGGTCGCTAGTGTGCGCTGTCTCTGGAAGTAATAGCCGATGGACACGACTGCACCAATGTTGGAAAAAGACTGACCCAGTCCTGTAATGAAAAATGGAAACACAATTAACATGTTGCTAATTTCACGAGATTAAAGAATTCGACTGACCTTCTTCCAAGTGAAACCACGTAAAAAGACGAATATATTTGGAACATTGTTGATACTGTCTCACTTATTAATGTTTTTTTGTTAATGATTGTTGCAGTATAAAGCCCCAGTAACACTGTGCCGTTAATAACCACGGTGTATCACGGCTATTCACGGTTCTTTATTCCGGGTTAAACCGGACTCAGTTTTGGCGAGAAAACAGTAGTTCATGGTGTTACAGCGGTACTGGTGTCACTGTGATCTTCGATTTCAATACGGCTGTACTACGGCTAATGCCGGTAACACCGTAGAGAAAACTCACGTAGGGTATCACCAGCCTTCTTTAAGGATGGCCTCCCCTGAGTGTAAGACTGTCAACATCTAATGCGGTGAGTACTCACTTTTCATGGCCTATATGCATCAAGGATCAGAATCATAGAGGGTACTCTCCGTCACCTCGCGGGATTCGCGGGGCGCACCTCCAGCTCGTGCAGAGAGAGAGAGAGAGAGAGAGAGAGAGAGAGAGAGAGAGAGAGAGAGAGAGAGAGAGAGTTCCATCCAGGGGGATAACTCTCCCTGAATTTTCACTACGGTAACCACTACGATTCACTACGGATCAGTACAAGGTCACGCACGGTACATCCCGATAGCAGTACGGTGTCACTATAGGATTACGACAGTGACAGTTTGTACCTGTTCCAGTACGGCAATACTAGATCTAATGTCGTGTACGGCGGTACTGCCGTGCTTCATCGTAAAGCTTCCGTGCGTTTCCATAACACCAGAACAATTAAAGGGTTTGGTTTGGTTTATTTTGTTTAACGTCCTATTAACATCTAAGGTCATTCAAGGACGGCCTCCCGTGCGTGCGACATGTATGAGTGTGGTGAGTGCGTATGTGTGTTTTGGGAGGCTGCGATATGTTTGTGTTAAGTCTCCTTGTGAAAGGCCGGAACTTTTGCCGATTTAAAGTGCTATCTCACTGAAGCATACTGCCGAAGACACCCAGCAGCACACCCCACCCGGTCACATTATACTGACAACGGGCCAACCAGTCGTCCCACTCCAAATATACTGAGCGCTAAGCAGGAGTAGCAACTACCATTTTTAAAGACTCTGGTATGTCTCGGCTAGGGGACAGAACCCAAAACCTTCCTCACAGCGGCGAACGCTCAACTAAAGGCCAAAAGTGAGGCATTGTCAAGAGAGAAAGAAGAAAGGAAGAAGAAAGTTATCAAGAAAGAAGAGAAAAGGTAAGATCCCAAGTTTAGTCGCCTCTTACGATCATGCAATGGGGCAGCAGGTACAATTCGTATGCCCTACCTGCAGGGCAGACAATTAAAGGGTAATCCAAGGGTAATCCCCAGCAGGCCACATATCCGTTTACGGTAGTCCCACGGTGCCACTACGGTGTCAGTACGGCGTTATAAAACCATGATTCCACTACGGTTTGCCACGGAAGTTTAATGCAGAAAGAAACTACTGTAGCGAACTACGCTCGTAACGGGTTAACATGGTTTCCCCTGGTTTGCATCACCGTAAAATGTAGCTCAACGTGACATAAACCGGCACAGTGTGACTGAGGCTGAACTAGAATACATTTGTACGTGGTCAGTTAGACTGGCGACCAGACCCTAGATTCTTTAATAATTGCCAAGCTAAATTCTGATACTAGATCATCTGCCCCTAGTTTGAAACTCTAGAATCAGACATATCCTAGGGACCAAAATCATTAAGTTCTTTTTTATTTATAATTTTGATATTCTAGAGACAGGGTGCCAGTCTAAATGTCAGTGTACGCTGTGTTTTTGGCTTAGGACAGAAAGAAAAGCCGCCGTTCTTCAATTTCGACTTTTTTTTTACCCTTGTCGAAAAACAGCTTATAATTTAAGACACTGGCCATGCATTCTCTATCTCTATCTCTATATACATATTTATCCTGCAACTGCCACCGCATTGTCGGAATTCACCCACCGTATATATTTTTGCTGTATACGGCAGTGACGGAAAACAGCTGTATTTTGGAATCTTAGCACGTGCGTCAATTCGACTGACCTACTTCAAAGTGAAACAATGTTTAAAAGGCGAACATATTTCTGTCATTTTTGACACCGTTTCACTTCACAATGATTATTTTTGATGATTATTTTGATGATTGTTGCAGGATAAATAGAATACATGGTCAGTGTCTTAAAATATAAGCTGTATTTTTGGCTCGGGACAGAAAAACCAAAGTGACTCGTCAAGGCTCGCCACTTTTGACTTTCTTTACCCTCGCCATGTACATGTATTAACTATGTATATCTAAGTCCGAGCTACAATGTAGGAATGAATAGTGGAAACCTTTTTATTTAATAGGACCTGGGTTGTATTGAACTCATTTTGGTCTATTTGCGATTTAGAAGTATATGGATTATCTTTACCTGCAATTGTTCCATACGAAATAAATAAAAATTCAAACTTTGGAACGAAGCATGACAAGGCAAATCCAACCATGTTTAGAATCCCGCCGATGATAACGCATGCGCGACAGCTGAAAGTGTTCACCAGTGCACTGCCGAGAGGAGCTGAAACAGAAGAGAATGTATAGGAGATTTAAATGGAATACAAATCAATGTAATCGGATCCTGGAACAAATGATAAAATTCAATATGGTAATTTTAAATATTGCTCCCCTAATCGGATATGAAAGTCAGCAGGATGTATTTGAGGGTCATCTCAAAATGTTTGTGCCATCTAAAAAATGTCTTGGTGATGTATTGTAGTAAGACGGGTAACTATGATTACAGCCTATCAAATGGTTTAGTGAACAGTTGAAACTGAAATTTACCTTTAGTTGTTTGGTCGGTTTGGTATTGGTATTGATTAACGTCCTATCAACAGCTTAAATATGTATCTGCACTTAAAAAGCAATTGCAAGAAAGCAACATATCCGTTTGTCATGCATTATGATGCAACTCTTGTTTCAGCAGGAAACGGAATTGGTGAGCTGTGAAGCACCAAAACTAGTAGTACAAGAAAAACGCAAAGACCCGACTTTAGCCCGAGTCCGACGGCAATGGACCGGAACATATTCCTTCCTATGAACGACGTATGGATTACCGGGGCCATTAAGGGAATCAATTGGTGACAACCGGAAGTACCTACGAATGCTTACGAGCATTTCCGGTCAATTCGACCCTCGGCCATGCCATGGCGGATACAAGATATTCAAATAAAGAACCAGGAGGATCATGGGAAGATTGAATCCCCCTATGTAAACCTGAGGAACCCGCCAAATCAGGGACCATCGGGACAGTGTCAGAGAAGGTACAGGTAGACTCCACAAAGCTGGCAGACAAGCCCTTACAATAGTTTTAGCCCCATTTACTTGCAGGAATGGACAAGTTCTTCATAGGACCAACGTAAGAGCGTTTTAAGACAATTCGGAGAAGCTGAGTTCACATGCTTGCTCCCCAGAACATGGCGTACACTTTACCCAAAAATCATGATGGTTGAACTCGACGAAAACGTGAAAACAGCCAACCGTACTTAGTAACATACTGCCCTGACTACCCCAACCGTTATAGGTAACATCCTATCTACTTACCTGACAACCTTTAACGTATTAGGTAACTTCCGATCTACTACCCTGACAACCTCCAACCGTCCTAGATAAAATTTCATCTTCTGTCCTGACAATCCCCACCGTCCTAGATAAAATTTCATGTCCTGTCCTGACAACCCCCACCGTCCTAGATAAAATTTCATCTCCTGTCCTGACAACCCCCACCGTCCTAGATAAAATTTCATGTCCTGTCCTGACAATCCCCACCGTCCTAGATAAAATTTCATGTCCTGTCCTGACAATCCCCATCGTCCTAGATAAAATTTCATCTCCTGTCCTGACAACCCCCACCGTCCTAGATAAAATTTCATGTCCTGTCCTGACAATCCCCACCGTCCTAGATAACATTTCATCTCCTGTCCTGACAATCCCCACCGTCCTAGATAAAATTTCATCTCCTGTCCTGACAACCCCCACCGTCCTAGATAAAATTTCATGTCCTGTCCTGACAATCCCCACCGTCCTAGATAAAATTTCATCTCCTGTCCTGACAATCCCCACCGTCCTAGATAAAATTTCATCTCCTGTCCTGACAATCCCCACCGTCCTAGATAAAATTTCATGTCCTGTCCTGACAATCCCCACCGTCCTAGATAAAATTTCATCTCCTGTCCTGACAATCCCCACCGTCCTAGATAAAATTTCATCTCCTGTCCTGACAATCCCCACCGTCCTAGATAAAATTGCATCTCATGTCCTGACAACCCCCACCGTCCTAGATAAAAATTTCATCTACTGTCCTGACAACCCCCACCGTCCTAGATAAAATTTCATGTCCTGTCCTGACAATCCCCACCGTCCTAGATAAAATTTCATCTCCTGTCCTGACAATCCCCACCGTCCTAGATAAAATTGCATCTCATGTCCTGACAACCCCCACCGTCCTAGATAAAAATTTCATCTCCTGTCCTGACAACCCCCACCGTCCTAGATAAAATTTCATGTCCTGTCCTGACAATCCCCACCGTCCTAGATAAAATTTCATCTCCTGTCCTGACAATCCCCACCGTCCTAGATAAAATTTCATCTCCTGTCCTGACAATCCCCACCGTCCTAGATAAAATTTCATGTCCTGTCCTGACAATCCCCACCGTCCTAGATAAAATTTCATCTCCTGTCCTGACAATCCCCACCGTCCTAGATAAAATTTCATCTCCTGTCCTGACAATCCCCACCGTCCTAGATAAAATTGCATCTCATGTCCTGACAACCCCCACCGTCCTAGATAAAAATTTCATCTACTGTCCTGACAACCCCAACCGTCCTAGATAAACATTTCATCTCCTGTCCTGACAATCCCCACCGTCCTAGATAAAATTTCATCTCCTGTCCTGACAATCCCCACCGTCCTAGGTAAAATTTCATCTCCTGTCCTGACAATCCCCACCGTCCTAGATAAAATTTCATGTCCTGTCCTGACAATCCCCACCGTCCTAGATAAAATTTCATCTCCTGTCCTGACAATCCCCACCGTCCTAGATAAAATTTCATCTCCTGTCCTGACAACCCCCACCGTCCTAGATAAAAATTTCATCTCCTGTCCTGACAATCCCCACCGTCCTAGATAAAAATTTCATCTACTGTCCTGACAACCCCAACCGTCCTAGATAAAAATTTCATCTCCTGTCCTGACAATCCCCACCGTCCTAGATAAAATTTCATCTCCTGTCCTGACAATCCCCACCGTCCTAGGTAAAATTTCATCTCCTGTCCTGACAATCCCCACCGTCCTAGATAAAATTTCATCTCATGTCCTGACAATCCCCACCGTCCTAGATAAAATTTCATCTCCTGTCCTGACAACCTCCAACCGTATTAAGTAACATTCAATCTACTTCCCTGACAACTCCAACCCTAGGTAACTTCCTGGTCTGCAACAGCTGCCCTCGATATAATTATAATATGTGAGCTATCAAACTATCAA
Organism: Pecten maximus; assembly: GCF_902652985.1. Taxonomy (NCBI): domain Eukaryota; kingdom Metazoa; phylum Mollusca; class Bivalvia; order Pectinida; family Pectinidae; genus Pecten; species Pecten maximus. The sequence goes on along the minus strand of NC_047019.1, from coordinate 11,596,309 downwards.
TCTGCATAAATGTACAATTTATTCAAATAAAATCCTGGTTATTAACTTCAAACTTGATTTTTTGGTGTTGGGCAGATGGTTATGCATCAGCATTTTGTTCAATAGCTTGTACAATATTTGTCAAATAGTGTATTCATGTCATAATATATTACACAGATATATAAATGGGGGATGTTGTCACTTTCATTTTGTTTAGGGACAAACATGTTCATTTAAAAAACAAAAGGTTACAAATGATACAATATGTTTACTATTTTATGAGGATGTAAACCAAGAAATAGGCTTTAAAACGCTATGAAAGGTTTAAGTTATTCAAAATTTGAATTATAAAAATTACAACAAGTTGGACATGGTTCACGATACGCCCTGCTCCATCTGGTACTAATGGGTAACTGCATCAAATATTCACGGCAAGTGTCATATTGACATCTAGAATAGCTGGAGTAATGTACTCAGTGGTGCTTAATATAACACAAACATCATTGCATCTACCTGATATAATGTACATTTTGTATTCTCAATGTAAACACACAAGTGAAAATTTATCTTCTAAATACAACCGCTGGTAACACCACCCTCCAATAGTAAGAATTATAACAATGAGTGTCTCGGACAACCAGTGAGTCGGACAAACGGGACAAAACACCAAAACCTCAACCAAAGCGGGGTGTTTCATTTCACTCCCATATTTTTCAAATTTGGCTCGAACTGCCTTTTTTTTCTCGTGTGCTTTGTGAAACGATATCTGTCGCATATAATGTTTTTGCATAACTACTTAAAGGCCATATTACAATTAACATTATTAACACGTTCGTCTCGCTCACAGGAACGTCACTGAGCGATTCAAGGGTCCGCATTGTCACATTATACTGACACGACACAGTGAAGTGTCTGGACACGTTATAGTGACACTCCACCCTGTCACATTATACTGACACGTCACAGTGAAGTGTCTGGTCACGTTATAGTGACACTCCTCCCTGTCACATTATACTGACAGGACACAGTGAAGTGTCTGGACACGGTATCGTGACACTCCTCCCTGTCACATTATACTGACACGTCACAGTGAAGTGTCTGGTCACGTTATAGTGACACTCCTCCATGTCACATTATACTGACACGTCACAGTGAAGTGTCTGAACACGGTATCGTGACACTCCTCCCTGTCACATTATACTGACACGTCACAGTGAAGTGTCTGGACACGGTATAGTGACACTCCACCCTGTCACATTATACTGACACGTCACAGTGAAGTGTCTGGACACGGTATCGTGACACTCCTCCCTGTCACATTATACTGACACGTCACAGTGAAGTGTCTGGACACGGTATCGTGACACTCCTTCCTGTCACATTATACTGACACGTCACAGTGAAGTGTCTGGACACGGTATAGTGACACTCCTCCATGTCACATTATACTGACACGTCACAGTGAAGTGTCTGGACACGTTATAGTGACACTCCTCCCTGTCACATTATACTGACACGTCACAGTGAAGTGTCTGGACACGGTATCGTGACACTCCTCCCTGTCACATTATACTGACACGTCACAGTGAAGTGTCTGGACACGTTATAGTGACACTCCTCCATGTCACATTATACTGACACGTCACAGTGAAGTGTCTGGTCACGTTATAGTGACACTCCTCCCTGTCACATTATACTGACACGTCACAGTGAAGTGTCTGGACACGGTATCGTGACACTCCTCCCTGTCACATTATACTGACACGTCACAGTGAAGTGTCTGTACACGGTATCGTGACACTCCTCCCTGACGCATTATACTGACACGTCACATTGAAGTATCTAGACACGGTATCGTGACACTCCTCTCTGTCACATTATACTGACACGTCACAGTGAAGTGTCTGCACACGTCATAGTGACACTCCTCCCTGTCACATTATACTGACACGTCACAGTGAAGTGTCTGGTCACGGTATCTTGACACTCCTCCCTGTCCCATTATACTGACACGTCACAGTGAAGTGTCTGGTCACGGTATCATGACACTCCTCCCTGTCACATTATACTGACACGTCACAGTGAAGTGTCTGGTCACGGTATCTTGACACTCCTCCCTGTCCCATTATACTGACACGTCACAGTGAAGTGTCTGTACACGGTATCGTGACACTCCTCCCTGTCACATTATACTGACACGTCACAGTGAAGTGTCTGGACACGGTATCGTGACACTCCTCCCTGTCACATTATACTGACACGTCACAGTGAAGTGTCTGCACACGTCATAGTGACACTCCTCACTGTCACATTATACTGACACGTCACAGTGAAGTGTCTGGACACGGTATCGTGACACTCCTCCCTGTCACATTATACTGACACGTCACAGTGAAGTGTCTGGACACGTCATAGTGACACTCCTCACTGTCACATTATACTGACACGACACAATGAAGTGTCTGGACACGGTATAGTGACACTCCTCCCTGACACATTATACTGACACGTCACAGTGAAGTGTCTAGACACGGTATCGTGACACTCCTCCCTGACACATTATACTGACACGTCACAGTGAAGTGTCTGGACACGGTATCGTGACACTCCTCCCTGACACATTATACTGACACGTCACAGTGAAGTGTCTGGACACGTTATCGTGACACTCCTACCTGTCACATTATACTGACACGTCACAGTGAAGTGTCTGGACACGGTATCGTGACACTCCTCTCTGACACATTATACTGACACGTCACAGTGAAGTGTCTGGACACGGTATCGTGACACTCCTCACTGTCACATTATACTGACACGTCACAGTGAAGTGTCTGGTCACGTTATAGTGACACTTCTCCCTGTCACATTATACTGACACGTCACAGTGAAGTGTCTGGACACGGTATCGTGACACTCCTCCCTGTCACATTATACAGACACGTCACAGTGAAGTGGCTGGACACGATAGTGTGACACTCTTCCCTGTCACATTATACTGACACGTCACAGTGAAGTGTCTGGTCACGTTATAGTGACACTTCTCCCTGTCACATTATACTGACACGTCACAGTGAAGTGTCTGGACACGTTATAGTGACAATCATCCCTGTCACATTATACTGACACGTCACAGTGAAGTGTCTAGACACGGTATAGTGACACTCCACCCTGTCACATTATACTGATACGTCACAGTGAAGTGTCTGGACACGGTATCGTGACACCCCTCCCTGTCACATGATACTGACACGTCACAGTGAAGTGTCTGGACACGTTATAGTGACACTCCTCCCTGTCACATTATACTGACACGTCACAGTGAAGTGTCTGGACACGGTATAGTGACACTCCTCTCTGTCACATTATACTGACACGTCACAGTGAAGTGTCTGGACACGGTATAGTGACACCCCTCCCTGTCACATTATACTGACACGTCACAGTGAAGTGTCTGGACACGATATCGTGACACTCCTCCCTGTCACATTATACTGACACGTCACAGTGAAGTGTCTGGACACGATATCGTGACACTCCTCTCTGTCACATTATACTGACACGTCACAGTGAAGTGTCTGGACACGATATCGTGACACTCCTCCCTGTCACATTATACTGACACGTCACAGTGAAGTGTCTGGTCACGTTATAGTGACACTCATCCATGTCACATTATACTGACACGTCACAGTGAAGTGTCTGGTCACGGTATCGTGACACTCCTTCCTGTCACATTATACTGACACGACACAGTGAAGTGTCTGGTCACGTTATAGTGACACTCCTCCCTGTCACATTATACTGACACGTCACAGTGAAGTGTCTGGACACGATATCGTGACACTTCTCACTATCACATTATACTGACACGTCACACTGAAGTGTCTGGACACGGTATCGTGACACTCCACCCTGTCACATTATACTGACACGTCACAGTGAAGTGTCTGGACACGGTATCGTGACACTCCTCCATGTCACATTATACTGACACGTCATAGTGAAGTGTCTGGTCACGTTATAGTGACACTTCTCCCTGTCACATTATACTGACACGTCACAGTGAAGTATCTGGTCACGTTATAGTGACACTTCTCCCTGTCACATTATACTGACACGTCACAGTGAAGTGTCTGGACACGTTATAGTGACAATCATCCCTGTCACATTATACTGACACGTCACAGTGAAGTGTCTGGACACGGTATAGTGACACTCCTCCCTGTCACATGATACTGACACGTCACAGTGAAGTGTCTGGACACGGTATCGTGACACTCCTCCCTGTCACATTATACTGACACGTCACAGTGAAGTGTCTGGACACGGTATCGTGACACTCCTCCATGTCACATTATACTGACACGTCACAGTGAAGTGTCTGGACACGTTATAGTGACACTCCTCCGTGTCACATTATACTGACGCGTCACAGTGAAGTGTCTGGACACGGTATCGTGACACTCCTCCCTGTCACATTATACTGACACGTCACAGTGAAGTGTCTGGACACTCCTCACTGTCAAATAATGACAACCGGCGAAATACCACAATACCCACATATCAAAATATTAATATTACAGCTATCAAAACTATTTTCAATGTAAATAAGTGACAACATAATCAGATTAACAGCAGGGTTTTATTTACTTATTTTTGTTTTTGCGAACGGCTGACATTAAATGCTATATAAAGATGTTCGTCAAATGAAATCAACAAGTATCTATATCAAATAATAGTTCTTTTCACCAGTCGACTAGCATTATGTCTAGTGGATTTGAACGCTCCTCTCACAACGGCATGTTCATTGCTATTTTCCAGCTGGTGTTTGTTTTACAATAGCTGTTACAGTTTCAGATGCTTTAGTGATGTCGGGGTAATATTAAACATTTTAAAGACCAGATAATGGGTCTTGCTGCATAAAACATTGTTCATGTATAATGTTTTAAACCTTTAATGGGTCGTGCATAAAACATGGTACGTGAATAATGTGTTAAACCTTTAATGGGTCTGCTACAGTACATACAGTATATACGAAGTACTTACTGAGGCTGAGTACATATCTTTAGATGTGTTGTACGTGAGAGTGTATGTGAGGATGTGTGTGTGTCATATAGGATGTAGGTATGCAAGTCTGTATAAGCTCTTGTAGATGTTTACAGATTTGATTATATAATATTGTGCATTACATGAAGTTATCATTCTACTCTCTGAATGTTTGTGTAATAATACCTCCAATGCTTACATTCCTAAATATGTTTCTCTTTATTTACATACTTTACTATCTCGGATATTTATTATTGACTTTATTTACATTGGTTTATATATATGTGGTACCTTTTTGAGAAGACTTATATAGACTTGCCTGTTTTTCAATTCATTTCTTTCTAACAATAATTTTTTTTGAAAAGAAATAATCTTATACACTATTCCCGTTATTGAATCCTTCCCCATACACTACTTCCGTTATCAAATCCTTCAACAAACACCACTTCCGTTATTGAATCCTGCCACAAACACTACTTCCGTTATCATATCCTTCCCCATACCCTACTTCCGTTATTACAGTGTATATCCTTCCCCATACACTTCTTCCGTTATCAAATCCTCCCACATACATTACTTCAGTTATTCAATCCTTCAACAAACAATACTTCCGTTATTGAATCCTTCCCCATTCACTTCTTCCGTTATCAAATCCTCCCACATACATTACTTCAGTTATTCAATCCTTCAACAAACAATACTTCCGTTACTTAATCGTTCCACATTCACTTCTTCCGTTATTAAATCCTTCCCGTAACACCACTTCCGTCATTTAAACAAAGTCCTTTCTGTTTGTAGATGTTGTTTATGCATAAAATATCAAACACTTCGTCATATATTAAATCCACGCATACATGTACTATTATCTATAAGGCAAATTGCTGCCAATCATCTGCACGTGATGAGCTCAGATTATTTTTCTTTGCGCACATCCGAAAATCTAATATGAAAGGGTCGAATGACATTTTCTATTTTTTCAAATGACTCATTGTAGATATTTTTGTCGCGTTCAAAGGAGTACATGTTCTGTTTTCGGCAGCCCGTGTGTGCTGAATGTATTCAGGTTGATTCTCTTTCATTATGTGTATTTTTTAAATGGATTGTATTTTATAATTTAAAGTTTTTGAAATAGAATACGGTTCACACTAACCCGAGATTTAATCTTTCCTGTGCGTGTAATCTGCAATAAAGCGATACTAATCGTTCTGACACTATCAGTTATACGATTGACTTGGTTCGGCTGGGTGGGAGAGCTATGGCTCTTTGATGGCCGCTTTCCATCACTCACCATGTAGTATGGTATAGCGAACAATCCAGAATTTCACATTGGAATATATACATTAACAATTTTCTTATCGTAGATTTTATTATATATACAAAACCCGGGGGACGGATACGAGACCGGTGTTATATTCATCTTAAATACATATGTATTTTATTATTATTATCAACTATCAATCCGTAATTTTCTACGCAAAATTGTTTACCTCCATGTGAAATTTTGGGAAAATAAAAATTAAAACAATCACAGAAACACGTGTTTGACTCGACTATACTCCCTCACAAAACCAATCCCTAACATGGTGGAGAATCCGGACCGTCCCTGATGAAACCGTTGATGATGTGAGTTTATTCGGCCGTCGGCTTTTGCTGATGCAGCCATATTTTTGTGCGTATTTGTAAATTTGTGCTACTCGGTCATGGAACACAGGATTCCCGATCATCTGTTACTGAAAGTGTCGTCTTGCCTTTGTGATTTTCGGAGACTTTTTTGAAATATGGTTATGGTGACATTACATTCCACGACGATTCCTACGAAAATAATTGATCTTCTGAAAACCTGTGAATTGGAATTTAATAAAATTGCCCCATTAACGTGATCAAGGAAAAAGACTAAAAACTTAAATGGATAAAATTGCTACCCATTCATAAAGCAGAACGATGGAATGTAAACAACGTTTGGCAGAGTTTATCCAACGAACTGGCCCAACGCAAAAGTCACTGTCGAAGCTTAAATGTAACCGTAAACGGCGTCAGGAAGTGATTTAGAGAGGACAGTCAGGCGAGCCTTGTGATATTGCCAGGCCTGGTTATGACAGTATATCGTCCAAAGATAAACATGCAATGCCTATTGTTGTAACTGTTGTTTCTGATACAAACTGGCATTCCATCCATACGTAAGACACCTGTCTCAAACAATACATATTTATTGCAGTATTTTGCCCAAAGAGATGTTATTTATGCTTGTTTACAAAGGGCCGTTGCGACCAGCTGACATTCGGTCAAAAACGTCCAACGCAAAATACATCAAGAAAGGGAATTTCCGAAACCAACAGTACAACTAAGTACGTCTACAGTTGGCGATGTCGGATGCGATCTAAACCCGTGTTAGATTAATTCTTCCCTCAAATATCTTTTGGAGAAGATGACCAGTAAGTCATCACGTAAATCGTAAGACTTTTCTTGGGGCTTTTGGGGACCATTAATGGTCCCAATTCCCAATTGAAATGATTTCAAATCTAAGCGAAATTCCTAAAATTTGCAGTTTAATCCTGAAAAAAATCTCAATTCATCAATTGTCTCCCCAAACTGTAACAAAAAGTCCCAATCCCAAGCCCGTGAGAAAACAAGACCCGAAATCTTACAACTCTCTATCCTCTGATTAGTTCAAATTTTCCCTGTATACCTGCTCAACTCGAATCTGTACTAGACTCATACTGAGGTTTAAGATATGTTTGTGATTGGTGACGATAATATATTGGAAAGTGTACATTTCAAACTTATATTATTTTAAGTTATTAGAAAATATAGAAGTCAATCATGAACTTTTCTTAAGTCTGACATAGACTGTTTTTCACATGGATATTGGTGTCCAGAGATGCACATAGACACAATTACTAAAGGACAGCGAAATACACTATAGTCATACTCACCCCCGAGACAGAACATGCTGCTAAAGAGAGAACCAATCCAGGCTGTCAGTAGGTTCGACCGGTTGTATTTCTCCAGCAGGGCTACGTGGATTACCCCAGAAGAATATCCCAGACTCGTGCCAAGGAAAATAGTTAAGAATCCGGATACCAGGACCATCCATTTTTCCGCACTAGACATTAGTTTATGTTCTATATATACACACGCTATTGTCCTGCTTCCGTTACCCGTGCCTGTTGTATAACATCTAATACGAGGCCGTCTGAAGCGGAATAAACAAATGATATATATATACATACGTACCAGACACAGGCGCATGTTAACGAATCAAATCAACATAAATGACAAACTTTAAAAGGAATAAATTTACATTATTGAAACTCGTAAACGAAAACTGACTATTGATCTCAATAATGTAACATACATGTGGTCACCGGTATGCTCTGGATTATATATTATTATACAATACAGAATAATCAAATACATACTGTATGTAATTCGTTAACAATAATAACTCAATGTTGACTGACCTGTTTAGGTTCACGCATTCATTATTATATATCACACTCTCGTGTTTTACAAAACACTATCCGTCCAACGCTGTGTTTCACGTGTATGATATTGAACAGATTTATGTGTACAGCGTGTACAATCTGTAAGTAATGATCGAGTAGTCCTTAACATGTGTATACATTTAAATATAGCACAACTGAAACCAGTTTACGAGTTGACCTTAATATGCAATACAATCTACAATAGTAATTAGGTCAGTGCTATCGTAATATACAGAACTTTAGAATTAAAGGTTGAAATAAATGATTGATGATAGGGGGACATTTCGAGATGATCAATGGAGAAGTTATTGATTCATTTGATTCATACACTCGTATTATACCTTATATTCCCTTTGACCTTCTAGGACAAGGTATGATATTTAACGAATAAATAGACAAATGACTTACGTAAACACTGACCGCAGTTTAAAAACAAATAACAGGGAAGTATATTCAACTACCTGAGGGCGTCCTCACTTAATAAACATTATATAAACAGGGTGGCTCAATGTGATGTGAAATATCAACATTATCTGTATCTGTAATTATAACATTATCTGTATCTGTAATTATAAGTTTAATTGAAGTATAGCAATTAAATTTTACACAAATAAACCAGGTCGATGCATAAGCGTGGGGTCTCAGGGGGTATTCGTGGACCTACGTCACAAAAAATAATTGTCAGAAGAAAAAATGCCCCTTCTGAGTATAATCCGTCTCACGTCTGCATATCTGAAATGTTAAAACCGACAAACTTTCTGTCAGAGTTCATTTTCATGCATGGCTCGTTTTTGACTTGAAACATTTATCTATCTGTCTAAACCAAATACATATGATACTGAAAGACAACAATTGTGCATCAGGATACATAGAATGTCAATGTAGCCATGCGAATAAAGCTGTGGCTATTGAACGAGTAAATGTCTATACCTAGCATTGTTCAGGCAGAACCTTTTGGAATCGACGGATAGATAAATGTTCTTTGTAACAAGCCATGCATGATTAAAATATAATTGTATTTAGTGGAGACAAAAAATGAACTCTGGCAGAAAATAGGTCGGGTTTCACGTTCTGGTGAGCTCATACTCTTGTGAAAAAAAATAACAATGTCTTGGGACGGATCATACTCGGAAGAGGCTAACTTTTTTTATCTCACAATAAATTTTTCTATGACATAGGTTCACGCCTTCCCTCTGGGGACGGGGTGGCCGACATGTCTCATCAACATGATACTTATCCCTGCTTAAGAATGACTTTAATGAATACGGTCGATATAGTCCGAATCACTTCCCCTGTAAGGCCGCAGATCACTTGCCTAAACGAAATATTACGTTTGGATATTAACTATGGATGTACCTATTGTGGGTTTGGGTTTTATACCATGTAACGTCCGATCAACCGCTAGGGTCATTTAGGACGGACTTCCTTTGTACGAGCTGCATGCTTGTGGATATTGTCTGTGTTAAGGAAGGCTGTTGTCTGAGCGGGACTGATGTAGATTTTATAGGCTACCACACTGAAGAATACTTCCAACGGCCACCATCAAAGATAGTGTGACAAGCATATTTTCACCTATCCAGCTGTTTGTTTATTTGTACAAATGTTATACAGTTCATAATGTTACAATACCTGTTTACTTCCGTGTTTTGATACAACCTCGGTGTCAATAATAAGCTTGTAGCATGGCGTGATTAGAGCGCGTAACATTCAAACATTTTAAAGACAAAGATATAGTATAGGAAAGTTCCGGCGGGAACATAGACGGCGCTACCTTCGGGTTTGAGAGGGTATATAAAGCCGTCTGCTAGCTTGTCAGTTAGACCAGACTTCGATGACTGACCAGGCAGCATCACTAAAAAGGTACGGTAATAAACTACGAGTTGAAGTGAGTGAGCAGACTGTAGACGTAGCTGAAATAGTGCTTTCCCTCAGTCTTGCTCTCTTCACATGCATCCCGTAGGTTAGAGCGGTCGTATAGTAAATAATATACGGGCCCTGCTGTAGTGAGCAGACGCTGTAACGCGTGCTCTGGAGTGTTCTGAGCACTGGTACCTGAGGCTGGCTGTGACTGTGAGCAGCGGTGCATTGTAGCTGTTGTGTGTGTGTGCGTGCTGATCGGTGTTATAGGAGTTATGTCCCTTTGAGCGTACCGGCGTAGTAGTCTGGTGGGAGTACTCGGGGATCGAGTACTGGGGTCTGACATAGCCGTAACATTACTTGCTCTCTCTTATAATTTACCTTGTATTAATAGTTGATATTTAGTGTTGTTTAAGTAGTGAGCAGATATAGGTAGAGACGTTTTGCCCTTTGCTCTACATATAGTTAATATCTGTAATTATTGTTAGTTAGTTCTGCTCAGTAAGGGTGTATATATTTTATTATTGCTACCATTCTTGCGCAAGGCATGCTCAGGATATATTTTTGTATATATCGGCACTTTTTGAGCACCCGGTAAGAGCACATATAAGGGATCCCAAGAAGTAACTTGGGTACGGACCCCCGACACGTTACAATAGTGTTTTTTTTGTGATGATATCAGGATTTCTGTTTGTAATGAACAATATCCAAGTGTGTTTTACCACATTTAAAAGGAAAATGCTAATTGATAATGGTTAAGTTCAAGCTTCTTCTGTCACCGGTGTACGAGGGAATATACACATTCCATAGCCAGTGTTGATTCACTAGAGTATAGTTACATTCCTTCACCGGCGTACCAGAGTATATGTACATTCTTTTTCACCGGTGTACCAGAGTAAAGGTACATTGTTTCACCGGCGTACCAAAGTATATATACATTCTTTCGCTGGTGTACCAGAGTATATGTACATTCTTTTTCACCGGTGTACCACAGTACAGGTACATTGTTTCACTGGTGTACCAGAGTACATGTGCATTGTTTCACTGGTGTAGAGTACATGTACATTGTTTCACCAGTGTACCAGAGGTCATGTACATTGTTTCACCAGTGTACCAAAGGACAGGTACATTGTTTCAATGGTGTACCAAAGTACAGGTACATTGATTTCACCAGTGTACCAAAGGACATGTACATTGTTTCACCAGTGTACCAGAGTGCAGATACATTATGTCACTGGTTTACCAAAGGACAGGTACATTGTGTCACCAGTGTACCAGAGTGCAGGTGCATTATTTTACTGGTGTACCATAGTACAGGTACATTGTTTCACTGGTGAACCAAAGTACAGGTTCATTGTTTCACCAGTGTACCAGCGTACATGTACACATTGCTTACATAACAAAGGTCATGTACATGCTTTCACTGGTGTAATAGACTGAGTACGGTTACATTTTTTTTCAACTAGAGTACAGGTACATTCCGTCACAGGTATAGAAGACCAAAAGTACGAATGATTGTTGTATATGGTATCTCTCTCTTTAGTTACTTTTGAAAAATAATAATGAGAATGAAAGAAATACCATATACAACAGTCACGAGTTTTGTGACATGTTTCTACCACAATAGAATATCTATTTTGAGGATTCACCTGTTTTGTGTCACCGTGTTTTCTTTACACAATATCAGTGGGAGAGTAAGGATATGTCCTAAAGTAAAATGCCGCTTATCAATATGCAAAGCTTACAATTGAAACTGAAATTGAAATTTGTGGAAATATTACAATTTATTACAAATCATAACAAATAATGAACACGTTTATTATTTTCAAAGCAATAAATTAACAAAAATCTATATAATCTTTTTGAAATATGACAAAAACAACTGCGAACTATTTCTTATGCGTTATAATTTCCGGGACCTCCTAAAGCGGCTTTCGAGCGTAAGCCAATCAAATCGCATTGAACAACGTGATTAAAAATAGTCCTGGTCAAAAGTCACTGTGTCAACCAATCGAAATGCATTTAGAGGTTATTCCACGGTTTGGGAGCTGAATAACACCCACCTATTTTAGCAGAAATTGTATTTGTTAATATAAAATAAAATAAATTTACTATTGTGTGTTTTTTAAACAAGTTTGGGGAGGGAGGGGGACTGCATTGCGAACTGGTATACCTTGGTACCATTAAATATTAGATTAGATTCAACATCTGAAACATGAGATATGTTTACAGTGGATTTCTAATGTATAGCTATACAGTTGACACTGACTGCTTCATAGTGTGGTATTACTGTATACGCCCCTCTTTTCAATGTATGGTGTGGTTGCAGTAATTGACAAAAATTGCATAAAGAAACGCACAGTTCAAAAGAGGTGAACATAGTCTTTTTAAAGAAACATTTCCATTTACTGTTTAATTCTTAAAGTGCTGTCAACTTGTTTATACTGTAATTTTATGTTTTTCTACCGTGGTTAGTGTTATCTAACCATACTTTCAAGTCGTGACTTTTCATATAACGACTTAGTAAAATATCTTTTAGACGGCGGATGGTGTAATAACTCAGTCATGTGTAATCATATTTGTGACAATATTTAAAAAATGTTACGAAATGTACATGTTAGAGCATGCTACGAAATTAATTATTAGGGGAAACTTCTAAAAACATGGATCAAATTATATGCTATGTACAACAGACATAGAGTTTGTTTGGTCTAACCAATCACCTGCTCTCTATTCTGTATCCTGTGGTTTACATTTTGGCTTCATCAGTTTCAAATCATTGACATATATATTTTATACTTGTACTTAATTTTGCCTTATTTATTTACTTCAGTCAGAGAGCTTAGTAGATAGGGGCTACCAAACCACCTGCTCCCTGGTATGTCTCCTGTGATATTACTTATTATCGAACTATATGAATGTAAAGCACATTACAGTTAGAATTAATATCATGAAGAGATGTATTATATTTTAAATCATAAATATGCTAATAAATCACAGACGGAAATCTTGTTAGGTAGGGGCTACCAAATCACCTGCTTTCTCGTCTGTATTCTAGCTTTGGTATTACTTTTTAAATGATATTTATGTTATTGATATATTTATTCTTAATTCTTAAGAAGATATATTATAATGCACCAACCATCTTATTTATAGACAGGTTCTTTATATATCTTATTTTTATGCAAGTGTTGTCTTGTAAACCCTTAAAGTGTTTTTTTTTTATCAATGACAAATGCAATTATTTAGAAAAATTCATGACATCCGTTCAAAAAATAACAGGACATATACCAAAACTGTATGGTTTTTGCTGTCCTGAGTGCAGGAAGTATATATACCTGCTGACCCCATCATATGACTCGTATGAGGCGACTTAATTTTCGGGGATCATTTTGTTTCTCATTTTTCTTTTCTTTCTTCCCCTGAGTGTATGCCTGGGCAGTGCTTCACATTGTGATTCGTCCCTGGCTGAGACATTTCTGTCTATCATCGGTGTAGTACTGCAGTGCTACCTATATAAAGTCGGACATGAATAAACCACGAAAAATACACCCAGCGCATTCATCTCTCATACAAGGAAGGTCGTCCTTAAGTGACCACATAATGTTTATAGAGACAGTGACACGAGGACGGGTGGCAGGTGTCATAAGACACCTATAGAAGAAAAGAAAGCCCTAAAGACAGAGTCGAGAAGAAAGAAGAGAATATTTAATATCCTAGTAAAGTTTTGCATTTGAGGCAGACGACCTTCTTTGGAATTTTGAAATTTATTATTGCTCTGAAAACAAGCTTTATTTTTGGAATTTCGTAGGAACCACTTGCCAATCTGTTATATTTTGTCATATTATCACCTTACCTAACAGAGTGGGGAACATTTCATATTGTTCATTTATTGGTGTTTCTAAATATGTGGTAAATCTACATTTGGGATAACAATACCCTATTATATAGATATCTATTTTTATTCGTTTACCACCTTACTTAGGTCTTTATGTAAGCACTTGTATAAATATAAACATAAAGCGGCAGTCATGTTATTACTTAGGATAACTCACGTATGCATGCTGATGATCAAATGTATATGGCCATGGTGGCAATAACTCCATTTTTACATACCAAGCTCGCACACAGGAGAGGTCGTCCTTTGTTTGTTACAACTTTTGATAGGCCGTTAAACAAAGCAAGATCAAATTAAACTTTGCAAACATCTACATACACAAGTCTATATGCTTCTGTAAAAAACAATGCTACATCATCAAATTATGTGTACACTAACGGTTTCGCAAAACGTCATCAAAGTAGATAAAAATCAACAAATATCGTCACGTCATCAAATGTGTACATGCAAGTCAACAAATATCGTCACGTCATTAAATGTGCACATATGGTCGACAAGTACCGCCACGACATCAAATGTTTACATATACCTGGTAGTCACCAAATTTATGCACGTCATGTAATCTATACATATATCAGCTAGCACATATCTAAATATGTTTGTAACCGTATGGTTTTAATGGTTTATTTCCTTTAACGTCCTGTTAACAGTCACGGCAATTTATGGCCGTGCCAGGTTTTCTAGGATGAGAAAAACCACTGCCCTACGGTCAGTACCTGGCAACTGCCTGACTTGGGTTTCGAAATCGTGACCCAGAATGGAGGGCTAGTAATTAGGTGTCGGGAGACCTTATTATCTGTAATCAAATTTATCAAATATCGTGTACACATGACGTTCAATACCACATACTTGTGTATTAAAGGTTTATACATATCAATAAATATCTATACATGTACGTACCTAAAAAAAACTATTGTCAGATAAAGTAGTGCTTTATCCGTCAACGCGATTCACGTGCATTTTTCAGCATAGCCGTCTAATTTTCTTTTGGCGCCGGATATGACGCGCCAGGTGGCGTTACTGGTCAAGATGAAGAATGTGATTGGTCAATGTAGCGGTAAATGCAAAATGCAGATATGCAGTTAAAGACGAAACAAAATTAAGATTGAATGCAAGCTGAATAAGTGGATGTATCTATTCAAATGACACATTATTAAAAAATTACAGTCCTGATTCAAATGCAGTCTTATTATCACCAAAAAGTATTCAAACTGATATAATGTTGTTATCCGTGCTGAAACGCATTTATTAATTCGTTCGTTAATTTATTTTATCAGCAGTTTTACATTATAACCACCAGCATTAAAACTATGCCGTTTATCTTTTTTTAAAGATATTTCTTGTTTTCGATTCTGATGGACTACTTGAAATTGACCTGACCATGCATGAGCTTTGATCTTGATCGTCAGATATTATTGTCTGCTACGACAAAAATGTCACAATATACTACATCAGAAATGGGCGACAATGTTACACAACAAAGAAGGCATTTCAATATATAAGCCACTCACCGTAAAACCAATCTAGCAAAAAATAATGTCACACATATTCCATCTGTGCATAGCACAAGCAGCACTGTTACACAATCAAATTCGCAATTTAACTCCATTTTTATGATGCATCATGCAATCATAAACAACATGAATATCTTCACACGTAATCCTATATAAAGCCGTATATCACATCATGTATATCACATTACAACTAGTTGTGATACACGTACATGTGTGTTGTTACTGTAGACAAGCAGACGTTTTTTCTTTTGTGCGAAACGTAAAATTTTTACTTGATTGACTAACGGAATTATTCTGGTAATAAACTGTTTATATCGGAACGGTAAGGCGAGATATCTCCCCAAAGGCTCGCCATCGCGTCTTTTCTAATCCTCGCCAAAAATAAACCTTGTGGTGTAAGATACTAACCATGCATTCTCTATATATGTCCACCAACACTATGCTATTTCTTGTCGTTTTACATTTAACAAATACAGGGATATCACAAACAATATAGACAATAGACAATAGAAAATCATCTATCTATATATATATATGTACAGTGTAAGTATTGCAGTGATGGTCATATATAATTACTGGATTACCGTGTACACAGCTCCTTATTGGTGTCTTCTCACGACTTTGCCGGCGTCTTGCAGAGTAAACATTGAATACATACATACCTATGCTAGGATCTGGTAAGCTCTTGTTTGTTCTCCCGCAGTGTGTTTTGTTATCAAAGACTGCACTTCAATGTATTATATCACCGCTGCATCAAATTATCTATTTAAAGGTCTCACGAAGACCGAACACACTACATATTCCTATTAAGATCAGGTATATTTGTCGAGGCGTTACTATTTAAAAAAAAAAAAAAAAAATATGGCATAATGAATCCAGAACCAGTAAGCGAGCAACCAATCAAAGCAAGTGATGAATGATTGAGGCGCCGAGAGGAGCAGACGTAAGTAAATCAATAAGCGCAAGTGATGAATGATTGAGGCACCGGAAGGAGCATACGTAAGCCAATAAATACCCGAGAATGGAAGAGTATTAAAAAATCTATTGTGAAAGGAAAGTGAGACATCGACATGAAATTGATATTATATAATTTCCAATCGGACTCAAAGTCTTCGTTTTAATAAATTCCTCTCTGATGTCCGTGTGGATATTGCATATTAGAAGTGTTTTATGTGCAAAGTGTTTATGCAAAGTGTTAGTTTTGATTTTTTTTCCCGATATATATGTCGGTACTGTACATATGGTGTGTTTTGTATGAAACCTGCCGTATATTTAGTAAAACACGCTATTAACTATAGTAGGAATAAAAATAAAAAGACAATTTGGACCCACCAGTTCATCACAACATACATTGTATCTAAAAGAGGGGCTATATGGACCAATCAGTGAGTTTGAAGAGGCAGTGTGTTTCAATGTATATACATTAAAACTATATAGAACAGAGAAACTAATTGTGAAATTGCCGTGTGTAGATATCAAAAACATACACAATATATATCTGATACCAAAACAATAGTTTCACAAATAACAACCGACTGATATCGCTGGTGTGAACAATTACCCTGTGTCTAACAACAACAATAACAATTGATATATATTTTGAATATACTAAACAATGAATGCAAAGCGATTTCATCCTCATTAGTAATGCTAAAGTCCGAAAATGGAGACGGGAAGACAAAAGGGACCTAAAACTAATATTAAAACAAAAACAACCAATTTTCAATTAATTTAATATTATTTGGATATATAATAACATCAAAAGAACGTGCCATATGTGTATAGTCTCGCAAACGATGTAGTGAGATACATAGAGGTTACACAACGAGAGGTTGTTGGATATGGAATTTATTTCACACGAGTAAGTTATTTTTTAAAAGTTACAAAAGACACGAGCTTTAGCGAGTGTTTTTTTGCAACTTTTAAAAAATAACTTACGAGTGTGAAATACATTCCATATCCAACAATTTCGAGTCGTGTGACCTGTTTCTACCACAATAATATCGGCTTGAATCAAAGGGAAACGTGGCCAAACATAATTTCGCGTATGCAAATAAAGTGTACCGGTGACGTCCGGGACCCGGTGATGTGACGTCATTAGATTATTGATGACGTCAATAACAATTGCAGCTTGGGTCAAAGTTCACCGTGTTAGCCAATCGAAATGCGTACAGAGTTTATACCACGTGTGGTATAAACAGATTGTTAATCAACAGCTGTAATGATTAACTGATGGTCTGAGAGTTGAATAACGCAGGGTATTGTGGTAGAAATTTGATTAAGAGATATCCCGGTGATTTCAATGCACTTTGTACACATCTTTAACCGGTAAAACACTCCCAAACTCTTACATGAAATTATGATATCAGATTTCGCCGACACTGAATTTTTATAAACTATACATATGTAGCTGTTCCGTGTTCTATGTCGATAATTGACTTATGAGTTGCTTGTGCCATGATAAAGGGACAGATTGCCTCGATAGTTCAATAATTTACTTGTCTGTACGGTCGTTATTACTACATGACTAATTATTTGTTCTAGTAATACGTATCCGTCGAACATCTGTTAGGATCCAGTACCTATATTTGACCATCCCGTCGTTATTACTTATACTAATAACGACGGTATAGTCAAATATATGTACTGGATAGTAACAAACAGATGTTCGCTGTATGTGTATTACTGGAAATAGATAATTGTTCATGTAGTAAAAAACGACAGTGCAGACGACACAGGTAAATTACAAACGATTATATATAGACATAGAACATGAAACAGTTACACAACAACGAACAATATCGTTATCTGCTGATATTTAATTCACCGGATATATATAAATATACACAGTATCATCAGCAGATATTGGCAGACTTAGACAAAAGGCCATGCTCATACGTATGTACCTCGTATATACATTTTTGTACACGTGTATAGCTCAGGTCACAGCGTCTAACAATTGTTACAATTAATGATAACAACATATGTAGACTGTATTTACAATGTCAAAATAATTACATGTAAAAGTTAGTCAACATGCCAAACTAGAATATTCTTTATCTAATTTTGAAGCATACTGCATTAGAATGAGGCAAACTAGTTTGCTTTTCTTATTCTGATAGTCAGTGCTCTGGGAGAGGCTTCATAGCAGAGATAGTCAGACGATTTTTGACAGATTCTGCGCGTAATACAATGTAGATATTTGCATTCAACATGATCACTTTTCGCACTTTCATTTCTTTATCATGATTGGAATGATAAGTTTTACCAGGTCCCAGTTTGATTAATATCCCTTAATTCAACGAAATTACTTAACCTAAGATTTCCCATTGGAAGTGCAAGATATTTATTCACAGAAATATGGTCCAATTAAATCTATATTAATATACAATATATAATGCGAACACG
Source organism: Pecten maximus (assembly GCF_902652985.1). Taxonomy (NCBI): domain Eukaryota; kingdom Metazoa; phylum Mollusca; class Bivalvia; order Pectinida; family Pectinidae; genus Pecten; species Pecten maximus. Next base: position 11,577,119 of record NC_047019.1, on the reverse strand, counting down.
CAGGGAACATAACTTAACTTCGAATTTCGTCTGTTATGAATATGTAGGTAATTATCATAAGTTCGAGAAGAAGCCTACTGAAACTCCGCCCTCATCATGGCAAGATGGCGACGAAGTACCACGAGGCTGAGGTCATAGCAGACGATAACAGACCAATTCGACAATTTCGTTCTTGACACAGCTTCATATGCCTGTACGATTTTTCGTCTTGATAGAATTGACACTAACAAAGCAATAAATAAATGAATAACTAATAAATGTAGAAATAAAAATCGCAATATCCGGAACAAGTACATTAAAGAACATTTGTTCAATTGAAACTTATCTGAGAGCCCAATATGTACGTGGGGATATATTGAAGACAGCTTTCATTTCCTCTTCAAGTGTGAAAGATATCAAAGACAACAGTTCATTTTTAGTCTAGATGTGGACTTAATCACCTATGTACTGCTATCAGGACACCAGGGCTTATCTGCCAAAGAAAATAAAATAATTATTGCTGCGGTGCAAAATGTTGTTCTTTATTCTTTAAGGTTTGAGTAAAAGGAATCTGAATAGATATCATAGTTAACCCGAGTAACAAATCAAATTGAAACTATGTATGTGACAGTTATGTTTCAATATATAGTATCCCAACAACTCGCAACTTATTTTCGTTACATATGTTCCACCACTGTTCTTTAATTCACATTTCATTCCTTGAATATACATCTATGTTTTAATACATTCATATTACTACCTATATAAATTGTAAAAGTATTAAACAGTGTTGTAACATGACCACTATGCTAGATTAAATTATGCTGAACTTCTGTCTGGGAGACATGGATTGTTATAAATTTTTAAGCTTATTTCCATATCCTTTTGCAAATTATTAACTGATAATTTTGTATTTTTGTATGTAAAATCTTTGGATTAAAGAAAATACTGTTTATACCAATTTTGGTATCTCTTTCATTCAGAAATGGGAAAAACAGTAACATTGATATAATTATTTTACTTAATTGATTAATACATCTTCAATCTTTTTATTTTATATATGTTGTCAATTTGATCCATTCCTCCTTTAAGACCTTTCTTTCTTAATGTATTTTGTTTTATCTCATGGTCAGCACATAAGATGCTATTCATAACATCAGACTTTTCTGTTGGCTAATGGACATACTTTTTGCAAATATTTTGACATTTTTTAATTTTTAAGACCTGATATTTTCTAAGCAAATACTTCAAAAATGATCTTTATACAAATATAGAAAAAAAAATAAGCTTTAACGATTAATCGATTACTTTACCCCCACGTTTTTTTCCCGTGGTGTAATCTTTATAGCTAAGCGTCTGTTAGTGTGTTTCATGATACTTACTAGATATCAAACGAACAAAATGAAGACAATAATAGTGATATACCTCGTTTTGATCGTCTCTGTCACAGGTAAGTTTCAATGAATATGTTGTTTCTTTTCCGTAATCCGTAAACTTAACATAATCAGTGTTAAACAATGGTAGAAAACTGTCAAGCTTCTATTGCCAAACTCTAGTAAATTTTGTATACCACCATTGCTTCATACTGATAGCGTTATCTCAGATGACTTTGAGAAAGCTTGCTTATTTAATAATTTCTTTCGTGCCCAGTCTACAGTTGATGACTCAAATGCAAATATATCTAGCATTGATGACGAATATAACAATAAACATCACTGCTAATGATGTCACAGATGCTATTCTTACCAAAGACTGTTCTAAGGCTACTGGTCCTGACGGGGTAAATCGTCTTTTCAAAGAATCGGTAAATATCGTTTGTGTCCCCTTAAGTAATCTCTTCAACAAGTCAATTAGTACTGGGTTATTCCCAGGCATATGGAAATCTGCTTACATTACCCCTGTGCACAAAAAAGAGAACAAGAAATGGTATTAGTTATTATGTATTTTTTCTTGTTAAACTCATGGAATATGATATCCAACTTAATGATGATATCTTAATGATACCCTTTAACGTAATAATATGATATATCTGTGACAATGGTATTGTCATTCAGAAACTAAAAAAAGAGAGTTTTCAGTTACAGCATTATCAGACAGTATACCATGTGGTATACAACGAACCTACACGGTATACTTGAGTGAGAATTAGAGGGAATTGATTTTAATAATGCATTCTCAATTTATTATAAAATGACCAAAGACTCTACAACTGACCAAGGAACTCCGATGACCGAACCAACGTGATCAACACCAACACCTGACGAAATAAGTTCTCAACGACAGAAAGGAGGTTTACTTACATGTATGTAGGGTCTATCTGTATGTCATATTATATGTACGTACATATCTATAGTTCATAAGCTCGGAACATGACTTGGTAGGGATCTTATCAAATTCATAGATTTTTGTTTTCACATATATTAAGAATATATTTCTTTGATTGTGAAACATGATTCTTTTCTATTGCGATGCATATTATGGTTTTTATTTGGGTAAAATTTTGCAAGTGAACATATCATTTTAAATGCTAACATTTCCATATTGATTGGCTATATTTCATACTGAAGTACAATGTAATTGGTAGGCAAATGGAAACATAGAGGATATCTAACAGTGTCTTCAGTAATACCAACTATATTTTTTGAAAAGTATCATAATTTTAGACACACAAGTGAAATGTTTTTGGTATTACTGAAGATACTGTTAGATATTCTGTTAATCAAATTGTATAGCAATTATACCGACAGTTCAATTCCACCCATAATTCATTGCGGTCCCCTATCAATAACTCACAAATGCATGCCAAATCGTGACGTAACGTATTCTTTCTTGCATTATGACGTTATATAACATGACTGAGGTCTATATGCTGATATTGATTTTTCCCTATTGTCATTTGTAAGCAACGTTCTGGTTGGTCAAAAAGAAAAGGGATATATTTCATTAGAAAAGTGATATTCTTCCATAGTGATTTATAGAATGTATGTAACAAAACAAGTGAATTACGGTCTGAAATGTGTACACATTGTGAAATATATTTATTGATATTACATGAAATCTGATAATTTGATAACTGCTTGTCTGACCTTAGACTTGACGGCCAATGTTTAGTTTATGGTACACTAAAACATACCATTGGACTCCTTTTGTCCAGTAATCATCGTATTTCCTACAGTCGCCGGAGGACTTGCTCTCATCGTCGTCTTTGTTGTATGCTGCAGGATGATTCATCGGATGTCAAAGATAATGAACCCAATCCATTGTCTTACGTCTACCCGGACACAGATGATAGTTAAGATAACCTGTCGTTTACCTTTTCTGTAGAATTACATACAACACTACACGAACGAGTTGTTTAATCAACAACTAAAAATCAGTTGAAGTCGAAGCCTATTATCTTTTTCTACAATAGATAGAGACACAACACGACTCGTGTTTATTTGGTTGTAGATACTGCGCTTTTCAGTAAGAACATTTCTGTTAAGACAAATCCCTCATCTCACCCTGTATATTTCCGGTATTACTTTTCCTTCGCTCTCCATTAACGTTCTTTTCCAATTTCTCAATATCATGTATAATTATGCTTTCTTCCCCTTTTTTCTGTTATGCCCGTGAATGGCACGTACGACTCAAAAGTCGCTCGCCGTTGATCTACCCAGGTATTGTTCCTGATCATGTAGACAGTAATACCTCCTGGGTTTGTCAGGAACACCTTGCTGTTCCATCTGTCAAGTAATCCATCAACAGTCATCTCACGCTTATATGCTGTCCGCCACCGGATTAGGATTTTCCCAATTTACAAATCTCAAACATCAACCTGTACTTCAACGGTTATTAGTTTTACACGAGTTGAATTTTGACCTCAATACTTCTTTGTCTTATACAAACTGTAGTACAGCTATTGTTATCATTCCAAATAACTAATCAAACTGTATCAAACATGAACAGTTGTGCGTAGGAAGCTAGTTTTAGATATCATTGTAGTTAAAAGGCAAAACAGTTAACTAATGACTGATATATATATATGTTAAAATAAATGTTTGCATTATTTTACTTGTTAATGGATTTGCTTACGTTGCAATGAAAGTTTTTCCTAACCATCTCATGCAATTTTCAGAAATGTGAAAAGAAACTCTTAACAATATACATTATTTCAACATTTTTTTTCAGAAAATGTCCTGACAATGGAAACATTACTTTTGATGGAACGATGTCTGTAGATTTTCTATCGAATGAAATTCAGACGGGACTACAAATGTTATCACACCGCCTGATTCTACACCGAACGATCCAAGGGTTATAACATCCCCTTATGTAACGCCTACTACACCATACGTATCGAAAGACATTTTAGATGCGACTACAGATGTTAAAAAAACACCTTATCTAATAACGTCTACTTCACCATACGTACAGAATGCAAATTTTGAAACATCCTCTTATGGAACGACTACTACACCGTACGTACAGAGAACAAATTTTGAAACATACTCTTATGGAACGCCTACTACACCGTACGTACAGAGAACAAATTTTGAAACATCCCCTTATGGAACGCCTACTACACCGTACGTACAGAATAAAAATTTTGAAACATCTCCTTATGGAACGCCTACTACACCGTATGTACAGAGTACACATTTTGAAACATCTCCTTATGGAACGCCTACTACACCGTATGTACAGAGTATAAATTTTGAAACATCTCCTTATAGAACGCCTACTACACCGTACGTACAGAGAACAAATTTTGAAACATCTCCTTATGGAACGCCTACTACACCGTACGTACAGAATACAAATTTTGAAACTTCCTCCTATGGAACGCCTACTACACCGTATGTACAGAATAAAAAATTTGAAACATCTCCTTATGGAACGCCTACTACACCGTATGTACAGAATACACATTTTGAAACATCTCCTATGGAACGCCTACTACACTGTATGTACAGAATACAAATTTTGAAACTTCCTCCTATGGAACGCCTACTACACCGTATGTACAGAGTACAAATTTTGAAACATCCTCTTATGGAACGCCTACTACACCGTACGTACAGAATACAAATTTTGAAACATCCCCTTATGGAACGCCTACTACACTGTACGTACAGAATACAAAATTTGAAACATCCTCTTATGGAACGCCTACTACACCGTATGTACAGAATACACATTTTGAACCATCTCCTTATGGAACGCCTACTACACCGTACGTACAGAATAAAAATTTTGAAACATTTCCTTATGGAACGCCTACTACACCGTATGTACAGAGTACAAATTTTGAAACATCTCCTTATGGAACGCCTACTACATCGTATGTACAGAGTACAAATTTTGAAACATATCCTTATGGAACGCCTACTACACCGTACGTACAGAGAACAAATTTTGAAACATCTCTTTATGGAACGCCTACTACACCACACCGTACGTACAGAGTAGAAATTTTGAACCATCCTCTTATGGAACGCCTACTACACCGTACGTACAGAATACAAATTTTGAAACTTCCTCCTATGGAACGCCTACTACACCGTACGTGCCGACTACAGATGTTACAGGATCATCTTATGGAACGCCTAATGCACCATACGTATCGATGACAGATGTTATAACATCATCTGGTGTTAATTCAATAGATCAGACTTCCCTTTCAAATTCTCTTGGCGTTGAATATGTGAAGGTGAGGAGGAATACAAAGAAAACAAAAGAAGATTATCTGATTAAAATTGCGTTTGGCAACTTTACTGGGAAAGTAGTTGATCTGTATGCTGTCGGTAATAAATATACGAGAACACTCTCTGATAAATTGCCAAAGATACCATACAAAATCGTTAAATATCTGGTAGGTTATTATGTAGAATCGACAGTAGAAAATAAATCCGCAAAATATTGGGGAAATCCAAATAATGTTCCTGTAGATTCGACAGTATCGAATATATCCGTATATTTGGCAAAATCATATGAAGATTCTACACCTGTTACCGGATCAGTTAAATATACGGGAAATCAATATGTAGATTCTACATATGCAGATTCTACAAGTAAACTGTGGGGTTATACTCAGTTAAACAGTCATCTGTTAGGACCATCGAATAGAATTAGTATCCATTTTCATGGTATTTTTCCGGTGATTGCGATTCGATAACTTAAACAGCAAGTAGTCATTTAAAAATATCTTTGATTTTCATGTCGGTTACATCACATGCAGATATGTAATTATGCGCGGAAAAACTGACACTTATGGATGAAATTGTTAACAAAACAGTCAACCAGTAACAGTTACTCTATCCTGACAATCTTGACATGTGTATGGATTCCCTGGTAATTAGGTCATCCAGATACACGTCTTCAGAGATGTTTAATTTATTTAAATTCGAAAAGGAAGGTTGCATATCAAGCAAGAATGCGCCATTTAAGAAGTTTCCCAATCCCACTCTTACAGTATCGTATCAGGTTTCGTTTGATACAGTCTTATTATTGTGACTACCTTTGTGTGAACTAGGCCATCTGCGTTATGTTTTTGTGTCATCATGAAGAGTATGTGTGACATTGAGGTGTAAACTGTGCGAGATTGTAATCACATTCTCACAGACGGCTTTGTACAAGGATGTATGAGGCAGTCTGTATGTCAGTTATTAATAGCATCTGGGGTTTTCCATCGTTACAGGTAAGTGTCTATATGTTTGGGTGTTTCAATATTCCTGATATCAAATCAACCAAATGGAGACAAAAATGATGATGTACCTCGTTCTGCTCCTCCTAATTATCCAAGGTAAGTTTTAATTGATTGAGAGGCTAAATTTAAACTCATTATTTTGGTTACGAATAGCTGTTCAATGAAGAGGTAGCTTATATAAATATATATAGAAAGCTTAAGAAGCGAGGAGAAAATTAACATTGATTAGGCTGGTCGGTGGGTTAAGAGATAATACATGTACACTTGCCTTTCATCTAAGCGAATCGGGTTGATTCCCTGATTAATAGTAAAAAGTCCCAAATTCATGAATTTCTTCCCGGCTCCTCCTACAACAAGATCCTTCTCCATCGTCCTTTCCTACCAACAAGCATAGTAGATGGAAGTTAATATTACATGTTTCGCAATAATATCTATGAAATAAATAAAGGTCGTATCTAAAAAATTCAATCTTGTTGGTAAATAGCATTTTCATTGGCTTAAAAAATTATGTTATCAGTCCATAACGTTGAACATGACGTCACCGTTTATAACGTAACTTTTGATTGGCGGAAGGAGCAGCGTAATGATTTGTAAAAGAGTCCATGAATAAAGTGATTTTTTGTAGGATATAGATAAGATTATAAGGATTACAACACAAAACACCAGAGTGTACTCACATCATTAACCACTTCCCGGTTTATTCAGACTACACCTCGTTTATTTTTTGTTGTTGGCTTTTTTTGTGCTTTTCCTCCATAACATAAAAATATATTCAAGTTAAACTTTAATTATATCAAACTGAGTATCAGCAGCAATATATAACATAAGTGGGCTGAAGTGAGGATCTAAGCTACCGGAAGTTACGCAATAGTTATTTCATTGCTTTCTATTTTAAGGCATAACATAGAAACCTGTTTCGATGTTGATCAAGATACTGAGTCATTTCATAGGAACACCTGAGAAAACATTAATCAGTAACCCATACTCTTGGTGTGCAGAGGGTCTGTGGAAATATAGAGGCCATAATCAAACATAAATGGCTTCTGCAATAGAATCTTTCTTGTCTCAGATAAAATCAGAATGGCCATGATTTTTAGAATGTTATTTCAATATACTTGCAGCAATATAATCTATATTTGGCGGAAATGACGACATACAGTAAGCCACAGGAATTCGCGCAATAAAGATTTCATTGGTACAAATATAAAGACCATGGGGACTGGTACCAATGTAAAAACGACCTTCGTTGGCAAACAAACTTCATCGGTCCATATACATTATGTAGAATATAATGTATATAAGACATCGTTGTGTATACATAGTGCGTCTCGCTCGAATGACTACAGTAGTGTAGCGCAACGTTTTAGCTATATATAAGTTTGAAAACTCAAATGTACAATACTTGATATATCATTTTCTGAAATTAATAGTTTAAACCATTTCCCTCAATATTCGTGTCGTGAAACATTCTTATACACCATCCACCAGTCAGATGCTCACGTTTGTTCCGTTATAAGTTGCGTTGAGCTATAACAAGTGAAATGTATGATACACGTTCTCATTATTTACAATATGACATCGTTGTTCCCTAGATGGTATTTTTGTTTCACTTCATCTTACATATCTGTTTTGGCATGTTTTGTTTTGTACCAATCTATATTGCTTATGTGATTTGTCATAATCTGCAATATACCAGTTGATGCATATTCTAGATGATTACATAATGATGTGTTTGTTTTGTAGATAACAAGGTTTTACCAGTTTTAGAAATAATTAAGTTGTTCTAGGTCAAAGGGAAGATAACTGTAATAATGAAACATGTAGTATTACCGTTTCTCATCATCATCTTTGGTTGTGTCATCAAGTATGTGTACATTCCAAGTGATAGTACCCTTATCAAACATCTATTGTTTTTATTAAATTACTGCCTAACAATTTAATAAACATCGGTTTAAACTACCTCAAACTAAATTAATTCAATTTAATGATTATCAGTCCATGAAAGAATCGTTATCAACCATTTTTAATGATGACCAACATTATCTTGGTAGATGCATCTTCCCATTGCTTACAATATGGCCAATTTATCTGGCATATGTTGTTAGCATGTTCATATTGTACCAGTTATAATTTTCAAACATTCCAGTTGATACATATTCTAGATAGTTTCGTAATATGGATTAGTTTTATAGATAGCTCAATATTTTACCCGTTTCTTTAATATTTAATGTTTTCTATGTAGCATGGTCAAAGGAGGGGGGGGGGGGGGGGGGGGGGGGGGGGTATTGATAGGAGATTTATATTAGATAATGATCTGTTTTACATTTGTAGTATATGTACCTGTTATGTAAACAAAAACCGAAAGCTAGCATCCAGCTTTTAGTGACTGGTTAATATACATTTCGTGCCTGTGTAACTGGCTATGAAAGCGTTAATGTTAACAGAATAATATTAGTGCCAGGGGAGTAACTCACCATTAATCAGTATTTTTTCAAAGATCAAATTTCAGACCCATTACAATCATCTCATAGTATTCCACAACATAGGAATGATTTTTGTTTTCGGTCTTTGTATCGATGATTAGAAACTGTGGCGATCATCTATGGCTGTTGTTGTGGTAAAGTTATCATCATTAGTAAGGGGCTGCGGTGGCCGAGTGTTAAAGTGTTCTTACACTTTATCACAAACCCTCTACCTGTAGGTTTCGAGTTCGAAACCAACGTGGGGTTGTTGCCTAATACTGACCGTAGGTACAAAATGTAGGTAGTTGTTCTCCGGGTACCGATTGGTAGGAAAAAAGTAAAAGCACTGAACCAAATATGTTATTTTTCTGTTTTCTATTTCAGATATCAAAGCAAGCGATTGCTCCGGTGCAGCAGTATCAAATAATGTCCCATGTGAGTTATTCGTCTTATTTAGATAGACTCTATCTATGTTTTGATGAATAAGCAGCGTGTTTATAAAGTGATAAGATATTTATATACTCTTATCCTAGTTATATGTTGTTGAGACTTTAATTTCTCTTTCGATCAATTGTATTTGTAGTAAATATTTCAAATTGTGTAATTTGATAGTAAACATTACTGTGTAAATATTGTAGTCTTATTTTGAATCATTTATCATCCGCCAACTAGTTACGGTTTTGAATTCGTCATGCATCAAGTTGCATTATCCGCTGTATTGATCGAGTGTTATTTTAATCCATAGTCAAAAGATATTATCTTGATATCGCATCCTAAAATGTGACAACATGTCTTAGATGTTTCGGTTTGCAATATGTGATTTCAAGTACTATGATAATTGCAGACATCCGAATGTGTGAGGAAGGCCGCGTGACGTCAGACAGAGTGATATTGGACACACACGCGGCCGAGCAAACAGGGGAGACAACTTGTTCGTGTAGTGTTAACTCGTCTGAAACAGTTAGCATACACCTAGAACATTATGGTTTGGGATTGAACCTTAATGAATCCAGATGTGGTAGCGAAGTTTTAATTATCGAGTCAGGATCTTTAGTTGGAGAAAATCAATACAATTGCAACATGTCCCAAGGAACAAATGCTCATTTATTACCGTTGACTATAACATGGAATCGGGACCCTGACAGGGATTCAAAGTTCTGCCTTAATATTACAGGTACGTAAATATGATCTATGTATTAGTCTTCAGTCATAGTAATTGTAGAAATTAACGATAACGCATAAACGTTTCGTTATATGATATCTTATAAAAGATATAAGATATCTCATAATTTGTTTGAGATGTCTTCTAAAGTTCTAAGATATCTTATATATGTCATATATATGATTAAAAAGATATCTTATAAGAAATGATGAGATATTTGATATCGTGTATGAGATGTATTATACATTGTAAAAATGTCTTAAATTTTCTAAGATATCTTAATCACATATCTTAAAAATCGCATGAGATATGTTATCTCATCTTTAAGGTATCTTATATAATAAATAAAATAACTTAAGGAAAGCGTTATTTCAGTTCGAATATCCATAGTCAAAATGTTTGCAATTATGATATACATAGTATCAATGAAAAAAATCCATTTTTATGTATAAGACTCTAATCAGACAGTTAAGAATATTTTGTTAAAAAATTAATATAAACAAAAAACAAAAAACGATTAATTGATGAATAGATCGACTCTGTTTCCATTGTTTTAATTGTAGGAGGCGTCAAAAGTACGAGTTCTACGTTTACAATATATTGTTATAAACCAAAGACATTTACGACGGCATCAGCGATGCAACGAATGTCAAGCCAATCAACTAATTCTACCACAACCGGTACACTGACTACGCCGGATACGACCAAATTGTCTACAACTTCCAAAGGAACAGACAATGTAACAGAGACTGCAATCACTAGAGTGACAACACTGGAAATGACCAATGGGTCAACAAATGGCAAAGGGACAGAAAATGTAACAGAGACTACACTCATTGAAGTGACCACAACTGAGGTAGCTAATGTTTCTTCCGCTGACCAAGGAGCAGCAATTACGGATATACCATCACCACCGACATCTAGTATCCCAGGCGATACAAGTACACAACGACCGGAGGAAGGTTTACGCTGTAGGTATATTCTATCTACCTGTCATGTTGTAGTTCAAAATAACACAGATCATGAATTTGAAAGAGTTTGAATAATGTTACATTTCCATTGAGGAGTTTACAATCAACGTCTGCTGTTGCTATATCTATTACTGTGATGATATTTTCGCTACCCGATCACTGGGCACATGCTTAGTGAATAATAGGTCTATCTTTATTGCTTTGAATTGACATTATCAGTTTATGTTGCAATACATGATATAGCCAGTGTGTATGTGTGTAGTATCTTGCCTCTCAATTCATCTAACATTTCAATGTATTCATACTTATAAAGGCTAAATGAATGTGATAAGAGAATTACGGATTGTTAACAAGAAAACAAGATAGATTTGTTTGGTAAATAAGATGTCACAGAAAATAAGGTTTTGTATTGATCAATGCATTTTTGTTGCCCGACATTAGGTTAATTAGAGAATGATGTTAATAGTATGGACATGGCCAAACGATTTGTTGATGGAACTAATAAATATCATTACTTTTTTCTGTCTAGTAATTATAGTGATTCCGACTGCCGCTGGAGGATTTGTCATTTTCGTCATCGTAATATGTATCGTTGTATTATGCCGAAGGTAGGTATTATGTTTATTTACTAACTTAACATCTTTAAAATGCAGTGTTAATCACCATTTGATTAACTGTTGAAAAAAAAAATATTACCATTTTACAGTCGATAGAGATATAAAACAACTGTATCCAGTACATTGTATCTTAGTAGTAAGCTCGGAACTCCATTGCATAACAATGCAGTTAAGTAGTCTAGATACGGCTGGTACTCATTTGGATTAATGAGATATCCATGTTTGGTTTACAGAGAAATGTGTTTAAAACACTGGAGTTATCTCTGTTGGATAACACTGTCGACAAAACATTACTTCAGGATTGGTTTTATTTTTCAGAAAACGTCAAGCCGAACCACCAAAGTGTCACCAACGCTCTGGAATTGCGGAATATAGTGATTCCCCCCTTGATATATTTGTAGGCAGTCGCTATCATATGAAAGATGAGGTATTTGTCAATAGTGATTCCCCCCTTGATATATTTGTAGGCAGTCGCTATCATATGAAAGATGAGGTATATGACTACAACGACGAAGACAATGAATGTGCAATATATAGTAATAACTCCATGGATATATATGACTACATCGACAACGACGATGTTTTAACAACCGCTTATATTGATGGAGGGCAACGTTCGAAAAAGAATATCGAATATGATCGTTCCTATTCTATTCCAAATATGAACGATTCAGTTATTCATAATCTATTTTCAGAATCAATTTCTGTTGATAATGATAAATTGAAAAATCATACAACCAATCACACAGAAGAACATACCAAAATCGTATTCGGCAATTTAAATGGGAGCGGAAATGATCGGTACAAGTCTGACGTAAGTGATAACGGAATTAACAAAATAGCTGATGAATCACTAATATCATCGAACACAACCGTTGTGGATTTGGAAAATTCTAATTTAAATAGGATAGTATTAGACAAGTACAAGGCCTATACGACAGACAAAAGTTTGGTGTCGAACTTGAATATGTGAGAAGAAAACAGAGAAGATTAGGGTAGTAAGGCGACGAATAAAACCAACACTGCATCGCCAGAGAGATACAACTATTGAAAATGTAATTTGTAGAAACAGAGACAAAAATGAACATTTTTCTTGCATATTTATGAAGTTTAACTAAAATGGTATGACTCAATCAAATCAGAATAATTACATTCATCTTGAATATAACTTAAAAACAGAAGTGAAGTTGAAAGGACAATAAATGATATCCAATGTGAACTCATTATGACGTAATTATTGTAGAATTAGGGACGTCGTCAATCCATCGTCACGGTGTCTGCTTGATCTGAAGACTTCGGTAATAGATAACATATTTGAGTTTAAATCACATCAGAATGAAAACAAGACAACAAAGGGTTTTGGAACGTAGGGAACATTGCTATGACCGCCTGCAAATATATGTCATTTATATTGACAATAAATGCTATATCAAGGCAATTAACGTGCATAAATGGATATAGTGACAAGAATGTGAAGAAATCCAAACGTCACGAATGAAAAGGTATTTTCCGGGGGTTCATCCCGAGGCGTCCTACACCTGGCCGTAACACTAAAGATAAAAACTAAGCACTTTCAACACACTAATAATTTGCCGCACTCATTATAGACTCATTGTGCTTCCCCAACTATATCATAAGTCTGTACTCAGGAAGGAACAAAGTAAATAAAATTAATTTGGTGACATGTGCCTATCATATATAGATAATAAATATACCAGTGTACAGTTCATGTACATAAGTGTTACGATATCCAATAGAATGTTTTGTATGCAAATAACGAAAGACTTTTGTTAATACACGAGATACATTGAGAAAATATCAAATAGGTTTATGTTACCAATGAGATGAATTTAAATGGATATACTAGATGCATGAATGTAGTTCTAGTATTCAATTGAAATGAAGCTAGTGCATATGCATATACTCACTGTATATTGTAAATCCAGTATCCATACATATTTGTATATTAGGTAACGACCCAAGTGTTATTATTATTATTATTTTTTTTTTTTTTTTTTTTTCTGTGTTTTGTCTTTTTTTAAATGATTGTAAATTAATGTAAGGTATCTAGGACACAAACACATATATGTTATTATTGAATGCTGGATACATTTATGCACCACAGATGTTATTTCACGTTATGGTTCAAAGAAAGGATATGACTAAAACCTAATACAATGTGTACCCATAGCTAATAAATGAAATATTGAAAACAAAAATTAATGAGGTGTACAAGTACTGTATTTATAATGAGATCATGCTTGAGTCCAATATGAAAAAGTCAATTCAGCTGTTGAATCACCTGTGTATAGTCTGAAATGTTATCACTTGAAACACACAACCGTTTTTAATTTTCCCACATCTTATATTACATATACTTGCCTGATATACTTTCCATATTCTGTTTGTTGTCAATATCAATTCCACAACATAATTTTGAAACTCCGATCAAAAATGTCAACAATAAACACACGTTTTACTTTTAATGTGTGTCATTATATGGCTGTACCTACATAATTGTATTAATCTGATTTAAACGGCTGTCTTAGATTCTAAGTCCAAGGTGTCCTAATAAAATAAGCTCGACTGGTCAGCTTATGAAAACGCACAACATCATGTTTTACTCGTCAAATATTGAAAATGAAACCTTCGAATCGTGTCTAATTGTATTACAGAACCTTCTGCAATCTGTTCAAATATATTCGATATGAATACAATTTGGGTGACAAATAAATATAATGTCGTCCGTAAGAGCGACATGAAATATTTGTCTTTCACCAAAATTGTATAAGTATCAAAGGCTTATGACTCGTTGTTGCCACTTACCATATCACTGACGTCATCAAGTTCAAATACCGGAACAGCCGAAATTCCCAGAAGGAATAATATAGTCCCTCATGTCGTCATTAATAACAAACATTTTTTTAGCAAAACTTTTGCTTTATTATATATTTAATATACATGTGTATATATGATTAAATTGCTCACAATTGCATAATTTCTTACTTTAAAATCGAGGCTGTTCTGCCTAATGATTAACCGTTATCAATTAGAAGTGATGCGGGTGTAACGGATATTGCATCGGATAGACTCGATTATTTCCTTGAAAACGCTTATGTTTCTATTGACTGGATTTATGTTATTTTCAGAATATCAGCTCTTAAATTCTAAATGAAAGTCATCTTAACAGTAGGTTAAAACGATTCAATGGTATTTCGTTCGAAACAGATTACATGTCTAACCAATCAGATCAGAGACGCTAACTGAGCAGACAATGTTCAATTTCCGGGCTTCGGATTTTGTAGTAAGGTAGGCCTTTGAGATCAGTGAATAACCACGACACTAAAATCCAGTATGTATACATTTCCGGAAACTGTCGATACTCCCGATTGTTGTTGGTTTTTTTTTTTATATAAATGCAGGAATTTCAATATTGTCATGTCTTGCAAAGATTCGGAATCGGAAACGAGCCCGTTTGAGTGTGACGACTTTGTGAAAGTAACTTCATATCGAGAATAACGATAACTACTTTTACAATAATAAAATTGTATTGTCATAACTTGAGAAGTTGTTGTGTTTTTGTGGTTGACTTTATGATGAAATGTTAACATTCGAAAGTTCTCTTTGCCGAAAGTAACTGGCAGCCATTTTGTTTTACCTACAACACCTGGAGCTGTATTTCTACTCTGACCGAATCACTGAAATTGTAGTATACAGTTTCTTATCTACAATTCGGTTTACGACATATAGGCAAATGCAACACAGAATGTAAATATTAAAGACACAAAGCGGGTTTTTTATATTAAATAATATTATGTGAAAAAAGTTCTGGACCATCTTATGTTTAAAATGCCATTATGTTATTTATAAACATTGCCAACGACTTGCTACTTAGATTAGTTCAAAGATTAGTTGATTTATGTATGTCTAGATTTTTAATAAATATACTTTTGTATTAATTTCTACATAAACATATCCACTTCTGAACTAGGAATATGCCGCTTGTCGGCCATATCATTTTTCTGATCAAACATATAAAATATAATGGTACAACTGGGAACAAAGGGAAAACTATACATAAAGTTCGAGGAATATTCCTTCGGTACTTTTCAAGAAACGGCGATAACAAGGGCAAGGATTGTTTAAGGACGGACCTTAGTTCTACCTGACTTAGATGTTTTCTTGTTCAAAGTGGAAACTAGCCCCTCATTATCAGTGTACAATAAAATATTTTTGTTTTGCAGCTTGGAATCCCAAATGAAAGATGTCAAGGCAATAGGAACCAATTCGAGGAATGTTGTCTCGAATAACACTCTCAACCTTAGTCTCAGACCACGGAAAGTGAAGTCCATTGAATTTGTTGTTTGCCCCCAATTTAGCCTGGTGAGGGCCCTGTTTGCTGCTTGAACAATTGCTTGCCCTAAAAGAGTCATTTGCAGTTGAGTTATCTGAATGTGAGATTTGATTCGGGCAGTTTAACTTTTTATGACTACCTAAACTGCGAAACAAAAAAGGCAAACATGTCTATACAAACAAAGAGATCCGTCGCATTTGTTGACATTATGACCTACTTTACTCAATTTTGCTGAACTCACAGAAGTAGAACCCCCTAAATGCATATAAATGCGCCACAGTTCTTGTCCACTATATTCCAAGGTATAGAATGGTTTTGGGCCTTCTAAGGTCTGACTGCTCATCATAGCTTTTCCAACCAAGACCATCAACACGTCTGGCACCTAGGCGTACAGTATGCATGTATTTTAACAAGCCAGATATATCTCCTGAATTGACAGATGTGTAAATTGAATTGTATACTATGAATGCATCAGTCCATATGTTTGTCGACTATTTTGGGAGACTTTTTTTTTTTGTTTTTTTTGTTTTTTTTTACAACAAGTTTAACATTGATCGCTGAAAAATGTTAATCATCATTTACCAACATATGACTTAAATCAACAAATTGCTTACCCACTATTACCTACTATTTTGTTTGATTTGTTGAGAGGTGTTGCAGCCTAAATCTGAAGTAATACTTGTAACCTGAAACTGGCAGGTGTCAGATTGAGCCGCATTCTTATCAGATCCAACCAACTGTGAATGACAATTCATGGTTGGGGGAGAATCACTAAAAGGCTCAGCACACTACCTTCTGGTTCAGTGGCTGTAACTAGAACTATGCCCTGATGCACAGCCTCCACAATGCCTGGAGTAACCCTAGGTGCCCATTTCGTCACGACATCCTCCAATTGCGAGGCCGACAGTCCCTGATTGGTCCCTCGATTCCCATTACGGTTACAGTGTGTCTGATGAGTTTCTGGTACTGCATATGGACTAGTGGAATCCCTCTTGGAACGCTCCACCCCCTCCCTCTCATCGAACATTTACACACTACAACTTAAAAAAATATCATTAAAACAACATCAACAAAATAAAAAATAAACATTCTACGTTTCAACATTTATCTTGTATTGTTTTGCGTCAGTTTCTATTTACACCAATGCGAAATTACTTATTATAAATCCCCATTGTAAAGGACAAAATGGAGTTCAAGGCTGAATAGCTTATTTGGATGTATAAATTAACTTGATTTGTGTACTAATGAATTAAATTAAACGCGACCCAATAAATGTGACTTAGACATATCAAATACTAGTACTCAATAGTATCGTCTACAAAATATGTGAGATTGGGGAATCCCCCCAACCCCTCATTTGAATGCTAAACACCTTAATTGGGTCTACTTATGTGTAATTAAGTAAATTGAACCGCAACACAATAAATATGACTGAACATGGCATCGACTCGCTACTACTACTACAAAATGTTTTTATGTGTGCGAGATAGGGAATGGAGCCCCTGGTATCTAGACATCTTCTATACTCGATTGGACAGCGAAAGGTACGTGTATCTGGACACCTGCTGTACTCGCTTGGAAATTTAGAGATACATGTATATAGACAACTACTGTACCCGATTGGACACTTAGGGATAAATGTACAATATTTATCTAGACAACTACTGTTACTCGATTGGACACCAACAGGTACATGTATCTGAACTAGTTTACTCGATTGGACGCCGACAGGTACATGTATCTGAACTAGTTTACTCGATTGGACACCGACAGGTACATGTATCTGAACTAGTTTACTCGATTGGACACCGACAGGTACATGTATCTGAACTAGTTTACTCGATTTGACACCGAGAGTTACATGTGGGTTTATGTCTGGATAGTCGCACTGTAACGCCCTTCTGCGATAAATCGCTTCCATGGCAGAAGTAAGTTCATGCAGATATAACTGGTTTACTTATCATCAAGATCATACTAACAATTAAAATTTGATAAATGTATTATTTTCAACTACAAATCTTATATATTATTGTTAAGTGAACAATGAATCGGTGTCTTAAAAGGATTGTAATACTACCTGGTGTCATTTCAAGAAATATATTACCTACATTATGTATATCTAGCAAATGAATAATAATATTAGTAGTTTCCTAAAAACATATCTAAATATGAATAATCTGGACTACGGCAGCAATAGCAGTTATCATATAAGTTTTCAATCGTTAAAAAACTTTTATAAAATATTCATACATGTACAGGAATATTACAACTTGACGCTGAAATATTATCTTTGTCACAAACAGAAGCATAATGTCAACAAATTCACTGTATATATAAACAAACGTAACAACAATTAGATACAACATTGTTTTGAACAGTAAAGTGTGAAATGTAATAAGTCTTTGTAAATCAGATAACTTAAAAAGGGATTGTCACTTAACACAATTGTTAGCTTTTTAAAAACATATTTTGCAAAATGTCGGGAGAATTTTAATTGTAAAATATTAATATAATAAAGGTTTAGATCTACATGTGAAAAGGTTCATTAATAAATCCTGTATAAAAATGCAGTGTTGGCTCTTGAAATTTTTTTGGTTTATCATCGTTGTGCCTGACGTCAAAATTGGACGAGATAGAAACGTTTTTCATTTCTTATTCTAACAATGACGGTTAGAAACATGTCTGCAGAGACAAAAACCTCCTTTCTTTTGCAATGGTCTATCGTTCGTAATCCATCGTCCATCTGTATATTCAAACCTGTTAGCGATAATTAGGGAGGGAAAACCGCCTTGTGTCATCGTGGATTTTGAACATGAAATGATAGAATTAATAACATGTAAGACTTTTGCTTTAAGCTTCATATAAGCGCCCGAATATTTGATAGAATTGTTGTAAAGTACTGAAATTGATAAAAACACAATGGCATTGAATCATGAGGCGGACTAATTAAATAAAGAAATCATGAAACAATGTACTATAAATCTCTTTATACGGTCAGCATGTTCTTGTAGGCGCTGAACGAGTATGTATAGAAGATCAAAACTCCCACAAAGTACATATATAGCACTTTGTGGGAGCCAAACTATTTACCTTTACTTACAACGAAGCCTTCTTCATCACCTCAGAAACGGAAACCCTGGACACGAAATGTGGGACCATTTTATATCAGGTCATTTGGTATAGTATATCAGAATTAATGCTTTTAATACCCAAGTCATTTTCATGTATATCAGCCTATATATAACAAAATTGGCGGGTAAGTTGAATGAAAGTGTTGGTTATGTACGTATACAACAGGAGAAGACATAGCACCATAGGTGTATTTTACACGGGTACTTCATGGCTATTGACAATGACATTGAGACGTTTTGCACGCTTGAAATGAAACCCTATCTCTATCAGACTACATTTTACATGTATTTAGGTACGATTTCTCTGTTCCCATCTCATCATCAGCGTCAAGACCGAGATGGCTACTTATAAAGTATATACGAGAGAGTTCGAATCAATTCCTTGGGATTTCATCCACAAATTTTATTTGACTCTTTTACCTATAGCTAGTATTGTTATAAAGGACAAGACAATGTTGAGTAGCACACGAATATTACCTGATATTAAATCTTGTTTGAGGACAAAAAGGGTTAACTGTTAATGTAATTATAAATATTGTAAGTGTATTATATACCTGTCTTCACTACTTCCGTTATAATCATTCAAAGATCTTGTTTCGACCAACGTATGAACTTATTGCATATCCCCTCGTCTTCAGCTTTTTTGTAGGTCCAATTTTTTCCACTATTTGTTACCTGGATTTTTACAAAGTAGACGGACCTTAGCATCGATAACGCGTCCTAGAATTTACCGTTAACATAAAAAAATACTACTCGAGCGCATTTTAACGCATATCTTATTCAATTTATTTTGTATTCATTTATTGTGAAGATACGTCGTTTTCTTCCCTTCTTTTTATTTATTATTTCTTTATTTTATTATATAATTATTCTTTTAAATTTTTTTCTCTCGCTCACTGCAAGGTAAGACTACGAACTTTCGAAAACAAAACGTTCATCTTTTGCGTGTCACAGGCTTAGACAAAATTGATATATTTTAAACTGACCAGTTATATGAAGTGATCTCGAACTTGTTCAGGAGAGTTTTGAACTACAACTATTGTGTTATCAATTCATGATATCCTACCAGTACGTCATATCTATTTATTGTGGAATATATTATATTGTTTGTGGTATAAAGGTTTATTTAAGGTGTTTTAGTTTAAGGTATTATCTATATATAGTGTGTTATTGTACACCGACACATTGGCTAAACGCTGTCATGTGTGTTCCATTGTTTGTTATTTCTACATAACTGTACATATTTCTTCCGGTTGGTAATAAATTTAGTATATAGGTCTCTGGTATAGTTGATGGGAACACCACAGGACTGATTGTGTTAATGACTGAAATGGACAGCCAGAATAATCTCCTTATTTGTATCCTGCTGGTGATTCAGATCGCAGGTCAGTACCATCATATCTATAGAACAGGAACAACTGCTAACATTCTGGGTTCTATTTAATATAAACTACGTGACGACCAGGAAGTATATCGAAATGTATATATCGGCAGTACGAAGGGGTAACACCCTAACATACGATTCGTCTTCCTACTTGTTTTGCCAGCTATTTTCATGATATGAAATTTTGTAGGCTGAAGGTATGTAGTTCAGTGTATATTATTCTGTAGGCTGAAGGGGTGGTGATTCGGGGTAAGTAGTTCAACAGATTCGAGACTCGCGGGTTTCCAAGTAGGTCGCGAATCTTTAATCGATATTTCATTAGCATAATCTAAAAAAAAAAGCAATGTATTAAATGCCAGAATTGGACATTATATCTGTCTCTCACGAAAATGCAGTTGTGTTTTTATGTTTGTTTTTCAGATACGACCGGGAGTAAATGCTCAGATGCTGCAGACGTAAATAATTTACCGTGTAAGTCACCCGCAGTTACTCGAGGAGCTCTTTCAGAAAAATCTGTAGTCGGTATTTATATGACGATGATGATCATAATGACCAATTAGGAGACGTTTTCTTTAAATTTAGAAACAACTCCGATGTTGATAGCATGCTTCAACTAGCAATCACCTGTCTCCCGACCATCTTTTAAAAAAAAACATCATCATTGGTAAATTCGTGTTGCTGAATGTAGAAAATTTGATTTGGTTCGGTGCTTGAATACCGAACGGACACGTCCGAATACTAAACTTATATATGTACATTACATCAATAACGGATTAAAATCTACGAGTTGTAAACCTAGACCGTTTCACTTATATAGTTTTTAGCAGCCTTTCTTTTTATATCCTGTGTAGTTTCACCTATCCCGACACATACTTAGTTATTAATAAAACACTGAGATAAAGAAAACGCTTTGTGATCAATAAAATACTTAGAAATCAATAACACAGTTAGTGATCAATAAAAAAAGCTTAGTGATCAATAAAAAAAAAGCTTAGTGATAAATAAAACACTTAGAGATCAATAAAACACTAAACGATCAATAAAATATTTAGAGATCAATAAAACACTAGTCGATCAATAAAATACTAAGAGATCAGTAAAAACATTTTGATATAAAAAAAACACTTAGATATCATTAAAACATTTTGAAAATAAGAAAATCAGTTTAATATCAAAAAAACACTTAGAGATCAGTTGTCGTGTACTTACCGTAGGCCTGTGGTTTTTCACCGGGTACTCCGGCTTTCCTCCACCTCCAAAACCTGACACGTCCTTAAATGACCCTGGCTGTTAATAGGACGTTAAACAAAATATATCAAACCAAACTTAGAGATCAATAAAAACATTTTGATAACAATATAACACTTAGAGATCAATAAAACACTAGACGATCAATAAAATACTTAGAGATCAGTTGTCGTGTACTTATCGTAGGCCTGTGGTTTTTCACCGCGTACTCCGGCTTTCCTCCACCTCCAAAACCTGACACGTCCTTAAATGACCCTGACTGTTAATAGGACGTTAAACAAAATATATCAAACCAAACTTAGAGATCAATAAAAACATTTTGATAACAATATAACACTTAGAGATCAATAAAATCAATGGAGGTACATTTAAAATACATTTGCGTCCTAACGATTGGTCATCAGAAATCATTTAAACTATAAACATTGTTATTGAAATATTAAAAACCCTATCAGAATAATTACGAGTGATGCACGTGCAACAAATCGGTTAGTAAATATTGTAAAAATATTAACTTATTGAATAATAATAAAAAAAAAATAATTAATAATAATTAAGATACATCAACAATCTATTCTTTGGAATGACTTTAATTAGGATATCCAAACAATAATTCAAATTAATGAGAATAGAAATTCATCCTTTAAATTATTTATCTGTTCAATGCTATTGCCAATATAGTTGTAAATTGTTTTATAAATGCATGGATGCTATACCTGGAGAATACACAACCTAAAACGTGAATGACATTTGATTCCCTGGCTCATTTTAATCGTAGATATCCGGATGTGTGAGGACGGCAGCGTTACGTCAGACAGAGTGATACTGGACACACACCTGGCCGGGGAATAAGGGGAGACAACTTGTTCGTGTAGTGTTGACTCTACATACATCATTAATATATACATAGAATATTACGGTAATGGATTGAACCCAAATACGTCCGGATGTGGTAGTGAAGTTGTAGTTATCGATAATGGATTTAATTACATAGAAGGACACTATCAATGTAAGACGTCTCCGGTGGTACCCGTTTATATAAAACCAGTGACTATAACATGGAATGGGACACTTGGTGGGGATTCAAAGTACTGTCTCAATATTACAGGTAAGGAAAATCAATCATGTTTTGTAATACATCACCAATGCGTTGGTTTATTCAAAACAACCGGGAAATAGAACGACATCAATGCTTATTGTACTTATTCATGTACATTTGTAAGTCCAGATTGAATGTTTACAGTAAAACAATAGATATGTCAATTGTATGTCATAAGTATGTATATGATCACCACTTTGCAAATGGAAACCCCAAACTCTTTTTTATTTGATTTTTTCAATATACTGTATATAACAATTATCAAAAGCATGATAAAACTATCGAGCTTGACTGAATCATGGTGTGGAAGCATATGTCATCTTCCCAACGATGCGTGTAGACTGTCACTTAATACTTTGCTTTAACCGAATGGAGAAAAAATCTTTATATTCACTTCAAATGAAGGTATTCCTATCATATCGCTAGTAATATATAAATAATTGTATATGTATCAAAAACCTGTTACAAATGAACAAATTCCGCCATGCTCATTTTGCAATTTTATTTGTGTTTTAAATGCATTTAAGATTGTCACGAATTAATTAATTCCGTCTCGTTCGTTATGTATATGGACAGTATATGTAATTGTTATAAACCAATCAATTCACGAAGGCGTTGATAATGAATCTAGAACCATTCCTTTTTCAGGTGTTGTAATTCTACCTAATACATCCTTTACTATGACATGTTTTAAACCCGATACTCCGATGACGTCACCACCACCATCACCAGCACCACCAATATCAAAAATAGCAACCACTACAACGAAATTTACAACAGGTGTCAAACGAAGCACAGACACTGAGGAAACAACAATGTCAATTCAAACATCACAAGCCAACACACCTGGTAAGCTATGGGAATCAATGAAACCTTGTCTGTGTCCGTGAAAATTTGTATCATATATGGGTTATTTCTACGGACAATAATTAGAAAATCAGTATTTCAATATTGCGTTAAAGATTAGATCGGTCCCACTGTGTGGTTCAATCCCGAAATTGTTTTAGTTTCTCAATAGACCGTTACATTAACCTGATATCCCGGAATGTTGTGTATGTCGTAAGTTTGTCCTTGGGCAGCACATTAACCTACATTTTATATGTTTTTTAAATGAGTTCCAGAAAGTTCCTGTTATTTTGATGAAAAGGAATACGTGTATTTACCAGGTAAGCATTATTTCATTTCCGTGATAGATGCTCTAGTACTTAAACGGTAACGGAGAATAGTTTGTAAATGATGCTCGCTTGTAAAATACCTTCACAACATATGAAGTGTACATTGTATAAACATGAAATCTGATAGCTGGTTTCATAACAGAAAACCAAACAACCCCATGCTTTTAAATGACAAGTGATAGGTGATATTATGACATTTTCAATTCTGTATCAGATGCTGATTGGTGTACATTCTATTTAACATTGAATTGCGTTACCATCGACATAACAGTTATGAAACATAGTATTGCACGGTCACGCGAGGTTTCCGTGACGTTTCGTAGTTTTAGTCTATCAGATTTTTCGGACATGCAGTATGATGTTATATCAACGGTACAATATTTATAACGCTTTTATAAATATTATGGAATGAGATGCAACTATATGACATAGGATCGTACATTGAAAATTGCACGGGGATCTGGTTTATATACCAAAATGTAATGAAACAGCTCTGATAAAAATATCCACCCCGACCTGTCCTCGGTCGATATTGGCTATCTTCGCCCAATAAATAATCATATCAATAGAAACAAAGTGCTTTAATTACAATGCATTATTATGAATATAAACTGCATTATGCTTATATGTTTATATATTTTAAGAAAAAAATGTTTATTATGCAGAATGTGTTATTCAAAGATAATTATCTTTATTCCAGTCTACGCTTTAGCTATAATCATCGTTTCCATGTGTCTGGTATCGCTTTACGCAGTGGTTGTCACATTCCTCTATCTAAGAAGGTGAGTGAAAGAGAGGATAAAGCAGCGAACTGGGTAGTTTGTCGGTTGTTAACGAAATGTCTTCGCCGTCGCAATAATTATATTAGAATTATTATCTGTTCAAGTGCGTGTTACATGTATGTCAGCATTTCTCGGTCAGGAGGATATATATAGTGATGTGTGTTTTTTTTATAATTGGTGGTTCCTCTTACAGATATTTGAATTCCGAGAAACGACCTAACAATAATCCACGATCCGCAATACCCGATGAAGGAGGCTATGAAAACATGCCAATACCATCAAATACAGAGGGGACATACGAAGGTTTAGAATTATCTCAGGTCAATTTTACACCTAACACGTATGATGACCTCGGGAATTCAGGCACGTGATCATATGCTCAGTTAAAGTGATGACCTGTGTCATTCGACCTCTACGGATGTATTAGCCGGGGCAGCATGGGATTTTGCGATGATTTTATTCGTCGACCTTACATCAAAGCGCAGTCCCGGATATGTATAAAATCGATTTAAGTTGATACATTATTATTTTTGACTTCCAGAAATTATGTTTGACGCTTCAAAAGTGTTTTGAAAGCGATTAGGTGTAAAATATATTTCTCCACGAACCCCGACATATCTGTACTATACCGTAATATGTTCCAACATAAACTCAGACATTAACCCTGACAGAATGTGGTGTACTTCCATATTGTAATATGTTTCACCAAGAATGTCTACAATCAACTCGGACATTAACCCTGACAGAATGTGTTGTACTTCCATATTGTAATATGTTTCACCAAGAATGTCTACAATCAACTCGGACATTAACCCTGACAGAATGTGTTGTACTTCCATACTGTAATATGTTTCACCAAGAATGTCTTCATAAAGTCAGACATTAACCCCGACAGAATGTGTTGTATTTCAATATTGTAATGTTTTCCAGAAATGTCTACATATACTAAATGTACTTGTTTGCACTCGTTATTACTATATGATCAATGACATATATATAATCTGTAAGAATGTATACATGTAACTCGTTCACATAATTATCATTGATTAATATCCGTTATTGAAATACGATTGTAGATACATCGTATTGTGTACAATGTCCACTTATATAAAGCATTTAATGCATTCTATTGTTTATTTTAGTTTTGTGTGTAAAGACCCTGTTTAACGATTATTTTGTCAATGTCTCCATTAAATGCTCATTATTTGTAGTTTGTCTGGTCAAAAGAACAGTGAGCTACCTACATTTATTTGTACCTGTTGCCATTACGTCGAAATGTCCCAGGAATGTTTTCGATTAATCGGTTTGTGGTCACCATCCATAAATAATTTGTTTTCTTGGCCACTATTTGATTATAGATGGTTGGTCAAATCGCCTTTCATCTATGGTTTATCCGTTTCCAAACAGATCTTGTTGGCTATATTTCTTAGTAGTATCAGAGTGATATTTGAGGCCGGATCGACCTCCGTTTATACAAAATTATTCCCCTTCATCCAAAAATGCATCAGCCCAGATTTGGTCAAAATCCGCAGAGCGTTATGATGAAAAGTTAATTGATGCACGACGTGTCATATTGTCCACTCACTGGTACTTCGGTACTGAAAAGTATTGGAGTAAATTTTCCGTCAATAGTACCGAAAATATCGGCAATCTATAGGCATACGTATCAATTTACTGTGTATAATTCGGTCGACAGCGAGTCCGTGATCTGGTTTCCTCGAGTTATACCTTTGGTAATGAGTTCCAAGTAGGGTACTCTGCTGATTTCAATGATAGACAAATCTAAATGCTGCTCAAGAAGCATAACTGCATCAAATGCTTAGCCCATCCCGATTTGCTCTTTTGAGCCCCACACTTCCACCTTCATGTAGGGTAGACAGTGAGCTTATGTTAGTTTTAGGTGTAAATTTTTGCTTTTAAAATTTTATAATATTGTAATATGAGTCGAGGATAGACATCACAGCATTTCCCCTCTATTTATATATAATTCTATAGTTCTTGTATTAAATTAGTACATGGTGATTTCATATCATATCTGACAAACAAAGAAAGAAAAGAAAAATCATTATTTTAGGGCCTTTTATTATTCATTACTCTGATAAGTATAGCCGGTGATCAAAAATTAAAGCAAAGCGCTAATATTCAGCCCCACTTGTCGAAATGATTACTGAAAACATTTGTGAGAGTGTTTTTATATTTTATATACACATATACTGTTGACATGCAATGGAAATACAATTAAATATTCCGAATATCTTTAATGTTCCACATCTCGTCCTTTATTCCAAGGTGTCCATATTACAACATTCTCGGAGATGAAGTTTGAAGTAAACTTCGATATCGGACACTTCATAATCCAACGTTTGTTGAAGAAAAAAATCCATAACACACGACTTTGTTTTTGATCATCGTTTTCGCCTGAAACATAGAATACACATAACATTTTACATTCAGAAACAATGTGACAACAGTTATAATGGTCTTTGTATGTCTAGATAATGATTTTAACAGCTACATTAATATACCAAATCTAGCTCCTCTTTACACCAAATTGTCCATCTAGCTGTCAATATCAGGACCAGAAACAAGAGTGACTGACTTACAATTACAAGAGTACTACAGAACGAATATATATATATGGTACACTTAATGGTGATACAGCCGATAAAATTTCACAAAGATTAGTTATAAAAGATTAAAAAGTACAACAAGAGGCCATATGGGCCTGCATCAATCACTTGGTATTCATTCCTTCGTTAATTCTCTTTCGTTTTGTTAATCAGAACCTTGCTCCAGGCCAATTTAAATGTCATTCATAAATTCCGCTGTTTTAACAATAACTATTTCATAAATAATTGAATCAAAATGCAGTTCACGGAAAAACAACTACATATCATGATTATAATGCAAGCCAAAGATCGGCTAAAAATGTAGATGACTGACAGCCGGAAGAAGCTTTTTCACATACTCCCGTAAATTCTGACGGGTGTATAATAAAAAGCAATAACTAAAACCAAACAAATCAACAATACGTGATAGTTTTGAGATGTGTAAAATTAGAAATTAGCTACAAGGTTAGGTTTTCTCAGAACAAGTTTTTTGTTAGAACACACAGACATGTTTATGCTGATTCCAGGATATTCCTCAAATTTTCTTTTGGAGGGGTATTCATTGTATTAGCTGATTCCAGGATATTCCTCAAATTTTCTTTTGGAGGGTATTAGCCTGTCATTTTGATTTTGTACGTAAGACTTTTGACCAGCGATATGAGAAGATCACTGATTATCTTTTCCAGTTATCTGTATTTGAGGAATTATACTCCTAAACAAACCCCAGGAATATGCAATTGTCTTACAACTATATACTCACCAAGTGTATTTTCGGCGAGCTCCCTCCTGTCCAGGCTTGTCTCGCTCTCGTCTCCTCGGATCCTCTGTCAGAAGTCCAGCTGTATAACAGAAAGGTAAAGATCATGAGATACATGGCAGAAGTCCAGCTGTATAACAGAAAGGTAAAGATCATGAGGTACATGGCAGAAGTCCAGCTGTATAACAGAAAGGTAAAGATCATGAGGTACAAACACAATTTAACTCCACATCACGTATCTACAGTTTAAATCTGCTCCTGACTATTTCCGTATAATTAGAAATCTGTATTTCACCAACAGAGGACCCTGGTTAGAAGAGTGGCCATCACACCTACCGATTGTCAAGCGAGTCTTTATGTCCTCACTGACGTATGCCGCCATGGCTTTGGAAATTGCCAGTCTGATGGCTCCTGACTCCGATGATTGTCCAACCTTAGATGTCGTAGCATAAACATCCACTTTTCCAAGAAGTTCACAGACTATCAGTGGCGTCATAACCTGCTCCCTGTCATAAAGAAAATAAAAGCAAAGTAAGGCGGACCTCACATATATAGAAATATCCCCTCTCATCAATGAAATGAATCTGTTAAGAGAGTTCATCAGCTTATATGCACCATGTTTTTGAAAGTGGTCAAGTGCGACTTTGACCTTTAGCTTTGACCAATGACCATCAAAATCTAATTGGGTGTAGAATTTCATACAGTGATGTTACGGTGTGAATAAGAAATGACTCTGCCCAGGGGTTCAATGCATACCTTGTACAAACTTTTTTATTTCATAAGTGGTTAAGTGTGACCTTTGACCTAAAAGCTTGACCAAAATCTTACCAGCTGCAGATATTGTGTGATATGATGTGAATATGAACTTAATCTGTCTAAGGGATAGTGTGTAAACAAGGTTATCACGGATGCATGCATGGTCATGATACAGGTGGTCTCCTAGAGATCTTGGTACCCACTATAAGGCAAGTATTAATGGCTCATTGCTACAATAGTTCCAGAGATATTGGTACCCACCATAGAGTGATATTTATTAGTCATATATTAAAAGTAGTTCCCGAGAAATCTTGATACCCACCATAGGGTGATATTTATTGGTTATATATTAAAAGTAGTTCCAGAGAGATCTTGGTACCCACCATTGGGTGATATTTATTGGTTATATATTAAAAGTAGTTCCATAGAGATCTTGGTACCTACACTTGCGTGATATTTATTGGTTATATATTAAAAGTAGTTCCAGAGAGATATTGGTACCCACCATTGGGTGATATTTATTGGTTATATATTAAAAGTAGTTCCAGAGAGATCTTGGTACCCACCATTGGGTGATATTGAATGGTTATATATTAAAAGTAGTTCCAGAGAAATCTTGATACCCACCATACGGTGATATTTATTGGTTATATATTAAAAGTAGTTCCAGAGAGATCTTGATACCCACCATAGGGTGATATTTATTGGTTATATATTAAAATTAGTTCCATAGAGATCTTGGTACCTACAATTACGTGATAATTTTGGTTCTATGTCAGATTTTCTTACTTTATTGTTTTTTTTGTCTCTATGTGTTATTGACAGGTTGTATTCACAAAACATGATAGCACTTTTGCTGGGGACAACTACAGCCACAAATAACTAAGTCAAAGAATAATAACAAAGACAGAAAATTTTAGGCAGATCCACGAGATGCTCGAGTGACCTTAAAATGGGTTCCCTTATTGAATCTAGTTACTGGACCAACTTCTCTATATACTCTGTAATACACGACAAGCAAGGATTATTTTGGGTTACCAAATCAATGGGTCATTTTCAAGAAAAATGCCTATCTGTAATATAATTTACGGGCCATTTAAAGGATTTTTCTTAATCATTTCAGGAAAATTTTGGGCCAATGGCCTTACAAGGAATATTAGTCATTAAACATTTTGACTGCTTTAACTATTTAAGTAGCAGCTTGCAAACTATGATTTTTCAACAGGCAAACTGTTGTCACCCAAGATTGGCCAAACTGTAATAATAAGTGTCCTTGCACTCCAAGCAAAAAGTGTTTATAATAACCTGGTATTTCTCAAGACAAAGCAGTAATTAGAATTGTTTGACTGATATTGTATCGATAGCAGACAAAGGTCCATTTGAACAATAAAACAACAATCACCTGAGAGTAATATCACTGAAGTACAAGATGTCTTTCCCATTGACATCAAATATTCCTGTCCCATTTATATACACCTTCACATGAGCTTTACAAGATTTCCGAGAACCTGAAAATAAAAGAGTGTAAAAGTTATCTTACTTGTGGAATGAAGTTTATTACCCATAAACTGTCTTCATAGTATAATAGTATTCAGGATCAATATAAATGACACAGCTTTGCAGGTAAACATCTATTGCAATACTTGACAAATTAAGATAGGGAAGGAATTGTATAAATCAATGTAACAGAAGAGGCTGATTTGTGTATTAGTAAGAACTAGAGAGAAATTGTTATTGAAACATTCTCTTCAAAGAGCTAAGTATGAGTATAAGCTATTTATAGTGGTGGGCACATTGTCAGAACATTGGTTGCTAATAACATACCTTCTGCTTGGTAATAGAGATTTCCATCATCATCAACTTCAGGCTGAAATAAAAATACAAAAATTATCATGATGTATAAGCTGGCATGAATGCATTCTAACTGTTGCCCGATTAATTTTCCTCATTAACTTAACAATTATTTGGGCTGACAGAGTTTTCTTCCCCTTCCAAAAATATCAAATGTGTGTTAAAACAGAAAGCATCCTAGAGTTAAACTTTTGCTAAAAATAATTATAGCTTAAGTTCAACACAAAGTGGCATAATTATGCCTAACTTGTGACCAGTCATGTGATGTCCAGTGTTGTAGTGAACATCGGTGTTCAGATCAACAGAGCCAAATTTACTTTGATACTAACTTCTAGGCAGATATAAATACCTACACAGCTATCAATTCCTTAACATAGAAGAGGTGCATTTGACCCAAACTCTCTGTCAATTTATTGGGAAAAGTGACTCATGTTAGGATTTTATTTCGTCATCTGGAACAACAAACTCAAACAAGGAATATACAACGGCACTCGCACTACTTGCATCTCAACAGGTAAGGAATTATTACGTAACTCCTGACCAAGCTCTTCAAATTTCATCACCACTGATACCAACTCTCAAATGACGAAGGTTTGACTCGTCTCCTGATATATACCTCTGTAGAATCCATGTCCCAAAAGCTTTTTTTGTGAACCTAAGAAGTGTTCATCCTCAAAGTGACCAATGACACTTCAAATCATGAATTTTTTTAACGTCATTCAAGCATTGGTAGAGAAAGCTGGTGGCTTCAATTATACCTCAAACCCTGACTGCTGAGGTAAATCCAAAATTCAGACAAATGTCTGTTAAATAAAGTGTAAACAGATGTTTATCGCTCATTAAATTCTATACTCCTGGAAATATCTTTTTCTTTCTTATCTTTGATAATCTTTAATGATTTCTGATCAAACGTGAGTTCGAACCAGCTTCGCTTGAATGTATTTTGGCAGAAGTGATGTTTCACAACAGATGAATAGTGGTTTGATACTACCTGAACGAACAAGGTCTTTAAAATAAGCATCAATTCAGTATTTTCTCTAAACCTTCTTTCTTGTCTCTCATCTAATTTCTCCTTTAAACATTTTCAAACAGATATGAAGCTGAAATTGAAGTGGTCGTTTTTAACAAGCCATGTAAGCCCAGATGCACTTCTTACTTATCCACTGGAGAAAATCATCTGTTACAAGAGACCATTTGCTTTTAAAAGTTTTACATTTATCTATTGCATTGAGAGAAATGACTTCTATTTCCCATCCTTTACACTGATAACAAAACTTACCGCTTTATGTTTATAAGAAACTGTTGATATCAAAGGTTTTCTGAATGACATCAGGAATTCCTCCTCTTGGTGACAGAGAGTGTGGTCCAGGAGTTTCTCCATAAGTCGGATAAAACGATTATACTGCAATGTAAATATATAAAATGTCATCAGAGACCATCAAACTTTCTGTATGAAAAAACAATTTTTGGTAAATTGTGATCATAAAACTAAACATTCAACACTTCCAAAATTTGTTCACATGTTGATGAAATTAAGCATAAAATTTAAAGACAATTTGATATTTTTTTGTTTTCTGCAATTAACGCAAAAAGCTGAATATCACCTTTTCTTAAAATTACACTACCTTAGAAATATAGACATGATTATTTGAAAGAGTTATTAAATTTTCCTATAAATATAAGCCAATCTGAATATCATGTCATTACCATCCCATAATTGATAATATTCATGGTAACTTGATGAAATAATTAACCATGAGTTTTCTTAACTTTGCTTTCAAATTATTTGTTCAATTAATGTGTAAATGCAAACTGTATGTTGTCAAAAACAGGAGGAAACAAAATACTTACATCTGTTTCATTAATATTTTCCCTTGTTCTCACTTTAAAGTCTTCGAAGTTCACCCATTCAGAAGTCATCACATTTCTACAATAGTCAATAACAGCCTTGAAAGTATGTAAAGTACCTTTAATCTGGGGACTGAAAGCCCTTTTCCCTCAGTTTTGATGGGATCTTACAAAAAAAAATGTCCATCCATTTTTATCAACATTGCAACCTACATTTAATCTGGGGACTTAAAAGCTCTTTTCCCTCAGTTTTGATGGAAGATTAAAAAAGAATAAATTTCAATCCATTTTTATCAACATTGCAACCTACACTGTATGACCATGGTTAGTAATTCTAGTTGTAACCTATATTTTATCACCCTCGCTAGTAATTCTAGCTGTGACCTACATTGTATGACCCCTGGCTAATAATTCTAGTTGTGACCTACATTGTATAACCCTGGCTAGTAATTCTAGTTGTGACCTACATTGTATGACCCTGGCTAGTAATTCTAGTTGTGACCTACATTGTATAACCCTGGCTAATAATTCTAGTTGTGACCTACATTGTATGACCCTGGCTAATAATTCTAGTTGTGACCTACATTGTATGACCCTGGCTAGTAATTCTAGTTGTGACCTACATTATATGACCTTGACTAATACTCCCAGTTGTGCGCTACATTGTATGACCCTGACTAGTACATGTACTTCAAGCTGCTACCTACATTTTATGACAGTAGAAGATAGAAGATATTCTATTTAAAATGATGCTGGAACAAGTAGTTAATCTGGTAAGGAGTTAAGTTAGGCTATCTGAGAGTACAATCTCCTTGACAACTGAAATATCCACTTTTCTATTGACTGTAGGGGTAAAACTGTACAATATACTTAAATGCAATCAATGCATTGATGTTGAATGGTAAACTGGGCATAGAGCAAACGCTGGTGAGGTTCTGTATGTGTTGATGAATTCTGGGTTCCTGGGTTCCTAGACTGGCTACCCAAAAGTATGTTGGATTGGAACCAATCAAGCGTTTATAGCATCTGATTGATCACATCAGAATCCGCATGAAAAATACAAAACCTATTGAGGTAGGCATAATGGTAACAAACACGTAACATCTATATGATAGAATATAGCATGAACAATGTAATTACCAAGCTGTGTTTACTTCTTTGGGAATATGTTTTGAACTATTTATCTATGAATAATTTAATACCTAGTTGCTTGTTGATATTTTCATTCACCATAATACAAATAACAAAAATTCTCCGTCATGCTAAGTTTTTGATTGAAATATGACCTATTCTTTCAACATCAATCACTGATTAACCAGCTATCCAGAGATCATTCACCTTGATCATGATTGTTCTAGCATTAACCCAGTTAATACAACTTGACTTTGACCTTAAGATTGGAGAAAATTTATTAATTCATAGAGAATTTCTTTTCCAGGTTTTTTCCTATAAACATATTTTCATTTTCTTAATTATCTTCTATCAAATATCTAAAATGATGTAACAAATGAAATCATGTTCAATCACAGTGTTTTGACGACTTTTTATAATCTCCTACACAATTTTCACTGTTACGTCAGGTATAGATTTTCTACTTGTCCCAGAAATCTCTGATCACTTACTGAGGAGGTGGAGACTTCTTTATAACAGTTTTACTCTCGACCATTATAGCATCTAGCTTCTCTATCTTTTGTACAATGTCCTGTCAACAGAAATATCAAACAATATACATATACAACAAGATGTCAACAACATTACATACAACAAGATCAACATGGAATATATACATCCTGTTATCAATACATTTATTATCAAATGTCAGCATATCATACTCTGTCAACAGAATTATAAAATGTTACTTAAGAAATAATTAATGATGATTCGTGTATTGTAGCAGGATATACAAGGAGGACGAGGATATTTTGCAATTAAGTAAAAGAGAGACTACCCCATTAGCCCACTCGGCTAAAGTAACTGTTATGTAAATGGGTGTAACAGCTGTGACTCACGGGCGTGAATTATTGAATTTCAATTTATACAATTTGTACATAGGTAATTTCGGTATGTTCCAACTATAATATCTCTTTCCAACCAAGTATTATTACATTTCTTTCCCCATCATGAATGTTATGTGACACAAGCCACACTGTTTATGTCTGTTGGTTTGGCAGATAATGCATATTATATGGTGTAATTATCAGGAAAAAATTTTAATATAACAACAATATTTGTATACAACTTTAGTTTGTGAAATCATTTTCTGACCAGATATAAATGTATGAATGTCATTGTAAATACTTTATATACTTACATGCATAAACTGGTAGTAATTAGGTCGGGTTGTGTAAAACAATGAATGAAAAGGTCGACCATCCCTACCAAACTGTGCCTCTGAAAATACAACAAAAAACCTTTGTTATTTAAATCATATGTATGTCATGATAAGCTCAGGTGGCCAACATAAGAACATCAAAGTCAAGAGGTAGGCTTATTGCCAGATAATGAAATTAAAAAGCATTTGCTAGCATATTTACTGAAAACAATAGACAATTCAATCATGTTACTCCAACATTGTCTTGTATTAATTGATGTAATGTCAGTAATACATGTGAGGGTGTACAAGGTGAGAGAAAAATAAATATATAATTTCTTGGAAGTGAGACAGGAGGAACTCAACCCTCGGGTGAGATTCATAAGCTGACAAACACTCCAAATTTAAGCCTTGTGTTTGTCAACCTAAGAATCTTCCATCTAGGGTTGAGATCCTCGTTTCTTCCTCAAAGGTTTTGAAAAATTTGATTAATCCCTCCTTGTGGTGTGGGAACGATTAAGGATTGTTGGTAGGTTATTTAGGTGAATAATGGTATGTTGGTTCACAGTTTAATTGTTGCTGTCATCCTCAGTCATCCGGCTTTGGGTCTAACAAAACATTTGTCTCCCTCGTCTGTGGTGAACAACTGTAACAGCTATACTTACTCTTTTTATGAGGAAGGACATCATCGGCTTCCTGTTAACATACAGAAATAAAAACACAATAAGTAGATTTTTCTCCCCATAAAAAAACATGATCTAATATTCAAGTAAAAATTATTAGAGAAATGTTCTTATAATTAATAAACAAACATCCAATTAATTTACAATTAAAAATACATCTTTCTTTCTTTAATCAAATATTTCTTGATAAAAAAATTCAGACTCCAAGATGTTACAGTTTTTGTTATTCTTTTTTGCATGTCCCCCCCCCCCCCCCCCCCCCCCCCCCCATCATGTAGAAATATAAATGCAATTTATTTACTATAATCTTTACAGAAGAATATCTTTTTTTTTTTTTTGGAAATGACTCAAAATGACTCAGACTCCTAGAATCAGGCTAATTATGTTTTTAAAATTTGGAGAATTTAAAAATAGAACCTATTAAGTATTAATTATATAAAAGCATATTACATTTTTATCAGTAAACCCTTATATAAATAGCCACTTATACTTTTACAAATCTTACCAATTTACTGTATTGATGATAATATTCATATATGAAACCCAAACAGTTTTGAAAATTAAATAATATAAATACTGTATCTATTTTTAGTAAATATGCATCCAGCTTCGTTAGGGGCCATTATCTATATAAGATCATTATACAGTCGGGCTATTAACGTTTCTTACTAGAGGTTATATTCTGTTTCTACCACAATACCCTGTGTTATTCAACTCTCAGACCATCAGTTAATCATTACAGCTGTTGATTAACAATCTGTTTATACCACACGTGGTATAAACTCTGTAAGCATTTTGATTGGCTAACACGGTGAACTTTGACCCAAGCTGCAATTGTTATTGACGTCATCAATAATCTTATGACGTCACATCACCGGGTCCCGGACGTCACCGGTACACTTTATTTGCATTCGCGAAATTATACTTGGCCACATTTCCCTTTGATTCAAGCTAAAGCTCATGTCTTTTGTAACTTTTAATCAAAGTACTGAAAGTACTGCAGGAGGCGTTAGTCGGATGTAAAAGGTGATATTTGAAATAAAGCAAGAATAGAAATTAAACTGATATCAACATGATGAAACATTTCCACTAAATTGTGTCAAGCCAACTAGACAAAATGGTTTTCACAGTCCTGATGAATGTAATGCTTTAGACTGTTCTGATGTACATAATGTTTTTAACCATCTTCAAGTTACAAACCAACTTCTACTTAAGTAGTTAAACATTTCTAATTTCAAACAAACCTTTTAAGAAGTTTAATATTTTAATTTTTTTTCAAACCAACTTCTACTTAGGTACATGTCGTTAACATTCATACTTCAAAATCAACTTTTATACTTAAGTAGTTCAAAATTTGCATTTATGTGTTTAAAACCAACTTATACCTAATAGGCCTAGGTATTAGAAAGGTCTAAACGATATGATACACATTTAGATACGCTATAACAATACACGATATGTATTGAAAATACATGAGTTTCTGCTTCTTTTTTGTTGAAAATGTGCAATGGCTTTCAATATCTTGTAAAAAAATTGCTTATTCCTTTCTATTTTGATCTTAGAATAATATCAAAATTTAGATTGACGACTTTTAAAAATTATTACTTTTTTATTCAGCAAAGACATCATTTTTTAAAGGACAATTATTTCAAAATTAGGTATTAATTCCATCTATTTTAATAGATCCAATAACAATAAACTGTGATTTGTAATTTGTTGTTTTTCAATTTACCACCAAGATGTAGACACTAGCCTATTAGGTACTGTATATAAATATAAGTCCCTTGGGGTGGGGAAAGAACCTGGGGCCTATTTTTGCATCAGGATTGTGTTCATCTCTTGATGCCCAGCAAAGCTATGTATGATTATCGGGTGGGGATCTGAATGGTTTCACAGATAAAACAAAAAGTAATCAGTCTTCAATTGTGGGAAAAGCTTTACCATTTTTACAATATTGAATCCCTAACCCAAAAGGATGCTAATAATCAAATATGATAGAAATCCATCGCCTCCTTCCAAACAATTAATTGTTTATATCAATTTAGCCAAATTGACCCCTTTTGGCCCCGCCCCTCAGCCCCTGGTGTCATCCCCACCATTTGTACAATTTTGAATCCCTACCCCATAACAATGCTACCAGAAAACTGTGAGAGATATCCATTGCTTAGTTCCAGAGAAGAAGTTGTTTACTTAAATTTAGCCAAATTGACCCCTTTTGGCCCGATTATCTGGCCCCAGGGAGATCAGCCCAATCATTAGTACAATTTTGAATCTTGAAAGAATTTTGATTTTTTTCCATCATTTGACCCCTGTGACATTGAATGAAGGTCAAAGTCAAAGATAAGAATAACATTTGTAGCCAGCTATACATGTTACAATGTGCCAAACATCAAACCTTCATGTGTATATAGATAAAAGAGTATAAACCTTTTATCTGCAATTTTGGATTATTTTTTAATTTTGGCTGGAAAAAAATAGCTTTATATTTTTCTTTTCCAAGTGCCATATCTCTGTCATTTTTCATCTGATGACAATAAAATATGCACATTCTGTTTCAGTGAACTAGGTATGCTCTTCCATATGAAATGAAAAAATACTCAATTTGATATTTTTATTTTTGACCTTCTTTTGACCCCATAACAAGTCTTTGACCTTGACATTCTCTGATAATATGCCATTGAGAAAAGTTAGCCCTGACCACATGCTAACCATTTCCCAATGAAAATGAAACAAATTATGCTAAAACAATATTTCCCATATAAACTATAGTAAAATGTATGCCCTTCCCAGGGGGAATGTGACACACAGGGGCCATGAAATTAACAATTTTGTTAAACAGCTTAAGAACCTTTTGTACACCATTCTGTGATATCTGGGTCTTGAGAAGAAGACCGACGCATGACGACAGATCAAATTATAATCATGATCGATGGTGTATATTATGAGCTGAATGTCAAAGGATTGTAAATGCTGTACATACAGTATTATAATTATATTATCAGGCAGTCAGCATAAATGTATGTTTCATATCTATAATATTAGAAGTTTGACGTTTTTGTACGATATATATAAACTTAATTTTGACACAACATTAAAGGAGTTAGTTACTTTCATAAATTCAGATGTTTTTTCTAGAGTTGACTAATATATAATATCTTTTCAGTCTAGGTCCCGATGACATTGTTAATATCAGTTGATATCTCCCAGACAATGAAACACAATTAATGTTCATACGAACCTTCATGATTTTTTTCATCACCAGGTCGGAACAATAAAATATGATAATGAGCAATCTGAATACCGGTAGTCAATATGAGATTTGATAGGATGCCTCTCGTCGGTCAACCACTCGCTTAGCTTCTTTTTGTAGGAGTCAATAATATATGTATGTGAATTAAACTCTCGCGATGTATGTTGCACAATGTCATAAGTGCAAAGAAATACATTGTCACTTAAGACGAAAAAAATCACACTTAAGTAGCAATAACACATAATAGTCAAAACCCTAATATATGTGATCAGTGATAAGAAACAGTACTTAAGTATTTTTGGTAATTTATCCTGAAACGGTCTTCCATATTTGACATCCCGCAGATTGTTGCTTGTATATATATAGTTTTAACAGATTTGAAGGTCAATATTTGAAAATACCCAAATGGTTATACATTTATTCATAACAAATAAAATTATTGACAAAAAGAATTTCATTTTTTTTCACACTTCTGGAGACCAATAAGGAGATTGGTGATTATTTTAAGGGATTTGTAATGTTCCCGACATGAAAATCCAACATGAATATTGATATTTGAGAAAGTCTTATATTATATGGATTTGATATCGATTGCCAATATATATATTAATCATATAACATGAAAACTTTATGAAAACAACAAAAATTTGTATTAATAGGGTAAAAGCAATTTGTATACATTTTGTTAATCTACAATTACTTTGTATTGTTTAAATAGCCTATGTAATACAAACATTTCACAGCTTTGTGCACATTACATGAAAACATTTGAAAAGGTTGAATAGCTGAATATTATATGAATAAAACAAGCTGGTTCAATAATTATTTTGCATTTCATATATATTCCGAGTGCGAGTGTAGCTACTGCAGTAAATCACGAAAATCCAGATCCTATATATTGTCTCTATCGTAACGTACAAATGACCACGACGACAGATGTGCCAGTTTTCTTAGTTTTAAAAACTAAACGATCAAATTCCATCACGCCATCACGTACAGATTCATGGATTTGAAATACATGAACTTCGATCGGTTATCGCAGTAGATATTGTGATTTTGTGGTCTGGCCAGGCTTGAATAACTTACCGTAAACAGTTTCGTCCTAAATAAACAAACACTTATTTCAGTGGGTCAACAAACAGATTTAAACTTTGTAAGTAACTTGCCTTTAATTCGTGTTGATAGATATTAATTTCTAGCGACAAACATCACACTTTGATGCTTCGTGTGAAGCTCGTATCCATAGTGCCATTTTGACCGAGTGCTCGCTCACTACATAGAAATCAGGCAACTATAGTCGATAAATGTAGGTTTGGAGTGAATAACACTTCGGTCCATAGACTATAGTGTGTATGACATTTCGTGGCATCACTA
Organism: Pecten maximus; assembly: GCF_902652985.1. Taxonomy (NCBI): domain Eukaryota; kingdom Metazoa; phylum Mollusca; class Bivalvia; order Pectinida; family Pectinidae; genus Pecten; species Pecten maximus. Next base: position 11,536,628 of record NC_047019.1, on the reverse strand, counting down.
AATATCTGACCAAATCTCATAAAATCTCGTGAAAACTACCAAGTTGTAAACAGAGGAAATGTTGTTAGCCAAAACCCTGGAGAGGATTATGAAAAACGGGAATTTGTTTGCGCATGGTTGTTATGCCATCGTTATTTCTAGTAGTTAAACTAGTGTCCCCTGTAAGGTAACGTCAGAATCTCGCAGTTATCTCCCTTCCAACAGTATTTTCAATATAAATTTGCAAAAATCGATGCAGGTGCAGATATTTACAAGACGTATTTTTTTTTGTTTATTCAAAATAGTTCCTGAAATGTTCACAACATTATCAGCATTATTAATACATTTCTGTGCACATCTACTTTGAATGACTGACTACAATGACGTTTGGAACTAAGCGAATCATTACCCCTAGTTACAGACATTACCACCAGAGGTCTCAAATTCCGAACTTCCGCCGAAGAGAAATTTATACTGAATATACATTTTTCATGTAATAGCACTTTATTTGCAGTCTTGATAATTTTCATAAATGCATATATATAGTTCAACTACATCATATATGAACCGAAAGAAACCGCAAAATGAACTGTGAAAGGAAATATAACAAAAACGAAAGTGAGAGATTGTGACGTCACAACTCGTAGGTGATTGCAATATGGCAGGCGTAAACGCCTCCATAAAAAATAACTTACTCGTGTGAAATAAATTCCATATCCAACCACTCGTTGTGTAACCTCTATATATACTATATCATATAATGTTGAGGATCTTTGCATATTCAAACTTTGATATTCAAACTCATTGGGAAGTTAAGGGTGGAATTGGCTCTGAATACGGAAGCTGACATTTCATGGGAATAAATTATCCCTACTATGTACTGAACATGAACCAGGGATGTGGTGCCCATTTTAAAGTTTTAAACTCACCAACAAGTAGGGGTGAGCTTTCTTGTCAAACATTCCAGAAGGCATGAGGTACTTGACTGCAATTTTGGCATGTTCCTTCGTAAAATCTTCATGATGAATGCCCATCATGTTGGCAAGATGTCGTCTTCCAATTTCATACTCGTATGTCAGATTTTCCTTTTCTTTTTCTGTAAGCATATAGCCAAAAAATAAAGTTATCAAAACTGTAGATAATAATACATTGTATTAACATATCCTTTCCATTAAAAACCTAATAATACATTTGTATATTATAACAAACATATTGACATATTAGAATATACTTTGCAGAATCCACAAAGTATATCTGATATGTCACATATAAGAATAATATATTTTGCGTAGGCGAAAGCTCTACGTACCTTTATCAAACTTTAAAACCTAAAAGCCAGGTGTCAAAGCAAACCCATATTAAGCCATGTTTAAAAAATATCACATTATGTATATCAATCCTAAGTTACTCTACGACAAGATATGCTAAAGTTCAGATTGACAACATGACAGTGATGTTCCCCTGTGACTGCAGATGGCTAAACTCAGATACATGTACAAACCATATTTGACAGCTGTTTCCAGATAAGCCTTCATAGCATTGCTGATCATCTTTGCCTTTTCTCCTGAGGCAGACTGGTTTTTCGGGGCATCTTGTTGCAACTTTGACACAGAAGAATGGATACCACACTGTAAAAGTCAAATAAATGCATGCTGAATACGATGATTAATAATATCATTATTCATGCAAATAAAATGTCACAACTCAAGTGTTTCCACTATGTATATTACCAAACAGTTGTGATAACAATAAGCATGGCTTTAATAACAAGACAGTCACGTTTTTTGTAAAGTCTGAAATAGGCCCTATCAGTCAGAACGAAGGAGACATGGTAAGATTCTTCGTACTACTTATATATAGGCTTAATACCTGCAAGATATAACTCTTAGTTCATCTGAAATGGCTACACCCTTACAAGTTTAAGTTACAACACTTTTATTGATTAATTTCATTCCTAAAATATTAAATTTAGACATGACTGGTGGGAAATCATACGGTAAAGAACATAATAAAAGTGGAAGTCAAAACAAATTCAATAATCTGCAATCACAAAGAATTAAGAAAACGTAATTGTATGTTTTGTAGCATGCCAGGATATACCGGAGGGGGCTAGTTCGTTTTTATACATCTGTAAAGTGCTAACCGATAAAACACCAAGTGTATAACATTTTAAATGTCACTGGTTGTAGTAAATAAGCATTAGTAAACTTTTAAAAAATCTAGCTTTATTTTCAATTCTGATTAAAGTTTGCAAGCATAGATCTATTATATTACACACGAAGATGAATCGATCGAATCTGGAAGCATTCCTCAACAGTCATTTACTGCTCAAGGCATAGGTGCTTAGCACGTTTACAAGTCCAAGACCGATTATAGACTAATATATCGATCGGTCTACGACTTATTTAATTAACGTAAGCGCACCTGCTCAAGGTTACCATAATTACGGTGGATGATTTAGGCCTAATGCTATTTTGACAACTGATCAGTAATTATATTGGCGCGTGTTCAAATTAAACATGAATATAGTAATTGATTAAATATACAAACTCTTGAGTTGATGCAGAGCTTCATTCCTTGTGTACTCGCTAAAAGTTTGAAGAGCTGCCTCCACGCCAAAGCTCTGGAGGCAGCCATATTTGTTGAATATCTTGGTCATGTAAATGCTTGACAAAAAGTGCATTTTTAGCGGGAATTTCAAATATGAACTCCAAGTGTGGTCTTACGATCAGAAGGTTTTTTCATTGATCTTTCTGAAATTTCATAGTAAAAGCTTCTTCTTGTAGTCTAGTTATGCTGTAATTTGTATTTTGAATTTTGAGACTTTTTAGAAAACAAAATGGCCAGCAGGCAGCCATTTTGAATTTCGACAGATGAAATTTAATATATTATTCAAAAAATGTTCTTCATGGATCATTTGAATTTGACAGAAATTTCTGAGTAATTTCTACTTGCACTCTTTTCTCGAATTTCACTTTAATAAGAAGAAAAGTTGAAAAAAAAAGCAGAGACCAGTCTTACATTGATTCGATGAAGATTCAATGATGCGTTTTCAACTCATGACAAATATTATTTTCTTAGTCGCTGTTCGTACGGAGCAGGCACATCAATCAATGCGATCTTCCTTCTAGTGACACTATTATATATATATATATACAATCATTTGAAAAATAGTGCCAAGCCCCTGTGGTTTATGGCTATCATCGCGAGTGACGTTATAATTATCTCGTTATTCCATGGACATCGCCGACAATGTTTAATTATATACACATCCGTAAAATCTTCACACATCTTACCATTTAAGCCTAATAAAAACACACGAGATAACATATCAGACCCTCGACCCTCGAGCTGGACAATAAACTCGTACTGATGTTTGTAAATGACCATTGAAGATGACCGCGGACACTCTACAACCTCTCTACCGACACATACGTGTAGATAAATTTTATTGGTGAAATTATCGTCAAAGGAGAGACAGTCGTAAAACAATTAGAAGTTTAAAATTACATTGCACAGATCGTTGACAATCTCTTATAGTTAGATCTTGCACAACTTTGTCGTTAGAGTGTAATGCTTGGTACAGACATCTTCTAAAGGGCGTTTACCGCATTTGGTTTTATAGATACAGATTTTGACTGACGAACATCTTACTAGATGCTATAAGAAATATTTCATACATACATTTGCTGAAAATTACTTATCTAAGTGGAATGTATGGGATTTTATATACATGTAGATGGATGTTCACCATTTTTATCCTTGGCATGGACCTATACAGGATATCTGCTTCCGATACAGGTAACTACAAGGTTTTATTCTATCCGGATAAAAGGTTATTTAGATATATCTAATTCAATTAATGAAAAATTGATTACTGCTAAGTGATGTATAGACAAAATAATTGATATATATTAGATAAGAATAGTACATTTATATAAATGTGTATATATATATACGCATGTTATGTATTTTAATACGACATCAAGGTGCTCTCTACAAAAGAGCTATAGGGCCAGGTGATTTTTTTTTTTTTTTTTTTTTTAATGTTTTTTTAATTTTCTCGATTAAAAGGTCCATCTGTCATTGAGACAATTAACTAAATTCCCTGTTCATGAGTTGATTTTCCTTTATATATTTGATATATAGGACACAGGAACCCCTTATCCCTCTACATTGATATAGTGGTTTTGGTCAACACTATCACCGTTTAAAAAATGAAATGATAAAATCCGCCTAATTTGTGAAAAATGGCAAAATACTTACGGTCATTCTGAATTTCATACATACTTACTGCTCATTTACACTCTATCCACTGTGTGTGGCTTTAGTTTGTCATATATTGATAGAACAAAGGCAATGTACATATCTCATTATATCATTTGACATTTCTTTCAGTTGTTTCAATTTCGACAGAAATTCTTCACTTTTGCCCACATCATCAATGAAAACACTATAAGTAAGCTATATATTGTTCTACTAATTATTCGACATTATAATTGTGAATTCATGATTAAATGTGCTTTTCATAAGAACCCCTTAAAGATGGACGGTATTTACCTTTAAAAAAATATCTAAGTGGTGGGAACTATCAATAATCGCGGTTTGCTGCGATATAAAATATGGAATTCGACACGGACTCAAAATATCTATAGATAGCTAGATAGCACGGATCTAGTCAGAAAGAAATTATGACCGGTCGCATAGCATACACTGCATAGGCAACTTGTCAGAATTAAGGCAAATTAAGGCGACTATAATGTTAAAAATCATTTGCAGAAAAAGATACAAAACGCCATATTTACCAAGAGTTTTTTTTACAAAACGAATACTTTCTATTCGACGGAAGTAAATGATCTAGTTACGTGACGAACGATACGACCCATTCGGCTGTCTTCGGAATGTTTACGAACAACAACTCCGAAAATATGAAGAAAAAAGTTGGCAGTATAGAGTCGTGTATCGATTTATTATGGATATATCTAATTTAATTATCTATTGGCCGATCTCTCCGTTTCCTGAGTGCGAATTCGAAGATCTCAGTCGCTTTAATGAAACAAGTGCACATAAAATGGTAACCAATTTCATAGTAAAAATTGATTTTTCTTCGATTCTTATTGGAGTTATCGTCCTTTCAGATTTTATTTGGTTTTTGTATTCATAACAAATGGCAATACAATGCCAAGTATCCCACTGTAAGGAAATACCATTTATCAAAATAACTTATAAGCATGGAAACCCAGGGATTTGGTTGGTGTTGTTTTGTTTTAAATTTTAAATAAAACACATGCCACCATATTCGAACAATCTTTTAAGCTCACGTCCACCAGGGAAATTTCTTTATAAGACAGGAATTTATAACATTGACTGGTAAACACGTACAGGAGCGAGGAAAGAGTATACAAGCTGTATCTCACTACACGCCATAAAGGGGGGGGGGGGGGACTAATATCGGGATGGTTTCTCCTTTATCTTCCGCTCAAGGATATTTGGATAAACCAAGAGTGAGGCCCGATATACCCGGTACCCCTCTGTATGTTGATCACAGAAGGCAACCAAATGTAGGACGCCTGCATAAAGCCATCCTTAATGACCCTGGCTGGTTTTGTCTCCTTGACACTCGTCCTAATATGACCCTGGCTGGTTTGGTCTCCTTGACACTCGTCCTAATATGACCCTGGCTGGTTTGGTCTCCTTGACACTCGTCCTAATATGACCCTGGCTGGTTTGGTCTCCTTGACACTCGTCCTAATATGACCCTGGCTGTTTTTGTCTCCTTGACACTCGTCCTAATATAACCATGGCTGTTGATGTGTCCTTGACACCCGTCCTATTATGACCCTGGCTGTTGATGTGTCCTTGACACCCGTCCTAATATGACTCTGGCTGTTTATGTATCCTTGACAACTGTCCTATTATGACCTTGGCTGTTGATATGTCCTTGACACCCGTCATCATAAGAATAGCTGTTCCTGTTGGTGTCTTCTTGACTTCCAACTTCATGTGACCCTGGATGTTGGCGTCTCTTTGACACACGTCCCAATATGACTCCGGCTGTTGGTGCCTCCTTGAAATCGGTTCTCATATGACCAAGGCCGTTGACGTCCTCGAATAATCCTATATGATGATGTCTCCTTAACACCTATCTTTTTATAACCGTAGATGTTGGTGTCCCCTTGACACCGGTCCTCATATAGCAATGGCTGTTTTTGTTGGTGACTCCTTGACTTCAATTCTCATATAGCCCTGGCTGTTGGTGTCTCCTTGACACCGTCATTAACTGACCCTAGCTGTTGGTGTCTCCTTGACACCGTCATCAACTGACCCTGGCTGTTGGTGTCTCCTTGACACCGTCATCAACTGACCCTTGGCTGTTGGTGTCTCCTTGACACCGTCATCAACTGACCCTGGCTGTTGGTGTCTCCTTGACACCGTCCTCAACTGTCCTGGCTGTTGGTGTCTCCTTGACACCTAACCTCACATAACCCGGAGTGATTTTTTAGTATTGGTTTCTCTTTCACACCCGTCTTCATATGACACTTGCTAGCAAACGAACACAAATCGAAAACATAAGCGATACTTGCTCCTCGTTGCATGGCGATCAATATGGAAGGGTTACATAGAGAAACATAGCCGACATATTCCAAACCTGGTATAATGAGCCAGGAGAGATGCCATGTAAACAACATATATCAGAGAAAATTCACTACTATAAAACTGGTCTTAAATGACCCAATTCAAGTGGACATTGTCCGTAGATGACATTGTGTTGATTACTTGCAGCCCATAGAACATTAAATTTATGATACCAAACTCATAATCCAGAATTATTTTATGTATTAATGTTTTCGATTTTTCCACAGGAACCATCCACACTAAGTGTTCTCTGGTCAATTTGCCGATGGTTTTGACCTGTGGTCAGTCTGAAGTTATCTATATACACCAGACGACCTTGACCGATTGGCCAGGATCAATTTCGGCGTCCACGTGTGAACTTCCCATTTGTAATCAATACTGCCGTGCATCTACACACGATCATGATACCTACTTCAATGGCCGGCAGACGGCACAATATACATTTTGGCGGGAAGGTTTGATTGGGCATGACTATCTGACCGGAAATTGTAATACGTCATCTTCGTCGAGCTTGGTGCACGTTCGATACGAATGTTTGAAAGGTATTGTGTTTTACATAGAGGCATACGAATGAAATAAATGAATAAAAAGAGTTCCATTCAAAAATGACAACTGAACTATGTACTAAAAAAGTGAAACACGTCATTGAAAATACACGAAAACAATGTAATTATTAAACAACTGTTATGTCGGATATTATATTTTTCTTCGCTTACACGATATTTTTTTCTTCTCCTTTTTGTTGAAAATATAATAAACAGTGAACAGATTAAACAACGTATGTAGCAACACCGAGATTTCGGATGTGACATCCGGGTTCCTGACGAGTCCAGGATTTCCAAGTTCACCAACGTCACGCCGAAATGGCTGCCAATGCGAAATAAAAGCTTCCGATAATGGCATAGTGACCATGACAGCTATTCTCATCAATCCAGTCCCTACTAACCTTCAACCAAGATGGACATTTGAGGTTATTGATGGAAAGGGTAATACGTAGTTATGTTATTTTATCTCTAACTCGCTTAATAATGTTCTCGGTGTTCATGTAAATTATTATTGTAAGTGATATATTATCTGCCATTTTCAAATCTGCGGCATTATGGAAATTTAAGATATATTCCTGATCATTTCTGCAAAATATCTTTTTTAATTATACTCAAGGATCGTTCCAATTATGTAAAAGTCTTTCAAGAGGTTTTGTCCGATTCTGACCGTTTCTAATTCTTAAATATGACTTTAATTAACATCCCACGTCCCAGTAAAAAAAAGCGTAATAAGTACACAATGTACTTAGTACATTATTTTGTTGATCTAATGAATGCTTGACACACACATTGAATTCAAAGCATATAATATTAATGTATAATCAAAAGAGTACATTAAAACTGAAAAGACTTACTCAAATAATCATTTTAAAAAACTACTTTAATTATGCTTAAAAGGACCCCAAATCCACCGAAAACGTAACTTACCAACAAATATTTTTAGTGAGTGAATATTTTAACAGGAACAGTTCAAATCATGGATACTGAAGCTCTGTTTACAACAACTGTCGATCTTCATTCCTCGACCGAGATAAAAGTGAAATTTTCTAGTTCCGGTGACACAACTGGAGTGCGCACTCATTTAACGTCATATCCCAGTGGTTTCTGGGTAAAATACACAGGTAAACGTGAACATATACTGAAACTTTGTAAGAAAGTGGGGATAGTATTATAGTAAATGATTTGCTACAATGTTGCATGTACAGGCGTTTAAGGGGTGGGGGTGAGGTTGGGGTCTGCTGGTTGTGTTTAGGGAAGGGGTCTAATATTATTAAAGTTAGCAAACTAATGAATATGACTAATGTCAAAAACTAATGAAAATGTGTATTTTTATCAGATTAATTAATAACATGATTTGTCCTCCTTGATAATTAAGAATGAAAAAATATTTTGTTGTGAAACTGTGCTATGTATCATTGTAAATATGTTTTTCTCTATATATCATGTCAATATGTGAAAAGAGAATACAATGAATTTGAATTTGAATCGGAGCAAAGTTGATCCTGTTCGACATTTTTATGGCATTGTCTTGAAAGTGCTCCTTTTTGGAAGCTGAACTTCAAAGTATGACACATTTGTAAAGAATCCAAGATGGAGATAAAAATTAACAGGGCTTTAATTTGAAATTTATCGCTTCGCCTATACACAGTCCGTCACAAAAATCATAAAATGGTACCCAAGGTGCAGTATGGAAATGGGGGGAAATCAGTATTACCACCTATTAGATCGAACTTTACCAATAAAGAGTCCAAAAGGTTTTTTCGGGATGAAATCAATTATTTATACACATTTTATTTTTAAGTTGCTTAAAATTTTGGAAGGTGATAATAGAATAAAGTATGTAACCTTTAGTATTGTATAAAATATTTTACACCATATTTTTGTTTTCAATCGATCTTTATTACTCTTTAACTTAAACTGATAAAAATGTGTCTACCTTCAAAAACCTTCAATGCCAAACTGCACACATTGTGTGATGTCTTTATTAATTAGTTGAAATGAACACCTGTATGAGAAAAACGATTGATTGATTGATTGATTTATTGATTTGATAAAAGCAAATAATGGACTATCTGCTATCTATTATCATTGTGTAATGTTTGAAGTTTAAACTTGTACATATATTCTTAAGGACAGGAATATATAAGAGCATTCATTATTTTTGCAGCTTTTCCCATGTTTTCGACAATAACTCTTCGATGTTCTGCACCTCCTGATGAGAATGGCGTATCTGCAGGTATATAGAACCATATCTCCATAGCAATGGCCGAGTCAGAGAGAGGGGGAAGTCATATAAATATATGCACCGATATTTTACATTCATTTATACACTGTAACAGACGAAATACCTCCAACTAAGTGCGTATCAGTTAACAAAAATGCTGTTGTTTTATTACTTATAGGTACTATGATAAATCCATCGGGTCCCCTATACATCAGTTTTTGTTTTTTGTTTTGTTTTGTTTTTTGGGGGGAAAGGGGGGGGGGTGGCATCCCACCACCCGCACCCCCACCACCCAAAATTGCGCCCCCCTCCCCTCCTTCTCAAAATATTGTATCCGCCTCTACATAGGTATGATACATAAAGGTGTATCTATTATACACATGTATGTAAAGACTGTGAAAAGATATTGTAAAATAATGAAAATAAAACTCATTATACAATTGAATCATCCTTCCAGGTCTCTTCAGTAAGCTAAACTACATCTGGCGCATTTGCCACATCATTTCATCTTTTTTTTTTTTTTTTTTTTTGATTTTTGATTAATTTCAGAAGAACATGCAAGACGTCTTCATATTCCGACACAAGTATTAACGAGAAAAAGAAAGGCCAAGCACACAAAATTAACCCATATCCAATTTCTAAATATCCCGCCATGGATACTCCAGCTGTTACGTGTACTTTGTAGTTTTCGGAAATACCTGGAAAATTTGTCATGGCAAAATTGAAGATTTGTGGATAAAACTTAAACAATAACAACAACAAAACAAAAAACAAAAGAACTTGTTTGATCTTTGATGTTATAGCCGGGGACGTTATAGCCGAGTACGTTATAGGAGGGGACGTTATAGCCGAAGACATTATAGCTGTGGACATTATAGCCGGGGAAATTATAGCCGGGGACTTTATAGCCGGGGACATTATAGCTGTGGACATTATAGCCGGGGAAATTTTATAGCCGGGGACTTTATAGCCGGGGACATTATAGCCGGGAACGTTATAGCCGGGGACGTTATAGCCGGGAACGTTAAAGCCGGGGACATTACAGCAAGGGCATTATAGCCGGGGACGTTATAGCAGGGGACGTTATAGGAGGGGACGTTATAGCCGGGGACGTTATAGGAGGGGACGTTATAGTCGGGGACATTATAGCCGGGGACGTTATAGCGGGGGACGTTATAGCCGGGGACGTTATAGGAGGGGACGTTATAGCCAGTTACATTATAGCCGGGGACGTTATAGCGGGGGACGTTATAGCCGGGGATGTTATAGCCGAGGACGTTATAGCCGGGGACGTTATAGCGGGGGACGTTATAGCCGGGGACGTTATAGCCGGGGACATTATAGCCGGGACGTTATAGCGGGGGACATTGTATCCGGGGACATTATAGCCGGGGATGTTATAGCCGAGGACGTTATAGCGGGGGACGTTATAGCCGGGGACATTATAGCCGGGGACATTATAGCCGGGGACATTATAGTCGGGGACGTTATAGCAGGGGACGTTATAGCCGAGGACGTTATAGCCGGGGACATTATAGCCGGGGACATTATAGCCGAGGACATTATATCCGGGGACATTATAGCCGGGGACATTATAGCCGGGGACGTTATAGCCGGGGACGTTATAGCCGGGGACATTATAGCCGGGGACATTATAGCCGAGGACGTTATAGCCGGGGACGTTATAGTCGGGGACATTATAGCCGGGGACATCAAGCAGGGGACGTTATAGTCGGGAAATTATAGCCGGGACGTTATAGGAGGGGACGTTATAGCCGGGGACGTTATAGGAGGGGACGTTATAGGAGGGGACGTTATAGCCGGGGACATTATAGCCGGGGACATTATAGCAGGGGACGTTATAGTCGGGAAATTATAGCCGGGACGTTATAGCAGGGGACGTTATAGCAGGGGACGTAAGAGCCGGGGACATTATAGCCGGGGACGTTATAGCGGGGGACGTTATAGCCGAGGACGTTATAGCCGGGGACATTATAGCCGGGGACATTATATCCGGGGACATTATAGCCGGGGACGTTATAGCAGGGGACGTTATAGCCGAGGACGTTATAGCCGGGGACATTATAGCCGGGGACATTATAGCCGGGGACATTATAGTCGGGGACGTTATAGGAGGGGACGTTATAGCCGGGGACGTTATAGCGGGGGACGTTATAGCAGGGGACGTTATAGCCGGGGACATTATAGCCGGGGACATTATAGTCGGGGACGTTATAGGAGGGGACGTTATAGCCGGGGACGTTATAGCGGGGGACGTTATAGCAGGGGACGTTATAGCCGGGGACATTATAGTCGGGAAATTATAGCCGGGACGTTATAGGAGGGGACGTTATAGCCGGGGACATTATAGCTGGGGACATTATAGCAGGGACATTATAGTCGGGGAAATTATAGCCGGGGACGTTATAAGAGCGGACGTTATAGCCGGGAACGTTATAGTCGGGGACATTATAGCCAGGGTCATTATAACCGGGGACGTGATAGCCGGGGATTTTACAGCAGGGAACGTTATAGAAAGGACGTTGCAGCAAATTAAACTAAATCATCACGGAATGAAAAATATAACAAATATCTTATATTTCCAGTTACCATAGCTGTATCTTGTGCCTTGGTGGTAGCCTTCATATTGTTCCTACTGACCATTGTGTATTTTGGACGTAAATGGTAAGTTCAATAATTCTTGAATATAATATAATATTTTATTTCTAAATTCAAAGTTTTGATGGTTAAACCACAAAGCAAATAGAGTAAACAGCAAGGAGAAAATTTATCACGAAAAGTCAAACATCAATGGACCTAGTAAAGCATTAACAAATTTGGCTCTAGTAACAAATTTCAATTGGCTGAAGCATTATGAATTAAGAATATGAATTGTTCGAATTAAAAACTCCATTTTCGCCCGAACTGAACAGGTGGCGGAACAAATACCCTAAATTACGGATGATAAAGCACAGGAAAGCGACACCTGACGGTGGGCGAGACAACTACGGACTTGAGTTTGACTCCCATTCTGATCGGTGGTCGGACTCGGAAATACCGGATATTGGTGCCAGCAGGTGCATGTCACTTCCGGAAATCTATCTCGCTCAGCAGATTGGCAAAATGAGCCTTGAAGGTCACTCGACCCCTCGTAAAGGACGTGTGGAAGGTCGACGGAAAATTTCTACGATCAGTCTCCCTTCCTCATCTTCCTGTAGACTCTCTGTGATCACGAACGAGATTGTGCGAGAGTTCGACGAGTTTGACGACGAGACCGGAAGTTACGATTCTTTCGCTGTGGAAATTTTTCATCTAGATGGAATTACTGGTGACGAAATTGATGTGTAAATGGCTCCGGGATAGGTGGATTTGATTGTTATTAGTAGCCAAAAGTTTATCATGATCATTTTTTAAAATAAGCCCCTTATGTGTGATGAATGACCTGTTTGATATTTTGTTCTTGGGCTATAGGCAATTTTGTCAATCATGAAAGTATCGTAATTATGCTTATTCATTGGTATATAAATCTGTTAACGAAATTATTTCGAGTTATACAGAGACAACTCAATCTACCCGATTCTTCGTTCAACGGCGATGACGGTAATTAAAGAAAACATCTGTTTAGATACGGACACTGTTTCTGGCAGAGTTATAAATTAGTTGGTATATATCAATTTGAAAAAAACGGTTTCTTTTGCAACTTAAGGAAACTTCTTGAAAGCTATAAAATGAGCCACCAAACGTTTAGAGACGAATGATGTTTGTGAGATTATTGATCTTCCGTTCTACATTCAGTTTTCTAAATCAAGTCGAAACTACGCAATAAAGTAACAGAATAAAGTTAATCTGGTAAAGGTAACCATCAGGCAATATTGAAAATCATATTTTTTTCTTTTTATTTTCGAGGATTCCGAGGGCACCCATGTCCCACGCAATCCAATTTTAAAAAATCACCATTTAGTGAAATTATAGGTATTTGATATTATGTAACCTTTCACTTCAGGAAAAAATAATCATAACCTGTAAGCATCATGGGTTGAGGATGCAGGAAGGATACTATCAAGGAAGAGAAAATCCGTTTGAAATTTTCAAATAGAGTTATATTTACTTCATATAACTATATCAAATACCGAACCTTTTTCGCCATTGGCGGTCTAGCTTATTGTGTCTTGTAGCGTCCGAAATGTTGTCTACAAAAGGAAGACAACAGTTACATGAAAATGTGATCTAATCTTCTACTCTTCTCCGCCTTCGAGGTTTCCAAATGTTTCTCGAAAACCGTAGGGCGGAATTCGACGAAAATTTACTTGAGAGTTTGTATATGACCAGCGGTACGCAGGAGTATTTTCGTTTTTCGATCGGTCATCCGATTGGTCAGCCATCAGATTGGCTGGAATTTATATATTGTTTGATTTTTAGTTAAATTTGGTATATAGCTGTAGTGTGACGATACAAACGCAGTTGCGAAATCAACAATTTTTTATGACTGTCGGGGTCGTTTGGGGACGTATGTAACGGTGTCCATAACAATGAATACTTGCTGCTGTTTATGATAAGGTATGGGAATATATACAATGTACCATCTAACAGGACTGGTGTTGTTTGCGTTTAATTCACAAACTTGTAAGATTTAGAAAATGTATGATAAGAATGCATGTTATTATGAATGAATGTATGTTAGTAAGCCCGAATTTTGTTCAGACGCCCTTTTGAATATTGTAATTAGGATAACAAGAATGCTATATAAAATATATTGAATATGATAAGAATAATATGCCTCCTTTGTCTCATAACATATGCGTCTGAAAGGAATACAAACTGAAAATAGTTGGCGTTAATGTACGAATATCTATACAATATTCACTGTGTACACTGCCTCCGTTCAGAAATCGCCTGTCCGTCACCCAGCGCTACATTGCGCAGCTGATGTTGGTTTCCAGTATCAAAACTAAAACAATCTGGACGAGTTATTTCCCTTCCATCATTGAGGTTGCGTCAGGTCTCGTTTTTGTGAAGACCACACTCGGTCACAGTCTTTACCGCGAGTTACCGCTCCTTCGCTACGAGTACTTATCTTAACGATGTTTTTACCCATCGTTTTAATCAAAAAATCAAAATCTCGACAATTTTATATTCCATAAACCCAATTTTTGCTGTACACTGTTATTGAGTATAATTTCCCCCACAATATGTAATTCAATCAACTACTTCGTTTATTTTAACACGTCCCGCAGTGTAGTACATATACAAATGTAGATTTAAACAGAGCCTGCTATCATTGAAAGTTAGCACGAGCACATTCTTTCACCACTATGTAGCACAAATAAGACATTCTATAACCAATATATAGTACACGTATTAGCACGCGTCTAACGCATCCAATTACCATCATGTATCAAAACTATATATTCGACCATGTATTTCCAGGTTAAAAGCAATCCAATTATTGTACAGTGCAAACAATATATCCTTCTGTCAATGCTTCCCCTCAGGTAGGACATACGAATTATGCTTTTGTAATATAATCCTTTCTTTTCTTTCAAATCAATATTCTTCCTAATATCTCGCTGGACGAAGCCTCAATTTGGGTCTGTAGTAGAGCATCCGCCCCTGTGATGAAGGCTTTGGGCTCTGTCTCCAGGCCGAGACACGTTTAATGAAATGGCAACTGCTGATTCTGCTTACACAGGCAAACTGTCTTTATGTCAATACAGGTCAAATTCAGGTCAATTTGTTGACTTGAATTGACTAATCTGCTCTTTTCAGGTCCTGAAAATCTAGACCTAAATTTGACCTGAAAATGACCTGAAATTGACATGAAATTGACATGAAAATTTCACCTCAATTGCATATGAAGACTTGTTCAGGTCAAATTGACCTAAAAATGATATGATAATAATCTAAAAATTTCTTCATGTGAAATTGACCTCATTTTCAGGTCATTTTCAGGTTGATTTCAGATCAATTTCATGTCAATTTGTTTAAAGTAAAATAGACATGAAGACATTTTGCCTGTGTAGGACTCAGTATTTTACGGAGTGAGACGACTGGTGCACCCGTAGAACGAATATTCATACCCTGCCTACACTGCTTTCCGGCACTGCTCTGACGACGACCAACGGTCAGAAATTGTCCGTCCGTCGTCTAGAGCTACGTTATCGCAGCTAGTGCACCCGTTGTTAGCATAATGCGTGTAAGATATCCTTCAATATAATTCAGTGAGACCGCACTATAAAGACACTCATAAGGAGGAAGATTTGACTATATCAGTGCCTCATTAAACACACATTTTCGTTAATCGCATGCTTTCCGTTTTTGTAAACCAATCATTTGCTCATCGTCTTGCCCTCGTTTCATCGCTCTAAAGCTATAATGACGGTGTCATAAAAAAAAATCAGCTATTCTTTCTATTTGTCATCAATATTGTACATGTAAACACTAAAAACACATTCACTTCATGTTTTATGATAGGTATTTAAGGTTAAAAGCTTTGGAATATGCTGTCAAATTGGAAAGATTTTCAATACTATTGTGAACAAGTTGAAATGTTTTGGAAACGCCGCTTTCCATGCATAACAAATATTGTCACCAGCATTGACATACGAAAACATGTATTTAATAGCATTCATGAGGAGTCACTGAAACAAGATTCGCTGTCGCGAATAAATAATTTTCCCTTATTTTTGAGTGCATTATCGAAATGAAAAATACAGTTGATATAGAATGATATGCAGTTTCAGGAAAATGAACAGAGAATATTCTAGTTTACATCTGTAGTCGCACCTGTACACACCTGTCTATAACTAAAGACAGTCCCCATCAAGGAAACAAAATGATTTCATCACAGAATACTGGTTGTTTCGGATACCCGTAGGTTACACATCAGCTACAATATACTACAATACTGCCATGTTGTAGACTCGACATCAGCCAATTTATCCAGAAGGAGGAATCCCTATTCGTAGAGTAGTTAATGAGAGCCGGGGTATATTGACATACCCCTAAGTTAACGTTTATCTCACTAGGTCACAGTAACCATAAAATAAAGTATTCAAAACTTACGATTTTAAGAGAAAACTAAGAAATTATTTTATCAAATATCCTTCTGGAACTAAAGGACAATAGAACAAAATAAGATATTCAAAACAATTCTTTTCTAACATTACCGAGATAGACAGAAAGAAATTATTTCGATATTGTGTACATTGTTTGAAAAATACAAAATATCGAAACTGTTTATTTTACCATGACAAAATCCTTAATTATATTTAACTTATGGTACGAAAGGATAAGTATAATCTTCTGGTCCCAATTATTCAATAGGTGGTTATCTTTAACACTTTATCAATGAAAGTCTCTTTTTACTTTTACTTCAAAACCTTTGTCTGTGTATTCCATACTAAAGGCAGGTGGAACCGGAAGAGTTAGATTTACCCAAAATGATTTTATGAGATTTTAAAATCGATGTTAAACTTTAGTTTAAACAATATTTATTTATATTCAAGACAAGTGTACATATCCATTGCAAATTATACATTGGTGAGGGATTTAGAAACAAGCTTAAAGCTTTTGGACAACTCAGCTCTGAATGCCAGACCATATATACTACCGATGTCACAAAAGACGGTACACCAAAATATATACACTCTCAAGTCATTGTTCCACTTGTGGTCATGTCTAAGTTTACAAAAGGATTTATGGTACAGTAACATTTATCGAATGCTTATTGTATGTTAGACGTATTTGATATACCTATCATTTTTGGAAGTCTACATTATCTCTTAAATAGAATATAATTATATGTTTCAGACAAAACAAACGTGAAACTACAATGTTAAAATAAATACTTATATGTTAAAAATATGTGATTATGGGGCATATCAGGTGTATGCAAATACATAAAGCTCATCATAAGTCAATTACTTTGTATACAAAATCTGTTTATTTGCTGAAAATTAGTAAAAAAAAACCCCACTTCAATTTTAATACAAATGCTGTGCACATTTCCAGAATCATATCTCTGTTTTACTCGCAAACCCTCACCATATCAGATATAATGTATTATATAATACATGTGCATGTCAGTATTCTAAAGGATTACCGCTAAACCGCAAAACATTATTTTGTAAATATCTTTTTTTTCATTAAAAATATCATCCTGTCTCTAAAACAATACCGCTATTAATATAAACCGCAGTCAAGCGAACCCTGACGTCATGAATAGCAATTGTCAATCTAAATAAGCAGCTATGACGGGATTTGCCTACGGCGGTTTGTAAGCAGACGTCAGAAATGAAGAATGGAACAGATCGAGTTGTCCGGACGAGTATTTCCTCGTTACGACTGTGTGTATATAAAGAATGATATTTTACTTTCCATTCAGTGTGATCTTTACACAGAGCAACTGTAAGCAGTAGTATGGTAGGTACACTGTTAGCAAATATTTACCATAGAGTTTATATCAAAGCGTAAAGTCTAGGTATATGTCATTTAAGTAACGTTTGTTTTGTATTTCTTTAATTTTCAAAATGAATTGTTTTTGTTGCTGGTTTTATTCGATGCTGATAGGCAATTTCACGCTCAAATGAAAATGAGCAGTTTATACTTAATCAGTAATATACAAAATGAAAAATTATCGGAATCAAAATATCATTATAATCCAGTTCAAATATAATATCTTTTTTTTTATTTTTAAAAATGCTGTTGGATGTTTATTTCAAGATAAAAAGCGAACTTTGTTTTATTTTACAGCTCGCCATCTTCGTACTTCTCGGCCTAGCAGCCAGTCTTTCCCCTGCAGCGGGGTTGGAACTGGTTAAAAATTGTGACAACTACAAACCCTTTGTCAGCGACTGGATTTGCGAAAACAACAAATTTAATCCGTAAGCATTTATGTTTGGATGAACAGATTTTTAAAAGTTTATCTAATTAACTAACTTAAATTGGTGTAATAAGGTGTGTGAGTCTGAAAACCATAGAAGTAATGATATAAGTTAAAACTTTTGTTTTTCCCATCAAAGTCCACAAGATTTAAACGCAGTGGTATTCTGATAAATATCACTGAAAACGTTATAAAGGAAATTTGATACGTATTCTATTTCAACAATGAATAGGAAATTCAGAAGTGTTTTTAATGATTAATCTCCTCATAATATTAGATCATCGGGATAATCAAGAGCAAAGTTTCCTTGTAATTTTGTGGATGCTTTGTCAATAATGACATAAAATAATGATAGATTCTTAATTGGAAATAAATGCTAGTCTCCTGTCACATATCGGCTACAGATACAAACTTCATGTATTCAAATATTGCGTAATAGTCATATATGCATTAACGAATCAAACTGATAAAGAAAAAAGCGCGTAAGGTTTGATATATAAGCTGCAGAGGTTTTTACCAAACAACATAAGTATTTAAAAACAAATATACGATAATTTAATATATAATAAACTGATTATTTATTCACTTAATAAAGATTATTTATGTGTCGTCTCCAACTTAATTGATAATGTTATATTCATTGCTTTTTTATCAGTTTGGAAATCAACAAGGAACTTATCACTGGTATGAACAGCAACAGAAGACGATATGATGGATTTACCTACATTGATGACACGAAGGACTGTGTCGTGGACATTCCTAAGCCTAAGCCGGTGATTGCCAAAGTGGCAACAAGGTTCGTTATTTGTGTTCAGTTTTACTTCTTCGTAGTTGACGATTTCAAAACCTTACATAATGTTTAATAAAAAAAAAACATATTTTTTTAACTATGGTATGGCATTATTTTCATTCCATTGTTTTTTTCGAATTCAGGGCACAACAAACCTTTTTTTTTTCTCCTTTTAGAAATATTACTCCTTTTCATTATCATCTCGCGTTAGGACATTGTACCTATTTCCGAATTTCATTATCACTTATTTTATTTATGTTACTCGATACAATTATCAAGATCGTTTTTGCTAAAACGTCTCAAAATTTTGTTTTTAATCAATATTGTTAATGAAAACTTTTACCGAGTGGGAGTCACAAACTCTTTTTTTCCATCGCATGAGGATATCTAATCTAATGTCTGGTATTACAATGTTCCTGGGTTTCGCGAAAGTGTCTCTTTTTATCACACGTCAATAGGTCCTTTGAACCAATCTTCATAATCCTTCACATAAACGCTCTATTGCTTTTCTTGTAGACATCGACGTATAAAGTTTGAGGAGCTGTGTAGAATGGAAAAAATCCCTATTTGGAATGTGTTCGAAAATCTCAGCTTTGGAGGCCGATCTTCTCAATTTGAATGTATAGTTATTGATACCGACTGGATGCGACAAGAGTTGTACTACGCCCGGTGTATGAACCCGTAAGTATTACGTTTTTAACTATTGATAATTGTTTTATAATTTGAGATATTTTATACTTATTTTATTGTTTGATTGTAAAGTAGACAAAACTTTATCATTTATTGTCACGTTGAATAAATATCAACATGCATTAGGTCCTTTATTTATTAGGTTTCCTTTTAAATGAGCACGTTGATGAAAAGCTCACGCAATTTATTCTGATTTCGTAATTTCTTTTATCATTGGCTTTGAAATCATAATAAAGTAATATATAAATACTGGTATTCTAGTTTAAACAAAAATATGAAAAAAAAAAATCCTAATATAATCCGAAAAGATAAAGGTGTTTCAGGGCGGCCGTTTTCAAACATTTCCTCAAGTATATAATAGAATAACCATGTTGCATACTTCCTTTTTCCAGTGTCGAAAAAACACATGACAAATGTCAAATGGACTACGGAGCACGTGAAGAGTTTAGGTGCATTCAATCCGGATTTGTGGAGAAGCGCGTGTTGGTTTATTGTCCCGATGCTGACGAATACATTTTTACAACCAGAAGGGTACCAACCACTTGTAGCTGCAGGAAATGCTTCCATTGCGAAAGCGCAGATATTCTTTTTGCTGATTTACTGGCAGGTCTTGGTACTCGCTTTGAATTGCCTGTAACTCCTATTAAAGCCAAACCTCTGGGATGCAACATGTAAAGGTCATATATGGCCTATCTATCGAGACTTATGAACACTCCGAAAGTAAATCCACATGCTCTATGTGATACTCCCCGATACCACCAAATATATGGACTTTAATGATGCAAATTCCTGACATTATTAATTATTTTTTCGCCAATAGTTTCATTTTGTGTCATTAAACCACCGTCGTTGGGCTGGTGCAATATGTTAATGTTTTTGTATGTATAATGTAAATTGTTTTGTTTGTTGTTTAATTGTACAAATGTAAATAACACCATTGTCTGAAAAAAAACTTGTATTTTGTAATATTTCCTTTGTTTTTACTTTTTAAAATACATGATGTTGTTGGTATTACATGCAATGCTATTTTGTACTTTTCATCCTTAATAAACTTGCCAATTATGCATTATATTGTATCATGTTTTATATATTAGATAAAGATTGCAAATGGAAAGGTTATGTGGAGTTATACAAATGACAACACATACATCATTGAACGGAGAAAATATCAACACATGTTGGTGGACAAAAGGAACATTTAAAACTTACGTGGAAATAGGACAAAGTGCATTAGAAGGAGAAACGTCCTCTGCATCCGTATTGCAAATTTATGCCAAATTTGTGAATTGTCGTGTTCGTAAGCTTAATGTAATGACGAGAATTCGTTTAAGTGAAATGAAAATAGCATAAATTTATTCGGATTGGTTTTAAACAATAGCGATAGTGTGGGTGTGTCGCAATTCGACAACGGTTACGTTACACATCAGATAATGCAAAACTTCGCCCGAGATTACAGTTATTGACTTCATAAGGAGAACAATTCTAGAAAATCAATATCTTAAAACATTCTATCGTTTTTCCGATAATTTCGAAGATCAGTCTTGATTAAGAGTGATCGACACTTTAGGGTTGTACCTCATTTTGACTGCGTATACGGTTGTATGTCCGCAGTTGGCAACGAACATACCCTATGGTTGGCGCGTTAGCGTTAGCCGTAGGGTATGTACGTTGCCAACTTCGGGCATACTACCGTATACGCAGTCAAAATGAGATACAATCCTTATACACATGTATCTACATCAAACAAATCGTTTAAATACAGTTCGAAGAAAACAAAATGCTGGATGTTTTGCGGCGTTGGTAACTACGACAGCCGTGGTTGCTAAGATAATATAGTTCCAGTGAATCTACGTAAAGATATCAATTATTATGAACAAAATTGAATGAAACATCTCAATATGTTTGTTTAATTAAGACCTATTACGTTTTTAATATTATCAAAAGTTCTCTAGAAACGGTACGCTTCAGCCATTTGTTGTTAGCTCACCTCGTGGAGAAGTTAAATATGCTCCCATTTCCGCAATATTCAGTTTAGTTTTTGTCAGAATAATCACGTGACGTTAGCTTTCTGTGCAGAGATCATCGGGTAACAGGAAAAAACGCTAAAATTGCGTTGGTCAGTCCTTTCAAAATGGCGCCGTCCAATTGACGTTCCGGTAACGTCACAGATAGACGACGTCACAAATGTGTTCCCAATTCCCGCGCTTATTAATCTGCTGTGTCTTTCAACACTGCATATACGCTAATTTATTCGCATTCAGAGTTTACGTAGATGAAAAAGGGAGAGATGTAAATATTCCATATGTTAGAATCGGTACCTTCACAATATATTCCCAATACTTTAAACTTTCATAACTCTATTAGATATATAGCTTTATTTTCTTTTTGCTAGTGAAATAAAAAAATATCTAATTGATAAAACTTACGTTTTCACTGCAGCGATGAGCAGTAAAAATTAAAAAAAAAATAGTTTTTGACCAATCAGAGCGAACACTCATACATTGAAACTTACCGATGTTTCCAATCGAGGCGATTATGTATGAATGGGCTATTTTGCTGTATTTGTGAAATATTCTGACTAATTTTTGACAAATCCTCACTTTTACATTAGCTTTTCATGTACAGATTCTCTGATAACAGCAAGAAACGCTTAAATTGCGTTGATCAGTCCTTTCAAAATGGCGCGGTTAATTTGGCGTGCAGTAACGTTACAAAAAGTCTATTCTGTCATACTCGTTAAACATGTGTTATAGCCAACGGGAACCATACAACATCCTCTATATAATTTGTATATTTGTATATGTACATAAAAATTAAAGAATTTTGATTGATAAAAAGTTGTTTGCATCTTTCTGGTTTTTCTTAAAAGAATCAATTTCTTTCATTTTATTTCTAACATTCCTTTACATTCTAAAACCTTAAAAATCGAGTTTTAATAGGTTATAGGATATAAAAAGTTACCCGAAATTTAATGTTGTGATATTTTCTGTTTTCTAGTAGGCCTGCTTCTCAATTTTTCGAAACCGAGATTATATTCACATTCAAACGCCTGACCGTAGGCAGAAATATAGTTACAAACAGAAAACAATCCTTTCCAAGAGTCTCTGGAATGTTGAATTCGTGGCCCTTTGATGCGACATGAAACACTCATTCGCACTCTCCTGTATTCTTTTGAATACAGTCCGTGCACAACAGCTAACGTACATGGGTTTTATTATTCTAAGAATTAGCGTAAATCATTTCCTCTGTTAGATTCTTCTTGGCTAAAAGGCAGTTAAGTAGCACTTAGTGATACATGACACATCTGTGAATATTACGTCACAATGCCGACAAATGTTGAATACTTTTGATGAATTAGTAATGAAGTCTTAGAAAACATGTTTTCGTCTACCTAGTTTGGAAATTGGAGAAACCAACTTTAGATACTGACCTCTAAAGTGTCCAGTGAGATGTAAACTATTGGTTGTCAACTGCGTTGTTAATATGAATTGTCGGTTTCAGTTTGGTGCCACTGACTCCGATTTGATCGATAATCCTCGAAGGATTCTTGACATTTTGGAGTTCACAGTGCTTAGAGATTGAGGACAGTTGGGGGTAGACAAACAAAAACTAAATAATGAAACAATGGTAAAAAATTCATCGCACTTTCCTTCCCAAAGCAAGATCGCTCGCTCACTTCTATCCGCGTAATTACCAGTGGTATTATAAATTTGTATACATAAATGTTTCTTATTTTGCAATTACTGTGAAATGAATTGTTTACATTACGTTTTCATCAACTTTTCGTCCAAGCGAGAGTCAAACACGTTTTGTATAATTTATTTACGTCAATATCACGTGTATATTCATTGTCCTTTCGGTTCATAGGAATATATTTACATTTGCTCTGCATTTCCCCATTGATACAATGCTAAGAGGCAGTTGCCATCATACGCCTATAACACCCAGTGCCTCAGGCTATAACATCCAGTGGGTCATGTGACATTAAAAAGGCGGGATTTTTTTGTGTTGGTTTAGTTTTTTTTCAAAGTTGACGAAAATGGTAAGACAATGTAAATATAAGTATTGAACAGTGGTTTTAATGTTGTTATAATCGATATGGCAGCAAGATGTATGGTTGGCAAATGTAGCATGGACACCCTAACGGGTTCCCATGCCATTTGCCCACCATACATCTTGCTGCCATATCGACTATAACAACATTAACACCAATGTTCATTGCTTAAATATCGCGAATCGGAGCGTGCTTGGTTTACATAGTTATACTGAAGCGCAAATTTAAACATTTTTACCTGTGTGGTCGCTGTATGCATACATTAGTCTTACCGTAAACAGATATAAAGAAAATGTCATTCTCCTGATACATCAACTAACCAACTCATCTACACCTCGCAGAATCTCCATCACTCCATCATCGCTTACTTCTTCAGCACTACTTGTCAGTCAAAATAATTGATGTTAGTATTTGTTTTGTTTAAATTACCTTAATCTCCATCACTTACCTTGTGTTTACACAATTAAAACAAATAAAGATAAATTTAAGAATTATATAAAAAAAAATTCATTTTTATGAAAAATTGATCTGAATATCAAAATCTATAGTCCTCTGAACTATCAGACCCAATGTAGGGATGGTTGCTATTCTATGAATCGTTATTTGATCACATGAATAGAAAACATTCTGTTTTTGGATACAGGGGTTTTGGGCCACAGTTATTTACTGACATATACTCATAAACCTGAAGTTACAGGTTCAGTAATGATATCAATTGGAATTTTGATCTGCTCTAAATTTGATCGCTGTCTGCACATTTGATAGTCCAATGCAATCTCTGTACAAACAATTCATTTTCAAATAATTATGTAACATCAATTAAGACTTAAATTTGCACCTGTTGCCCATATTTCATGATGTTTTTGGATATGTTCTGTCTAAATACCTTTCTTCTTCTAAAAGTTTTCCTCGACACTGCCTTATGCTTGGCTTGTTAGTTAAGTGGGGGGTTTTTTTTTAGAGGGAGAATATGATATATGTCAGCAGGCCGCGTTGTACACCAACGTCATTTTAATTGCACTTAATGTTCCCTGTAACGCTAGGTATCGATTGCAATACACAAAGTAGCACCACAAGCCCATTCCAGTGTCTGCATAAAGAATCAGGAGATACGCCTACCACGGTCATGCTATTTCAATGAAACGGTGTTTTGGTTTTTGGCTTATGGCGTTATAATAAAGGTTTTATTTCCATGCCAGTATTCTTTATATTGTGTTACATATCGGATAGGACAAACAGACTGAACACAACAGTTCAGAAGTCAAACAACTGAACACAACAGATCAGCAGCCACGCAAACTGAACACAACAATTCAACAGTCAAACAGGCTAAACACAACAATTCACCAGCCAAACAGACTGAACACAACAATTCAGCAGTCAATCAGGCTAAACACAAAAATTCAGCAGTCAAACAAACTAAACACAACAATTCAACAGCCAAACAGACTGAACACAACAATTCTGCAGTAAAACAGGCTGACCACAACAATTCAGTAGTCAAACAGACTGAACACAACAATTCAGCAGTCAAATAGACTGAACACAACAATTCAACAGAACAAACTGAACACAACAATTCAACAGTCAAACAAACTGAACACAACAATTCAACAGTCAAACAGACTGAACACAACAATTCAGCAATCAAATAGACTGAACACAACAATTCAGCAATCAAATAGACTGAACACAACAATTCAACAGTCAAGCAGGCTAAACACAACAATTCAGCAGTCAAACAGACTGAACACAACAATTCAACAGTCAAACAGACTGAACACAACAATTCAGCAATCAAACAGGCTAAACACAACAATGTAACAGCCAAACAGACTGAACACAACAATTCAGCAGTCAAACAGGCTAAACACAAAAATTCAACAGTCAAACAGACTGAACACAACAATTCAGCAGTCAAACAGACTGAACACAACACTTCAACAGTCAAACAAACTGAACACAACAATTCAGCAATCAAATAGACTGAACACAACAATTCAACAGAACAAACTGAACACAACAATTCAACAGAACAAACTGAACACGACAATTCAATAGTCAAGCGGACTGAACACAACAATTCAGCAGTCAAACAGACTGAACACAACAATTCAACAGTCAAACAAACTGAACACAACAATTCAGCAATCAAATAGACTGAACACAACAATTCAACAGAACAAACTGAACACAACAATTCAACAGAACAAACTGAACACGACAATTCAACAGTCAAGCGGACTGAACACAACAATTCAACAGTCAAACAGACTGAACACAACAATTCAACAGTCAAACAGACTGAACACGACAATTCAACAGTCAAGCGGACTGAACACAACAATTCAACAGTCAAACAGACTGAACACAACAATTCAACAGTCAAACAGACTGAACACAACAATTCAGCAATCAAACAGGCTAAACACAACAATTTAACAGCCAAACAGACTGAACACAACAATTCAGCAGTCAAACAGGCTGAATACAACAATTCAACAGCCAAACAGGCTGTACACAACAATTCATCAGTCGAACAGGCTAAACACAACAATTCAACAGTCAAACAAACTGAACACAACAATTCAGCAATCAAATAGACTGAACACAACAATTCAACAGTCAAACAGACTGAACACAACAATTCAGTAGTCAAACAGGCTGAATACAACAATTCAACAGTCAAACAGGCTGTACACAACAATTCATCAGCCAAACAGGCTAAACTCAACAATTCAGCAGTCAAACAAACTGAATATAAAACATATTGAGCCAAACAACGGGTTTAGATATGGACATAAGCTTTTGCACGTATTTCGCACATGAAGGACTATTAAAGATTAATACCGATACTTACATCTTTTAACTTTCTTTACAATGTTTCAAATTAAGGCTGTATAAAGAACATAAAAGATATTAACGCATTTCCATGTACAGCACTAAATAGTTACTGAACTCATTCCAAAGTCTAACTTAGGGGACTGTACTGTTTGATTTGGTAGAAAAACTATGTGATAGAGTATTATGATAGACATAACCAATCTGTCAGTTAAAAAGTTAAAAAGGAGGATTTTCCCCGACGCCTCCTTGATATATCGTGTTGAATATAACAATATTTCAAACTGTGGTTAGAGCATGAGGATTATAGATGGTAAATTGGCATTATACATCAAAGTCGACAGTAAAGAAAGAAGCTAGGATAATTGATGTCGAGGACTGTCCATCATACAGTGTACAAAAGTTATATATAACGTGGAAGTTTATATAAACCAATTCAATCAAGTAGAAAATAGAGAATATGTATGGCGCTAAAATTATACGAAATATACGCTGATATAAATTTGAGTATATGAAAACATTACCAATGTAAGCAATACCCTAACATCCTGTCTGTCCAGTGGTCAAAGAATTGTACAGAATTAGCAGCGCCAGGTTGAGTAGTGACACACTTAAATTAGCCTGCATCATACAGATGCTTAGTCCTTCTAGGACTCCTCAGTGATGCTAATGACCTTGATGTCATTTTTTTTTTAGTTTCATCGGGGTATGAAACAAATTTTGTTTGAAACTGTATGAATCCGCGTCAAGTGTGCAAACAAAATTTGTTTTTAAAAAATGTTTTATGTACAATTCTACTCAAATCAATACGCAACGTCAATTTTCGTATTGTGACGTCACATTTTCGCGCCATTCTCGGGAGTTCTTTCATAGAAGAATGAAAAGAATTTTTCGACCAATCACATTTGAGTATTTACCATGAAAACAAAGAAAAGATGATTATTTAGTAATGAAATCCACTATTCAACTTTAATTATCTCATTAATTAAGTCCACTGTTGATGAATGAAACTATACTGGTTTTTGAATGAAATCCACTTTAATGATCTCGTAAATTGATTGTATTAATGACTGAATATAAATGAGGTATTCTCTTGTTTAACAAAATAATAACAATATGATATTTGTAACAAGAATTTAGCACAATATATCTTAAAATATTCATAGATAAGTGTAACGAGTTTTCATTTCATATGTGATTTTATCAAACGACTTTTAAAGTTCACGCTTCAAGGCAATTTCATCTGAATTAAGGTTTATTTTGTTTAACGTCCTATCAATAACCAGGGTCATTTAAGGACGTGCCTGGTTTTGGAGTGTGAGATTAGCCGGAGTACCCAGGGAAAAAACTACTCTCTAGCAACAGTGGAGCCTTGTGTATGTGGACGTCACTGTCCCCACCTACAGCAGAGCGTTGTTTATCTAGACGTCACTGTCTCTAGCTACAATGAAGCCTTGTTTATCTAGACGTCACTGTCAGCTACAGTGGATCCTTGTGTATCTAGGTAGCAGTGTACAGTAAAAATGCCAAATTCTGAAAAATATGGCACATGTTTTAGATATGTAAACATTGCCAGTTAACCTTACATATAACCTCTAATAAAGTATATATATTTGAAATCTGTACAACATTTGTAATTTTAATAGAGCTCTGAAGGATAAGTAAACTGATATTTTCTGTGATTTTTAGAGCTGTGAATACCATGGTAACAGCTTAAAAAATTCTCAAAAATTGCAAAATGTTATGATATTTGACCCAAAATGGCACAATTCTCTACACAATTTTTTTTCTGAAACCTATTTAAAATTAAATATCTCTATCCCAAAGACAGAATTAATCTTGTTTGGACATATGTTGTAAATTAAGTTTTTCCGCTATCTTACCTTTTCTGTGGGCTTCCATTTTGCGCTGTAGGCAAAACTAAATTTCCTTATTTATCTAGACGTCACTATCTCCAGCTGCAGGGAAGCCTTGTTTATCTAGACGTCACTGTCAGCTACAGTGGATCCTTGTGTATCTAGACGTCACTGTCTCCAGCTACAGTGAAGCCTTGTTTATCTAGACGTCACTGTCTCCAGCTACAGTGAAGCCTTGTTTATCTAGACGTCACTGTCAGCTAGAGTGGATCCTTGTGTATCTAGACGTCACTGTCTCCAGCTACAGTACAGTCTTGTTTATCTAGACGTCACTGTCTCCAGCTACAGTGGAGCCTTATTTATCAAGACGTCACTAACTCCAGCTGTAGTGAAGCCTTGTTTATCTAGACGTCACTCTGTCCAGCTACACTGAAGCCTTGTTTATCTAGACGTCACTGTCAGCTACAGTGGATCCTTGAGAATCTAGACGTCACTGTCTCCAGCTACAGTCGAGTCTTGTTTATCTAGACGTCAATGTCTCCAGCTACAGTGGAGCCTTATTTATCTAGACGTCACTATCGCCAGCTGCAGTGAAGCCTTGTTTATCTAGACGTCACTATCTCCAGCTGCAGTGAAGCCTTGTTTATCTAGACGTCACTGTCACCTACAGTGAAGCCTTGTTTATCTAGACGTCACTGTCACCTACCGTGGAGCCTTATTTATCTAGACGTCACTATCTCCAGCTACAGTGAAGCCTTGTTTATCTAGACGTCACTGTCTCCAGCTACAGTGAAGCCTTGTTTATCTAGACGTCACTGTCTCCAGCTACAGTCGAGTCTTGTTTATCTCGACGTCACTGTCTCCAGCTACAGTGAAGCCTTGTTTATCTAGACGTCACTGTCAGCTACAGTGGATCCTTGTGTATCTAGACGTCACTGTCTCCAGCTACAATGAAGCCTTGTTTATCTAGACGTCACTCTGTCCAGCTACAGTGGATCCTTGTGTATCTAGACGTCACTGTCTCTAGCTACAGTCCAGCCTTGTTTATCTAGACGTCACTGTCTCCAGCTACAGTGAAGCCTTGTTTATCTCGACGTCACTGTCTCCAGCTACAGTGGATCCTTGTGTATCTAGACGTCACTGTCTCCAGCTACAGTGGAGCCTTGTGTATCTAGACGTCACTGTCTCTAGCTACAATGGAGCTGTGTTTATATATGCGTTGATCTATGAGTAATCCTAGAAACAAATCGGGCAGATATTTTTCAGATCTCTTACGGATGAGATAACTGATAAGTTGAACACTGCTTTTGACAGACTGTTCCAATCACCTACAACACTCACTGGGATATTCACTTATATTTAACCTTTGTCAAACCCTTCTTTTTTTTAAAGCTGTTTTAGTATGAGGAAAATATATATTTCTGACTAATTAATGATATAAACATGTTTTCATAATAGGGATAATGCAACAAGCCTGCTATATTTCAGAATTTATTCAGGCCTTTTCGATTGTTCACGCTTCCATTTTTTATTTCAGTATTTGATCCTAAAGCCTCACTGATTATTCAAAGAAAGACGTTCAGGTAATAGCTGTATGCTGCAGTTTTATATTCATGAATGGGCATATACTGTATCTGTTTCGAATTTACATTTACTGGTCTCATTCAATTCGGGTTTCTTGAAAAAATTGTTTAGGTCGAATGTTATAGGTTCTCAAGGCCGTTCAGGATATTGTTTCAGGTAATAGGGGCTCAATGCCGCTTAGGATATTGTTTCAGGTAATAGGGACTCAATGCCGCTTAGGATATCGTTTCAGGCAACAGTTCTCAAAGTCGCTTAGGACATTTTTTAAGGGAAGCTCGCTTAGTATATTCTTTCAGGTAATAGACTCTCAAGGTCGCTTGGGATATCGTTTCAGGTAAGGTCGCTTCGGATATAAATTCAGGTAATAGGTTATCAAAGTCGCTAAGGATATTGTTTCTGGTAAAGTCGTTTAGTATATTATTTCTGGTAGAGTCACTTATGATATTGTTTCAGGTAAAAGGTTCTGAAGGCGGCTCGGGTTATTCTTTTAGGTAAGGTTGCATATGGTTTCAGGTAGAAGGCTTTAAAGATCGCTTAGGATATTGTTCCAGGTAATAGGCTCTCAAGGTCGCTTAAGATACATTTCAGGTTAAGTCGTTTTGGATATTGTTTCGGGGGAATTAGATTAGGATATCATTTCAGGAAATAGGCTCTCAAGGTCGCCTAGGATATTGTTTCGGGTAGAGTCGCATAGGAAATCTGGAATTGTCTCAATGTCGCTTTAGTATTGTACGAGATAATAAACTTGGGAGAGACAGTACGGATATTTTGATTGATGAAGGGTGGCTAAGGGTGTTTAGTAAACTAACAAATTTTGTAGAAAATTTGAGGAATTGTTTGAGTTTAATAACTTGCGTGATATTAAATATTATGTAGACCGCTAATGATGTTGCTTGAAAATTCCTAAATCTGTAAACATTATTGTGTCCACACAATGCAATAAGACGTACATAAACTGATTTTTATTTCCTGTTAGTCGAGATGAAAAAGGGAGAGGACTTTATGTATTTCCAAGGTGAAAAGCGAGTATGTTTCCAGACCCGACATTTCTCTATGTTTTCATATAGTACATAGTAGATTTCATAATTCTTGTTGTGTTCATAAAAAAAAGACTACAAAGATCAATAATTATTATTCTTTAAGTAAATTTTCTTCAATACCTTTTTCGATAAAGAGTTTATCGTATTACACAAAATAAAGCCTCAATGTACATATTTATACAGTAAACCCCATTATGTCGAATTCTGATCACTCGTGGATCGTACGTTACTCGAATTAGAAATTCATTTCCCACTCTGTTACCTCCAATACTTGAAGTTTAGCAAATGGTTCAAGGCTCCGGAATAAATATCTAAATAACACAACCCAAAAGCTGGTATATCAGGAAACATTTTATTGCACTTTCCACTGTCGGATATCACGTCGTTGGGTAGGTAAAAACACAAGTCACATTTAAATCACAAATATCGATCACAAGTAAACACATAATTACAGAAATGTCAACACACAGTAAATAAACACCAGAGTTGATAATATTACATAAACAGATTATATTGAATATGCAAAAAAGTAACAGATGATATATCTGATGGTATATACAATGCTAATTTGTACTTATTAACTTATTAACACTCATACGGCAATACTATATACACATTTAAATAGCATCAAGGATATTGTTGGTAGTTTTAAAACCAGTTCTTCAATCTTGTGATAATCATACATCTGTTTCTATATTCTCAAAAACTTTGAGAAGAACTTGTTTCCTTTTTTCGCGTTTGCTCTCGCCTTCAGTGCTATTTCATTGTTCCTCCTTTTAACATATGCATCAGTGAATGTACATTTAGCTAACTTTGGACTGCACGCCATAGGGACAGAGACCTCTACTTCCCGACACTGTCCCATCGGGGCAGTGGGACAATAGACAATCAGTTTCCTTTTGATGAATCCATCAGGGACGCAAGCATATTTCATTTGAAAGTCATTTGTCCAAGGAACGTTTAAAGCAAGCTGAGTCCTGAAATTCAAAGGAAAATGAAATTGCATTTGTATTCATCTGATGATCTACCGGTGCCATAAAAGGATTGTGGTACTGTTTATTTTCTTTATAACCTTTTAAAATGTTAAAATGTTGTCGATTTCAATAGCATAACAAAACAGTCTTAAGTCAAACGTTACTACCGAAAATAAATCATGAATGAATAGATACTTACTCGCATGATTGGTATCGGAAGTTTTGGAACTCGGGATAGACAACGAGACAGATTCCAAATTCAGGTTCGCCATTTATGCCGTAAGTGACGTTATTAACCGCCACAGCACCCACATTGACGCTTATTGATGGACACAAGTCTTTGCAGTCTTCGAAACCTCTGTAATGCAAATCATATTTTTTTTCAAACGATACTCGATTTTTTATCGAAATAATCAGAAGGCGATATTATTACAAAAAACAACAGTCACACAAATATGGTGGATATGTTTAAAAGAATTAAGTTTTGTTTTTAATTCTATTTTAATGATTTTTAATCAACGGTCAACTGTAATTATTTTCATTTCATTACTTTGCATGTTGCTTGGCTGCAGTCTTCTGCTGCAGTAAAATTTCATTTAACTTGTTCATGTTGTATTCAAATAATCATCGATCACATAAATCCCTGAAAGATTTGATATATAGAGAAGTAACACAGCTAAGTATCGAATACATTGATTGATAGGAGCAATACTACCGCGTTTGATGTTATAGAATTAACGAAAACAACCAAGAATTAGATACTATGTGTAAGGTAACTCTGTAGATACTACATCAATCCTGTTCAATGTCAAGACTTGAAAAATTCAAACTTAAAAAAAAAAAAAAAAAAAAAGACTTGACAAATTTAAAAATGGGACCTAACCCGTAGTCAACCTAGATTCATATAGCAAAATAATAATATCATACCGACAATGAACTGCAAGGTGTCATTGGAGTTATACGTCATCACGTAGGAATTAAACTCAATTTTGACTTTTTTTCATTTTAATTTCAAACAAACATGTATACAAAAGATAACTAATTTAACTTTCAGTGGAGTCGAACTTACCCTTCTCCTCTAAAGTCCGGAACGAAATTTTGGTAGTTGGAATAGTTGTCCATCTTTTGAAGGAGAAGCTGATGCTTATCCATGGTGAATGATCTGTCGATTTCTTTTTTGTAGCTGTAATCAGGTGTCAAACATTATACTCAATATACTTATAAAAACAACAGATGCTTTTAAATACATTAAATCGTTAATCAAATGACGCTACTATTTGAAAATGTTTGTTATGGTCATGGACATTTTAGACAACCAAGAGTGAAATGCACAACATCGAGTTTCATCATATACGTGAAGCTTTATACATAACAGGATCATATCATATTGACCAATTATAAAGAATTATGTTTAGTTTTGTGTTTTCCACATTACGTGGAAATATGTCTCATTTTGAAAATAAGAATAACAAAATAAAAACAATTTTTCTAATTGCTTCTGAGAATAAAAATGGCATCAACGATACAAAAATTGGAAACCATAAAAATAGCTTCCAAAATGATCGCATATATGAGACCAAAACTACCTACAAATAAATGAGGCGGCCGCGATAGATTTTTTTTCCAGATGAAATTAATCATTCTATCACTTCAGATTCAAAAGATAAAAAGATGATCTTCATTTTTAGGAGGGTGTTGTTAGGAGGGTGGTGTTAGTATAAATTGTATCTAGATTTGGTAATATATAAAACATACTATTCTTTTTTCTGTCGATCATGAATAGCATGCTTTAATATACAATATACTTACTATTTATGAATGTGAGCAACTACGCCCAAGGGGAACATAATCCCATCATCCCACGTTTGGTATCTATATAGTTCTTTCTCGCATTGTTGTATGTCAGGCTCTATGATTCCTGGGGCGTTTAAGATTTCCTCTTGTCCAAGAACCACCACCAGCAGGGCGGAAATGACCAGCACTACCTGAGGAAGAAGCAAGAAAAAGTTAATTTCTTTATTTATCTATGTGTTTATTTAATTAGTTATTAAATCATTTCTTTATTTATTTCCCAGTTGTTTTTGCTTTCTATAGGTTCTTATAATTAAAAAATGGAAACCTTTGCATTTCTTTAAGTTATAGGACCTATAATCACGTGACAAATATTTATCAAGTTTTCAGAGAAACAACACTCAAATTGAATCAGTTAATTTAACAAGATGCAAAAGGCCTCGTTGGTCTCTAGCAAATTGATTTTAATCATTTAATCAGTGGCGGAGATTCATCATATTAATTTTGTTATAATATCAATATACAACTCACAACTATTTGATCAAACGGAGAGTGTCATTGTAGGACCTCTAGTTGCTATCAACGATATTTTGCATAAGTAGATACTTTGAGGCTAGGTGGTCATGATATGACAAGAAATTAAGGCCAGGCCAAAGACCATTTCGAGTTATGAGTGAGAAAATGTATCGCAAATCCAAATAATACGAAGAAAATATACTAAGCGAATAAAGAGTAAGAAACTTTCTTCCAGTCGAGAGCCTCGTTGTATTTGGCCTCTTGTTACATGCGTCAAGAAACATGACTTAAATACAGCGCCTATTACTGGACAACATTCTGTCAAGTAAAACACAACAGAAATCTGACCAAATAAGCTAAACAGAGCACAAATAAGACCAATCCATTGATTACAACTCTGTTCTAGTATTTACAAGGTACCTGCGGACACTTTCGAGTGATATGACTACTTCATCGCAAAGCAAAGCAAACTAGAGTAACGATGATCTAAAATGATAATGATACACAACAGATCCGCGCATTATAGAAAACAGTATACAGGTAAATTTAATTTAGGGAATGATCAAGTTACGCTGACGATACATTCATCACTAACTTGTTAGCCTTGTTTTAATCTAGATTAGAATGTTTCAGTCTCAACAATTAATAAACAAGAGAACTAAAAACTACATTACATTTTGTTTTTACTACTGTAATTTAGGAGTTAATTGTTTTCACTAATTATTAAGGAGTTAATTGTTTTCCCTACTAATTTAGGAGTTAATTGTTTTCACTACTAATTTAGGAGTTAAGCTCATCACCATCATACCGATAGTAGTTACTGACCGATTTTCAACATATAAAAATCGAATTGCTTGTGTAATATTCACGATAAAAGAAATCATACTTTTGTCATAACATTATGTGATTAAATCAATAAAGACAGACGATGTTTTTGTGAGGAAGTATCGTACATAATAAGCGTTAATTATTAGGGTTTAGAAATACCATTTTTGATAATCTTGATGAAGAGTATTTTAATGCGAGGTGGTAATCAAATTAAACTATCGATTTGTTTTTCAGCAAACATGATATTGCATTCTTAATTGAAAAGGCGTTAATCACTAGTGGCTATGTTTTTCTTTGTCTAGATTTGTTGTTTTTTAATAGTTACAGTAAATATAAATAAGAAATTCCAAATATTGTATCGATGATATTACTTGAACTTTCTGAAATTACCATAAATCATTAAGATAAAAAAACATAGATATTTAAAGAATATCCTAAACTACATGGCGAAAATCTTACCTTCATTTTAGCTGAGTTGTATTGGAAGCACATGAAGTCTGAAGTCAAATGTGGAGCTCTGCTATTTTATACATCCTTGACAAGGAAATGTGAGTTCTTGACCAATCAGCGTTCGTCTTACAACTGACGGTGGCCATGGGTGATGACATCAGAGCTGACCTGTTCGTATACTAGATATGAATCGTTTTATAGTTCTCGCCTGTCATGACTGAATAACGAGATGTGAATTGATCACCTGTGAGGTTTTTACCTGTCAGGTAGGCCGCTAAGCCAGGTGAAACAATCAAGGGTTATTTACAGTTACGGCAAGAGGTCTACTAAATATATACAGCTATGACGTAGGTACTGTAGCAACAATCGAAAAAATATTTTTGTTTTTATTTTTTATGCGAATGCAAATTTTCTTAGACATGTTTTTATTTTTTTTTAATATTCATTACCACTGATTACTACTTACCATTTAATATCACCACATGGTGACAACGCTCAAATGTGCACTGTTCGACGCAATTAGAATTTGGTGATTCTTGGAATGGTGAAAAATGGGATTTAAATTAGCTACAATTTCCTGGAAAAAGTAATATAAATGAGAATAAAAATGATATAAAGTGCGTATTTAAAATCATTTTTAAAGAATAATGTATATTTTGTCACACACCCTCCTACAAGGAAACGATACGTTAAATATCAAATAAGGTTTAAAAAAAAAGATAATAATGCACAAAAATAGGGTAAAATCAATGTTCATTTAATTTTAAAGATACCACTTCCCCTAAAGAATAAAACGTTTAACGCAATCTTGCCCATTCTGTAGGTTCCCCTGATTTCGTCAGGCCTATCCGATCATGACAATGCCAATACCTAATCATCTTCAATATACACGGAGATAGAAACAAAACATTTTGGAAGAAAATAAAATACAAAAGTTTTACGAGAATGTTGATACAGTATGTAGCATAGACTGTCACAATCTGATATAAGGTTGGTGTACTTGATGTCCCTTAAAAACCTTTTAACCTTGATATGACCCGCAAAGGTTAGATATATGGTGACATCAATATTGGTGATAATGAGTTGACATTTGACATTTTTGACCACTTTCTTATATGGAGTTTATATTTGACAATTTCAAATAACATCCGTAAAACTGCTTTGATAACCTGTATGACATTAATATACGACTCACGAAAAAAAAAATCTAACGTTAGCTTGCTTTGAAAACTTCTCTATGCTGAGCTGTAATTTTCGTACTTGGTGTTTTTATCCACTTGTTAGCTTCGAATAAAAGCTGTAGTGAATGCTTTTTGTCATGCCTGAATCTAAAACTTTGGTAGTGGAATGTCTTGGCGTTCTTTCGTGTGGAGGTGCATAAAGCATTCCACTTCCAATGAAGGCCGCTAGGGTAGATGGAAGACACTGTGCGTGCCTTTATCGGGTTCGTACCGGTTTACCGGAACGAATCCGCTGTATTAGTACCTGTGGTTCGTTTCCTGAAACGTACCATTCAGATCCAAGATGGCGCAACTATGATGCCTCATTCGTCATATTGTACATTTTGTTAAAAACGAGACGGTCACACATTTGAGGAGATTTAAAGAAAAAAAATGTCAATATTTACATCTGTTGGGTTCTAAACAAGGAAAATTATGAGTAGCTTTTATTTTTTTAAGCGAGCGACGGCCGCCATCTTGGGAGCTCACTGAGATTCAATTGCGTCCCATTATACAATACCGTACCTATTTGGTAGAACTGGTACGAACCCGATAAAGGCACACACTGACAATTTCCTGATTATTGAGGAAACTTTAGAAATACTACATCGAATCCAATGATATCAAATCTTGTCAAACTATTTATTTTTAAATCTTCAATCTACAACATGCTGGAAAGGATCACATGATATTCCAGAGGCATTTTGACGCCCTCATTTCAATATTTCTATGAATTCTATATCAGACTGACTATTTCTCTACTTTTCTTTTTCCTCTTAATGAATTTATAACAAAGAAAACATTTCTGTGAAATCTAAGGAAGGTCTACATAAGAAGAACTTCCTGAGATATAAAAACAGCAATCCTAAACCGTCCATAATCAAAAATGACTGCCTGTCGATTTCTTTCAAGACCAGTTTCAAAGTCTCAAAGTTAAATGAACACAAATAAAGACTGTAAAAAGCAAGATGTGAAGTTTGAGAAATATCCTTCCAGTACCAGATTGTTTATGGACGGTCGACGGACGTAGGGCGCGCGCGATTTGAATAGCCCACCATCTGATGATGATAGGTGGGATAAAATGAAGTCTATATTTGGCAGACGGAAGGACAATGAAATGAAAAAGAATGGGGGAAAGTTATTGTCTTTTTTAATTCTATAACTTTCAGGAAAATAATAAAAAGGAAAAATATAAATCCAGTTAATATGATTACTCATAGTACACGTATTGCTGTTCAGCTGAATACATTCTCATATAACATCATCAACTTGCAGGGAATGAAGAAAATATTATTTTTTTTTTTGAGGATAGCAAATATTTTAGAGTGCTTTTTAAACATCGACGAGACATGTTAATGAATGGAAACTGGTTGATGAATACTCTAAGTTCGACGGAGTTATCCCCCGTTAGCATTAAAACTCACACTAACAGTCGCATTACTTTTGCGTAAGCTCTGCGTAGTTATCTCCCTTCAAATTTTCATTTCAGGTATATTATTATCGTTAAGCTATTTAATTAATAAGCGAGATCTCGCTTCAATGATTTTGCTCTCTTCCCAAAATAAACATTATCTTCGCTCTGTGATAAATGTAAAATCATGATTATAATTAAGCCACTTTTAGAGACCATATACGAATGATAATTCAAAAAAAAAAAAAAAAAAAAAACAAACAAACAAACAACCCCCCCCCACCCCACCCCAAAAAAAAAAAAACCAGTGTGTGCGATAAGTTACTGTTATTTAGATCTGCAAATGTTTACAAATTAGCATAGTTAAGAGTATTTATTTAAAATAGACTTACAAACCATACAACATAAACTTTCAATTTCCCGAACGTTTATTATAATGCCATTTTAATATATTTATATAATATTAATAGCAAAATATCAGGTTGAAATATAAAACATGGAATACAAATATCAAATATTGACACAAATATATAACTGTATAATTATATACCTCAAATGTAGATATGATGGAATATGTGCTCATGTGCTCAATCAGGATCTCTCCAAAAAAAAAATATATGTGTAGGTATATAGATATATACAATGTATATATAGAGAGGATGTCTAACCGTGTCTTCAGTAATACAAAATATATTTCCCGAGTGTGGTTAATATTTTGATATTCTCTACGACTGGGTAGCACAGATATTTATAAGTAAGTATTGCACTCAGACGGCTGGAGGGTGGTAATGTATGTAACTTTTTGCATTGTAAATAATAAACAACAGAATATTCTTGTTTTCAATTGATCATAAGTATTCTTTGTCACAGACTTAGCACCTTTGAAATATCGTATTCATTAAATAATGGGTTTCCGGTATGTTCGATTTTTTCTTCTGTGACAGCATAGAATTTACGTTGTAATTAATGCCTTCATGAATGTTCTTCAACGTTAATAATTGCATCACATTGCACCAGGTTCGCGTATACCACTAAGTGTTAATTAATAAGTATATATTTTTATGATATGTATATAGATGCTGTTTTCTGGAATATATTGGACTAAGATCTTGATAACGCGTGTAACGCCGCGATAGATATTATAATAACTTATGATATCAATGTAAATTTGCTAAGCATACAACACACCAGTAGACTTCGGCCAAATAACCAGGTCTGACGAAGACTACTGTCACTAATATCGATATAAGTTTTAATCAACAGCATAATCCAATGAAAGAATACTAACAGTATTCAAGCCAATGTGCAACTCCCAGTCTAATTCACCATACATGACGTTCAAATTATTTAAGGGTTAACTGTAATATATTTTTTTTTACGTTATTGAGCAATAACACAAAAAACTGGGGTGTACTCTGAATAAACCGCTAACCCTTCTAATTTAATTAACAACGATAAGAAACATTTGCATTAAGTTTACCATGTTTATTTTGCTCCAGATATTTAAAAACACATCGATAAATACAAAATCCCGTGAACAACGATTACTCCGCTGACGTCATGTTATGTTATGAGATGATAACATAATTTTTTGAGTCAATGAAAATGCTTGTTACAAGCAAAATTAAATTATGTATGTAAAACGAAAGTCTAAAATGCCTCGCCGGTTTCGATTTCTCACAATATAGAGGATCTAAATGGGTTTCCATTTCACGAGATTCTGAAAAACGAGTTTAAGGAGTTTTCATTTTCGCGAGCGACGAGTTTTATTAAAATCTAGTATGACATTTTTGGTTAGGTTTGTCCTATCAACAGATAAGGACATTTCAGGACGGTCTCCCGTGCGAGTGCGTATGTGTGTTTTGGGAGGATGCGGTACTTTTACCGATTTATAGTGCTACCTCACTGAAGCATACTGTCGAAGACACCCAGCAGGACACCCCACCCAGTAACATTATACTGACATCGTCCCACTCCCAAAAATGCTGAGCAGGAGAGCGACTACCACTTTTCAAGACCAGTATGTCTCGACCAGGGGGTAGACATCCCGCTTCTTATAATACACGCAATACCTGCAGGTTTATCGTATGAAATGAAAACGAATTTAAGATACTTCTTATCACATTACTCAGAAAACTGACATTTTTATAGGGTTTAAAGTCAAGCTAGGAGGGCAAAATCAAACGTAGGCAGCTGCCTTTTTGCGCCATGTTTAATACATGACCTAACGTCGTTATCAATATATGACGTCACGATCGATTTCTGACTAGCGCAGCCAAAGAATCTGCTCCTGGATATGTTGAACTAGTGACATATTATCGTTAAATTATTACATGGGTGATTTCACAGGATAACAGGTCGAGTATGTGATGAAAGTTTTCAGCAAACTCCCAAAGCCATTGAAAATTAAGAGGTTATTCAATAACACCCAATATGCTACACCGCCAAAAACTATACAATTTGGCAGTTAGACGTGTTTATGAAATGTAAGTATTTTATTTAAACGTCCCGCAGTGTACATAGTCAAGGGACGTAACTCTTACACGACAATTATTTTTGACCTTGTATACGAAATTCGGCAGTCCGGAAAACTCGTAATCCGTACGAGTTGGGCCTGGAACGAAGGTGTTCGGATTATCGAGGGTCCACTCTTCACCGTCGGCGAACTAATTATCGACCGAAGGAATCACTAACACAAACAACACTCCATGATATTGTTCGTAGATTAACTGCTAGTTTTATGTATCCTGTTTCATATTCTTTGTCTGTTTGTCTTGATAAAGGGCGGATCACCTCGAAAATTTATTTCACTGATCACAAACTAAAACCGTACACATTTTAGCGGTAACACAATAATAGCGCTTTTCGGTCTAGAAGAATTGTGATAAGTTATGATTGCGCTAATAACATGTTCTATGTGTTATTCTTACTGAAGATGTGAGAATGCGCTAGTTCTTCATTGCGCTAATATGTTATAATTTGGAAATGCGCGAAAATTTGAGTTCGCCAAAATTATTGAGTTTACAGTATCAATTTTTGGTAATACGCATCCAGCGAACATCAACACTTAATATAATTTGGAAATGCGCGAAAATTTCAGTGCGCCAAAATTGATAAGTTTACAGTATCAATTTTTTAGTGATAGGCATCCAGCGAATATCAACACTTAATGAGTTTGATCTAATTGATGCCAGCTATAAGAAACAATTTAAAAAAAACTGAATAAATCATTCAATTAATTAATGCTAGTAGTAGTATCAATGACCATCATTACATTTAAATACCATAGAAAAAGAAAAATACAACAGACTATGTGCAAAGAAATGCTAGCTACTTAAATAAGGATATGCTTGAGTCATCAGTATCTACGTGTAGGCGTGACTTTGGGAATGGATATATACACCACTATATATTTGAATACCCACTTTAAAATGATTCCAGCGAACGTTTAATCCTAATTTAAGGACCCATAGGTATATCATGAGCATTACAATTTTGAGCAATCTTCCTCCCAACTAAAATCAAAGCTAACCATCAACACCAAGTATTGAGCTAACACAACTTGTATTAATTGTACTTGATATAAAATATTTTCAGGTAAATAAATACACGTGAATAGATATACATTTGTGTATGTACATGTAGATAGATATATAAATGTAAATATTTGTATATAAATGCATGTATATGTATATAAAAGTAAATGTCTGTAAATAAATATATATGAAGGTAAATGTATATAATTTAATTTTGCTTGTAACAAGCATTTTCATTGGCTCAAAAAATTATGTTATCATCTCATAACATAAAATAAAATAAAAGGAACTACTTTCAGTTATACCGGAAGTAGCGGAGTAATCGTTGTTCACGGGATTTTGTATTTATCGATGTGTTTTTAAATATCTGGAGCAAAATAAACATGTTAAACTTAATGAAAATATTTCTTATCGTTGTTAATTAAATTATAAGGGTTAACTGTAAATTATTTTTTACGTTATTGCTCAATAACGTTAAAAAAATATTACAGTTAACCCTTTAATAAATAAATATATGAAAGTAATTATATGTAAATAAATATATGTAATGTTCAATCTTTTTAATATATTTAAGTCACTATTTTGATTGAATTACGTGGTATTATTCAGTAGAACTTCGTTACTTTGAGGAGTATCTTTTTCCACTTTAAGTCGTCTAGGAAATCTAAATAGCTTGTGTTTTCTCTAAGAGTAAGATATAAGATATCACTTATATTTTTCTATTTATTTTCACCTAATTATGAACCGGATTTTATTCTGGGAAAGTTATAAGATAGAAAGTCAAAATATTTTTTCAGGCGGCTTTAAAAATAGTATCACAAATCTGGATGGTATGATATGTAATTAAGAGTTGTCCCTCTTTGCACAGTTTATCGACAGTAGAAAATGCAACAGTATGTATAGTCAAAATAGGTCGAAAAAAATCGAAATCTGGAAAGGGAGATGAAAAAAAAGGTAATTCCATAATTTAAACATATTTCATTTTCATCAAAAGCATAAAGGATATGGCACAAAGTATAACAACATTAGTAAGGCCCTATCCACAATACATTATATATAAATTGAGGAATAGCATATATGATCACAATGAGTACCATTTTTACACAAATAATTAAAAACAAAAACA
The DNA here is from genome assembly GCF_902652985.1 of Pecten maximus. Taxonomy (NCBI): domain Eukaryota; kingdom Metazoa; phylum Mollusca; class Bivalvia; order Pectinida; family Pectinidae; genus Pecten; species Pecten maximus. The sequence goes on along the minus strand of NC_047019.1, from coordinate 11,493,656 downwards.
AAAAACATAAAGAATAAAAACATCAACTTAATATTTTTATGAATCAGTTCAGACATCCCTGTACTTTATTTTGGTAAATCACACGAACTGAGGGGACCAGGGATGTACCGACGGATGGGGAGGATGGGAGGACGGGGAGGATGGGAGGATGGGAGGATAAGGAGGATGAGGAGGATGGGAGGATGGGAGGATGGGAGGATGGGAGGATGGGAGGATAAGGAGAATGGGAGGATGAGGAGGATGGGAGGATGGGAGGATGAGGAGGATGGGAGGATGGGAGGATGGGAGGATGGGCGGATGGGTGGATAAAGAGGATGGGAGGATCATGAGTATTAGAGGATGGAGGATGAGGAGGATGGGAGGATGGGAGGATAAGGAGGATGGGAGGATGAGGAGGATGGGAGGATGGGAGGATGGGAGGATGAGGAAGATGGGAGGATGGGAGGATGAGGAGGATGGGAGGATGGGAGAATGAGGAGGATGGGAGGATGGGATGACGGGAGGATGGGGAGGATGGGAGGATGAGGAGGATGGGAGGATGGGAGAATAAGGAGGATGGGAGGATGAGGAGGATGGGAGGATGGGAGGATGGGAGGATGAGGAGGATGGGAGGATAGGAGGATGGGAGGATGGGAGGATGAGGAGGATGGGAGGATGGGAGAATGAGGAGGATGGGAGGATGGGATGACGGGAGGTTGGGAGGATGGGAGGATGGGAGGATGAGGAGGATGGGAGGATGGGAGGATGGGAGGATGAGGAGGATGGGAGGAAGGGAGGATGGAAGGATTAGGAGGATGGGAGGATGGGAGGATGAGGCGGATGGGAGGATGGGAGGATGAGGAGGATGGGATGATGTGAGGATGAGGAGGATGGGGAGGATGGGAGGATGGGAGGATGGGAGGATGGGAGGATAAGGAGGAATGGAGGATGAGGAGGATGGGAGGATGGGAGGATGGGAGGATGAGGAGGATGGGCGATGGGAGGATGGGAGGATGGGAGGAAGGGAGGATGGGAGGATGGGAGGATGAGGAGGATGGGAGGATGGGCGGTTGGGAGGATAAGGAGGATGGAAGGATAAGAAGAATGGGAGGGTGGGAGGATGGGAGGATAAGGAGGATGGGAGGATGGGAGGATGGGAGGATGAGGAGGATGGGAGGATGGGAGGATGGGAGGATGGGAGGATGGGAGGATAAGGAGGAATGGAGGATGAGGAGGATGGGAGGATGAGGAGGATGGGCGATGGGAGGATGGGAGGATGGGAGGAAGGGAGGATGGGAGGATGGGAGGATGAGGAGGATGGGAGGATGGGAGGATGAGGAGGATGGGAGGATGGGCGGTTGGGAGGATAAGGAGGATGGAAGGATAAGGAGAATGGGAGGGTGGGAGGATGGGAGGATAAGGAGGATGGAGGATGGGAGGATGGGAGGATGAGGAGGATGGGAGGATAAGGAGGAATGGAGGATGAGGAGGATGGGAGGATGAGGAGGATAAGGAGGATTAGAGGATGGGAGGATGGGAGGATGGGCGGATAAGGAGAATGGGAGGATGGGCGGATGGGGGGATGGGAGGATGAGGAGAGTAAGGAGGATGGGAGGATAATGAGTATTGGAGGATTGGAGGATGAGGAGGATGGGAGGATGGGAGGATGGGAGGATAAGGAGGATGGGAGGATGGGAGGAAGGGAGGATGAGGAGGATGGGAGGATGGGCGGATGGGAGGATGGGAGGATAAGGAGGATGGAAGGATAAGGAGAATTTTAACGTACTGTTATCCGTGACATATGTCGACTGTTGATCGTGATATTAACCCTATAACGTACTGTTATCTGTGACATATGTCAACTGTTGATCGTGATATTTACCCTATAACGTACTGTTATCGTGACATATGTCGACTGTTGATCGTGATATTTACCCTATAACGTACTGTTATCCGTGACATATGTCGACTGTTGATCGTGATATTTACCCTATAACGTACTGTTATCCCGACATATGTCGACTGTTGATCGTGATATTTACCCTATAACGTACTGTTATCTGTGACATATGTCGACCGTTGATCGTGATATTTACCCTATAACGTACTGTTATCGTGACATATGTCAACTGTTGATCGTGATATTTACCCTATAACGTACTGTTATCGTGACATATATCGACTGTTGATCGTGATATTTACCCTATAACGTACTGTTATCTCTGACATAGGTCGACTGTTGATCGTGATATTTACCCTATAACGTACTGTTATCTGTGACATATGTCGACTGTTGATCGTGATATTTACCCTATAACGTACTGTTATCTGTGACATATGTCGACTGTTGATCGTGATATTTACCCTATAACGTACTGTTATCGTGACATATGTCGACTGTTGATTGTGATATTTACCTTATAACGTACTGTTATTCGTGACATATGTCGACTGTTGATCGTGATATTTACCCTATAACGTACTGTTATCGGTGACATATGTCGACTGTTGATCGTGATATTTACCCTATACATCTCATGTAACGTACTGTTATCTGTGACATTTGTCGACTGTTGATCGTGATATTTACCCTATAACGTACTGTTATCTGTGACATATGTCGACTGTTGATCGTGATATTTTACCCTATAACGTACTGTTATCGTGGCATATGTCGACTGTTGATCGTGATATTTACCCTATAACGTACTGTTATCGTGACATATGTCGACTGTTGATCGTGATATTTACCCTATAACGTACTGTTATCGTGACATATGTCGACTGTTGATCGTGATATTTACCCTATAACGTACTGTTATCGTGACATATGTCGACTGGTGATCGTGATATTTACCCTATAACGTACTGTTATCCCGACATATGTCGACTGTTGATCGTGATATTTACCCTATAACGTACTGTTATCGTGACATATGTCGACTGTTGATAGTGATATTTACCCTATAACGTACTGTTATCCGTGACATATGTCGACTGTTGATCGTGATATTTACCCTATAACGTACTGTTATCTGTGACATATGTCGACTGTTGATCGTGATATTTACCCTATAACGTACTGTTATCGTGACATATGTCGACTGTTGATCGTGATATTTACCCTATAACGTACTGTTATCGTGACATATGTCGACTGTTGATCGTGATATTTACCCTATAACGTACTGTTATCCCGACATATGTCGACTGTTGATCGTGATATTTACCCTATAACGTACTGTTATCGTGACATATGTCGACTGTTGATAGTGATATTTACCCTATAACGTACTGCTATCCGTGACATATGTCGACTGTTGATCGTGATATTTACCCTATAACGTACTGTTATCGTGACATATGTCGACTGTTGATCGTGATATTTACCCTATAACGTACTGTTATCGTGACATATGTCGACTGTTGATCGTTATATTTACCCTATAACGTACTGTTATCTAGGACATATGTCGACTGTTGATCGTGATATTTACCCTAAAACGTACTGTTATCTGTGACATATGTCGACTGTTGATCGTGATATTTACCCTATAACGTACTGTTATCGTGACATATGTCGACTGCTGATCGTGATATTTACCCTATAACGTACTGTTATCTGTGACATATGTCGACTGTTGATCGTGATATTTACCCTATAACGTTCTGTTATCTGTGACATATGTCGACTGTTGATCGTGATATTTACCCTATAACGTACTGTTATCCGTGACATATGTCGACTGTTGATCGTGATATTTACCCTATAATGTACTGTTATCGTGACATATGTCGACTGTTAATCGTGATATTTACCCTATAACGTACTGTTATCTGTGACATATGTCGACTGTTGATCGTGATATTTACCCTATAACGTACTGTTATCCGTGACATATGTCGACTGTTGATCGTGATATTTACCCTATAACGTACTGTTATCTGTGACATATGTCGACTGTTGATCGTGATATTTACCCTATAACGTACTGTTATCTGGGACATATGTCGACTGTTGATCGTGATATTTACCCTAAAACGTACTGTTATCTGTGACATATGTCGACTGTTGATCGTGATATTTACCCTATAACGTACTGTTATATGTGACATATGTCGACTGTTGATCGTGATATTTACCCTATAACGTACTGTTATCGTGACATATGTCGACTGTTGATCGTGATGTTTACCCTATAACGTACTGTTATCCATGACATATGTCGACTGTTGATCGTGATATTTACCCTATAACGTACTGTTATCCGTGACATATGTCGACTGTTGATCGTGATATTTACCCTATAACGTACTGTTATCCGTGACATATGTCGACTGTTGATCGTGATATTTACCCTATAACGTACTGTTATCCGTGACATATGTCGACTGTTGATCGTGATATTTACCCTATAACGTACTGTTATCGTGACATATGTCGACTGTTGATCGTGATATTTACCCTATAACGTACTGTTATCTGTGACATATGTCGACTGTTGATCGTGATATTTACCCTATAATGTACTGTATCGTGACATATGTCGACTGTTAATCGTGATATTTACCCTATAACGTACTGTTATCGTGACATATGTCGACTGTTGATCGTGATATTTACCCTATAACGTACTGTTATCTGTGACATATGTCGACTGTTGATCGTGATATTTACCCTATAACGTACTGTTATCGTGACATGTGTCGACTGTTGATCGTGATATTTACCCTATAACGTACTGTTATCTGTGACATATGTCGACTGTTGATCGTGGTATTTACCCTATAACGTACTGTTATCTGGGACATATGTCGACTGTTGATCGTGATATTTACCCTATAACGTACTGTTATCCGTGACTTATGTCGACTGTTGATCGTGATATTTACCCTATAATGTACTGTTATCGTGACATATGTCGACTGTTGATCGTGATATTTACCCTATAACGTACTGTTATCCGTGACATATGTCCACTGTTGATCGTGATATTTACCCTATAACGTACTGTTATCTGTGACATATGTCGACTGTTGATCGTGATATTTACCGTATAACGTACTGTTATCTGGGACATAGGTCGACTGTTGATCGTGATATTTACCCTATAACGTACTGTTATCGTGACATATGTCGACTGTTGATCGTGATATTTACCCTATAACGTACTGTTATCGTGACATATGTCGACTGTTGATCGTGATATTTACCCTAAAACGTACTGTTATCTGTGACATATGTCGACTGTTGATCGAGATATTTACCCTATAACGTACTGTTATCTGTGACATATGTCGACTGTTGATCGTGATATTTACCCTATAACGTACTGTTATCGTGACATATGTCGACTGTTGATCGTGATGTTTACCCTATAACGTACTGTTATCCATGACATATGTCGACTGTTGATCGTGATATTTACCCTATAACGTACTGTTATCGTGACATATGTCGACTGTTGATCGTGATATTTACCCTATAACGTACTGTTATCCGTGACATATGTCGACTGTTGATCGTGATATTTACCCTATAACGTACTATTATCCGTGACATATGTCGACTGTTGATCGTGATATTTACCCTATAACGTACTGTTATCCGTGACATATGTCGACTGTTGATCGTGCTATTTACCCTATATAGTACTGTTATCTGTGACATATGTCGACTGTTGATCGTGATATTTACCCTATAACGTACTGTTATCCGTGACATATGTCGACTGTTGATCGTGATATTTACCCTATAACGTACTGTTATCGTGACATATGTCGACTGTTGATCGTGATATTTACCCTATAACGTACTGTTATCTGTGACATATGTCGACTGTTGATCGTGATATTTACCCTATAACGTACTGTTATCGTGACATATGTCGACTGTTCATCGTGATATTAACCCTATAACGTACTGTTATCGTGACATATGTCAACTGTTGATCGTGATATTTACCCTATAACGTACTGTTATCTGTGACATATATCGACTGTTCATCGTGATATTTACCCTATAACGTACTGTTATCCGTGACATACGTCGACTGTTGATCGTGATATTTACCCTATAATGTACTGTTATCCGTGACATATGTCGACTGTTGATCGTGATATTTACCCTATAACGTACTGTTATCTGTGACATATGTCGACTGTTGATCGTGATATTTACCCTATAACGTACTGTTATCCGTGACATATGTCGACTGTTGATCGTGATATTTATCCTATAACCTACTGTTATCGTGACATATGTCGACTGTTGATCGTGATATTTACCCTATAATGCACTGTTATCCGTGACATATGTCGACTGTTGATCGTGATATTTACCCTATAACGTACTGTTATCTGTGACATATGTCGACTGTTGATCGTGATATTTACCCTATAACGTACTGTTATCGTGACATATGTCGACTGTTGATCGTGATATTTACCCTATAACGTACTGTTATCCGTGACATATGTCGACTGTTGATCGTGATATTTACCCTATAACGTACTGTTATCGTGACATATGTCGACTGTTGATCTAGATATTTACCCTATAACGTACTGTTATCCGTGACATATGTCGACTGTTGATCGTGATATTTATCCTATAACGTACTGTTATCGTGACATATGTCGACTGTTGATCGTGATATTTACCCTATAACGTACTGTTATCCGTGACATATGTCGACTGTTGATCGTGATATTTACCCTATAACGTACTGTTATCTGTGACATATGTCGACTGTTGATCGTGATATTTACCCTATAACGTACTGTTATCCGTGACATAGGTCGACTGTTAATCGTGATATTTACCCTGATAAACACTACAAAGGTAAAATTGTCGCCTTCGCGATTTAAAAAGAAAATGCTCTATTTCTTTTGGGAGACTCCTAGTTGTTACAATAAGCGTTACCTTAACTTCGTGATTCCTGTGTTTCTGCCTCAGTCTACCCTTTGAGGGCGTTGCATGATTCGTTTGAGGTTAGAATTGCGTCGAAATAGTTCTCGATAGGGAAATCAACACTCTCCTATAACCAATCTGACAAACATAACTATTTTCCTTAACGGGTTTTAAAAGACTTCATATAAGACTCAGGCTTAATTATTTTTGTTCTTTTTTTTTATTATTATTATTTCTGAGGCACGTATAACAATTGGTTTGAACATTTGGTGCATGTTCCAATGGTTTCATATTTCAGAATTCACATTTAAAATGTCGTTAATAGAGTTACTTTACAAGAATACTTTTGTACACGTATTATCTATACTACTTGTTTTTCTTAATAGATATATAAAAATAACAATATGAATCGACAGGGGTACACTTTACTAAGGTAACTGAGATTCATATATGTATCATACGTTGTCTCCGTAATAATGGTTGGGAAACATTATCAGACGTAATATTAAACAAACCAACAAACAAAAACTAAATTTCGGTAAGTCCTACAAAAAGGCCATAGTTCGATTCCCCGATCGGACGTGAAGAGGAACGCTGCCCTCTTTTGGTTTGTTTGGTTTGTTTTTGTTTAACGTCCTATTAACAGCCAGGGTCATTTAAGGACGTGCCAGGTTTTGGAGGTGGAGGAAAGCCGGAGTACCCGGAGAAAAACCACCGGCCTGCGGTCAGTACCTGGCAACTGCCCCACGTAGGTTTCGAACTCGCAACCCAGAGGTGGAGGGCTAGTGATAAAGTGTCGGGACACCTTAACCACTCGGCCATGGCGGCCCCCAACGCTGCCCTCCGTCGAGCCATGAAGAGTGCAAGTTATTGATATAATTTATTATTCATTCATTTGCTACGAGACGATTGTTAGTGGGGATAATGCGGTTAAAAGTTGAAATGACACATATCATATAATTCCTATCAAGTCCAGAAAAAGATTTTAAGATATACAGACATTCACATATTTATATATGTATTTAAAATGTGTTGTTATGTAAATTTATTAATATTGTCTAGGCCATTTTCGGAGAGGGCTTTTATAAGTTGTGAAAAGTTGTGCCCTATCCTTTTGTCCAAATGACAATAAAATAAGTTTAAACTTAAATATAATTCGTACACAAACGTGACATTTTGTACATATTTACATGTATGTTTAAAGTCTCTACTTTAAAATTTGGTTTTCTTTTAACTCATTCCCTGTGAAGATTTTTGTAAGATATATCTATAAAGTAAAGAGTTCATATAATTATGATACAATAAAATAACAATTATCGAATATCAATCAAATAGTAATGCAGAAAGTCGTCTTCGACATTAACATTTTATACTCCTATTTTTTTCTAATGAAATAATCTCATACGTCATCATAAGTAAAATTTGCTGTAAAACACTTAATTTAAATCATTGAATGAAAAATAAAAACCAAATATGATGCAAAAAGATAAAAGTGAATATATATATATATACAATGGAGTTTGGAAACTACAACTAATCAAAGCCTACACTTGTACACCGAATCTTCTCCTTCATCAATACCGACATTTCTTGGTAGTATACAATATGTCCATTTCATTTCATGAAACAGTGATCCTGAAATTAACATAAGATCAATCACGTGTTCACGAAATCGAAATCCCTTGTCAGTTACGTGTGTTCTTCAGTCACAGAAACAAAAAAATCAGATGTCATGTTTCATTCACTGTAAATTTTACATCGATATTTTTTTCATCCATTACATAAGATGTTGCATACAAAGATTTCTTCTTAATCTTTAAAGACATTGAAATGAATAATTCAAAAATATTACATTATTTTTTGTATTGCAAAAAAAAACGTATTTGACGTTAATGTTTTGGTCATCAAATAAAATAAAAAACGTATAATGCAAAATCCGTACATTGTTTGAAATTTTAAAAGACGTGTGGCGCCAATGTGAGGAAAATGGCGATTGCACTTTCCGAAATTCGACTGATAGATCTAATCAACCATCTCAATTGAGATTTATAAAAGACGTTTTTATTTTTCCTATCTGTTTTTTTCTGTTGATGTTGTAGTATGGGCGAACTTTCTAGAATAGTACAGTTCTCTGTCTAAATCAGGACGGAAGACAACCGTCACATTCAGAATAAATGACAAATTTGAGCGGGTAACAGAAAACTATCCTCTTGAATTGTGGGTAATTGGCATGTGTCCGCCCATGCGCATTAAGAGATTCGTTCTGCAGAAGAAATGGATCGATCGGTCTTGATATGAGAGATTAATGGTTTCCATAACATTGCACATGTCTTAAAATCAGGGTATACGGCTTGGGATGTCATAGAATTTTCTGATAGTTGACATGTTTTGTGAAATAATTCTTATTCTGTGGAATATGGTTACTTCTAAATTGTAATTTTCAAATATTTCTTTTTTCTCCCACAAAATGACATGTCGGTGTATGCATGGGAATGGTTCAGTGCCAAAAATGACTCATGATAATTAGTTTTAAAGTGAAAAAAGAAAAGATTGTTTTTTTTTGTTTTTGTTTTTTAAATTTCATTTAAATGACGCAATAACAGAACATATCACAACACAGCACAATGCTTACATTAAAACAATACAAACAACGTAAATTTTAATACATTATTGTAAAATACATTATTTCTCAGGCTGAATATTTGAATTTGTCAATTTTATTTTGACAATTAAAACATGATTAACATTGCTTTGTGCGTATGAATCTGTGTCTAATTCACAAAAGTATATCTGTTGTGTGTTTATTGAGATCTGAAAACACCATCTGGAAATGCAATAGAGGGGAGGTTCTACGAGTATATCGAAACGAGGGGGCCCATAGTTTCGCATACCTATGAACAGGTTTAAACAACTTGTAACTGTAAAGATCTGTCGATTTGATTACAATTCCATAGACTTCATACTTGTACATTAGTACACGTGTACATATACACGTCATTGGTCATTTGCCTGATGAAGGTGACAGAACAACACGAAAAAGCAGTCACTGAAACATATATGTTAAATTCTGTCATTGTGACACGTTCGTAATGGCATCTTTTATAACATTGTACATACAGACTCGGCTAAGGAGTTTAAGCGTAGTTCATTTGGTAGAGTAGAAAATTTTAAGCCATGCGTGAAGCGGTCATGGGTTCGATCGCTGGCGGGGACATTGACGTCATTGTTCTTTGTGTGGCGGCGTATCCTAGTTTTAAAATAGTTTAAAAGGTAACTCGGGAGCACATTGTACGTATTTATTTTTGCAATGCAATTATAAAAAAATGTACATTTCAAATGATAATTTTGGAGATACAGATTTCGACAAGTCGTTCTATTTTGATTTTCTAATGCGGCTTTTATGAAAACAATTTGAGGTAGCAAACATCCACCCCGTAATGAATTATGATTGGTACAGTACAAGCCAAATCGGCCTCTTGTTTAAATATGACAACTGATTTCGTAAGTATTTCCAAGGCATCTTCTTAGTTGGTCGATTTGACCTGGTATGTTGGTTTCACAGGGACTTCATAATTAGTTACAGTTTACATGTATTTGGACCTCCCCTAGTGTGTATATAGTGTGTATAGCACATTTTGAGACGTTTGGGCCAAGGGGAGGTCCAAATACATGTAGACTGTAACTTATTCTCAAGTCCCTGTGGTTGGTTGACGTCTGGAAGAAATCTGTGTTCTGCGAAGGTCGCCCAAATACGCCATTACCCGAGAACGATGACGGCCCTATACAAAATGATCTTAGTCATAAAAATTGAAACAATATATAACGATTGGAAAGCCAATATAAAACGTTTCGCTGACCCTTGTGGCAGCCGTACAAGTTTGATATGCATCAGAAATCCCAGGGGACAGCAAGGTTCCCGTTTGAGCCAAAATATCAATCTTCTACAAACCAGAACTACTGTAATCGACTACTTTATTTCCGAAGTAAAGAAAAAACATTTATTTTACGACTATATTAGGTAGAGTTAGATTAGCCAGTTTTGTATGTACCCAGCCATTGTTTTATTCTAACTTTATTTTTATTGTATTTGATTTTACCTCGGGGAATAGTTTTAAGAATAAAAAGCGGGCATGTTTTTTCCTCAGTCTGTCCACGCAAATTATAGTTTTACTGAGATAGAAAAAACAAAGGTATCTATTTTTATACTCACATATGAGAAGAAGAAGAAGAAGAAGAAGAAGAAGAAGAAGAAGAAGAAGAAGAAGAAGAAGAAGAAGAAGAAGAAGAACAACAACAACAACAACAACAACAACAACAATTAAAACTTTCGTTAGATTTACATTTTTATTTCAATATGTGTAATGGATAATTATGATAAATGATTCAATAGCTGCGTAAAACAGCATGTATAAGTAAAATGAAACAAAAGATATTCTTCCAACTGAATGTTTCTTCAAACGAAGACAGGTGTAAGCATATCGTGTCGATGAAATTAACTCTTCGCAATTGAGTCTTCCTCCATTTTACGTTGCAACACCTCTTCCCCAGTTAAGATGTTAAATTCAATTTGCAGTATTGACTGAGTCATCCGTTAGTAAACTGTGTCCTTCCTGTCCAGAACTGCCCAACAGCCTCCGTGTCACCCACAGCCCCTAATTACTAATCACGGGACAGCCCTCTCCGCCTCCCTATCTCGTCCCATAGGACGACCGGAATTGGTCAGTAAGTCCACTTCCTAATGGCAGCTGACCACCACTAATGACTGTCGATGTGTTGTCTTGATTTAGAATCCGATCAGAAAATAATACCAATTAGCTAAACAATCCTTTCACGTTCAATTTAGTTGTACACAGAACATGCAGGAGAAACGTTTGGGACGGTTAGGGAGTATAAACAAGCGTTTTAATGACGCAGAACGTGTACTTCTCTTCACTTTTTTTAAAGAGTTCTTCACGGGCGATAATTTCAATAAGTTTAATTAAACGATCTTGCAGGGTTGGGATCAGGGTACCATAATTTGACAGGAAATCGGAGTATTCCGGGGAAACCCACCTTCTCTGTTAGGTGACCCCTAGGCCTTAGTTCGTCCGACCCTGAGGAGTCGAACCACGGTCGCCTATCTTTAGTAGACATGTGAAAAGCGATTGAAAATATCAATTCTGTCACCCGACCACCCAACATTTCCAATAAATACATGCATATTGCATCACTTGACCTGAACAATGTTACGGGTTCATATGGCGTTTAACTTTTTATAGATGAGATAACGTTATTTTGTTTCATTGAAACAAACAGTTTTATGGGAGAGAATCGTTGAAAACGTAACATCACAGCCCCAGAACTATTTAGGAGGGTTCGAATGTACCAATATTTTCATATTAGATACCATTTTACAGCATTTCTTCAAAAGTTTCATTCCAGATCCTTACTCCCTAAAGATGCATGTAGCTTATATAATATATAAAATAATTTGTACACAATAGAAATTTTGGGGACATTATACTTTAAATACAAGTATAACAATACCAGCGAAAATTAATATTGATCTTAAAATTCAGAGCTATTGTTTGTACAGCGGCGGTCAGTACTGGACAGATGGAAGTTGTAGGCGATCTCCAATCTCCATCAAACAAATGGTTTGCGAACTGACTACTCTGGGAATGATGAGAGATATAAGATGGCGCGATCGGTCACATGGGAGAAACGAATAATCAGCAAAGATAGGAGATTGAGAGGAAGGTCACGACCAGCCTAGGGATCAGCAATTAGTCGTATCGGTCAGCCCACCCGGGTTGGTCTGGTCAGTGTATCTTACTGGTCAACGGCTGGCTAAAGAATAGTGTCCAAACATGTCAAATCCAAAGGCCAGAATGCATGGTCAATGTCCACTCGTTAAAGTCATATATACAACATACAACAAGAGAGGGCGGCATGCACGTGCGACGGCAATATCAGGGCGCGTTCGGTTACTACTATAACAAGTGTAATTGTGCGCGTTTGAATAAGGCGCTGTGTTCTTGGTTGATAACTGCCATTGGCAATGAATTCAAGCATGCAAGTTCATGATTGCTTACCGCCACTGTTTAAAACAGATTAATATTTACTATGCTTAAAAACACATGTACATTACTTATTAAAAGTGTTGTGAAATAAAATAATCTCAGGTAAGCAAGGGAAGGATAACAAAAAAGTTGTTATAGAACCAACTTAAATCTATATTTACTTCGATTTCATCCGATGTTGTTGGACCTCTCTTTACCTTCAAAGCCGCCATCTTGTGCCGAATTTCCCGCTCATTTTTTTCCAGTACGATCGGGATGCCCCGGTCAGGCCGGCGAGAAAACGAGATGGGTCACTCGAGGGCTCTGTTTATGGGAAACCGACTATATCGACTTGACCAGGAAGGCGAAACGAGCAGCATGACAGAGTTATCTTTCGCGACACAGAACTTTCCGAGGTGTTCCGAACACAAATCATCAACAAAAAGTGTCAGATCAGCCAGAGAGCAGACGGTGATTTCATCTGGCTGATGTGTAATGGCACAGTTGGACATTGGGATTATTTGTGAATAAATCATTACAAAATACCCAATGTTGAACTTACTTTAATTTCCCACTGTAAAAATGTGAGTTTTTTTTCATATTGTCAGCTGATTGTTATCAATTGAAACCACTGTTGTTAAATCCTGTATTTTGGTATAATAAACAATTATTGCCTGCTTGGAGGGTGATATGACGATTTGCTTATCCAAGTTATGTTATATTTCCCATAGCCGTTGGCTGTTGGTGTGACCTTGATAACCGTCCTCATATGACCCTTGCTGCTTGTGTGACCTTTACACCCGTCCTCATATGACCCTGGCTGTTTGTGTGACCTTTACACTCATCCTCATATGACCCTTGCTGCTTGTGTGACCTTTACACCCGTCCTCATATGAACCTTGCTGTTGGTGTCTCCCTTGACAACCATCTTCAGATGGCATTGGCTGTAGATGTGACCTTGATAACCGTCCACGTATGACCTTGACTATTGCGAGGATATTGAAACCCTAAAACAAAACAAATTTGCCGGCCCCTTCGCTTAATAAAGGTGTCGATAAGGACGAGTGACCCTGTGATCAGTAGCGTGTGCCATGCTATCGAGTCCAGGACTACGAGGCCCATAATCCATGGACATTTTCTCAATATGGCTGTTAGTACTTTTCCTAAAACTAAACCATCTATATTAATTTAATGCACTAATCTGCGATGCTATAATATCTTTCTTAATTTCCCGTGTCATCGATTTAACAGTTTTCTTTGTAGTTTTTTTAAAACTAATTTGCATATTTCATTGTTAAGAAAATACTGGTTGTTTCAACAATGCATGACATGAAGAACTCCGTCAAACGTAAAATTTACAATGTTATTCCTTGGAGATTAGGGAAACTTGTGGCTAAGTTAGGAACTGACGCGCTGTGCATGCCTACTCGCCATAAATTATTGAAACCAAGCAGGAGCTAATACTACAAATATTGATAAAGTAGTGTTTTAAACTTTTGATAGCTGAAAAAGCATTACATCATAAACCTATTTCCTAGCCGTTTACGGAACCGTGCTCCTTCTCCGTCAAATTAACATATTAGCGGGCCCCGCGTGTATTTTCACTTCTAAAGTCTGACTGACAAGGCAAGGAGATGCATATGCGCGAGACTGACACAGATGAAGGTCCTAAATAGGTACTCATTCGAATATATATATATTTGGTATTTCCAGTTCTTGATTGGTTATTGGATTAATTTAACAATTTTTCATTGGAAAAAATAATACTGCCCTTTTATAGGCGACCATTGTGTCATCAAGGCTCTATACACAATATTTAAGAATGGCAAGGGATTATCTTATAGTAAGGACTGTATCAAGTGAAAAGTTCAAAAGCAAATTTCTTTCCGAGAATCATTTTAATAGAGACAAACTTCATATATTATAAATTTATACCACGATGTGTGACAAATATGACTTTTTATGTGCTTTGGTGATATTTTTTACCGCGTGCTCCTTTATTCTGTGTGAAGGTAATTAAACATGCATGGTTAATTATCGCTAATCCCAAAATGCGATGTATATTTCATCACTTCCTGTTTTTAACTTTCAGATAATGAGCAATCTGTGTTTTATTCATGATAATTTTGCCGCTTTTCACAAAGGCTGTTACATGGTCCCACGCGCTGTTACACGTGCAGTTTTTTTTTTCATCCAGTGACATATTTTCAAAAATTATTATCAACTAAAATTTTGTCTAAAATTTTATCAGAATACATTCCTACAATAGATTGAAATTAATGGAAAAAAAATAATAAAATATAGCAAAAATGCATTTATAGATATAAACAAAACATAAGTTAAAACACAAATCAATTAAAATAAAACAAAAAAAAACAAAAGTTAAGTACCCGTTCACGTATGTACATGACATACAATCAGCAAATGCTTATTTGTTTTTAATTCATTTCCACATTATCATATTTCTATATTTTCAGCATTAAGAAGAAAACAAAACCAAGGTTATTTTAGTCGGTCTGCGAAATGACCCCGCATGCGAACTTTATCAGCACGGTCGCACAGGAGCTTGATACGTTCCTATGACCCAGAGTGAAATATGACTTATGA
The DNA here is from genome assembly GCF_902652985.1 of Pecten maximus. Lineage (NCBI taxonomy): Eukaryota > Metazoa > Mollusca > Bivalvia > Pectinida > Pectinidae > Pecten > Pecten maximus. The sequence goes on along the minus strand of NC_047019.1, from coordinate 11,478,116 downwards.
TAAGTAATGTGGGGGTCGGACTCTGAGGTCAATTATTTAATTGTGGGTTATATGAACGTGTCCAGCCCCCGTGGACGGGCGTGGCTCGATCCCTCGGACGGTGAAATGTAGAGGGTGCCAAGCCTACCCACTCTCTTGGTAGTCCATAGTTAAACTTTGTTGGTATTTAGTGTCGTCGTCATCGTTGTCGTTGTCGTTGCTGCTGTTGTTGTTGTTGTTGTTGTTGTTGTTGTGTGGGTGTGGGTGGAGGGGGGGGGGGGGGGGGGGGGGGGGTCGTCGAGGTGTGTTTGAGAAGGAGTCACACATTAGTAATCTTTTATAACATGTACTTTTTTGCTTTTTGTCGTTGGTTTTTTGTTTGTTTGTTTTTTTGTTCTTTTTATTGTTGAATTTTCGGGGCTAGATCGAATCCCATAGGGATATATATATGTTCTATATTTTTAGGGGATGACCTTGGATAGTACGGACCATTGAAGATTCATACAACGTGTTAAAGCCGCGTTTGTTTAATGCTTTTTTGTGATATTTTGATAGCAGGCTCTTTCTAAAAAAAATAATTAAAAATTCATAGTTAATTGCGCCTAATCCCCTAATGAGATACATATTTCATAACTTCTTTGTATCTATCCCCGGATAATGAACATTTAGCTATTTTCCGATTTTTTTTCTCACGGATGATTTGATGTATAATAACTTTACAATGGCTCATCTACCCACTCAGCCATAACCAGAACGGCAAATGCACAAAATTTAGTGGAACTTGCACGTAAACTTCCTCCGTTATTTCATAAAATGTTATGTTTTATCATTGGATAAGCGTTTGCGCGTGCTGATGATCTACGTCATGCTGTTTACTCATTTCTCGATGTCCTACATCAGTACCATCAACCTGCAGTGATCGTTTATCATAGCTCTTCTATAGCAAGGAGAAAAATACATGTTAAAGGTTCATATACTAGTATGTCTTTGTATTGAGATGTTATTCCGTGTATTTTTTTCATCTTGATTATTTCAGGTTTTTGAAATTTCATTTTCAAAACATTAACTCACGACCTACGTCACCAAATCGCTTAACCAGAAATATTCAAATCAAATACAGAAGTGCCAAGGCGATATAAAAAAAATCAAAAACAAAATAAAAACAAGAATTACAACACAACAACAACAACAACAACAACAACAAATTAAAGTATAAGGATTACAGTAAGACAGTTAATCGGAAAACCAGTAGGAAAACCACTCGGAAAACTAATTGGAAAACCAAAAGGAAAACCACTCGGAAAACCACTCGGAAAATCACTCGGAAAACCAATAGGAAGACCTTTAGGAAATTCAATAGGAAAACCACTTGGAAAAACTAATAGGAAAACCAATTCGAAAACCAATAGGAAATCTATTTGGAAAACCACTCGGAAAACAACTCGGGTGCATTTCCAAAGATTTGCTGGATAGTTTTTCGTGTGATGTATTTTATGAAAAAAGAATACCTGGAAATTAATAGAAATTTACATCATTTCCTTACTGTACATGATACTTTTGAAACAAAATCAATATTTAAATGTTTAGAAATCTCTAAAACGCTTTCATTTAAATTTTCAAAACTTGAAACGGTTGTAGCGATATATACATCTGTGTTGAAAACATGTACGCATGGGAAAATATATTTTCATTGCTACAAAATGGTAGGTTTTTGAAGTGAGGTTGCGTTTTTATTTTCAAACACAGATGCAAATATGTATTGACGTGTACTCAAAGGTGTATATTTTGATTTTACTTGTAAATATGTAAACAAAGAAATTATCAAAATAAAAAAAAAAGTATAATCAAGGTGCCCTAACCTCTAATTGGCCTTCCTGTATGTTTGGCCCTGTGTAGATGTATGTCGATTCAGTGTGATTACACTACACTTTCATCAACATTTGACAATGCTCTTTTATTTTAGCACCACTGCTTTGCTAATTATAATTTAGCAGCGCATGCACAGCTCCCTACTAAGGGCTACTAAGGGAATTGCAACCTTTGGTTGGATACTTTTTGCTTATAGCAATTATGCTTTCTTTTAAATGGCTGTGTCCCAAGAGAGGGAGTGCGAGCGTGAAAGAGGGACTTTCACAAACCTGTCGTTGTTTGGGACATGCTATTCACAGCATCTAGTTTGTTATTTTATATCTAAAATGTTCCATTTTGTTCATGGCAACTATTGGCTAAATCACTATATTATACATTCATTCGAAAAAAAAGGTGTATTTTTCTTCAGACATTATTTTCATTGTATCCTGAGAGAGAGAGGTTTTGTGACAGGCACCTTGATCGATCTCCTTTTCATATATTCAGTTCATGTATAACAAAAAGTCTTCAATGGTCGCTCCTTCGCCTGGCTCTCTGAACAACCTTGTGTGGAACTGTTAAAAATCGAACTTATGATGTTAAACCATTAACATTATCCAATATTACGACACCACTATGTAGAGGTTATCCACTTTACGTTAAGAAGTCCAATCGCCATTTATCGGATAAGTAGCCTGCTTGATACGTCTCTTCGTCTTTCAATCTGCTCATAAGTCTTACTCCGATGCGAGTACTTTTTTCAAGGAAGCAGACAGAGTGATTTCGTCGTGTGTACTTAGTACACATACAAACAACTATCTTACGTAGCTATTAGCGTAGCAGATTCTGTCGTAAGTGAGGAGTTGTGTATTTCAATGTTTCCTTGCACGAGACTTCCGCTGCTTGTTGAATATCAAGGCGACGTACATGTGGTGTTTTACAAGAGATGATGTGCCGATTTAAACACAGAAGTACACACGAAGAAAAATAAAAGAGCCCGTATATCTCTACGATATGCCTTAGGAAAGTTCTAAATGCGAATTTTCATATTTGTCAAGCACAGTCATAAATCTACCTACCCACATACTGTGCATGTAGAACTTCTGTTTTGCCAAAACGTTAGTGGGTGTGCTTTTCCGGTATGAGTTGGCGTCCCTGAAAAGAAGCGTGCGGTAACCGTATTTAACATCATGGTTTTGATAACGTGATGCTTTAAATAAAAATATCTCGATGTCATGCCGTGACTAAGGTTTCAATCTAGGTGTTGTATTTAAAAAAAGTTTACAGATATTCTTTAAAAAGTTTTTTTTTTTCGAGACCTGGCCACGTGGTACTTTTGGTTATGAGTGGGTCGTTGCGGTAAGATTTAGTGTTTTTGTTTTCACCAAAAACTCATGATCAGAAATGTAGCCATCCACACATAATTTTAACCACTATTTCGTACATGTAACCTTGGCCGACCATGCAAAGCCTTAAAGTCCTACTCCTTACCGCCGCAAACTACCCATAACAATTACCCCAAACCTCTTTGCATACTTATTTTCTTCATGATTGAAGGGTTACGCTATTTGAGCTTGCTTCAGTATTGAAGTAAAATATATTATTTTATTTAAACTAGACAGTCACTGTGTATGTCTTAAAGTAAAATTAGCCAAGCACAGAAAACAAGTAATAGACTCGAGTCTATTTGACCTTGAAGCAGAAACTGTCTGTGTGTACGTAAACTGTAAGTCTGTTGAACAATTGATGAGATAGAGAAACGAAATTAGATGATTGAGTCAAGATGCTGAAAAATTGAACTTTGACCTTTGCGCATGTCTTAGAGAATACAGCCAACAACCCGGTTATTATGGCAAAGACCTATTCAATACAAAGATATTTGCATTTAAATGTTATATTTGCATTCAACAGCACTTTCAAATAATCCAAGACATATATCTCAATATCCTGCAAACAACCTAGACACATTTATTTCTTCATCAGGGATTTTTTTTTTTCTTTTTTTTTTTAATATCTTTTAGAGTTCGGATTTTCCTAAACGCTCTTTTAAATCTGTAGATCTTAAAGCTGTAATGATACATTTGAAGCTTGATAAAGATGTTGGACGCACCGAAATTTTAGGGGACGTAGTGAAGTCCGGAAAAGACGGAGTAGTAGTAGTATTAGACCGGTTACCTAAGCCATTACAACCTCGTGCTATGATCATGTTTCATGAGTTTTCAATTGTTTTATTGATGGCGGAATGTGGCAGATTTGACAGGGGATAATTCGTCGAATCAGTTGAGATCAGTTAAGGTAACGATCACAAAATGCACAAAGGCCTACACGTGATTTATGATGGTACGGAGAACTATCGCCAGTTCTTGGTTCGCAAACAAAATGACACAAACGGTTTGTAGTCGGTGCAGTCGTAAGACGTAATTAGATTTTCTCGAGCGTCCGCTTTACGAGAGCAGAGGGAGATGCGCCGATGACACAACTCGACAAAAGAGAAGAAAATCCATACTTGACAATAATTGCATAGATTGTGGCTAAGTCTACCGGTAAGGCATTGGATTGTTCTACCGATAAGACGAGGCAGCTTTCTACAGCGAAACACTATTGACATTTGGTAGGGTAGTCAATTCAGAATGCGGTCCAATATCACAACGACAGTGAATAAATTAGTTTAAGAGAAGAAGACATATGTTGTTGGTAGATTATGAACGTGTCAAGGTCAGAATGGTAGAATGATTGCACTTGGGGTGGGGTTGGGAGTGGGGGGTAAGTTGTGGTCAGACTACAGAAGAGAGACAGTTTGTGTGAGGGGTGTATGTTGTGGTCAGACTACAGGAGAGAGACAGTTTGTGTGAGGGGTGTATGTTGTGGTCAGACTACAGGAGAGACAGTTTGTGTGAGGGGTGTATGTTGTGGTCAGACTACAGGAGAGAGACAGTTTGTGTGAGGGGTGTATGTTGTGGTCAGACTACAGGAGAGAGACAGTTTGTGTGAGGGGTGTATGTTGTGGTCAGACTACAGAAGAGAGACAGTTTGTGTGAGGGGTGTATGTTGTGGTCAGACTACAGGAGAGAGACAGTTTGTGTGAGGGGTATATGTTGTGGTCAGACTACAGGAGAGAGACAGTTTGTGTGAGGGGTGTATGTTGTGGTCAGACTACAGGAGAGAGACAGTTTGTGTGAGGGGTGTATGTTGTGGTCAGACTACAGAAGAGAGACAGTTTGTGTGAGGGGTGTATGTTGTGGTCAGACTACAGGAGAGAGACAGTTTGTGTGAGGGGTGTATGTTGTGGTCAGACTACAGGAGAGACAGTTTGTGTGAGGGGTGTATGTTGTGGTCAGACTACAGGAGAGAGACAGTTTGTTTGAGGGGCGTATGTTTTGGTCAGACTACAGAAGAGAGACAGTTTGTGTGAGGGGTGTATGTTGTGGTCAGACTACAGGAGAGAGACAGTTTGTGTGAGGGGTGTATGTTGTGGTCAGACTACAGGAGAGAGACAGTTTGTGTGAGGGGTGTATATTGTGGTCAGACTACAGGAGAGAGACAGTTTGTGTGAGGGGTGTATGTTGTGGTCAGACTACAGGAGAGAGACAGTTTGTGTGAGTGGTGTATGTTGTGGTCAGACTACAGGAGAGAGACAGTTTGTGTGAGGGGTGTATGTTGTGGTCAGACTACAGGAGAGAGACAGTTTGTGTGAGGGGTGTATGTTGTGGTCAGACTACAGAAGAGACTGTTTGTGTGAGGGGTGTATGTTGTGGTCAGACTACAGGAGAGAGACAGTTTGTGTGAGGGGTGTATGTTGTGGTCAGACTACAGGAGAGAGACAGTTTGTGTGAGGGGTGTATGTTGTGGTCAGACTACAGGGGAGAGACAGTTTGTGTGAGGGGTGTATGTTGTGGTCAGACTACAGGAGAGAGACAGTTTGTGTGAGGGGTGTATGTTGTGGTCAGACTACAGGAGAGAGACAGTTTGTGTGAGGGGTGTATGTTGTGGTCAGACTACAGAAGAGACTGTTTGTGTGAGGGGTGTATGTTGTGGTCAGACTACAGGAGAGAGACAGTTTGTGTGAGGGGTGTATGATGTGGTCAGACTACACGAAAGAGACAGTTTGTGTGAGGGGTGTATGTTGTGGTCAGACTACAGGAGAGAGACAGTTTGTGTGAGGGGTGTATGATGTGGTCAGACTACACGAAAGAGACAGTTTGTGTGAGGGGTGTATGTTGTGGTCAGACTACAGGAGAGACAGTTTGTGTGAGGGGTGTATGTTATCGTCAGACTACAGGAGAGAGACAGTTTGTGTGAGGGGTGTATGTTGTGGTCAGACTACAGGAGAGAGACAGTTTGTGTGAGGGGTGTATGTTGTGGTCAGACTACAGAAGAGAGACAGTTTGTGTGAGGGGTGTATGTTATCGTCAGACTACAGGAGAGAGACAGTTTGTGTGAGGGGTGTATGTTGTGGTCAGACTACAGGAGAGAGACAGTTTGTGTGAGGGGTGTATGTTGTGGTCAGACTACAGGTGAGAGACAGTTTGTGTGAGGGGTGTATGTTGTGGTCAGACTACAGGAGAGAGACAGTTTGTGTGAGGGGTGTATGTTGTGGTCAGACTACAGGAGAGAGACAGTTTGTGTGAGGGGTGTATGTTGTGGTCAGACTACAGGAGAGAGACAGTTTGTGTGAGGGGTGTATGATGTGGTCAGACTACAGGAGAGAGACAGTTTGTGTGAGGGGTGTATGTTGTGGTCAGACTACAGGAGAGAGACAGTTTGTGTGGGGGGTGTATGCTGTTGCCGGGCTACAGCAGAAAAGTTTCCTGAGTAGAGAGAGAGAAAGTATCCGAGTGGAGAAAAAAGGTTCCAGATTGGAGAGAGAAATTCTCGAAGTAGAGAGAGTGAGAACGGGGGGAGAGATAAGAAGTATCAGAGTGGAGTGAAAAATTATCTGAGTGTAGAGAGAAAGTGTCGGTGTGGAGAATATATCAGAGTAGAAAGAGAAGGTATCGGAGTGGAGAGAGAAAGTATCGGAGTGGAGAGAGAAAGTATCGGAGTGGAGAGAGAAAGTATCGGAGTGGAGAGAGAAAGTATCGGAGAGGAAAGAGAAAGTATCGGAGTGGAGAGAGAAAGTATCGGAGTGGAGAGAGAAAGTATCGGAGTGGAAAGAGAAAGTATCGGAGTTGAGAGAGAAAGTATCGGAGTGGAAAGAGAAAGTATCGGAGTGGAGAGGGGAAAGTATCGGAGTGGAGAGAGAAAGTATCGGAATGGAGGGAGAAAGTATCGGAGTGGAGAGAGAAGGTATCGGAGTGGAGAGAGAAAGTATAGGAGTGGAGAGAGAAAGTATCGGAGTGGAGAGAGAAAGTATCGGAGTGGAGAGAGAAAGTATCGGAATGGAGGGAGAAAGTATCGGAGTGGAGAGAGAAAGTATCGGAGTGGAGAGAGAAAGTATCGGAGTGGAGAGAGAAAGTATAGGAGTGGAGAGAGGAAGTATCGGAGTGGAGAAAGAAAGTATCGGAGTGAAGAGAGAAAGTATCGGAGTGGAGAGAGAAAGTATCGGAGTGGAGAGAGGAAGTATCGGAGGGGAAAGAGAAAGTATTGGTATAGAGACAGAAAGTATCGGAGTGGAGAGAGAAAGTATCGGAGTGGATAGAGAAAGTATCGGAGTGGAGACAGAAAGTATCGGAGTGGAGAGAGAAAGTATCGGAGTTGAGAGAGAAATTATCGGAGTTGAGAGAGAAATTATCAGAGTGGAGAGAGAAAGTATCGGGGTGAAGAGAGAAAGTATCGGAGAGGAGAGAAAAGGTTTCAAATTGGAGAGAGAGAGTATCGAAGTGGAAAGAGAAGTTAACGGAGTGTCGAGAGAAGGTATCAAAAAAGACTGGATTGTCATCGGGTCGCAGAGGAACTTTATCAAAGTTAAGAGGGATAGTATCGGAGGAGAGAGGGAATTACTGGAGTGGAGAAGAAACATATCGTAGTGGAGATTGGTGGTATCAAAGTGGAGAGAGAATCTGTCGAAATGGAGAGAGACTTTATCGCAGTCGAGATGGAACTTAATCGCAATTGAGAGGGACTTTATCGCAGCGAAGAGAGACTTCGTCGCAGTGGAGAAGGACTTCATCGCAGTGAAGAGAGACTTTATCACAGTGGAGGAGGACTTTATCACAATGGAGCAGGACTTTATCACAGCGGAGGAGGACTTTATCGCAGTGGAGGAGGACTTTATCGCAATGGAGAGGGATTTTATCACAGTGGAGATAGACTTTATCACAGTGGAGAGATACTTTATCACAGTGGAGGAGGACTTTATCGCAGTGGAGAGGGACTTTATCACAGTGGAGATAGACTTTATCACAGTGGAGGAGGACTTTATCGCAGTGGAGAGGGACTTTATCACAGTGGAGATAGAAACTCTATCACAGTGGAGGAGGACTTTATCGCAGTGGAGATAGAGACTTTATCACAGTGGAGGAGGACTTTATCACAGTGGAGAGGGACTTTATAACAGTGGAGATAGACTTTATCACAGTGGAGATAGACTTTATCACAGTGGAGAGAGACTTTATCACAGTGGAGAGAGACTTTATCACAGTGGAGAGAGACTTTATCACAGTGGAGATAGACATTATCACAGTGGAGATAGACATTATCGCAGTGGAGAGAGACTTTATCACAGTGGAGAGAGACTTTATCGCAGTGGAGAGAGACTTTATCGCAGTGGAGGAGGACTTTATCACAGTGGTGAGGGACTTTATCACAGTGGAGAGAGACTTTATCACAGTGGAGAAGGACTTTATCACAGTGGAGAAGGACTTTATCACAGTGGAGAAGGACTTTATCGCAGTGGAGATATACTTTATCGCAGTGGAGAGAGACTTTATCGCAGCGGAGAGAGACTTTATCGCAGCGGAGAGAGACTTTTTCGCAGTGGAGAGAGACTTTATCATAGTGGAGAGAGAATTTATCACAGTGGAGAGGGACTTTATCACAGTGGAGAGAGACTTTATCACAGTGGAGAGAGACTTTATCACAGTGGAGAGAGACTTTATCATAGTGGAGAGAGACTTTATCACAGTGGAGAGAGACTTTATCACAGTGGAGAGGGACTTTATCACAGTGGAGAGAGACTTTATCACAGTGGAGAAGGACTTTATCACAGTGGAGAAGGACTTTATCACAGTGGAGATAGACTTTATCGCAGTGGAGAGAGACTTTATCACAGTGGAGAGAGACTTTATCGCAGTGGAGGAGGACTTTATCACAGTGGTGAGGGACTTGATCACAGTGGAGAGGGACTTTATCACAGTGGAGAGAGACTTTATCACAGTGGAGAAGGACTTTATCACAGTGGAGAAGGACTTTATCACAGTGGAGATAGACTTTATCGCAGTGGAGAGAGACTTTATCGCAGCGGAGGAGGACATTATCACAGTGGAGAGAGACTTTATCACAGTGGAGAGAGACTTTATCGCAGCGGAGAGAGACTTTATCACAGTGGAGAGAGACTTTATCGCAGTGGAGAGGGATTTTATCACAGTGGAGGAGGACTTAATCACAGTGGAGAAGGACTTTATCACAGTGGAGGAGGACTTTATCACAGTGGAGAGGGACTTTATCACAGTGGAGAGGGACTTTATCACAGTGGAGAGAGACTTTATCACAGTGGAGAAGGACTTTATCACAGTGGAGAAGGACTTTATCACAGTGGAGATAGACTTTATCGCAGTGGAGAGAGACTTTATCACAGTGGAGAGAGACTTTATCGCAGTGGAGGAGGACTTTATCACAGTGGTGAGGGACTTGATCACAGTGGAGAGGGACTTTATCACAGTGGAGAGAGACTTTATCACAGTGGAGAAGGACTTTATCACAGTGGAGAAGGACTTTATCACAGTGGAGATAGACTTTATCGCAGTGGAGAGAGACTTTATCGCAGCGGAGGAGGACATTATCACAGTGGAGAGAGACTTTATCACAGTGGAGAGAGACTTTATCGCAGCGGAGAGAGACTTTATCACAGTGGAGAGAGACTTTATCGCAGTGGAGAGGGATTTTATCACAGTGGAGGAGGACTTGATCACAGTGGAGAAGGACTTTATCACAGTGGAGGAGGACTTTATCACAGTGGAGAGGGACTTTATCACAGTGGAGGAGGACTTTATCACAGTGGAGAAGGACATTATCACAGTGGAGGAGGACTTTATCGCAATGGAGAGGGAAAGTGTCACTCCAAAGAGGAAAAGTATCGGAGGAGGGGGGGGGGGGGGGGGGGGGGTAGGCACAGTATCAAAGATGAAAAGAATTATCCGAGTAGATAGTAGATAGTAGTGGTATCGGTGCGAATAGGGAATGCATTGTGAGTTGAACGAGGGAATTATAGGAGGGGAAAGGGGAGGTAACCCTGGTGAATGGGAATGAATCGGAGGAGATAAAGGTTACAGATCGGGCCGGGAATGTATAGAAATAAGGGATCGGATGAAGAGAGCAGGTATAGGAGGGAAGGGGAGGTATAGGGGGGTGGTATTGGATGAGAAGGGAGGTATTGGATGGGAGAGGGAATTATCAAAGGAGACAGGGAATGTATCGTGAAGTTGAACAATAAGTATTCGACTGTATCGGAGTCAGAGAAAATCATCGGAGTGCAGTGGGACGGATCGGAGAGCAAAGAGAAGTATCGGATAGGGGATGGAAGATGTTAGAGTCGTGAGGGACTAAAACTGAGTTGGGGTATCATAGTGGAGAGGGATGGTATCAGAGGCGAGAGGGACGGTATCGGAGTGGAGAGGGAAGATATCGGAGTGGAGAGGAAAGATATCGGAGTGGAGAGGGAATATATCGGAGTGGAGAGGGAAGATATCGGAGTGGAGAGGGAATATATCGGAGTGGAGAGGGAAGATATCGGAGTGAAGAGGGAATGTATCGGGGGGAGACGACCGGTATCGGAGATGAGAGGGAATAAAACAGAAGAAAGACATAAATACGCTTACAAAGTATCCATTTAAATGCTCAATTGAACCGAATTGCGAGTATCCAATAGCCTCTTCTGTATTTCATAACCGAAGTATTTTTTCATCTCACTTATATCTTCGTTCAAAATGACGACAACCTTAATTTACAGAAAAAAGTGCCTGTATTGATAACAAAACATTTATTAATAGATCAGGAGATGATTTTCTGACAGTCATTGCCCGATATGCACGAGTGGTAGTTTTTATGTCACTAATGTCAGACCATAGAAATTTGTATACATGATAATTATATGAATGTACGTTTTCATATTTTCTAGGTATTTTATCGGTGAACAAGTAATATGTAAGTAAACGTGTCGGAATGATTGCTTAGCTGCGCAATCTTTTACTATATATCAAATATATTTAACTCTTCTCAACAATTTAAATGATAAAAATATCTAAATTTCTGCTGACGAAACACATAAATATGGTTCAGTGCAGAATAGATTATGGTGAAGAGAAAACTGCTAGATGTTTGATATCTTATTAAAAGTGTCTTTTGAAGCCAAACATTTCTGTAGAGTTAGTAATATTCGCGAGTATTTATTTTCGCTGTATTCGCCGACATTAAATGAAACGCGAAAAAAAAATACCATGTGAATATTGATATATACACTGTAAAGTACAGAAGAGTTTACTGTAGAATTTTTTCAACGTATCAAGGCGCGAAATTTGATACCCGACTGGGACAACCGCGAAATATTAGTCCCGTGAAATTTAACAACCTCACAGTAAAAAGTCTATCAGTATGTGTCATTACGGAAATAAGAATATAGGTAAGGCGTACATTGTGGTCGGAAATGAAAATAACTTTCGATCTGCTATTTATAGCAATTATCGTATTGTTTCACAGATTTATTTTTAAAAACAAAACAAAAGACAAGAATATAAACTTTGTATTAACCTTTAATTTTGACAATAGTCGTAAAAATAACCATACTCATAATATGCAAAAAAAATTATATCTCCAAATGGAACCCAAGTCAATAAAAAAGTTGATCTGACGATTCGCGTCGTTCATGGGAACACTTTGTTTACCGAGGCATGTATATTAATGACGTCACTTCCGTTTTAAGAAGGTAAGAGCAGGCGTTTTACACAAACTGAGTGATTATCCTGAAATTAGCACTAACCTCAGAAAGGTTACTTATCTTTGGGCACTTTAGAAGCCGACTATCCGACAATTAACACAAAACTGTAAATAACTTGATTATATTTCAATCTCCAAAGTACGTACAGTTTTTATTTATGTTTTAAAACCATCACAGCTTCTGTAACAACTGCCGTTTGGAAGTTTGTAACCCAACACCATTCGTGACCGCTCGATGTAATACAACATCATTCGTGGTCGCTCGTTTTAATCCAACATCATTCTTGACCGCTCGAATGTAATCCAACATCATTCTTGACTGCTCGAATGTAATCCAACAGTATTCGTGACCGCCCGATGTAATCCAACATTGTTCATGGTCGCTCGAATGTGATCCAACATCATTCTTGACCGCTCGAATGTAATCCAACATCATTCGTGACCGCCCGATGTAATCCAACATCATTCTTGACCTCTCAATAAGTGAAGGTTTTTATCCTCCTGTTTTCACTCCATTTGTATATTCCGATATAAGCTCTAACTCTGACCGACAACCCATGGGTTCGGATTTTGTGAATCCACAATCCAAATAATGGCACTTCCCTTTCGGTACATGAACTGCAACTAGTCTGTAATAAAAAGAAAAACAATTTGAAGCATACATACACCAATGCCGAAAGAAGGCAGATTGTGTCCTGACCGGGTATTGAAACTCGCGATCTTTGGTACCTATAATCGCCAAGCCAGAAACATGCACCTGTAACCATTTTTCAAGTTCTTTATTGACTTGGAGTCTTCCGACTCATCAGTATCATATACATACATAATATACAAATTTTACATAACATTGACAACATCAGACAAAACACACACAAAACATAAATTCGTGCCAGAGACAATATATTCGGAGAGCATAACTATGTTAAAGAAACTCTTATGACATTTTTGATGTAACAAAGTCCACGTACCCAAAAAAGGGATGTTTCGATGTCGCCGTGATAAACAGCCCAATACATTGACAAGATCTCGGTGATAAATCGTCTAAAACATGATTTGGCCACGCGAACTTTAATGTATACATGGATACAAAATCGTACAAATATGATATGTTATACGTATGTATATATTTATATATGATCTAAATGTTACGCAGGGCCACAAAAATGCCCCGAGACATCGGACACGGTTCCAAATGTTTCTATAATCCCATATTACTATTTCAGCTTAAACAGAAGTGGGTCCACAAAATATCTAGGACATTAATTTGAGTCACCGTTTTCCTATTTACCCTTTCCGCTCCCTTACATGTCACTGCTCCCACGCCTCCCAGCCCTTTGCTATCATTTGTCAATGCAGATATCTCTGAAACCATCCCCAACTACCATCACCTCATTAATTCCCCATCTCAAACTTTCTACATGTTGTCATCGTGCGAAAAATACAATTTCACAGAGTTTATGCTTTGGCAAATTTTCAACATATTTTCTGTGGTTCAGAATGGATCTGAATAGTTTAAAAAAACTACGCGTCAAGTCAGTATGTTTTAAGTTGTTAGATAGATACCACCTTTGTCGAAAATTGATTACCTAACCGAATATACCTGTTCTTCAGACTCGTTCGTGCAGGAGAGACGTGCCCCTTTCATTGGAGCCATTCAAACATTCGCTTTAAATCTAATGTTTTACCTCGTAAATTAGAAGCGTAATTACAAGGGGAATGTACCAGAAATTTGATTACACCGCTTTCAGCTTTCCTTTTATACAAAATACATATCAAGTAGACAGATCAACGCAAGGATTTTCAAGGAAATTTCGTTATTGAGGAAATTTACTAGGCGATGTTAAAATTGCATTTGAACTCCATGCAGATGAAATTACGTTAAAAAACTTAAGAAAAGCCGCTGAGATACAAAAAAAATCTACCCAATACTTTGAATGCTTTGTAACGGTATAGTCTTACTTTTAACAAATCACGTTTCTCTTTTCCAGATAGAATATTTCTTTTTTCGATTCAAACATTGGTGCGTGAGAAATTAAGTGTAAATTAATTAAAATGTTCATTGATTACATCGCTGTTTTTATGAACATTTGTACTTATATTGTAATTAATTGGATTCCAGTACCATTTAATGTTTCAGTCCCCTGATATTAAGTTGTCTGAATTTACATGTATAATCTTTACAAACTTGGTATTGAGATTTCTTACTTGATGAGATTTCTAATTTATATTCATGATGTGAATTTTTATTTCTAAAATTCGTGTAAAACTTGTGTTATCTAGAGATAAGAGAAACGGTTCTTACTGTAAATTGTATTTCTGTTTCTTAAAAAGCTAAAACAATTTAAATGAACAATTTCGGGCCACACACAATTTGATTAAACGGAAGAAAAAAATATCCAATTAGAATAGTAGTCCCTCCCTCGGGTAGAGGAAAAACACATTAAAACAAAGATAGTACGAAAAGTATGAAAAGTGTTCAACACAAAATACTGCAACAAAAAATGAGATGAAGTGTTTACTTTGTTGATTCAGATTATTTATATCAAATAACTTCAGTTTAAAATAATTTAAGATATAACTATATGTACCCTTAACTGAGGACAAAATTTATACAGAAGTCATAGGTTCTGCGATATGCAGGTGAAAAATATACATGTATGTCCATTTTTTCAAGAAAAATACGTGAATTACGCGTAAAGAGCACGATTTACACTCTCATCACGGCACTAATTACACTTTTTACATACCGTAATTACATAACAAGATTTACACCTTTTACGCGGCATTGATTACACGATTTACACGTTTATTACTTAACAAGATTTACACTTTCTACACGGTACTAATTACACTATTTACATCACGTTAATCAGATGTGCATAATACGATTTTCACTTTTTACACTTCACTTATTACACTAATAACATGCATGTAATATATATTACATTACACGATTTACATTATCGTCACGACAGTTATTACACTTTTTACATTACATTAATTATATAACACAATTGACACTTACGACACGGTATTTATTACACTATTTACATATTACATAATATCTATTAATAACACGATTTACACTTTCTACACCACACTTCTCGCACTTTATACGTTAGGTGAATTTCATAACCGGATTAACATTTTCTACAAGGCACTTATTAAACTATTTTTATTTTTAACATCATTTGAACTAAATGTACTATGTAACATCTATTTGAACCATTGCACTACATACTGTACATGTTGTACATGTAGATAGCGTGTGTAGGTAAGTATGTACAAATGTCCTTGAATTCCTACATATCCTATACATACACATGTAACATTGTAGGATTCCCAATAAGAATAGGACACTCCCATCAGCCTAGGTGGACAAATTTAGGATTTTGTGACCCACGTTTATATTTATCAAGGTTGTTACAGTCATCTGTAAAACACTTAACGTGTATTTGTTATGTTTTATAAAATTATCAATAATCTTAAATTAAAGTTTCTTAAGTGCATAAGGATTCATAGGAATGATAAAGCTCTACATGGTTAACGTCGTTTTCTGCAAAAAAAAAAAAAAAATCTTATATTTGTATTTTTATTGATGTGAAACTATTAATTGCTTACGAATCTTGAAATTATACAAATTATTTTTTATTTTTAAGTCAATTTAGTTTACATAAGATGATATACAAATTCATGTAGCCGAAATGCTTCTTTATTAATTTTAGATTTCCATTCTGTTCATATTATTTTAACAAAAATCTTTAATAACATAGTTGTCGGAACATCTTAAAAAGACCAACTCGATCTAATAGTGAAGAGTTATTCTCGAACATTCAAGAAGAACAAGCATTTGAAAAATTGCCTAGGGTTATCAATCTGACAAACACAGCGCCCGGACAATCTCGACGACATCTTCGATCCCAAGTGCTACATTGTTAGGTCTTCAGAGTGTTTAGTTCTTCCGGGTGTTATCAATGTGACATGTTTGTTCCAACAATCGATCACGTTCAACTACACGCTTGTCATCATCGCTCTGTTTTTGATTTGTCAATGTTGATATGATTTGACAAGCTAATATGACAATATCTTCCAAATCATAATTTCTCTTTTTCCCCTTTTGTAATCAGAATGATCTTTCTTTTCGATAAATCTCCAAATATCAGTTTACACATTTGAGAGAATTCTGAAATACAAAATGAATAAAAACAACCTCAATGCCTCATCTTTGCTTTCGAGTTGAGTTCAGAAATATATTTCAAGTGACAGGTATAGATTTGATCTAGCCAAATAGCGAACGCGAAAGACTGTTTCCGGATTTCGGTCTTCGGTCCCGTGATTAGTTTAGGCCAGGGATGCAATCACGTGATCCCGTTCCAATCTAACCGGATTTGTTGAAGGTATGCTTCAATGCTTTGACAGAGATGTAGAATACCAACAGATGTCTAACAGTTGATCCCACAAAACCAATAAAATGGCGTGTTTGTAGCCATACCAATCATCTGACCGCTTGCTGCTAAGGATGGATTGGCGTTTGGCTATTAAACTCAATCTCTGAGAGACCTTCTCTAATAAAGCTGCCGTTGAAAAGGATGACGCCATTTTGAACTTAATTGGAAGAGGTCAGGATATTTTTGGCGTCGTACATGTCTAGTCTCTAGTTATATGTAATAAATAGGTTGTGTTTTGCAAAAGCATTTTACACCTGATGTTTTTTCGACATATTTCAAGACGTTAGCTGTTATTTCCTGTATACAGTTAACATTAATACAGGTATTCAAGCATTAAACTGCTTTCGTTGAAAAGTTTAATTGTTATTTTATAATTCTCACACGATTGCAGACAAAATGAATAACGCGCGTTAGTTAAGGTTATATAATTATATAGCAATCGGAGCATAAAGGGGACAAATAGCAGTCATATCATTTTCAGTTTTCTGGTATTATCTATTTGTTAAACCATTTCGAAAACAAAAATGACATTTTGTCATTAAAATTGTAATGATTGATGGTGGCCATATTGTGCGACTATCTTAGGGTTCAGGAAGTTCCTCGCTCAGATACCGATGAATGCGGCATTGATCAAATTACCTCATTTTATTTTGGAGTAATTATATAAAACATAAAACATATACATGTCTGTACAATATTGCTTTAAATAAATATATTAATGAGAATATTTTGTAATTCACGCTCAAACTGAGATACAATCTACAAAATTGGAAATTGAGAAAACTTTTTTTTTACTGTTTCAACACGTTTTATTGTGTTAAAAAATGATAAGACCACTGGCAGTACCTATGTAAATCTTCTTTTTATAAGCTATGTATGCTGTCGTTTAATACAAGCCGCACAAGAATAATATAAAGAGACAGATAATTATCTCCCCTGAAAACCAACGGATGCTACAAGGAGACATTTGATTATCTCCCCTTAAAACCAACGAATAATTTAAGGAGACATGTGATTATCTCCCCTTAAAACAAACGGATGATACAAGGAGACATACTGATTATCTCCCCTTTAAACCAACAGATAATACAAGGAGACATGTAATTATCTCCCCTTAAAACCAACGGATGATACAAGGAGGCATATGATTATCTCCCCTTAAAACCAACGGATGATACAAGGAGACATATGATTATCTCCCCTTAAAACCAACGGATGATACAAGGAGACATATGATTATCTCCCCTTCAAACCAACGGATGATACAAGGAGACATATGATTATCTCCCCTTCAAACCAACGGAAATGCGGAAATAAAGTTTTGGCATGTCCTTATGTCCCCTTTCGTTGGACTTCGTCGCTACATAGTTTGAGAAAGTCCTGTTATCGATGAGGTTGCTGGTCGATTTGTATAGACAATAGTCGATTACCGATATTACTGTTGCATAGAATAGATTATACTAGAAACACTATTAAAATAATGTTTGAAATATTATACAGCGTATTTATTTTTATGATAATTATTTATATTTTCTTATGTATTCTTTATAGTACATCAAGGATTGCGGAAAAACCTCATACATCAATGCAACTTTTTAATATCAACAACTTTTGAGACACCCTTTCCCCACATCAGCCCCTCCCCCATCCCTCGTAATGTTTTCTCATTTATTCCAAATACCAGTATAGAGTTCAAGTTTTGAATTTCAAAGAAGGGGTATTAAAGAAATTAAAGTAATGATAGAATAATAAAACATCTCTATCAAATGCAATTAATTCGAAAACATGTGTCACTCATGATTTTAATTTTTGTGAAAAATGATTAATATATGAAAGAAAGATATCAAAAAAGACATTTCGTGAATTCCAATTTGTAATTGTTCAATATGCTTCTCCTTGCAAAGTTATGCCCCTTTATCTTTATTACCTGAATATAGATTGCTCTATAATGTTTTTACATATAATCAAAACCGGACACAAAAGATTTCAGAAATATATTTTGGTGTTAAAAGACAATTTTATGTAATTACCTGTCAAGGGAGACAACTCGGGGATACATCCTAACACTTCGGGCAGTGTGGTTCATGGTGTGGTGCTCACACTGAAATATACATCAGAAATAAATAACAATACGATGACAATTATTGCATTGTATTGTATGTATATCATGTGCTGATGACAAAGGTATGAATTTTGAATAATAATGTTACATAGAGTTCTCACGAAAATTCCATACCTGATATGTTTATGGAGAATCTTTTACTGCAAAAATGAAAGTTGATCTTGGTTAAAGTGGACGTGTACTTTACAAATCAAATTACTAGAGAAAGCTGACTTTAACTACTTATAATTGTAATAAATTCAGATTTTATAATAAATTTAGGAATTCACGCATTTTTGTTTTCTGCCATCTATATACAAAACTACGACCAACACATACCTATCATATACATCGTTATGAAGCAGAAAAGCTTTGTTTAATTTCATTTCAAATAGACGTCAGATGTGAAATGGTTAAACGCCCTTCTGCTTTTTAAAGCATTAGTAAACTTGTTTTCACCGACAACAGGATTTATTAATTGAGCGTCGGTGATAAACATGACCATACCTTCGTAAATAAGATTGCTACTTGCACATTTATTCGATTTGAGTGCTAAGTATCAAAAAAAATATTTAAAAGCGAAAAAATAGAAACTGAAATAAAGATTGAGGATGTGTATGTTTGCTTGATTGTTTATTTATTTATTTATTTATTTTTAGATGACAAATTCATAACATTATTCGAAAACCACTTGCTTGAAAAGAACCTTCAGACCAATTATGTTGAAATTTTTGTTTGTTTTTTTTTCTGATAAAAGTGCAATATAATTATGGGGATTTGATTTCTGGTATTAAGGTTTTATATGCCATTTAGCGACAACAGTTCGCGGTTGGATGATCTCCCTTTGTACTTTGTATTTAGATTTAATAGCTAGAAAGACAAGTCTTAACAGATATCTAACAGAACATACAGTTTAATTATACCTAATGTACCTTTATGTGTATCTATAGATATAAATGAATTCAGTATAGAAATTTGATTGATGTGTTATTCCTATCATAAATACAAATCTTAATATATGTAAATATCCAAATATCAAAAAATTGTTAATTTGATTGGATAAATATCCTTTAAACAGTCCCGTTTTTTTTTTAAAAGAAATATTATATGAGTATATACGAAGGCAAAGTTTAATAGATATATATTGAAAATAAATTAGGTAGAACTAATAGTTGTTTCTCACAATTAACGCCATGATTGAAGCAATATATCAAATGTCGACTCGATGCGAAGGTATTTGTTACAAACATGTATGTAATATCTGAATGTGTCTTAAAAGAAGTGTAACTCTAGACACAAGATTTTCTAAGATAAAATTGTTTACTTTTGCAATTGGAAGTTGATTTAATCACTCATAACAAATTAAACAAGAATGAAAAATTGGATTTTCTCCGGATGTCTTCCCACATTATTAACTTCCCGATTGCCCGGATTCCCGATTAACTAGGGTAATTAACACACATTGATTTAATTTACGACATCATTAGTGTCAAATAATATTGTATGCAGTATCGTGTTTAAAACCAAACTTAAGCTTAAAACGAAACAGTGTTTCACTGAATTTTAACAGTTATTAATATAGAATAAATTTTGACTCGAACATGATTTTATTTACATATACATGTATGTTGTTTGTACCAGATATAATTAAGGCGACATGGTTAGTGATTTCTTTCGTATATTAAGTAATTTCAAAAAATCTGGAGACTATTTAGTTTTGGGAAGGCTTCATAATCTATCAATCCATTAGCATTGTTTAAATTTCTCTTTTATCTGTGGATTATAGCCGAAAAAATGAACGAGTTTATACGAAAAAAATGTCTTTATTGTACGTAAATGTTTTTGTATATTACAATGGAGATTTGAAAACAATGGTTATCTCTATTTAATTGTTATTGCGATTCTTACCATGCCAACTGAGACATAAGGACGTAGAATCCAATTTGAAGAGCAAATCATATTAAGAGCTTGGTTGGGAACACAAAAAGTAAAAACTCAAATACACTTAAGAGCGCAAACATATATTCGTCTGACATGAAAACCATGCAGCTCGAGCGTTCTCCATACAATCCCATGTCATTACTCTAAAGTCAGCTTATACCTGGTGCTTAATATGTTTAGAATTGTTATGTTTCAATAAAACTCTTAAGAACATTTTTGGCGTCAGATGAAGGAAATGGAATTTCTAGACTTAAATTGCTGGAGCATGATATCATCCCTAGAGTGAAGTTTAGTCGTTACGGCCGTACAAATTGTTTTGTTAACTATTTCACAATTTTCTTCCTTTAAAATTCCTTAAATAGATCTTAACGACCCTAGTCGTATTGAAAGCATTTCATGCATATATGTCTGAATCTATTTTACTGTAAGTAAAAAGACGAGATATTCCGAATGTTTGCGTGTTTGCAAAAATGAAAAATCCAGTACTGACATTGTCTATACGTCCATGTTCTTTTAATGTGGGATATTATATTGAACATGGAATATCTAACTTTCTTCGTTGATAATAGGATTTATTGAAGGAATTGTGATTCTTTTCTAAAGTAATATGCCAACCTGACAAGAGGGGAAAACTAAACCAATGATTTTCTCGAAAAGGCGTGTACGCGAATCTGTGTGATTCACGTAAAGTCACGTTCTCGCGAGATAATGAAGTTACGATACTGATTACGTATAATTTTCCTCTGAGGCAGCTATTAATTTAGAACCAAGAAAATTACGGTTTGGATTTGTATCCAAATCTCTAAAATCTATCGCATAGCAACTCGGCCAGCAGAAACGAAAAGGCAAAACAAAGCTGGTCCGCTCATTAGCAAAATTCCGGCCTGCCAAACTGATCACAGTTATCGAGGGACATGATTAGTTTAAAGT
The DNA here is from genome assembly GCF_902652985.1 of Pecten maximus. NCBI lineage: Eukaryota > Metazoa > Mollusca > Bivalvia > Pectinida > Pectinidae > Pecten > Pecten maximus. Next base: position 11,456,780 of record NC_047019.1, on the reverse strand, counting down.
TTTTTTCTACAATAAATGCATGATCTGTTTGGAAGTGAAAACGTTAAAGAGATTGATATGTTTTGTCAGCTTTCCCCGCCTCTTTTCACGTGCTAGCACGTGCTTTTAGGTATGTCGTGCAAACTAAAAACGGTTGGATCAAGGACTGATTAGGGCTGGTGTCTGATAGATAACGTCAGAGGAGTTCCAAAAGAAAACCGTTCGGAATGGTGTAAACACAAGACTCGTTTGGTGGTTTCGGATCTTCGTCCTTAGAACAGCTAAACTGGAATGATAGAGATCAACATATGACTACTTCAGAGACACTGTTTAATGTCATCTCAACAGAAATGTCATCACTTAGTCAGCTTTAGTATGACAACATTCCGGAAAACGGTTTGCATGCATGCTGAGGGAGACAAAATACAGAATGTGGTTTTGTTTTTCCATGTAAAAAATCAAGGTAATTTTATGGAACATCTGGAGGCGTCTAGTCTAAAGAAGAAGAACAAGAAGCTAGTGATCATTAGACTTGTTACAATATCTATTTTCATAAACTATTGATGTTTTGGAAGACAATAAATCAAATATCTTTGTTACCGTTAATGTTCCTTTCTAAGATAAAAAGAGTGTGGTCAAGAAGAAAAGAAATTATGTCAAGAGAAGTTTAAATTACATGAACAGTTCACGTTAATTAACGTTTTATTCAGTCAATAAAGATATTTACTGAAATCTGATTCTGTTGTAAAAACTATTACTCGCTTAATTCTTCATCAGTTCAATTTTAATTGTTGTCAACTTTGTAATTATTAAAATCGGAAGCAATTAAAAATCCATCGCAGTAAGATAGCACAAGCCGAAGTATTCAATTTTGTCATAAAGAAGAGATGAAATTCACTGAAATTGTAAAGAACTAATGCATAGCCATACAAACGGATACTAGAACAAAATTATCCCTAGATTAGTCTAAAGCTACTTTGTGTTTGATTCTAACGACATTTCCTCATAGTGTCTTACGCGTGAAGAAAAGCGTCAAAATGACGGTGAATTGTCTTACAATTTCGAACGTACATGTACAGGTACGTCCATTAGGCCAAGGATATGCAAACCTATAACATATATAGTGACTATTTATATAAATATTTAGTATTATTCTAGATTGAGCTTGAGTAATGTCGCTGTCAATGTTAATATTCACAAACCATTAAATCATAAAATATGCATAGTTAGAAAAAATGTATTCTGTTATCAGGAGTTGGGTAATGTTCCAAACATTTCCTACAAAACACCATGGACACATCAACGTTCATTGTCGAGTTGATCAATATTTTCGTTTGTGTTTTATACCCAATATCCTGTTTCCGTTCGAAATAATATAATATGCCATTCCAGTCCCAGCAAGCAGACTGCTGAAACAACTGGCGGATCACAAAGGCTAGGCCTACTTCCATGCGTTATTAAAAACATTTTGGTCTGTCTCTCTCTTATACACTGATGTTAAAACGCAAAGCTTTAGCAACACATGTTTTGATAGTAGAACAAAAATAAAGAAATGTAACAACGACAAAGATGTTAAACAAAACCCAACCATCCCCAACTAAGGACAATATATTTCCTTTTCGTCTTCTTGGTATATCATTGTATTTGTTTTCTGTTTTCGATTTGGTTATGTTTATAGTTATTGCTGTTGTTGGTTCCATTGATGTTAAACGTCTGTTGTCATTGTTGTAAATGTGGTTGTTGTTTTTCAAACTCTTTCGGTTTTAATTGTTGTTGTTGTTGTTATTGTTGTTGCATCTGTTATTGTTGTTGTCGTTGTCATTGTTGTAAATGTTGCTGATGTTTGTCAATCTCTTTCACTTTCCATTGTTGTTGTTGTTGTTGTTGTTGTTGTTGTTGTTGTTATACTGGTTATAACATTCTAAATATCGATCCTTCACAAAACGGACAGCGAATAATAATTACAAAATTTTCTTTTAAAAGCCACCTTCAGTAAGATGCCTATTCCAATATAAGGGGGAAATGAAATACTACAAGAAGTTGCTCATAAACATTGAACGTAATTTTTGCGTCGAGTTATGACTGTAGAATTTAGGACCATGGGTTACTCTCGCGTGCCAGCAAACCATTGAGAGTCGGACCGGCCTGCAAGCCTTCATCCACACGCCATTCTGTCTTAAATGTTACTGAAGAGGGTGTGAAGTAGGAGATATCTCAATGGAGCAATAAGTCCAGCCCGTGGCCACGTAAGAAGTGACACATTCAGCATCAGAAAATAATACCTAATGAATATGGACATGGAATGGTGAAGTTTGGCACGACGGACGCATGCATTCTCTCGAACATAGCAAACAGTCTACTACATCCGTTTCACAAGTATACATATACACTTGTGTATAGCCTGGTACATACTTATCTCATTGACCTTTATACTAAGGTCATGGGAATAATATGAGATAGTAAAGCAACACATTTTGTAGATTTGTTAGGAAAAATAGGCTCTAACAAAGACTAAAACGAATTCATAGGCAGTTCTGATAATTTGAAAAAGAGTTGTCTTACTTTAAAACAGCAGCAAACTTTGTCCACTTGGTGTAAGGAGGAACCTAACATGGCCACTTCATTTCATTCTGAATGGCTCTATGACCATTTTCTCCTCGTTCATATTGAATATTAATACCATGAATGTTTTACCAAATGCTGTTACGGTCCTATAATTGCTATGGGATTATTATTCTATTTGCTAAAATATTCATTGCAATATATTTACATTTTAATTGGGTGAGACAGTTATTATAATCCTTTGACGTCAGTTTGTGAAATTCCTAGGAAAAACAAGCCTATGTTGTCATAGTGAGATCACAATTATGGTCACGTGACAAAATTATTATAGACGGACAATACATGTAGCATAATCTTGACTGTAATAGGATGACGTATGGCGCAAGTACAGGTATTTAGGATTGAGCTGCTTTTTTTTTTGTTTTTTTTATCTCGTTCACAACGTGAACGGAAAACAGTTCAATACATAATTTTACAGTCCAAATTTATAGTTAATGATGATATCATTTCTTATTTTTCAGTACAAACGAAAGTCCCCGATCAGCCCAACGTTACTTAAGTGTTTGCTTCTTACGACGTTTCTTATAGTGTCTAAGCGTGAGGAAAAGCGTCAAAATGACGGCGCATTGTCTCTTTAACTTACGTGCATGTAGATGTACGTTGATTAGGCCAATGGTCATAATTTCCTTTGTTTAAATATAGAACCGAATATTAAATACCGCCCTCTGCTCTGGGTATGTTCCTTAGAACAAAGACTACAAAATGATGAATCGAGAACATTGATTTAAAACAGAGAGGAAATGTTAACATAAATATACCCCAGTGTTAATCAAGTGTTAATCTAAGTTTGAACAATGATCGCCAACCCAACTTCATCATGTAATTTTCTTGTTTCCTCACGAATGTCGGACTACAGCATACGCATGATGAGTATGGCAGAATCAATATAGTATGTTTAGTATTAAATGATATCTAGTCTTATATTTTAGTATGTATACAAGATATCGGTTTATAATTCCTATATTTTGACATTCTTTAATATCTGTCTCCTAAGTATCAAGAGTTTAGGCCCTTACCATCACTGAGGAGTCCTGATCTTTATGATTCAGTTTTGGTGCTGAAGAATCTAACTATCTAGTTTATATTGGACAGTGCTGCTACATAATGTACCTTTTTACAATCCTTTGGAGAAGCTTGACTAACATTGTAGTCGCTCAAAAAACAGTTGCAGCAGTATCATATTCCAGTTTAGAACTAGTGGTTTTCAATTAGCACTAACCGCGTCTCAGAAATTTTCATTCATTCTTGTACCAGAAATATACAGAGCATTGGCTAGCTGTACTTACTACATGTATATCTCAGCAACAGAATATGGGGGTGTTTTATCAATTTGTTATTATTCATAAAAACACTGTTGGAACTGATCCACAAAATGACATCGTTAACTATTTCAGATGTGTAGAAATATATCGCTCTAAGTTTCAAAAAAAAAATATTATCAAGAACCAAAACGGCTTCAATCTATGGAGCAGTGTAATAACATATTGCATGGAAACTGTGTCATGACAAGGAAGCGGCACCCAATGGACAAGCATCCTTAAGACTGAATAAATGGCAAAGATTAAAGATCGCCGAGCCGTGCTAACTAGATAATAAGTGGAAGAAATTACAGCCAGCAGGAGAACTTAAATGACTACTATTATTAATATTCTAAAGCTGTTTCAGAAACTATAAATCATCTCTCAGGAAACTAGAGGGTTCATGGAACAAATCTGAAATTAAATCGGTATAGTAATGAAGATGAAAACGGGAAGAGAAACCAATTGATTATCGGCGTAAAAAGACTTGAAGAAGATTCCGAGACAAACTACCTTTATCACCGGATGAGATGACAATTTGGGAGTGATATATTCTACTTTTTTCCAGGCATCTATGGTATATATTAAGTTGTACAGGAGTTCATAGCGCTTCGTCTTTATCATTAGACATTTTTTTTATTAAATACCTATCGAACAATGATACAGTAGTGAAAATATATCACACACACCAACCACAGTACAAAAAGCCCTCAAAAAGGGTTTTTTAACAAGGGTTTTCATGTTTATTAAATTCCATATAGGCTATTTAACTAACTGATGATTAATGACGCATTTCAATACTTGGATGAAGAAATGTGATGTTTTTTGTTTTGTTTGTTGACACGTTTGTTGTTTTTTGTTTGTTTGTTTGTTTTTCTTTGTATAGGGGGGGGGGGGGGGGGGGGGGGGTGATATAACGAATCAGAAACAACAACAGTCTTTTTGGAAATGCATAAAAAATGAGGGGAGAAATTGAAGTTGATGTTATGGTATAAAACATGACAAATAATGGAATGTTATTAGGCATCAACCTTTTTCTTGAGTGTTTTACAGAATTGATTTTAAGCACAGCGTGATATCCATATATGTAAGTTTAATTCAGCAAACCACCATTCCCTTCGTTTGATGGCTTTAACCAAAATACAAGTAATATTCTCATTTTTTTTAAAAATTATATATGTTATTTTTCCGGAGTCTTCGTATAATTGAGACTTATTTCAGCTATCTTGCACTATAGTGTTGACGCAGTTGCTTCATTTTCGTCGCGTTGTCGCATAATTGTCGTGTTTTCAAGCCGATGTGATAGAAATACTTAAAAGATATTTCTTGTGGTTACAAAGGGTTGAACAATTTTAGCCAACTACCTAACGCAAACTGCGCGGTAGGTATCTTTAAAATTGATAATTTCAGAATATTTCGATATTGATACAAGCAGTTTTCTAATAGACGACATTTTGTCTCCCGGCTGTTATGTTAGACCTCACGTTAATTGTGTTATATTTTTTATCGATCAGATTTATGTCTGATAAATAGGTTTGCTGTAATCTTCAATATTTCCTTCTGATCAGACAGTCTGTTACATTAACAAATATGTCTAAATTTGATTGTGCATGTTACGATCTTGTTAGGAAAATCTAAACATGAGAAATCGAACAGATAGAACGCTAACAAACAGCACATCAATTTATTGTAATAACAAATTATCACTGAAAACACCATTTCGTTTTTTGATATCCTTTGGCTATTGAGACAGATATTACGACATATTATTCAATAAATGTAATTTCTAAAATCGAAAACGGCACCTGATACATGATCCCGCCATTTGGAGTAAACACGCATTGATAACGCGTAGGATTTACTCAATATATAACAAATTTATCAGCGGGCGCCGTTTTGATAGATGTTTGAGGCTGCGACGACCGACGTACGCTGAGTACAGCCTCTGTCACACAAACAGTTCCCCTTCCTCTGATATATCGGAGAAAGAAAAAATTGTCACAAATCAAATTCACAACAGATTTATCAGTATACTTCTCTTTGTATTCTGTTTTGCTGTCTTTGCAACTTACTTCAGGAATAACGGACGTTTTTGTCAATAAATATGGACTATTTAGGATTTCTAGACACGAACATGCAATGGTGGAGTTTTATACGCAACATGTAGACATTTTTCAACAAAACTAAATTTAGTTTTAAGAATCTTTTGATATATGCTAGGATTGGCATTTCTGGTTTCATCCCTCAAAATGTCAATTCTCGCAGGAGGCCTCCTTTCTCATCTTGCACCTTGTTAGCATTCATTCATTCATTCATTCATTCATTCATTCATTCATTCATTCATTCATTCACCATTCATTCATTCATTCATTCATTCATTCATTCATTCATTCATTCAATCTGTAATATCAAATCTATTCGTCTAAATCACTGAATTGTCGGGGATAGAAAAATATAGTGTTATGTAAACAATGCGACACCAAAATACCCCATACTATAGTAACGATACATGGAATCCTGTCTAAACCGGCACCACGTGCGAATCTGCATATTGGTCAGAATAGACGGGATATTTTAATACTCGAATTTTTCACTATGATTTAATTGTCGTTGTTTTCTTTGATTCTTTTACAGCATATAGAGACTTAAGATATAAACATATATTATCAATGTGTTAACATTGTAAACTTACTCGTTATAAAATCTATAAAAAGGTATTTGCTTTTTAAATTTTAAATAACAGGTTGGATAATATAATAGCAATTTTAAGCATTGACGATAAAATACACCATATAGGGACAATTTTTCCACCCGTGCATCAATATATATACTTATGGTATATTGTGAACATCTCTGTAGATAATTTCATTTTATGAGAAAATATTCAAAACAATATTTTGCATATCATATATTTAAATTCCCACTGTAAACATTATATAAAACCATAAATTTTGATTTAGATTCAGAACAATAGATTGATATTTTGAATAACAAAAAGAATACCTGTCTGTTTCTACCTGAATAGCCATTTTGACTCCCAACGTCCAACACAATATAGCAGCGTGGAAAACATCGCTGGTAACGTTTATAAAATCATCTACATTTCCAAACGTTCTCCTCGTTATATCAGTTCCAAAATCTCATTTTTCATCACCTAAATGTTCCCGGCAACATCTATTTTAACAGCTTTTCTTATTCTAGGGGGCAGAGGATCAATTTGATCAGAGAAACTTCCGTATTATGAGAAGAAAAGGAGATTTATTAAAGCTAAAGACTATAAATGTTGCCATTTTTGGCCATTAGAGCAGCGATTAAGAAAATTTAGACTGTGCGGTTTTCCTTCTAACTGTTGGCGTCAACAAAAGCGTAAGGAACCAAAAACATTAAGAGCTGAAACTCTTCTCTCTCTCTATCGAGCTACAGTGATGAATTGGACAATAAACGGTGGATATTGCAATTATGGGACGGACAATGAAAAGCACAAACAGGCTCGTACTAACCCAGTGCTTAAACTGACAATCATAATTAAATTTCCCAGCTATTCCCCTGGTTTATGAGATAGATGAAACTTTATTAAATAACACACACCGTCATAGCAGAGCGGGAACAGGCGCGAGCCATGGAGAGCCTTTCTTCCCTCCCCACAGAGGAGAGGGCTGATTGTGCTCGGATTAATTTGCCTGTCTGTCACGGTGAAGAGGCCACTTCCTGAGCACGGAGAACTACACAGAAGTACTCGGACATCAATACAGACAAATGGCAAGGTCGTGTAAGTTCAGCCACTACATACCAGGGTCATATGTATCTTAATTAGTAAGATTCGACTTCCTATATTAAAAATGTTCTGTAATTACACAAAATAAAGACCAGCGCCGAGCTAGGATCCTGATGTTCGGTCCCAGAGGACTAGGGCGAGTGTCTAAGACGAGAATCGAAATTTTTGACAAGAAGTTTCGATCATTACCCCGAACGCAGTAATTACAAGTTTCCATCCTTCGATAATCCTCTAGGTTTACAGATAAAACCATATACCTTGTAATTGCAAGATGATATGTACAAGAAATGCGTGAATGATATTTACACAAAACAATACTAGCTCACACCACACAACCAATACAAAATGTCATAGCGAAAGTTACAACACCTACACAACACAACACATACAAAATATCACTAAAAATCAAAGCACCAGAATAGAAAAGTAGCAACAACAGAGATATAACACTTACACAACACAACAAATATACAATAACAACACGTACAAAACAACATATATACAATAACAAAGCAAATATCACAACACGTACACAACACAACAAACATACAACAAGAAAACGAAAGTTACAACACTAACACATCACAACAAATACAAAATAACATAAGGAAAGTCACTACAATGTCACAACACACATATGTATACAATAACAAAACAAAAATCACAACAATGACACAACACAACATATATACAACATCAAAACAAAAATCATTACAATGCCACAACACACATATGTATACAATAACAAAACAAAAATCACAACAATGACACAACACAACATATATACAACATCAAAACAAAAATCACTACAATGCCACAACACACATATGTATACAAAAAACAAAACAAAAATCACAACAATGACACAACACAACAAATACACAATAACATAACGAAAATTACAACACGTACACAACACATATACAACATCAAAACAAAAATCACAACAGTGACACAACAGAACAAACATACACCAACACAATGTAAGTCATCACACTTTACATAATATATGCACAATACCAAAACGAAAGTCAACGATGACACAACACAACAAATACACAATAACATGACGAAAGTCAACAATGACACAACAACGACACAACAACGACACAACACATCAGGTTCTGATTTATATTATCCGTGAAGATTTGATGTTAATTTTTACCCAATTACAGTTGATTTAATTATTCCACTTAGTGTTGATATTAAATTGAATCTAATTGGTTAATCTTTTTTATTGATGTTAAATTGTATCGAGTTGGAACTTCTTTCATTGTTGATGTTAAATTGTATCCAATTGGAACATCTTATACTGTTGATGTTTAATTGTATCCAGTTGGAACATCTTTTATTGCTGATGTTTAATTGTATAAAGTTGGAACATCTTTTACTGTTGATCTTAAATTGTATCCAATTGGAACATCTTTTACTGCTGATGTTTAATTGTATCCAGTTGGAACATCTTTTATTGCTATATCCCCCCCCGATATTGATTATGTTAGACGGTATCCGCTTAGTTTTGGTGTTAAGTTGTTTCAATTCAGTTTTGTTAATGTTCAGACGTTGTTGATTTTTAACTGTAACTTATCAATGCTTTTGATGTTGAACTTATTATCCAATAATTGCTGTTTATGATTACTTGAAGCCCATTACATTTGTTAATGTTAAATCTTATCCATCTCGAATGCTCGTTGATGTTAAATTTTATCCACTTAGTGTTGATGCTAAATGCCATCAATTAATTGTTGCAAAAAATAAATTGAAACTTCAAATTAAATCCACTTTTCGTTGAAAAGTAATATTTGTCTTGTTTTTGTTCTTTTCTGTTCTATCTAATAGTCCATGGTGACAGTATTGGGTATGTACACCTCTTCAACGATAAATTATTTTGATATCACTTTGAATTATTTACAATAAAACTATTTTGCTATTGAAAATCGAAGCATATTCACATACATACAAACAAATATGTGGAACAAATCCTTTACTTTGTTGCATAAGAATCGAGAATATTGGACTTGGTTGTCAAGAGATCTTTTGTAATCTTAGTCAGTTACACGCTAAATTGAGATTACGGATGTTCAGCTAAAGCTGTTACAGCAATCCAAGATGGATTAAGCGTTATAAAGACCCCGATCACCATGTCACCCCTGGGCGTAGCTCTTGGAATCATGCGCACGAGGCTGACTGGTAATTCCGTGGACGGCCACCAGAGGGCTCTGGGGATACAGGATTTGTTTGTGACAAGCAAAGGAGCCGATAGACCGCTAGACAAACGCTCAGCTCCCATTTAATTTAATTCCGGTCCTAATCAATGGCTGCACGTGTGTCGAATACAATAAAATCTGGTTTATTAGCTTTCAAAATGAATTATAGCCAGTTATAATGTAGAGGAATACCATGACAGAACCCAGATACGGAGGTCCCTTCGCATGGGTGTCACCGGCAAGCCCAAGTCACAACACAAATATGCCATTCTGAAAATGTACGGGGCATGGAAATAGTATTTGGAGGTTATTTATAGCCGAATTAAATAGGGTTTTGTTCCAAGATAACTCAATGGAATGGTCCATGCCCTGTTCCCTGTAATCTTTAACTGTTCCGTACATTTAGGAAATTGCTTGGAATGATTGAGGGTAATTCTTACACTTGCAAATACATCGAGAAAAATTGACATCAAGTTATGATGGGGTTTTATTGATAAAATGTGCCTGAAAATTCACATCTTATTCTGACAGTACAGGATTCGGTCCTTTTTTCACTTTTATAATTTGCTGTTTTCACAAATGTTATCCGAGAGCTATCTAAGTGTCGTTATGTAAGTGCCAAACTTGACAAGGGAAATATCTGATAGCCACAGTTCTCTATTAAATAGGTCTGGGACATGCATCACTATAGCTAAACGTTTTCATATCTCTTTTAATGAAACTCAATAAGCGTCATTAATCTAGTCCAGCGAAGTTGAAGCCAACATGTCTATGTGTTGGTTGGCGAGCTATTGAACACCCAGATAACCGTTATTCATGCTTTTGTATGTTCAACTAAAGACATATGTCCAGACGGCGATAGCGAGACCAAAACGGACGTAACAGGGGTCTAGACAGACACAATCACAAAAGCCACGTTTTTTTTATTTTTTGTGAAAGATCTATTCATAATCACAATTCAGAATGAATACCATTTCTTCTGATTGAGACATTCATATCATCAAGAATTCTCATTTTGTGTCGGGGATATTAAAAAAAACTATTGAATTAGATAAACATTTTTACATATTTACATATCATATATGGGATGTAACATGATTTCCCATTTCTAACAAGATTCCTTAAAACGGTTGTGGAGTTGTTTGAAACGACAAGAGTCAAAAAGTGAAAATGGGAGGTTCAAATAGGAAATGGAAATAAAATTAAGATTATATTTATCGCCTTTTCCTTATCATTTTTGAACTTATCTTGGCTCTATATATATATACACACTGTAATACGTGTTCGTGACGTCATAAGATAAACTGCACGTTTGTAACGTCATGTTCATTCTTAATTCATGATTTTCTGATATATATAATAGATAACAGGAGAGTGGATTATGTGATGTGAACATGATTCCCACAAAAAAAAAAAAAAAAAAAAATGACAAAGTTATATTTTGGGATGTTCTAACACGTAAATCAGTAAGCTCTGATAATCGAACGATATTTTGGAAACGTAACTTGTGAGACGCATGTTAAACCTGTATGATTTTCAGTTAATGACAATGATACCTATAAATAATATGTAATATTTCTTTTTATGTCTCTTTCAGGAAATGATGTTGGCATCCAAAGGACTTCCTGGAGGGGTTGACTGACAGTAGAGGAGTGCGACAGGGTGCCCCCATCCCAACTTTTGTCTTTGAAGTCCTCGACATTTATTGGTTTGGTTGAAGAGTATATTTACGAATGTGCATAGCCGCACATCGGCTAATTATGCAGGATTTTAATTAATGGGAGTTTTGATACATGACACGGGAGACAATTTAGACGTGTGTATCACTATATTAGGAAATTTCCTCCTCTTCTGTAATAATTCACGCGATGCAATTTAAATTAACTCATGGTATGTTTTCATTTTGGCAAATGATCTGAAAAGAGACATATGTTGTGTAACATATGTATGAAATATTTGTCAACAAGTGTCATGAAAATTTCAAGAATTAAAATAGTAGTGTACGTTAAATGCCAATATTTGTTTGTCAAATTTGAAGTCTGCATGAATATTAAAAACAAAGTCACGTGTATATTTGTCTAATTAATCTAACCAGATTTTCACATCTGGTAACCATACATATCAATCAATTACGATTAATTAGTCGTTATGCCATTAATTTGTATTTTTATTTATACGGATTAGAGGATAGACAGACAGGCGGATAAACAAACAAATTAATAAATCCCAATATAGCATGTTAGGTGTAACAATTGATTTTAAGTCCGGACATGTACGGAATTGGTTTAGACTTTTCCTTGTCACCTGAAGCAAGGTCGTATGTGCGTTTGGCATTGGTGTGTGTTTGTTTGATCTGCAAATTAAATCAATTTCTTTGCCAAGTTTGGTCATATCATTATAATTACAGCACAGTGCACATGCATCAAAATGGAATAATCCACAGACTCAATTGCTGCCAGGGGCAATTTGATATCTAAAAATAGCATACAGTCGAAGTTAACATCGAATTCTATTGGTGATCTATATCATATAAATTTTGATGTTACTCTTTACACGACATCGTGATTTTAATAATCAAAAACTGACATATAAACTGTGCTTTATTAATTGGTAGTAGGTACATTGACTGGTTGAATCTTTAGATATACACTTAATGAGAACAATGTCAAATCACGATATTTCTTTTTTCTTCATTCATTAGTATCGCCATAACATTCACAGAACTACTAAATCTATATCACTATACTAAATTTCACACATTGAAAATCTTAATCTAAATTTGCCTTTTGCAAAAGGGGCCTACTTTCGATGACATCGACGTCAGATATGAATGATGTCATCATTTTTATGCAGTAATAATGATGATTTATGATATTTCTGCCCAAATTGAACAAACGAATTGTTTCTAAGTTTCCATACCATTTCATTGTTATTAATATGGACTTTGATAGGTTATTGAAACGTATTGATATCTAGATACCTATGCTTTTCGTGTGTGAATAATAATAATGAAAAAGGGGGCTTTTGATGTCAGAATGATGTTAGAAAACTTGTCTATATGTGTTCTTGGTATGCTGAAGTAGACATACTATATTATTTTCGAAACTTACAAGAAATTGTTTTGTCTCATGTTTTGTCCATTCCTTTGTTCCTTTTGTTTCGTATGTGGAATCCGATTTCTCCTGGTGTGTTGGTATCGGTAGGACTGCTCGCCTGATCTACAATATAAAGAAAAATCCCAATGAGGAATAAATTAAACTCTATTACATTGTTAGGTAAAGTGAAGTATATTTTCATAAATCTTAAACTGCAACTATCTTTTTTCAAGTGTGTTTATTTCGCAATGACTTGAGTGTAGAAAGTGGTCTAGTACGCCGCGTATGAATATATGTAAATATTGGCGGACTTCTTTCATCAAACCACGTGTCATTGTTTACAAACAAATGCCATCTCTTATTTCAGTCTCAAAATCGACTTGTTTATTCCATAAGATACTAAAAACAACTGTGAAAATAATAAATGTAATGAATGAAATACTGGGGTTTAAAATGAATAAGATAATTGACATACAGGAACTTCTTTCTTCTGCTTTCAAGCAGAAAATGGCGGGATTTAGTGGCCTGTCAAACTTGACGTCAAAATTGTTTGAACGTAGGGTTATTGTTTGTATTCGTCTTAATGATTGCAGATTTTATCAAAAGAGAATATTGTAAATATAAGTATTGAACTTTTATTTTGTTTAGTTTAAGAGATCATAAATCGGATTGAGTAGTTGGTAAATTGCTCGTAAACGCTTAGCATTCAAGCAATTTACCTCGTGCTCGATTGAATCTATGCTCTCATGAACTAAACAAAATAAGAAGTTCATACTTCAATAAATCTACATGTGTTACCTGCAATAAACAGGTATTTAAAAACCAAACACTGGATTAAATTACGACGCAGAGTTAGTGATCACGGCAGAATTTTTAATATACTTTACACAAACTTGATTTATTTTACAATAATTGCGAAACAACTTATATAAACTTATATTAATCACATTTGTTGGCCCGGATAGAAGTGCGTGAGGGGTCTTACTATGGAAAGAAACCGGAGAACCAGGGGAAAACCCACGTGGTCGGGGTATTGAACCACGGCCCCTTGGGTGAAAGGCAAATGTGTTACCACTGTGCCACCCGACCACCAAATGTACAAATTACTTAAATACCTATATTCCCATATTTAAGTATACACAATTCTCGATGGCAGATTTGAATTTCCTGTCGTAGTTGTACCGAGAGAAATATATATATATATATATAGTAATAATAATAAAAAACACAAACCAGAAATTCACACTAGCGCTTTCAACATGCTTTGAGAGCAAGCTCTTCAGGTGCTCTCAAAGCATGTTGAAAGCGCTAGTGTGAATTTCTGGTTTGTGTTTTTTATTATTATTACTATGTATACCCATCACAAGGACATTATATATTTTTAATTATATATATATATATACGTATTACTTACATCAACAATAACATGGACAGCACAGGCAAAGTATTACTGATGTCATAGAAAATTAATATAATTGTCTTTAAAACAGTGTTCTCCCGCTGATCTAAATAAATTAAAAATATTTTCTATTGGACTGATAGATTAAATTTAAGAAATAAGTTTCTACGTTTAGCTTTAATTACATACACCAGCAACGATGCAGACACTTATAAAAATATATTATTGAACATACGGTATATTTGATATAAAGACAAAAGAAAAATAGTTGAGAGCTATCCATCATATTCCTATTTTCAGTTCATATATGTTTAACAAGCATATGACCTTGTCATATTTTAAACTGATCTAACTTTCTATTGCATTTGTAACTTAGTTATGGTAATTTCCAAGACTCAGTCAGCTCTGTGGAATGCCAGGGAGGTTACGAAGTTCAACACAGAGGGCAAATTTGAGAGGGTGTAAGCTAAAATTTCTTATATAATTATGCCGTCAAATTCAGAATTAGAGCTCACAAATAAATCCAGCTTCCCGTCACAAAAGACATTTAAGTTAAACACATGTATATTTATGTAAATAGAAACGCGACAACACCTGAGAGAGGACGAATGTTTCCCCAAACACGGCCTCTTTGCCATGTTACGGTATATCATATGTGAAGTTCAACACTTCCGTCTACATTATTTGGCAAAAACACACATTGAGTAAAATGAAATACTGGGTAATATTAATAGACTAATTCTAGTACACCAGATTCAAATTTGACGAAATACTATAATCCATTTCTTCAAATATGTTATCAAGATAAATATAGTCCTTTGTGGTTATTTTGAATTGCAAAACACACCGTAAGTGAATTTTGATAAAGTTAAAACATGGATTTATTCTTACATTAATATGGTCATTTACTAAATTACTAAAGCATGTGCTTGATATACATTAAATATAGAACGCCGATAGCTAAAATTAGAGTGTAAAACTTTTCAGTGCCAACTAAATCTGCTATTAATAGAAGATCGGCATAAAATAAGATTATATAAAGAGAAATTTTGGAGTACTTAAAAATCAACTTAGTGACGATTTTTTTTTACTGTACAGAGGTAGAAAAGTAGTGAATAAAATGTGTTTTAGGAACATTTGTGAAATATTTATGTGTTGAAATGCATTCTAACAGATACACTGAATGAAGATAGAAATATGTAAACAGGAAAATGTTTGAATGTCAAATTATGTGTACAGTAAAAAGGACTCGCATCATCATGTAAACCAAACATCGGGAACAAAACAGACAACAAATGAAAGGGACGGCAACATGATCAAGGAGAAACACTTTCAAGAAATCAATTGATACATTTATGTAATTAATGAGCAAAAATTTCGTTACATTTATCCAAGATATAGATAAAAGTATTGTATATTTCAAGGGTTAAACATCCTGGTTTTCACCAGATTTCTAACCAGAAATATTCCTTCCTTCTCCAATCCAACAAATAAAACAAATATTGAAAAATTATCATCACACTTATGAAAATGAAAATAAAATCTCTAATGTTGTATTCAAACCAAAAACGATTTCAAAACAAAATCAATTTTTATCAAATTACATATTTTACGACATTTGCATATATTTTTTTCAAATACAAAATGTCACTGAAATAATGACCCTGGCTGTTAATAGGACATTAAAGAAAACAAACCAAACCAAAAGTCACTCAGTACACATATAATTATATAGCCAAAGCCTTTATCTACATCTACAGAACGTATTATTATGGTGATTAAAATTAACGATTTAAACGAAAAACTCATAAAATGGCGAAAGTACCAATAACTCAATACTTTGAATTTGAAAAGAAATCTTCGACTAATGCTTAGCATGTTATTTTCTTTTCCTGTCTGAAAATTGCAAATTGTGATGGAAATCGGCGTCACAGATCCGGAACTAGGAAGAATTATTTAACAGATTGAGTTCACATCCGTACGAAGCGCACAACTTTGGAACAAATTAGCTGAACCCTATGTTATCACGGAAGGCAAACGACCCCTCTAGACCATTTAATGACAGTAGTTGGCCCCTAAAGAGCCAGACCTGTTTGAACGGCCCCTACCACCGCTGTCGGTCCTTACTGGAGCAGGAATATTCTAACAGCTATCGTAAGGGCCATTTAGACCCGTGTGTTTCTTGTGAATATCTAACGGCCTGCCTAGAAATTTATCAGCGTTCATCTCCCCAATGAATGGCCGACTGGGGTTTAAACTTACGAGATCATTACTAATTAAGAATTTCAATTAACACTAAGGCCCATAAAACAATTGATAATTTTAACATGACTTTATTTCTATGTTGTCACTTTTGAAAGTAGTCGTTCTCAAAGGAGGCAACACGTTTTAGACTCTGGTCACGAAGAGCAAGCGGGTCGATTCACATTGAGGCCTGGTACTACAATCTAATCTCCCTATCATTGTTTTGAAATTAAGAGAACACGATTCGATTGGTTGGTCTAGAAGACAGAGTCATTCCGTTGATGAAGAAATGTCCCTAGTGAGTGACTGGAAATTGGCCGGACATCGCAGTAACCGTCTGCCCCTCGGGGGGTCAGGGAACATATTGTGTGGAGAATCAATATCTTTACAGAATGCAAATACTGACATAGTCTCGAGTTATACGCTAAACGGTTCACTCCAGCAACCCTTCAGTAGAGAAATCAAAGAAAGGAGATTGACAAATAGGACAGGAATCTGCATATATTACTATATAAGATCACTGGTCTTGATGGCTTCCCACAACAAGTAATAGAACGGCAAAATGCTTGTAATTCTCTTCTCAAAGAAATAAATCTCAATATACTTTATTTATGTTTTTCCTTGACAAAGAAACTCTTTTCGGCCAAACAAGAAGAATTTCTACGGCTGCCTTGTCTTCCTAAGAAAACCTGTTTAAATAGTTCGGTAATGATTACTGGATAAGAAAAAAACATGCTGAAAACACGTTTACTTCGGAACACGTTTTTGTGATGGAAATACCATTCTTATGGTAATGCGATTGTTGGGACCAGCAAGAGGTGGAAAATGGCTGTTTTTGAAGTGGCAGCCATGACAATGGATTCTGCCTGGCCACTTCTAGAATGAAAATGTACATTTTGTGTCGCTTATAGCCGTTTGTAAGAGAATCACTCTAGTCTCAAACACATCTTAATGACAATCATGGATAGAAAAAAATCATGACAGAAATTAACGGAAGTAAGAAATCTGAGACTAGTACAAGAGACAAACAAATATTGAATTAAATCGATTTTATTTGTATTTCCCCATTCCTAACGCGTGTAAGATCATGTCTGGTGATCAAGTGCTGTTGTGCATTAAGAAGTTCTAAAGGAGTCCATTTAAAAAGATACAACGTTTAAAACACACGCGCTATGTCTTGACGAAATAGCTTTGATTTTGTCACACGTGGGTATTGTTTTAAGTCCATGAGAAATTTATGATTGAGAAAATAGCGGTTGCTTAAACCAATAAGAAGATTTAATGGAGACGCCAGGTTCCCTGTAATATTGTTGTTTTAATCCATATGTCGTTATTCATAGTGATTTAAACACACTTAATATTGATTAAAAAATGTTTATAGAATGATTTTCATCAAAATGGAACAAATGTATTATTGAAATCAATACTGAAATGTATTATCTTCAAAGAAGTAAATATGTCCAATCTTTATCTCAAAACACGAAACTCGTTATTTGTCAGTACTCGGGCCCGGCCTCAATGTTTTACAAAAATGATATCCATGTCTCAACAACACAGGTAAGAATGAAAATAAAACATGTTCCTTCTACATATTTACAGAGAATTAGAATATGTTTGAAATTATTTTGTAACATTGAATTATCTGTCTGAAACACGAGTGGGTACTTGAATAACATCCCCTATCACAATGTACTCGTTAAATATGGATTGCATTCCTGATAACATTTATTGGAGTATTTCTAACATCAACTTATTCAGATACTATTTAATGTAGTTTTATCATGATTCTGGTGAATAGATGTTTACGTTATATCGGCTATGAATTATAGTATGTAAATTAAATAACACGACGAATATCATTTTCTACTTGAGAGAAGAACAAAATTCTCCTAATAAATCAGGCAGTTTGGACAACTGAAGTGAGCTGAGTGACAGTTATTAATGGCGAACAAGTACATCAACATCATGTTAAGTTTCATACAATGTAATCTATGAAATGTACATTGTATTTTAATTTAAAGACAGTAAATGTTCATGTAGTTATATGGCATAAAATGAACATTGTATCTTAGTTTTAAGACAGGAAATGTTCATTGTATTTTAGTTGTATTGCATTAAATATCGAAATTACCGAGTATGCAATTTACATTGTGTTTAAGTTAATGGTATATAATGTAAATTCTATTTTAGTTTATGGTTTAAAATATAGATTTTATTTTAGTTTATAGCAATAAATGTATATTGTATTTTAGTTTATGGTGATAAAAGTATATTATATTTTAGTGTATGTATAACATATTTTGTATTTTAGTTGATGGTATAACATGTACATTGTACAAGTTTATTGCAGATAAAAGCAAATAGATTGGACAAAAGTTACACAACTTACTTACGTCCTTTCCTACACAAGGGTGTATAATAAAATATGTCACGCAACAGATGTATACTAATATTGTATTATAACGAAGACGGGGATAAATATAGGAAGGAGAAGAACAGATAAGGAAAAACCAACGAAAATATAATGTGTTATCTGGTCTTGGTGACGTAGGTAGACTGTTTTTTTTTCTAACACACAAAAATATATGGTATGAATGTATAGCTCTATCTATGTCAACACAGCTTTAAATTGCATATAGATTTACCAAAAATAAAAACAATATATAGTACGACAGGTTATTGTCACATCAGAATGAAATGCAAATCGATACTGACACCATTATAGGTATAAACTGTATATGCCGTATTATGGTAATATTGTTGTGAAATAGACATTCCATATCATATTAGCTTGGACAATTTCCATTTAACGATATAGATACAACATATAAATTATACAAAAAGGGAATCAGAAACAAGTGTCAAGACACTTATATAAATCTGACACCTATATATATATATAGGTTGGCGTTACATAACAGTATAGACATGATAAAACCCAGCATCATATTATATTGACAATAGAGTCTAATATATGAAAACATCAGTTAGAATTTGACCAAATAATGAAATACTTAATTACAATATTTTAGAAACTATTGTTATTTGGGGGATATTTGTATTATTTCATAACAGATGTAATATCACTAATATAATATATTTGAATTTAAAAACGTTTAATGATAAATACATAAACATGTACATATACAGTAGACATAATTCCGTCCTCATCTGCGCGTCCAGGTATCTATGTAATCACTAAATATATAATACATGGTGCGTTCATCTATAGCGTAAAGGTATGAATTCCTGTAATTGTACATGTATATATAGTAGAGAAACAAATATTTAATCATATCTTTAATCATACCTACTTTAAACATTCTTGCTTGATATATAGAAACCTTAATATGCTATTGATTTCATAAAAGAAATATATGAAACTCTGTCTAGTGCTTTAATAACAAAATTTGCCATACAGACAACAGTACCTTACTCAATGTCATAGATATTTTAATTTTGATCCAGTCGGACGAGGATACAGTTTCAAAGTAGTGGCACTGCTTTTACAAGTTGATGCTCATTCCAAGAAAAAATCTTTACTTTACAAATAAATGTGATGTAATTTTGTTTTCACAACTGCAATCTTATCTATCAAATATTAATTCTGTTCTCTCCATTTCTTGTCACATTAATTTCATACATGACATAACCTTCTTCAACCAGTTGAAGTTGGTCATTACTTGGTAGACGTAGAATCATATTAAACGTTCTTTATTTATACACCGGGTATGATACATATACTTTTAAATTTTGAAATAAAATAAATAATTGTGAATTTATTACCATTGGGTTTAATAAAGTTCATAATTTTTCTAAATGATTTTCATACCTAACCAAACATATTTCTGTGATCTGGATCTATATCTGGATGACAATCGCCAACATCTGGGGGGATATATCGCTGATTGCTACATATTAAGCTATGACATATCAAGCTAAGATAAACATTATATCTATTTATAAACATTTCAAAGTCTGATGATGGTTTGAATAGAATGATATGTATGTTTCAGTGTTAATTTCAGCAGACTTCAAATTCGAACTAGAATAACACATGTTACATTTCAAACTATGATGATGGTTTGAATAGACTGATATGTATATTTCAGTGTTAATTTCAGCAGAGTTCAAATTTCGACTGATACATGCTACAATACAAGGCTATGTATGTTTCTATATTAATTCCAACAGTTATGAAATAGATCCGTAACACATTACGACTGTCCCTATGTTTTACATACTGTGTGTATTCGTCACTATCGATATCATATTGATTCAATAATATGGATGAATTCATTAGAAATGTGTCGTCATTACTGCACTGTTCTCTCTTCTTTCTGTATTAGAAATTCCTCTGAAACTGTCTGCTTGACATCCGTCCTTATATGACCCTGGCTGTGGTGTCACGTTTACCTCCGTCCACATATGACCCTGACTGTTGGTGTCTTAAACATCCGTCCCTATCGTCCCTATTTGACCCTAACTGTTGTTGTCACTTTGACATCCATCCACATATGACCGTGACTGTTGGTGTCACTTTGACATTCGTCCTCATATGACCGTGACTGTTGGTGTCACTTTGACATCCGTCCATATATGACCCTGACTGTTGGTGTCTTAAACATCCGTCCCTATCGTCCCTTTTTGACCCTGACTGTTGGTGTCAACTTGATCCCCGTCCACATATGACTCTAACTGTTGGTGTTTTTGACAACCGTCCTCATATGACTCTGGCTATTAGTGTCTTTGACACCCGTCCTCATATGACCCTGGCTGTTACTTTCTTTGAAACCCGTCCTCATATGACCCTGACTGTTGGTGTCTCTTTGACGACCGTCTTCATATGACCCTGACTGTTGGTGTCTCTTTGACACCCGTTCTCGTATGACGCTGACTGTTGGTGTCTCTTTGACGACCGTCTTCATATGACCCTGACTGTTGGTATCTTTGAAACCAGTCCTAACACGACCCCGACTGTTGGTGTCACTTTGACACCCGTCCTCATATGACCCTGACTGTTGATGTCTTTGACAACCGTCCGCACACGACCCTGACCATTGCAAGGACGTTGGACACCATTAAAATAAACGATAGAACACAGCTGATACTATATTTAGGAGGTGACTGACCCTTCAAATTTAAGTACATATATCTCACGTGTTTATATTAAGGCATATGTTGATATATCGGTTATTTACATTGACTCAACAAAACTATTGAAATGTTCATTACATAAAAATCTTACGTGAAAGAATGAAATTTGAGTATGTATTACGATCGATATACAGAGCATTAATCAATTATAAAAGAAGAAAAAATATTCCTCATATTTGACGAAAGTACCATATACATGTGCGCCTCTTTATAAAACCCAAACGCTTTGTAACACAATGTTATCTCAATCACTATAACCATTTGGAGTGTGTTTAAACCCTGGACGTCCAGGGTTAAGCATCATATTCTATAATAAAATATCTAGCTGATAACGTAGGGGAATTAATGGATATTTTAAACTTTAACCTCAGTCCTCACTAGAACTCATTATTATCTATAGCCATGATAATTCACTCTGGCCCTATAACAAAATTTAATAAGATCGTATGGGACAGAAATAGAGGGACCTACCAGTATTAACGACCGCGGGAGGCATGCTTTTCTATTCTGTTATTATGAATTTCATGTAAAGAAAGTCCATTCATAAAATATGGTTTCTGATTTCACATCATATTCGACTTTTCAACAACAAAAAATACCCGATGTTGGAACAAACATGATGGAAAGATAGGAAGAGTGAATATAATACCTAGATCATATCAAAACCGGGCACTTTGAACGTGAGACGAGCAAACCGCCAATTAACGTGGTCGGGGTCGTGTTTCAAACATTTCTGTCACATGACGCCACATTACACCAAGGGTATGGTCCTTTTGCAGTGCGGGTTCAAGTACCTTCGAAAGCAACAAAGCTTGGATAAATAGGCTTACCGTTTTATCTGATAGGAAGTGGTGATTTGCATAATTCTTAGACTTCCATATTATGGCCAAACTGGATTTAGGGGAATGACGTAGCAATAGTAAGACGCGTATTCGAGGATTGGAGGATTTTGGGGGTCTTTGGTAGAGTGAGGAAACTCCGATTTGTGTTAGATGGTGATTACGGATCTGGTTTTAATATTAGTCAATGATTTGAATGAATCATGTTTATTTTAAGTGGTAAGCTACTGTAATTATGATATTGTAAATGAGAAAATGTCTATGGGTTTAAGATAGACATTTTTTTGTAGATAAAGTGACGGCAAGTTATATGTTGTAACCATACCATTTCAATTTTTACTGATATAAATAAAACATGTATATATTGAAAGGGCTGTTTAAATCTCGGACCAGGAGTATCGATAGTGGAACATAGCTATGTTTGGTCGTAAAGTCCTATTCGCATTTTTGCGTCGTTTTTCGATTTAGAGTTTGAATTACGGTTTAGTAGTGGTGTGTAGTGGTAAAGGGTATGGTAGTGGTATGTAGTGGTACAAGGTTCGGTAGCGGTATTTAGTGGTACAGGGTTTGTTAGTGGTATGTAGTGGTACAGGGTTTGGTAGAGGAATGTAGTGGTACAGGGTTCGGTAGTGGTATGTAGTGGTACGGAGTTTGGTAGTGGTACAGGGTTCGGTAGTGGTATGTAGTGGTACGGTTTGGTAGTGGTACGGAGTTCGGTAGTGGTATGTAGTGGTACGGGGTTTGTTAGTGGTATGTAGTGGTACATGGTTTGGTAGAGGTATGTAGTGGTACAGGGTTTGGTAGTGGTATGTAGTGGTACATGGTTTGGAAGTGGTATGTAGTGGTACATGGTTTGGTAGTGGTATGTAGTGGTACATGGTTTGGTAGTGGTATGTAGTGGTACGGGGTTCGGTAGTGGTATGAAGTGGTACGGGGTTCGGTAGTGGTATGTAGTGGTACGGAGTTCGGTAGTGGTATGTAGTGGTACAGGGTTCGGTAGTGGTATGTAGTGGTACAGGGTTCGGTAGTGGTACAGGGTTCGGTAGTGGTATGTAGTGGTACGGAGTTTGGTAGTGGTATGTAGTGGTACGGAGTTTGGTAGTGGTACAGGGTTTGGTAGTGGTATGTAGTGGTACGGGGTTCGGTAGTGGTATGTAGTGGTACAGGGTTCGGTAGTGGTACGGGGTTCGGAAGTGGTATGTAATATAAAGGATTTGGTAGTGGTACACAGATTGGTAGTGGTACAGAGTTTGATAGTTGCCTGTAGACGTATCGGGTTTGGAAGTGGTATGTAGTGGTACACAGATTGATAGTGGTATATTCAGCGATTCAGATTAATAGCACTAATGTTTCATCGTTTAATGCTCTGTTGGAAAGTAAATTCGTTCGCTGTAGTTTTCTATATCATTCAGCGATACAAATACATATATCACATTATACGTCGGGTTAATCGTTAAATAAAAGTCATTAATTACCAACATTTCCATCCATTTTTATTTTACAACTAGCTATGATCACATATAAGCTATTTCATTGTTAAGCTAACGAATATGTACCTGTATGATTCAAAAAACACCTTTCGTTATAAAACATTAAACATTATTGCCAAGAAGAAATATACAGTAGGCATATGGCAATAACACAATGTCGTTTAATTAACTTTGTGGCCGACTAATTGAGTTAAAATTTGAATAAATCGTATTAAAATCGAAGATAGAAAAAAGAAAAGTGTTGCCTGGGTTTGAAAACAGATGTGATTTTCGTAGATAAAATACAGGTGGTCTATGAGTTAAGTATTGTAATAATGGGGATGGCTTTTAGTATAGGAAGTGTGAAGCTCCCCTCTGTATATCTATGTGTCAGGGTTATGAAATAGAAGAAGCGGGATAAAAGCCATCTTAGCAGTATAATAGTCAAGTTAATGGTCGTTTAAAAAAATCTTTGATAATGCATTAACTAGTCTCGGTAATAGATCAAGGGGGAGGGCTAGGAGAATGTTGGATAAGGGAGGGGGAGAGGGTAGCTGATGACAATTTTTTTCCCCATTTTACTGGTTTTTTTTATACAGGTATAAACGTTGATGAACTTGTTAAATTGTTTTTATACTGAGAAGAGAGATGCAGCATCAACCTATTGGGATAATTTTATAACTAAAACGGCATTATATTTAGCCAAATTTATGGTGTCTGGTGCTTTTTAGAGCTCGATGCACTTTTAAGTAAGATTAATAAATAATAGCACTCACCGTGGCATAATACATACAGCCATAAAATCCTAGGGTTTAAAAGCTAAAATACTATAGAAAATATATGGCCATTTCATACATACATCATTCCTTAAGGCCTTTTAGTCTCGTCTCTCTACCAAGCGCGGTAACAACTCTAACCGAATATTGTCATCTTCAAGGAACTATGTTGTTTAAATTGAGCGACATTACGTGATGTAGCAAACTTCCAAAGCTGATATCTAGTATAAATGTTAGGTGGTTTTTTTTTAATTGGTATGTTGACCTCTCCGTAAAACGTTGTTGAGCCATTTGAAATTCACTTCTTCTTTATGAATATCGTTGAATGGATCTGAACGTAAATTACCGTTAAAATGGCTCTCATATAATCCTTTAAATCGTCCGTACGATATGATATCCCATTGAAGATTGAACGAATCCAATATCACTGTTTAAGATTCATCGGAGTTTTTACGGGTGTATAGGGGTATCAAAATGTTTCAATATACTTGTGCTTGTCGTTATATCCGGATATCTACTGAACCAATCACGAAATTAGATACATTATGCCATTTCCGCCTCCAGTGTGGTCTTTTGAATACACGTAGTTTTATTTTGCAGTCAAATTTCAATGAATGAGAAGATTTAAATTGTCCTATGAAACTGCATGAAAAACTGCAATATGGAATTAAATTCTTGAATAAAATGTAATTCAAATATATGTGAGGGAAAAACACATATGTGGATAAATTGAGAAATCAACACTATCCATGTCCAGTTAGCGCAGGTGTTCCGAAAACTGTTGAAATGGCTGTTGCTATATCTCATATAACGTGCCTCGTTTCGTAATAGAGTTCTGCTGCTAATCCAAGTCATCAGGTTTACTGAATAAACTTCTGCTATTACAGGTACTGTTCATGAAAAACGTCAACGTTTTCAGGCATCGTTTGTATGGAAAGATAAAATCTTTCTATTTTAAATTCTACATATTGATGCAGACCGATCTGCCCATTTTGCGACTTGCAGACAATCATGCATACAACTTTAAGGTGCAAAGTGGTAAAACGCGGCATGAGATGAATCTATGCATATTAAACATCTTTGAAAACCTCGACTTTGATTGACAGACGAAGTTTAAAAATAAAACCCTTAAAATGTTTTTGGATTTCTGTCGAACTGTCATAAAAGCATGCATGTGTATAAGGAGTTTTTTTATATATAATAAAAAAATGACAAGGTTTTGGATAAGTAGTTTCAAAAAGACGCATTAATTAATTTAGGAATTCAATAACTTTGAACAAAAAGACATAAACAAATGAAATCTTACGATAAAAACCAACAACTTCACGAATGTCAACATAACACATGTCATTCCAAGACAATTTCAGTACATCTGTCTAATTAAGAGTCCGATATGTATCGAAATTACAAAGATTCTGATACGTATCAAAGCTCATGTTTCCGATGTGAACGTGATATTTACCAATGATCTTTGCCTTTCATTTAAGACCATTAACAAATACATTAATACTCGCCAAAACTATTTCATTAATCAAAATGAAATTGAAAATAACCGCTTTATTGTCACCCTTAACGGAAGTACCAGCGATGTGGTCAATTTTACAGACTGTGGTTTCACACTAAGCATCTGTCAGAAGTCGAACAACATGTAATCAGCGTCACCGTTGCTCTTGAAGACTGAATCACAAATGGCACGTTATCAGTAAAATTACGGTAGGATTCTTTTCCCTAATACGACTTGGCCAGCTATCTGACGTGTTGTCCAGAATTCTACTATCTCACATCAAATCTCCGAGACGGAGAGCCCGGCCTTTAAAATGAGGAGTCTTCGAAAGAAAGGGTTCCCCTGTCGTGTCTTGTGGACGCAATTAGGCAAACAAACTTTGCGCATAAATGAAGCGTCAGCATTAAGATCATTCAGTCCCTAATTTTCTCCCATGAGTACGCTAACGTGTTATATTGGCACTAGTGAGGAGGGCAAATACATTTAAATCCTAATGACTAGGTTTGGTCATCGATTGCTGAGAACAGCTGGTAGGGGCGAGGTAATGTCGGGCGAACATCATCCGCTCGACCTGGCTCATCCAGTAGTCGCCAATTGCAAGGTTAAATAATAAAAAAATATCTCACTCTGACTATTGTCATTCCCGGTTTTGTCTTTTATTTCCCTCTCAGATATCTTCTCCACTTACGATCAACCTCTCACATCGTCTCATCATATCATCAACCTCTCACATCGTCTCATCACACCATCAACCTCGCACACCGTCTCATCACACCATCAACCTCTCACATCGTCTCATCACACCATCAACCTCTCACATCGTCTCTACGTACCATCAACCTCTCACATCGTCTCATCACACCATCAACCTCTCACATCGTCTCTACGTACCATCAACCTCTCACATCGTCTCTACGTACCATCAACCTCTCACATCGTCTCATCACACCATCAACCTCTCACTTCGTCTCTACGTACCATCAACCTCTCACATCGTCTCTACGTACCATCAACCTCTCACATCGTCTGTACGTACCATCAACCTCTCACATCGTCTCATCACACCATCAACCTCTCACATCGTCTCATCACACCATCAACCTCTCACATCGTCTCTACGTACCATCAACCTCTCACATCGTCTCTACGTACCATCAACCTCTCACATCGTCTCATCATACTATCTACCTCTCACATCGTCTCATCATACCATCAATCTCTCACATCGTCTCATCATACCATCAACCTCTCACATCGTCTCATCATACCATCAACCTCTCACATCGTCTCATCATACCATCAACCTCTCACATCGTCTCATCATATCATCAACCTCTCACATCGTCTCATCATATCATCAACCTCTCACATCGTCTCATCACACCATCAACCTCTCACATCGTCTCATCATACCATCAACCTCTCACATCGTCTCATCATACTATCAACCTCTCATCGTCTCATCATACCATCAACCTCTCACATCGTCTCATCATACTATCAACCTCACATCGTCTCATCATACCATCAACTTCTCACATCGTCTCATCATACTATCAACCTCACATCGTCTCATCATACTATCAACGTCACACATCGTCTCATCACACCATCAACCTCTCACATCGTCTCATCATGCCATCAACCTCTCACATCGTCTCATCATACCATCAACCTCTCATCGTCTCATCATACCATCAACCTCTCACATCGTCTCATCACACCATCAACCTCTCACATCGTCTCATCACACCATCAACCTCTCACATCGTCTCATCACACCATCAACCTCTCACATCGTCTCTACGTACCATCAACCTCTCACATCGTCTCATCACACCATCAACCTCTCACATCGTCTCTACGTACCATCAACCTCTCACATCGTCTCATCACACCATCAACCTCTCACATCGTCTCATCATACCATCAACCTCTCACATCGTCTCATCACACCATCAACCTCTCACATCGTCTCTACGTACCATCAACCTCTCACATCGTCTCTACGTACCATCAACCTCTCACATCGTCTCTACGTACCATCAACCTCTCACATCGTCTCATCACACCATCAACCTCTCACATCGTCTCTACGTACCATCAACCTCTCACGTCGTCTCATCATACCATCAACCTCTCACATCGTCTCATCACACCATCAACCTCTCACATCGTCTCTACGTACCATCAACCTCTCACATCGTCTCTACGTACCATCACCCTCTCACATCGTCTCATCATACCATCAACCTCTCACATCGTCTCTACGTACCATCAACCTCTCACATCGTCTCATCATACCATCAACCCCTCACATCGTCTCATCATACCATCAACCTCTCACATCGTCTCATCATACCATCAACCTCTCACATCGTCTCATCATACCATCAACCTCTCACATCGTCTCATCATACCATCAACCTCTCACATCGTCTCATCATACCATCAACCTCTCACATCGTCTCATCATATCATCAACCTCTCACATCGTCTCATCATATCATCAACCTCTCACATCGTCTCATCATATCATCAACCTCTCACATCGTCTCATCATACCATCAACCTCTCACATCGTCTCATCATACCATCAACCTCTCACATCGTCTCATCATACCATCAACCTCTCACATCGTCTCATCATACCATCAACCTCTCACATCGTCTCATCATACCATCAACCTCTCACATCGTCTCATCATACCATCAACCTCTCACATCGTCTCATCATACTATCAACCTCACATCGTCTCATCATACTATCAACCTCTCACACTCTCATCATACTCTCAACCTATCATCTTCTATCAACGTCACACATCGTCTCATCACACCATCAACCTCTCACATCGTCTCATCATGCCATCAACCTCTCACATCGTCTCATCACACCATCAACCTCTCACATCGTCTCATCATACCATCAACCTCTCACATCGTCTCATCACACCATCAACCTCTCACATCGTCTCATCACACCATCAACCTCTCACATCGTCTCATCACACCATCAACCTCTCACATCGTCTCTACGTACCATCAACCTCTCACATCGTCTCATCACACCATCAACCTCTCACATCGTCTCTACGTACCATCAACCCTCTCACATCGTCTCATCACACCATCAACCTCTCATCGTCTCATCTAACCATCAACCTCTCACATCGTCTCTACGTACCATCAACCTCTCACATCGTCTCTACGTACCATCAACCTCTCACATCGTCTCATCATACCATCAACCTCTCACATCGTCTCTACGTACCATCAACCTCTCACATCGTCTCATCACACCATCAACCTCTCACATCGTCTCTACGTACCATCAACCTCTCACGTCGTCTCATCATACCATCAACCTCTCACATCGTCTCATCACACCATCAACCTCTCACATCGTCTCTACGTACCATCAACCTCTCACATCGTCTCATCACACCATCAACCTCTCACATCGTCTCATCATACCATCAACCTCTCACATCGTCTCTACGTACCATCAACCTCTCACATCGTCTCTACGTACCATCAACCTCTCACATCGTCTCTACGTACCATCAACCTCTCACATCGTCTCTACGTACCATCAACCTCTCACATCGTCTCATCATACTATCTACCTCTCACATCGTCTCATCATACCATCAATCTCTCACATCGTCTCATCATACCATCAACCTCTCACATCGTCTCAGCATACCATCAACCTCTCACACCGTCTCATCATATCATCAACCTCTCAAAATTTCTAATACAATCATATTTCCATCAAATCTCCGTCACCTTCATCTGGTGAATTGCCCACGTCATATAATGACGTCATGTGGACATGAATTATATGTACATAGTCGATATATCGAGTTTGAAGAGTTGTTTTGTTTGTTTTGTCATCAAATTATTTTATTAGCTCACTTTTGCATGAATACCGAGTTTGAGTCTTTGCTTACGATTGCTACCAATTTCTGTTCTAAACCCTCTGTGTGTCTCTCTCTTGGACAGTTCGCTCTCATCCCATCCTCGTTTTTATTTGTTTACAAATAGGTGACAACTCATGACTATCCTTCCCCGCCTTGTACGCTTACCGAAGCATTTTCAAGCGTTTCACTGACACTGTTTTTCTTACATATAATGCTCTCTTCATTCAGTTTTCGACAACGTTGAACAAAGTTAAATTCCTAAAATATTTGTGGCAAATCTGTCTACCGTTTTCTTAGTGTTTTCTATAAGTAAACTCACTTGAATACTGTATATTTAAATGTCAGCGCCTGTCTAAGAGTTTAATATACAATAACACACGTATATATATATATATATATATATATATATATCTTACAGAAAAGTACACTACTTTGTAACACTCAGACAATATTTGTATCAATTATCCTCCGACCAATCATGTTTCTCTTTTAATCCACGCTTCGTCGCTTTTTCCGGACAAAAGACTATCGATTCATCTATAAATATATCTATCTTATCATCAACATCATCATCATCATCTAATGGACATCTCCTCTATATGTCATCTGCTACATTGTTCCGCTTACATCGCCGGATGAATTTAAATATTTAAGTCACGGCCTGGTTGCGTTGAGCCTGGCTAGGTTCACGTTATATTTCAGTGAAGCTTGTATGTCGATTATTATTTTGATAACTGCTATCGATAAAAATAATACCGAAATATTTTGATATTTCAACCAAAACCGTAAAAGGAACAGCAAGAAAATGATATTTCTCGTTAAGATTATCGTACAAATTTTCATATGAAATTGTAACTTCATGTTTAGTGAAGCTAATGGGTTTTATGTAACGCTCACATTTTATAATATTTAAAAAAAAGTAGATCATTTTAAAACCTCGTTAATGACATTTTCTTGTGCTTCAAAACCACATTTTCTTATTCTTAAAGGTTCTAAAAATAGTTTTAGAATATTCACAACTGGTGTTTTCGGAAACGTCAATGGCTAGGTAAAATTCATTTATCATCGCACAATGAACAATGAAACACTGGACAATGGCTGATCATTAACAGGCTTACATGTATATCAGTAATTAAAAATACAAACATCACTACTTTTTAATTGCATTGTTCATTTTTAAACAGCATGTTTAGAATTTCAGGTATATGGCCAACCCACTGAAAGCTATAATACTTTAACTGAATCTACAGCGTCCGTCAAGGTGACCCTTTATATCCAACTTAAAGAAATATTCGAAACACAAGACGCCTAGATGTAACAAAATATAGCTAAACCAGTAAGCTAAGAGCTTCTGATATGGAAACCTGGATATATTTTAAATATATATATATACAACTTTTGAAGTGTAGCGTGGTTACGCACCTTGTATCTTAAATATCACCGGTTTTTAATTCAAAAAAAAAAAAAAGTTCAAGGGAGATTACTCCTATTCAAATGTTAGATATTTTAACCCTGCTATTGATAGCGTGGGAAATTTGACTTCAATACATTTTATTTTAGATTTGTAAAATATCGCGTGTAAAACGATATATCCTTAATGTATTCCTTACTCATGCTTAGACCAGTGAATTTCCATCCGAATAAAAGCAGATTGACAATGTTTTAATTTATTAACCCATGACTTGAACTTTGTTCATGAATCTACACTTAACCGCAAAAGGGGCATTATATTGACGTTTTACTGTGAATAAACAATGGACATTATAATGAGTTTTTACTGTAAATCATCAAGGGTCATTGTATCGGGGTTTTACTGTATATAAACGAGGGACGTTACATCGAGGTTTTACTGTATATGAATTAGTGAAGTTATAACGAGGTTTCACTGTATATGAATTAGCGACGTTATATCGAGGTTTCACGGTATATGAATTAGTGACGTTATATCGAGGTTTCACTGTATATGAATTAGTGACGTTATATCGAGGTTTCACTGTATATGAATTAGTGACATTATATCGAGGTTTCACTGTATATGAATTAGTGACGTTATATCGAGGTTTCACTGTATATGAATTAGTGACGTTATATCGAGGTTTCACTGTATATGAATTAGTGACATTATATCGAGGTTTCACTGTATATGAATTAGTGACGTTATATCGAGGTTTCACTGTATATGAATTTTAGTGACATTATATCGAGGTTTCACTGTATATGAATTAGTGACGTTATATCGAGGTTTCACTGTATATGATTTAGTGAAGTTATATCAAGGTTTTATGTATATAAACGAGGGGCGTTATATCGAGGTTTTACTGTACATAATGTTATATCAAAATTATTATATTAACCTCATCTATAAATAGAAACAGAACATTTCCTGGTGCTTCAGTATCTTTGACCAATCACAAAAGAGATGTGTTGATTATTGGATTATCACCATGCAGACGAACCTACCGTAGACTTGATAACAAACATTTTGGCAGTGTTACGGACACTGTAACCTACCAAAAAGTATAGTAATCATACACATAGAATAACATCAAAACATCAAAGAAGATACAGATAAATATATTCCAGAATTATTTGCGAGAAAAGGTCATTGCGTTAACTTTGAATACTCATCTGAGGACTAATGGTCATAAATGGAAAGGGTTTTTTTTTAATCTATTGCTGAGACATGTATAAACCTATAATATTTTGCTGTTTTTGACGATGTATTTTGTGTAGGTGAACGTTTTCAATTAACGTTACATGAACTTCAAATTCAGAATTTATATAGTAGAAAAATGGGACTATAGGAATTGTTTCGTATAGCAACAGTAACTGAATTTGTTTAGGACAATATCAAACTAAACAAAGTTAAAACTGTATGATATTGAATACGGTCCGAAATTTTCAGATATTAACCTGGTGTTTCTACTTTTAGAAGCACTGGGTCAATATTGCGTTTATGACATCATAGTTATTGTTTCGTCACACTGCCCTCATGTTATCAAGAAAAATTTACTGGAAGTTCGTCCTTTTACAAACGAGTTTCATATCTGATATAAAGAATAAGGACCTTTGATTTGGTCAATATTGACCTCACGAAAGGTCCTTAATGGATACATATTAACAAGGGACGTTGCATTTATATGATGACGATTATTATATATGCAAAACGATATTTATGCCTATAGGGCGGGGAATATACGGTCATATATAAATCATGTTCCAAGTCGAGTTTGATGGACAAAGCTTGCTATTGCGACTTTTGAGATAAAGAAAGAAAGATTTCTCGATACCAATAGTTTGGTTTGTTTTTGTTTAACGTCCTATTAACAGCCAGGGTCATTTAAGGACGTGCCAGGTTTTGGATATGGATAAAAGCCGGTGTACCCGGAGAAAAACCACCGGCCTACGGTCAGTACCTGGCAACTGCACCGCGTAGGTTTCGAACTCGCAACCCAGAGGTGGAGGGCTAGTGTTAAAGTGTCGGGACACTCGGCCACCGTGGCCCCCTCGATACCAATAGATGATTTGGCATCAACTGTATATATACAGATCGCTTTAGTTAATCATTTACAGTAACAAATTACACACAAAAACATCTCTCTACCGAAAATACGGCAGGCCATGATATACAACCTCAGTGATATGTAACTGCACAGGAGATAGGACAAAGAGGAACCTTTCATCCAAAACATGCATTGCGCTTGCATTTCTAAGCATGTGCGCAGTTTCTGCAGATACTTCAAAACAAGTATCTCAAATAAACGTTTGCTATTACTGCAGACAATTGTCATTAAGAATGACTTTATTCAAACCCATCAGTTTCAAAAAGTCTGCATAAAATTCCGTTTCGTTTGGTGTAGTAGATCCCTCAGGAGTCTGAGTATAATCTTTACGTCTGATAGGGACGATACTAGGGCAACTGCTCTCCTCGGGAGTCACCTTCAACGGAGGCGAGATGGTATTGCGGTTAATTACAATCCAACTCTTAACATTGTTTTTGTTTTTTAAACAACAACAACAACAAGAACAACAAATTTTGTCCTAAACTGAATCCTAAAATTGATTCGGTCAATTTATCATGGACAATTGTGTCGACAAGGGCACAAACATGTTGCTTCTCTAAGTTAACGTTGTTTCAAATAGGAAATATAGAACGCTAAATGAAACGTATTAAAAGGAACCCTTTGTAATTAAATGGTCAAGTTCGTATAAATTATATGAATAACAATACTGAATATTAAGTTTTGTTTTTGATACAATGTTGCTCTCCTTAGTGTTTTGGCCGATTACGAAATAATTGTCAATAACTTGAATAATATAAAAATCAATTGTGCATATCCCAACAACAGGTGTTAAGTGAGTTTGATCTTCTTCAGTTTGAAACGTCGTACACTACTGTCATGAAATGCACGTGAGCACGTGAGCACGTGGGTACGTTCAATATTCACAGGTCAAACATATTGGCATGGTTACACAACATACGCCTATCAGCCACAGAAACCAATATGCCCCGCCCAACTATCATTTGACATGCTTGAAACACGTGACTTTTCCCTCCTTCCAAATACTTGGCGCTGCGCCCCACATATGGCGCACACGCGCGCCCTTTTCTCTCCCTGATATCTTCCTCGAACTTCCCCTCCAATCTGCCGAACAGCTAATCGGCTTAAGCGAGGAATAAAATTATCCTGATGGAAAAATGATTCTGACGGGAAATGTGTTATATGGGGTGGGCGGGTCATAGGAAGGATGATTTCCTTTCTATTGCCCCTACTAGGGGCTGGGCTAAGACCACACATCCAGGTAGCTTTCAGCACAGGTGTCTTATTTAGATGCACATTTATCAATTTACCTATAATTTGCAATTTACCTGTATGCATCAAAGCGTATGACCTGTTCAATGATCGATCTCTTAAGAATAAATTAGGATATAGATAGTATCGTGCTCAGATGTACATTTCCATCACAAAAGGGTCGCGCTAAAAGACATGTACGTGTATAAAGTAGCTGTTTTGTGAATGAGAACAGCATCTTTCTGCTGATGATGACGTTTTTGAAGATATGCATTGCTTTATGTATCCTTAATTTGAACATCAATCATATTATGCAGGTTATGGAAGTATATATAACCTTAGAACTAACACAAAATATAGATGAAGTTAATAATTATAATGTTGAATGTAGCAATTATCCTAAACCCTTACAAAAAGCACTGAGCTAATGGCAAAGGTGACATATATCCTTAACTCAAACGCAAATCACAGGTAAAAAGTGTAAGGTCGCATACACTGTATATCCTTAATTTTACACAAATTACAGGTAAAATGTGTAACGGGTAGCATAATATCCTTAACTCTAACTCAAATCATGGGTATAATATGTAAGATGCATGTAGCATATATCCTTAACTTTAACACAAATCACAGGTATAATGTGTAAGGTAGCATATATCCTTAACTCTAACACAAATCACATGTATAGTGTGTAAGGTAGCATATATCCTTAACTCGAACACAAACCACAGGTATAATATGCAAGGTAGCATATATCCTTATCTCTAACACAAACCACAGGTATAATATGCAAGGTAGCATATATCCTTATCTCTAACACAAACCACAGGTATAATATGCAAGGTAGCATATATCCTTATCTCTAACACAAACCACAGGTATAATATGCAAGGTAGCATATATCCTTAACTTAAACACATAATAAAGGTAAAAGGTAGGTCTGATACCAAAATACGACTGTTGTCCATGTTGATACAGTTAAACTCACTTCCTGTGGATACCTAATCTGTTTTTGTCCCAGGTCATGTGTCATCTTTGCTTATTTACTAAAGCTCCATTGGTTCATTTTCGTCACATAACATTACATAGTTTTACAAACAAACGGTTGATTGGGGTATAGATTTACTGAATTTTCACACAATGAGCATAATTTTTATAATTAATTCAAAGAAACACTGTTGATATCGTTTTCAAATTAAAAAATCCAATTAATTTCTAAATTAGTTATCACTATGGACCTCCTTTTCTATACCTTCGAGTTTTATCTCTCCTTTTTACAAAAACTTGATGAGATAGAAGACTTTCTTCTGCAAGTATATATTAACATATTCAAACTCCATGAAATTACCATGAAATTCATATAGAAAGAGCTCAAAGAAGAAAATTGGATGAAAAATCGACCTGTACAGGTGCATAACGCATTGTTAGCTTGAGTTCTTAAAATGTAAACCATATTTCTTTGTTTAGATGTAAAAAAAAATGAATTTATAAAAAAAAAAGTTGTAATCTACAATTGCGTCGACATATTCTATAAGTGAGATATTTCCACCTTTTCTCCTAATTTTCTTGATATTTCTGAAATTATTTAACACAAGATATGACGATTTATTTAAGCTTAACATGCTGTGGTTATCGGCATTCTGATATTTCTACCTCCTGAATCCAATTATCCCAGTTTGAAACTAATCCCGGCACTAGACCACGTCTGTAACATCAAGGGGAGGGTGCGCTTCCGCCGTACAGGTGTGAAAATGGTAGAAGACGTTATTAATACCTGTGGCAGTGGGTATAATTTTAGCTCATGATATTACCCCCGGGGTGCTGTAAACTCCCCCAATATACCCCCTCTCTCTCTAACGCATTCAGATCTAACCGGGCGTTGTGGCGTGCTTATTCATAATTAAAATGCAATAATCCCGTATTGCATTGTGGCTATTTTATACGATTTCCTGGTTACATATACATTGTAGATAGCACACGTGCACCCACGTGTGTATATATATATGTATATACAGATATGGATTGAAAACCCATGTTATAATGTTTGAGCAAAATGAAAAATGTCAACAACAAAAAAAATTTTTTTTTTTTAAAACTTATAAAAAGACAAAACATGAAAACTGCTATTAATCAATTTTAAATAATTGAATATGAGAATTCTATGCATTTCGGAGAATGTATCGCTACATAATGATTCTTTAAAACAATATGATAATGTACATGTATGCATATATGTGGAGAACATCATTCATGACTGGTTAGTGTCCAATGAGAGTAGCTAATTATTTATAAACTCACACCATATATCGACAGACAAAAGTGTCGTAAATTTTTATCTAAATTAGAAATAGGCGATTTGATATTTATTGCTTTTTAAGTAATAACTCCAACCATTATTCATGTCGGCATATTTGTAAGTGACAGCTCACGCGAGAGACACAATGAAATAGTTATAAACAAAGCTTTTACGTGGTTATCTGATGAGTCTATGGTATGGGTATCGCCTATACACTTAACACGTGTTTAACAGATAGGTAAAACATTTATATACCAACAAATAGGTAAAACATTGATATACCAACAAATAGGTAAAACATTGATATACCAACAAATAGGTAAAACATTGATATACCAACAAATAGGTAAAACATTGATATACCAACAGATAGGTAAAACATTGATATACCAACAAATAGGTAAAACATTGATATACCAACAGATAGGTAAAACATTGATATACCAACAAATAGGTAAAACATTGATATACCAACAAATAGGTAAAACATTGATATACCAACAAATAGGTAAAACATTGATATACTAACATATAGGTAAAACATTGATATACCAACAAATAGGTAAAACATTGATATACCAACAGATAGGTAAAACATTGATATACCAACAAATAGGTAAAACATTGATATACCAACATATAGGTAAAACATTGATATACCAACAAATAGGTAAAACATTGATATACCAACAAATAGGTATAACATTGATATACTAACATATAGGTAAAACATTGATATACCAACAAATAGGTAAAACATTGATATACCAACAAATAGGTAAAACATTGATATACCAACAAATAGGTAAAACATTGATATACCAACAAATAGGTAAAACATTGATATACCAACAAATAGGTAAAACATTGATATACTAACATATAGGTAAAACATTGATATACCAACAAATAGGTAAAACATTGATATACCAACAAATAGGTAAAACATTGATATACCTACAAATAGGTAAAACATTGATATACCAACAAATAGGTAAAACATTGATATACCAACATATAGGTAAAACATTGATATACCAACAAATAGGTAAAACATTGATATACCAACATATAGGTAAAACATTGATATACCAACAAATAGGTAAAACATTGATATACCAACAAATAGGTAAAACATTGATATACCAACAAATAGGTAAAACATTGATATACCAACAAATAGGTAAAACATTGATATACCAACAAATAGGTAAAACATTGATATACTAACATATAGGTAAAACATTGATATACCAACAAATAGGTAAAACATTGATATACCAACAAATAGGTAAAACATTGATATACCAACAAATAGGTAAAACATTGATATACCAACAAATAGGTAAAACATTGATATACCAACAAATAGGTAAAACATTGATATACTAACATATAGGTAAAACATTGATATACCAACAAATAGGTAAAACATTGATATACCAACAAATAGGTAAAACATTGATATACCAACATATAGGTAAAACATTGATATACCAACAAATAGGTAAAACATTGATATACCAACATATAGGTAAAACATTGATATACCAACAAATAGGTAAAACATTGATATACCAACAAATAGGTAAAACATTGATATACCAACATATAGGTAAAACATTGATATACCAACAAATAGGTAAAACATTGATATACCAACAAATAGGTAAAGCATTGATATACTAACACATATAATTTTCATTTGTCACCAAACTTCTATGTAATGGCGTTCAGTTCTCACGCCTCTGTTTATAAACAAAGGACAATATATCGAGGTTTTACTGTATATAAAGGAGGGGCACTTTATCGAGCTTTTAATATATATAAACGACGGCGGTATATCAAGGTTTACTGTCTATAAACGAGAGTCGTTATATCAAGGTTTTACTGTATATAAACGAGAGTCGTTGTATCGAGGTTTTACTGTATATAAACGAGAGACATTATATCGAGATTTTACTGTATATAAACGAGGGTCGTTGTATCACGGTTTTACTGTAAATAAACGAGGGACGTTATATCAAGGTTTTACTGTAAATAAACGAGGGGCGTTATATCAAGGTTTTACTGTATATAGACAAGGGTCGTTATATCGAGGTTTTACTGTATATAAACGAGGGGCGTTATATCAAGGTTTTACTGTAAATAAACGAGGGACGTTATATCAAGGTTTTGCTGTATATAAACAAGGGTCGTTATATCGAGGTTTTACTGTATATAAACGAGGGGCGTTATATCAAGGTTTAACTGTATATAAACGGGGGTCGTTATATCGAGGTTTACTGTATATAAACGGGGGTCGTTATATCAAGGTTTTACTGTATATAAACAAGAGTCGTTATATAGAGGTTTAGTGTATATAAACGATGGTCATTATATCAAGGTTCACTGTACATAAACGAGGGACGTTATATCGAAGTTTTACTGTATATAAATGAGGGGTTATATCGAGGTTTAGTTGTAAACAAACAATGAGCTTCAAACAACAAAAAACTATTTGATATTCAAAAAAATAGCTTACACGGTATTTAGTTTTCAGTTCACTCCTATTTACATGCACACTCATACTGCATATATAAGTATATAAAAAGATTAAGAAAATTACGAATCCATAATTCGCGAAAATATTAAAACGACATT
Organism: Pecten maximus; assembly: GCF_902652985.1. Taxonomy (NCBI): domain Eukaryota; kingdom Metazoa; phylum Mollusca; class Bivalvia; order Pectinida; family Pectinidae; genus Pecten; species Pecten maximus. The sequence continues at coordinate 11,416,758 of NC_047019.1, read as the reverse complement.
CGCTCAAATTAACATATATACATTTGTACATAATAATCCGATCTATCAAAATAAGACTGGCATTTCTTGGGCTCTCTGGGCACTAAAACATGCTTTCTTCAATATAAAATACACCTATTGTCTAAAAACATCAAATCGACAGCTTGTACTCCTCATTTCGAACATCAAAATTTTAGAATTGAACAAATAAAAATTGAATTGTGTATTTTTCCTTTATTGTTAATGTTATCGCCAGTTTCAATATTCATTTGTCGTAAAATGCGACGTGGAAGAAACAAGCTGATCTTGAATTGGTTGTACAATTCAAACTTAATGCAAAATAATGCATAATGTATACAATGATAGAATTAATCATGAAATAGATCTTATTGTAACGAATTTCACAATAGAAACACAGATGTTTTCTGAATCCAACTCTGCTGAAATCATTCATATGTCTTTTTCCTTTCCTGTATAATAGGTTTTTATCAGATTTTCAGACAATACAGAAAAAAAGATATGCAGATTTTTATACCGATATCCAAAGTAATTTGCAGACAGTACCTTATGGTTTACTTGATAAATTTTTGACATGTAGTTGAAGAAATTAATTAATATAGGAATGATGATTAATTAATCGGAAATTTAAAACGCATTGCACTGGATAAACGGTACACAATTATGGAGCAAACATTTTCCCTGAGATCATCAGTACTGACTTGTTGATAAATTCGACAAGTTTATGGGAGAGGAAAGAAAAAATGACGAGTATAGTAATGCTTTAGGATTATAAGAGGCGACCAATGTGATAATGAGGCAACCAATGTGTAGACTGTGGATGGGAGTTCTGACGAAGAAGTGAGAGTACTATTTCGTGACGTCTGGGACATTTACTAACAGAAAGGTACCTTGCAGTGTTATTTCAACCACTCTTTTTGACAATTAGCTACCTCTACAAATATTGTTAACCTTCCTGGCAGTGCTACTTTCCCCTCCTTTTTAACAATGGGTCCTGAATGTTCTTATCATATACTAAGCAGTTCCAATATAGAACATCATAGACCAAGTTCAAGACTCGAACTTTCATTTGAAATAAAAAAAAAATGAAAATTATAAACTAATGAATTATGAAGCTATTACACATCAAAATCAAGAGTTTAGACATTTCTTTCGATTGTTTTTTCAGTTTCTTCCGGTGCCTCTTTAAGTATCCACACTTATGACCTTTAGCATTACTGACGATTCCAAGAGGGACGAAACTGTTGCATGTATGTAAATCTCAACTTGTTTTAAAAGGCACTAATATTGAGCGTGTCTTTTGAACAACACTAGTGTGTATATAAAATCAGACGTCAGAAAAATAAGAAAAAAATCATAGGAACGTGACGACACAAAATGAAAAACAAAAGGATCTAAGAAACAGAGGAACAAAGGAAAGACAAAAGGAACTACGGAAACAGAGGGACAAAGGGAAAAACAACAGGAACTAAGGAAATAGAAGAACAAAGGGAAAGACAACAGGAACTAAAGACACTTTAGCAAGGATCTTATAGGCCGCCACCATAGGTCATATGACAAGAATTAAGAGTCAGTAAAATGAACGCAAACTATCGGAAGACAAATGAAGGAAAGACACACCTGGTTCACCACACCACACCACAGCACACCACACCACACCACCACTACACACCACACCACACCACACTACACCACACCACACCACCACCACACCACACCACACCACCACCACACCACACCATCACCACACCACACCACACCACCACCACACCACAGCACACCACATCAAACCACACCACACCACACCACACCACACCATACCACACCCACACCACACCACCACCACACCACACCACCACACCACACCACACAACCACAACACCACACCACACCACACCACACCACACCACCACACCACACCACACCACACCACACCACCACACCACACCACACCACACCACCACCACACCACACCAAACTAGTCGCAACAATCCTTCTTATTCTGATTTTTATTCAAAGACCTTTTTGTTTTCATTTGTTTGTCAACGTCCTCTCAAAAAGCAAGTTCCTTATACGAACGTGTGTCATGGGGACACCAACAAAGAGAAGACAGGAGAAAGAAAGAAAGAAAGAAAGAAAGAAAGAAAGAAAGAAAGATGTGTTACAATTTCGGCAACAATGAAGACAGGATGCAAGCCACTTGAACAATGGAAGTTACATAATGAGATGATGTCGTACAATTCGGATATTTTGGGGTGATTGGTTGGTGTTTTGATAAATAAACCATATAGATAGCGTGGATAGATAAACGTAAAGATTTCCTGGAAAAAGAATTAATATGTACTTGCACATTTGAAACCTGATAATTAATCCGTCTGAAAATTAAGCTGGACCAATCTTCACAAAAAAATATCCACGCTTCGTAGTCACGTGACACCTCCATTTAAGCGTAACCAAATATAGGCTTACTACCGATGTTACACAGGTAAATATTGCAGTTAACATCAGGTGTATCATCGGCGATAATTCAGACGTAATTATAGACACTATATATATTTATATGTAATATAAATGCCCCGAATACAAACGTCTACTATAGCATGTATGTACAAATTGAAATTTTACTTATTTATACGAAAGTATATTACGACCGGGGAATTCTGTGACGGTATCTATCTATCAAATCGATCCAATGATTACAATTCAACAGGTAGAGTCATTTCAGACTCGATCGACCAAGCATGACGAAATGAGAGGAGAGCTTCCCCAGTTGGGCTATTCAGGTGGAAAAAGTACTGTAATTTTGAAACAATTATTTTTAAAAATCATCGGATCAGCGCCGATAAAAAGAAGGAAGAAGGAAATGTATCAATGCTCGTTAATGGAAAGGTGTGATAATTCACTTTGGCAATGATTTACGACATCGAATGATTTCCTTGTCTGTTTCGAAAAAATATGCTGCATTTTGTGTCAAAGAAAATGCATCACAATCGTAGATTAATATATCGTTTAAGATTTCGTAAAATCTGTTTTATAGTATCATCATTGTCGTTGCCGCCGTCGTCGTTGAATCTTTTGCATTCTTACTGATGACGACAATTGTTTAATATATATCTGATACGGGAGCATTAATATTTAGGTCGTGAAAGGTAGTGAAATCTTCCAATGCTCTGTTCCATAATTAACGACAATATGTCCATACTTTATCATATTCGTGATAAAGGTAGGCAAATGAACTCAAATACCAACATTTAATTCGTACAGGTACCTGGATGACCCAGACATCTGAATATGCAATATCACGTACAATGGTGATTTCACTTATACCTCGTGGCGTTACTCCAGAGCCGTGTATGCCCCGGAATCCTCCATTCTCATTATAAACTTACCAACAGACCAGGCGTTTGATTAGAACTTTGTTTTAATATGTTCTGTCGTTGTCTTACTTCAATCAAATCGATTTACATTTCAAAAGTTTGTTTGAAACAGATATCAAACCTCTAATTTCATGACAACATGTTTTCTTTGAAGCTTAAATTTCAAGTGAAATTTAAATCGAATTTCTACACCTATTTGCAATCGCCACATGTAGAACCTATCAAAAGACATTTGTTTTACCCGACCGATCTAGAAAGAGAGTTTATAGAAATAATTTGTTGGACTTAAAAGTGAAAAACAGTGCGACGAGCACAATGGACATGCCATTAGAAACAATGTAAAATTATTCCAATTAAATGTATGCTGGTTATGGACAGGAGTCATTGAATAAATTTACCCCAGTTTTGCTGGGATTTTTTTATGGATATGGGTTTTAAGTAACTGGTATATATTTATAGATTATTTGTTGTATTTTCTTATCAAGTCAGGACTATATAAACCAAATTTTTGAATATATTTACAATATCGCATAAAACAAAATGTATATTGTAAATGAAATCAATTCGATATTTAGAAGATATGTGTATATGTGGGGATGGGCGGGGGAGGGGGGGGGGGGGGGGGAGATGTTCTTGCTTAATTAAAGCAACCTGTGACAGCTAATTATACATTTATAAATCTAATCTAATGTAAGGCCAAGCCGGCTATACATTTGAAATGCCATGCCTCGTGAAACGTGTCAGAACATCTCTTAACGCTCAAAATAATGATGATATATAATTTAACATTATTCCAATTTAAACATATTTGCTTTCATTTTGATATAAGTAACATATTTAAGCGTGTAATAATAAAGCTTTGCTGTATAAGTACTTATTTCTCAGCAGAGGGAAAAGGCTTCTTGCTCGAATTCATTGTTATTCTTGAAAAATTTATTCAAATCAAAGGTGATAAACTTGACCTTTGTCCACATGACTAAATCGCAGGTTCATATTTTCTCGTTCATGCCATTGCATATATCTACCTACATTTTGAAGAACTTACAACACAATTTCGGTGCAATTTGTTCAAACTTCAAATGTCCTATTCAATTTTCTTTTGTTTTGAATTTCAATTAGCTATTTCAAATAGTTTTCAAAAATGCCCTCCTTTGGAAAGAAGAAATTAAACATAAAACGTAGAGAGAACATATTTTCCAAAACGTCTACAGCATGAATGTTTAAGCAGAGCGTAAAAGTATGGGGTATGATAATGAAAATGTAAAAATCAAATATTTTCATGCATGCTTTATGTGATATAATGTATTTTGCATATTGTAAACACCTGCCCGTATAAGAAATCGTAACACTTACAAACTCGATCGGTATAGTGTGTTTGTTATGAAAAAACACGCACATTTATTATGAATCGGGAATTTTCTGGCAATAATTTCATATTTTTCACTTCAATTTCACGGTTTTAAATCTCTTTCTTACATTTATAACGCCATTTTACCCAATAAAGCGTATGAAGTTTGTCTTGAAATATGATTTACGAGGACGAAACACTTCTAAGTTTAATGGATTTCGTCAAAGCGTAGCGACCCCCGCCAGATGTAAAATGTCTCGTCGAGGGAAGGTTTCATTCCTCTCACCGACTATGATTTCTATTGTGTGTGTCGCGTTTTAGTAAAACATCTTTTCGTATCTATACCTAATCACGAAACTTTGCATCCGATGTATCACATTTGAGCGGGCTGATAAAGGCCATTTAGGCAAATGCATGGACGCCATTATCTAGAATGTGGTCATAGATGCGCTTTAAAAGTCACGGCCAATAAACGCTTAATAGTCACAGTCATCTGTGCGTTTTAAAACATTTCATTGTTACATCAAAATCCATTAAAACATTTAAAATGCGAAAAAAGTCATTAAGAATATTTTAATTACTGTTAATTTGATAATTAGTTAGTTTTATCGCGTAACTTTTGCAACAGAATTAAATATTCATTACAGCGAAGACACCCCAATGAAATTCGAGGTTTTTATCGGACATGGAAGTTTCAAATTTTCATTTTATCGTGTTTCTCTTTTTATAACAAACATCACCAGCAAGATAGCTTTAATTGTGGGAAAACCATGCAGTAAATTTCCGCGTTTTAAACATTATCGTAATAACAAGTTTTAAAATTGCCTTCGACAAAAACTATCACAATAGCCTCTGATTTTCATGCGAGCTAAAATGAAGATTTTTAGTCGAGATCAGATATGACCTTTAAACGACCTTTGGATTATATAGGGGCCTCAAATCACGTCATATCGGGGTTAGATTACGTCGGATATCACGGTGACGTGGTTATAACGATACACATCGTAAACACTGAAATCACAAGTAATAGATAAAAGACAAAAAAACGCGGCAGTGGAAATTTAAAGCATATGTGCCGTATGATGCAATATACGTCCCGCATCAACTTTGTTCGTCAGCAAAAACAAACCAACAGCGTACACTCTATAAATGAAAACAATTTAGTGGTGATCTTATTTTCGCGTTTTTCGCGTTCAAAACCGTGCGCTAAATGATTATGTTAATACACAAGTAGCCGTTTCAGTATATTATGTTCTATGGCTGCGGGTGTACCATTTCGTCATTTCGCTGATATGTGAAAATTCAGTTATTCGCTAAAATGTTCGTGCTCCAAAAATAAATACATATACAGTATATGGATGTTAAAGGAAATTAAGTAATTAGGATTTTGTTGATAACGGGCGAGTCAATATATCGTAATAGGTGTACGAATTGCCTTTCTATTGAGGGTACACTGATTGTACAGTTTAATTATGGGGCGACATAGTGTACTGTCAATTTAAAAACTGAAGATCGCATCAAACGGACTAAATATATTCGCACTATTCAATTGAGAGTTTGATACCTAGCGTCAATATTAAGTTAAATTGCAACACACAGTTGTTTCGTCTTTCTAGGAATCGACAGTGATGTAAACGACCTTAAGCGCGGAAACTATTTCATATAGAAAACTATTTTATATCAAGTGACTGTATTCTTGTTAGGGAAGAAGTAATTTTAGGAGAAACGCCCATTTATAGTCCGATATGCCTTTTGGTAATACATTGTGCATTCGACTGAATCAAGTTCGGAATAACGAAATTCAACTCTATAAAAAAAATTACGTACCTGTGTCCATGATCGGCTTTTAAGATTCGGTAATCTTCTTAATACATATTTGGTTGAAAAAAATGTCTGTGTCAATTTAAAAACATTTTAACGTGCAGATGATGTAAATATACATGCGTATAATTTGAAACTGAATCTTTACAAAGCATGGATTCAATTACATAAAGTATTTTATCGTCATTGCAGGAAGAAAATAATACAATGGGTGTTTCCTGTTTCCTTACAGGATAATATTACTCTGTTTCGCTTTTTTTCCCCCTGTAAACTCGGTTTCTGCAGCTGTGTTCAATTCATTCACAACTCCTCAAGGAAATTAAGGTGAAATGAATTGTATACATGATATTGCGGAAGAAAGAAAACATTTTGTCATCAGAAAAAAATACACTTAGATAATAATTGAAGGTTATTAAGAATAATCTTATGTCAAAACTTATTTTACACCATCACGTGTAATGTTTATACGGAAACATGTCCTCATGGACAAATATACTTCTTTGGAACAGAAAGGATAGTGTTATATACAGTATATATATTGTATTTAAGGTTTGAAAAAGTTTATACTTTGATCTTTCAATTCAGACAAACGTTACTCTGAAATGTAAAAAGTTCATTCAAAGTCTATAGGTTAAAACACCGATAAAAACAATTAGTATCTTGTCCCCACAATTTCATTTCAAACAACAATATGCCTTTTTTTCACACAAAAAAACAACCTTTTTTTTTTTCTCTCATTCACACATTGGTTTTGACGGTGAACACACAGGTGCGTTTCAAATTCTCCGCGAACAATTCGGGGAGAAACTCGCGGAGAAACAAAAAAAAAAACACTTCGAGGAAAAACGTATAAATTTCAGTACCGATTCCATGTATATTTTTCGGATTTGCAAAATCAAACGAAACGTCAGTGTTTACCTACAGTTGAAGGCCAATCGGCAACAGTTATTTGCTACATAACCAGGCGACCATAATGCATGTTCACGAGGAGGGGAGGAAACCAACGTTCGAGCAGGGAATCGAACCCCGACCGCCTAGTTGAAGTGTCTAAACTGTGGCACCCGACCACCAAATATTTATTACACGTATTACGAAAACGTAAACGAAAGACGTGCAAGATTCTGACGGAAAAAAGAAAACCGTGCAAAAGCAGAATTAGCAAATTATAATTACATTTTTTTCGCATTTGTTCAGTGAATAAAAAAATATTCACAAACTCTTTTCACCGTTAGTATGTAAAAAGCAAGGATACGAAACGGAACCCTGTGTTACACAATGCACAAGAGTAAATGTAAAGAACCAAAAAGAAAGATCAATTAATCATACAGGAATGAAAACGAAAAAAAAAATGATAAACATTTTGAAAATAATTAAGAAAGTAAATTTGGAAGGGCATAATTCAGAGCAATTTAAAAATATGTATAGATATATATGACTTTTACTTACTCTGCAGTCTACGTGCGCTCCATAAAAATGTGTGTGATGTGAAAATTCCCTTTACTCAAAAATAGGTTCTGAATGATGACGATTTTTCGAACCGACGCGTGTTCACAGGAAATTTCGACCTGTGTTTTAATTTCTAAATAATAAGCGGTCTATTCAAAGTATTTTAGTCATAATAAAACATAATACAATTACCCGAATCTGACGGTATGAAAATTTCAATAGATTGTTACAATTATTTTTTAATTACTTTTTTGTCAGAGCAGCATATATCATCTTCCGGAAAGAAATATTTTCGGTATTTAGGGGTTCGGTCTAATGGATTTCGAGTGTGATTAAAGTAATTTGTATAAATCATCATATCATTTTACACAAATATAAAAGCATTTTAATGAAATCAAATCCCTAGCATGAAACCTACATGTAACTGATGGGGGTTGAAATGCCAATATTTACGCTTACGCAAACCCCTCAGACTCAATATCAATAATTAACTGGTGCAAAAATCCTAAATGGATACGACTGCCGTTAGTGTCAAGGAAATTCATTCATTCATTCTTTTTATCTCTTACACAATTGTTGTCAAATCGAAAGGCATAGTGCTGATATTGGTATTATCAATTACTTATTGGTTTTAATGTAATGTCATATCGGGGATGGCTCTTCAGCTGATGTAACAGGTGTTTAGTGTACCTGTCCGATTAATTATGTAAAGATCGTCACGGCTGTATATGGGATTAGATGAGACATTGTTGGATTGAAATGCTGTACAGCCATATATATGATATCGTGTTACATTGACATGATATCCAGCATGCAAGGTGCAAATATATAGTATAACCTGTTATTATACAGGATGTGGTCGAGAATATTCGACTCCCTTTCTCCTCATAGAGACCACCCCTGATAACATTTATGGTGTCAGGGAGTGAAACCGTCTTAAACAATTATGGAGAAAAATATTATTTCCTAATACAAATCGTGTTAACAGCATTATCATCATACAAATTGTGTAACATATATATCATATAGGCGAGCCCTCATGAGAGACACATCTCCCTTACACACACGTACTCCAGACAGACACATCTCCCTTACATACACGTACTCCTGATAGACACATCTCCCTTACATACACGTACTCCCGATAGACACATCTCCCTTACATACACGTACTCCCGATAGACACATCTCCCTTACACACACGTACTCCCGATAGACACATCTCCCTTACATACACGTACTCCTGATAGACACATCTCCCTTACATACACGTACTCCCGATAGACACATCTCCCTTACATACACGTACTCCTGATAGACACATCTCCCTTACACACATGTACTCCCAATAGACAACTCTCCCTTACACAAACGTACTCCCGATAGACACATCTCCCTTACATACACATACTCCTGGTAGACACATCTCCCTTACATACACGTACTCCTGATAGACACATCTCCCTTACACACACGTACTCCCGATAGACACATCTCCCTTACACACACGTACTCCAGATAGACACATTCTACTTATAGACACACTTTCCTTACGTGTACTCCCCAAAAAGATTCTCTTAGAAATAGACATATCCTTTTTATAGACACCTCCTCCCATACAGAAGCTCTTCCGATAGAAACGCCCTCCTGTACCGACACGTCATCCTAATAGAAACCCCTTCCTGTACCGACTTGTCTCCCTAATAGAAACCCCTCCTAGACTGACGCGTCCTCCTAATAGAAACCCTTTCCTATACCGACTTGTCTTCCTAATAGAAACCCCTCCTAGACTGACGCGTCCTCCTAATAGAAACCCTTTCCTATACCGACTTGTCTTCCTAATAGAAACCCCTCCTAGACTGACGCGTGTTCCTAATAGAAATCCCTTCCTATACCGACACATTCTCTTAATATAAACCCCTTCCTATACCAACTTGTCTTCCTAGTAGAAACCCCTCCTATACTGGTCCGTATTCCTAATAGAAATCCCTTCCTATACCCACACATCCTCCTACTAGAAACCCCTTCCTACACTGACACGTCCACCTAATGGAGCCCTCCCCCTCCCTCGTCCTAGACTGATCCGCCCTCCCCACAGAAACCCCCACCTTTAATGACACACCCCCTTTTAGAAACACCCTCACATATTGACACACCTCCGAATACGAACGCCTTTCTATAGACATTTTATCATATAGACACGCCCTTCTGATAGAAACGCCCTCCTACAGCCACGCTTTTCTGATAAATACGCTATTCTGATAGACAATTCAACACGACAAACATATTCTCCAGATAATCATGCCCTCCTATTAGACATATTTACCTGAAAGCCATGCCCTCGCGATAGCAGTTTCATCCTGAAAGAATTTCCGCTTGATAGTAATTCCCCCTGACAGACATATCCTCCTGATAGTAATGCCTTTTTGATAGATATGTCATCCTGACAGATTATCCGCCTAATAGTCATGCCCTCCTGAAAGACTTGTCATTCTGACAGACACATCCTCCTGGAAGTCTTACCCTCCTCACAAACATACATGTCAACCTGATAGCCATGCCCTCATCATACACGTATAATCCTGATAAACATATCCTCCTGATAGACATACCTTCTCATAGTAACAAACAGTTACTAGAGACTTACTGACCTTGTAAATAAAACCCAAAACATTTTCTTAACGTTTATCTCGTGTGTTCATCTACAAACTGATGAACAGTGGATTTTAAGATAAAAAATCAAAGTGACCAGGGCCCCACATAGATATACCCCAAACCCCCGTCTATAACATTATTCTGTCCAAGGCCTCATATAGATATACCCCAATCCCCCGTCTATAATATAAATCTGTCCAGGGCCTCACATAGATATACCCCCAACCCCCGTCTATAACATAAATCTGTCCAGGGACTCACATAGATATACCCCCTACCCCTCGTCTATAACATAAACCTGTCCAGGGCCTCACATAGATATACCCCCTACCCCTCGTCTATAACATAAATCTGTCCAAGGCCTCATATAGATATACCCCAACCCCTCGTCTATAACATAAATCTGTCCAAGGCCTCATATAGATATACCCCCAACACCTCGTATATAACATAAATCTGTCGAGGGCCTCATATAGATATACCCCAACCCCTCGTCTATAACATAAATCTGTCCAGGGCCTCACATAGATATACCCCGATCCTCTCGTCTATGACATAAATCTGTCCAGGGCCTCACATAGATATACCCCCAACACCTCGTCTATAACATAAATCTGTCCAGGGCCTCACATAGATATACCCCCTCCATCCCCCGTCTATAACATAAATCTGTCCAGGGCCTCACATACATATACCCCCATCCTCTCGTCTATAACATAAATCTGTCCAGGGCCTCACATAGATATACCCCCAACCCCTCGTCTATAACATAAATCTGTCCATGGCCTCACATAGATATACCCCCAACCCCTCGTCTATAACGTAAATCTGTCCAGGGCTTCACATAGATATACCCCCATCCCCTCGTCTATAACATAAATCTGTCCAGGGCCTCACATAGATATACCCCCAACACCTCGTATATAACATAAATCTGTCGAAGGCCTCACATAGATATACCCCTACCCCTCGTCTATAACATAAATCTGTCCAAGGCCTCACATAGATATACCCTCAACCCCTCGTCTATAACATAAATCTGTCCAAGGCCTCACATAGATATACCCCATCCCCTCGTCTATAACATAAATCTGTCCAGGGCCTCACATAGATATACCCTCAACCCCTCGTCTATAACATAAATCTGTCCAGGGCCTCACATAGATATACCCCCATCCCCTCGTCTATAACATAAATCTGTCCAGGATCTCACATAGATATACCCCCAACACCTCGTCTATAACATAAATCTGTCCAGGGCCTCACATAGATATACCCCCAACCCCTCGTCTATAACATAAATATGTCCAGGGCCTCACATAGATATACCCCCAACTCCTCATCCATAACATAAATCTGTCCAGGGCCTCACATAGATATACCCCCAACACCTCGTATATAACATAAATCTGTCGAGGGCCTCACATAGATGTACCCCCTACCCCTCGTCTATAACACATATCTGTCCAGGGCCTCACATAGATATACCCCCAACACCTCGTATATAACATAAATCTGTCGAGGGCCTCACATAGATATACCCCATCCCCCGTCTATAACATAAATATGTCCAGGGCCTCACATAGATATACCCCCAACTCCTCATCCATAACATAAATCTGTCCAGGGCCTCACATAGATATACCCCCAACACCTCGTATATAACATAAATCTGTCGAGGGCCTCACATAGATATACCCCATCCCCCGTCTATAACATAAATCTGTCCAAGGCCTCATATAGATATACCCCAACCCCTCGTCTATAACATAAATCTGTCCAGGGCCTCACATAGATATACCCCCTACCCCTCGTCTATAACATAAATCTGTCCAGGGCCTCACATAGATATACCCCAAACCCCTCGTCTATAACATAAATCTGTCCAGGGCCTCACATAGATATACCCCCATCCCCTCGTCTATAACATAAATCTGTCCAGGATCTCACATAGATATACCCCCAACACCTCGTCTATAACATAAATCTGTCCAGGGCCTCACATAGATATACCCCCAACCCCTCGTCTATAACATAAATATGTCCAGGGCCTCACATAGATATACCCCCAACTCCTCATCCATAACATAAATCTGTCCAAGGCCTCACATAGATATACCCCCAACACCTCGTATATAACATAAATCTGTCGAGGGCCTCACATAGATGTACCCCCTACCCCTCGTCTATAACACATATCTGTCCAGGGCCTCACATAGATCTACCCCCAACACCTCGTATATAACATAAATCTGTCGAGGGCCTCACATAGATATACCCCATCCCCCGTCTATAACATAAATATGTCCAGGGCCTCACATAGATATACCCCCAACTCCTCATCCATAAGATAAATCTGTCCAGGGCCTCACATAGATATACCCCCAACACCTCGTATATAACATAAATCTGTCGAGGGCCTCACATAGATATACCCCATCCCCCGTCTATAACATAAATCTGTCCAAGGCCTCATATAGATATACCCCAACCCCTCGTCTATAACATAAATCTGTCCAGGGCCTCACATAGATATACCCCCTACCCCTCGTCTATAACATAAATCTGTCCAGGGCCTCACACAGATATACCCCCAACCCCTCGTCTATAACATAAATCTGTACAGGGCCTCACATAGATATACCCCCTACCCCTCGTCTATAACATAAATCTGTCCAGGGCCTCACATAGATATACCGCCATCCCCTCGTCTATAACATAAATATGTCCAGGGCCTCACATAGATATACCCCCTACCCCTCGTCTATAACGTAAATATGTCCAGGGCCTCACATAGATATACCCCATCCCTCGTCTATAACATAAATCTGTCCAGGGCCTCACATAGATATACCCCCAACTCCTCGTCTATAACATAAATCTGTCCAGGGCCTCACATAGATATACCCCCAACACCTCGTCTATAACATAAATCTGTCCAGGGCCTCACATAGATATACCCCCTACCCCTCGTCTATAACAGGATTCCATGGCATAGCTTGTACACCAGCGTTTTATTTTTAAGATGGGCAACCTTGACCTTGACTTTGACCTTAACCAATGACAACTAGAATATGATCAGGCGTTCACCATGCTGCTGTTATATTACGATGTGAACATGAACTGAGTCGGTCCAGCGGTTCATGACATATTCTGCTTTAACTGTTATATTAAGATGTGAACATGAACTGAGTCGGTCCAGCGGTTCATGACATATTCTGCTTTAACTGTTATATCAAGATGTGAACATGAACTGAGTCGGTCCAGCGGTTCATGACATATTTTGCTTTAATAACCCTCCCTGGAAATTTGCATTGTGCTCGTATTGATAAAAAAAATCTTGTCATTATTATACAACACAAAACTAACGATTCAATTTTAGGAATCCAATCTAGTGGCCCTGATTATGAAAACTTTCTTAGGTGTTTTTTTAAAATATTTGTGGACATGTATTGGACAAACGATTCTCCAAATATACAGATAAGAGACCTAGAGAGAGCAAAACTACAAGGCCCGTTTTTATGGATCGAACAATTCATATGCCATTGTATTAGGGAAACAGGCAGATGATATGTAGCAAAACAAACCAGTTGTCCAGTTCCTTGACATCAAAATCAGTTATCCAGTTCCTTGACAACAAAACCAGTTGTCCAGTTCCTTGGCATCAAAACCAGTTGTCCAGTTCTTTGACAACAAAACCAGTTGTCCAGTTCCTTGACATCAAAACCAGTTGTCCAGTTCCTTGGCAACAAAACCAGTTGTCCGGTTTCTCGTTATCAAAATTTTCCTTTTACCCAAGTAAATTGCTTTTTCTTGGTAACACGTAAATGGTAAGTTTTTTCTATGTACATTTACCACACATTTTATAAATGACGATATATAGCACCAACATCATTTGACATTTATTGACCAATGGCAGCTTTTATGAAACTTATTTATTTATACAAAACCCGAAATAGTTAAACCCCTTTAAATATGAAATAGTTAGATATAAAGCTGCATCATACAGCTGATTCGTCCTTCTAGGAATCGTCAGTGAGGAAAGTGGACATCCACAAGATAGTGGACAGGAAAGTGGGCAAGATAGTGGACATCCACAAGAGTTTGGACAACATATATTGGACATCCACAAGATAGTGGACAGGAAAGTGGGCAAGATAGTGGACATCCACAAGAGTTTGGACAAGATTTTGGACATCCACAAGACAGTGGACAAAATAGTGGACATCCAAAAGACTGTGGACAAGAAAGCGGACATCAACAAAATAGTGGACATCCACAAGATAATAGTCATCCATCGGATTAGGTCTAAACAAAATTACAAATATAAAAGGGTAGACGTACAATCTCTCTAAACACCTTATATGATGATACACAGATCTGGTTATCTTCTTCAGTCAACGTTACATCTAAATCTTATAATTAATGTATATATGCTCCCAGTCAGTAAAGATTACGTGTAACAATCAGTTACGAAAATGTATCGTTTTGAATGGTCAAAAGCAGATGTTTGAAAATGACTTTTCCCAACAAGGACAACCTATCATACGGAGATATGTGCTTCAGGAATGACGACCGACGAAACGCCAGATAGGTAAGAAAGTATAGCGTAGATAGTTTCCCTTACACCGACTCTCGCTGTGTATAAGTCTAACGGTATTTAATATATGGGTCTCTTCAACAATTTATTACGACCGCTCTGAGTTTTGATGGGGCTGTTCCATGCATTTAATTTTAATGTTTTCCTTCTGCCCGTACCAACAGGAGTGATAAATTGGAGTAGCCTGGCTTAGGTGACCTTTGCCGATGAATTCTTTGGAAAGGTCGTTATTGTTAATTCCCATAACACTGGCATTACTATTCATAAATACAGGGTATTTATCCCAAGCGAGGTGAAGCTAGGCCAAATTATGTTTTCTTCTGAGTAGCATAGTGCTTTACCCTAGCCTGCAACACAAAAGGTATTAAATTTATTGATGAGTTAATTCAATTATCGTTTTTTTCCTTAACTATCAGCGATGAATATTCATAGGTATTGTTTGTGTATTGTAATATGATAGTCTGTTAGTTAATTTATAATAAAATGTTGCCTTAACAAGCACTTTCACGCTACATACACAAGAATTAGCGATAGGATATATAGGTTAATTGTTATCATATGATAAATTGTTGACATTGATCTGAATTATTTAAAAACAAAACAATTTAACTCAATTAGTTGAGGGATATCTTCGTTGTATATATCAAAATTTGTATGTAGACAGACCCAAACCTGCAAGGGATATTATTGAAATTTTAAAACATACATTAACGTTTGCTATCTTGACCCAAACATGTAAATGATACTATTCGAACATGCAAGAAGATTTTAATTTACATTTTGTTAAGATTTGTTTTTCTATATCATATGTTTGCTTAAAGAATACGGGGGCTTATTTTAAATAACTACTTTTAAAACGGAGAAAAATAATCTACTTGTGTATACTTATGTTCTACCTAGAGAATAGAATATTTGTTTTTAACCGAACTGAAGAAACAAACTATATCTATACTTTTTCGTTAAATGCATATTTGATTTAGTGTATAAGTATTCATTTTAAACTAAACCAAAAAATACTTTGTTTGGAGCCTGATTACTATCAGAAACACAAAATATCAATAAAACAATATCTAAGGATCTTGCATACAGGAAATTAAACAATTTCTAATTAGTCTTTCTGATTTTGAAATGTATAATTTCACTTTTTTATTTTCTATTTTGTTTTTGTTTTTATCATTCCGACGGCTACACATAGATTTGAAGTCAGATATGTTCTTCCCTGTTCTGTATTTCATTTAGGGGTAACCAGCTACTGTTTCATACTATAAAAACACACAAGATAAGGATTCTTTAATAGTTATTGAGCTTCATTAAATCCTATTGTTTTTTCACGTCTCTAGAGTATCATAAACAATTGATCAATTAGTTCAGTAATTACATTCACGTGGTATCTCTTGGCCATAATTATATTGTCACAGACACGATATCCAGTCGGATTTATCCCAGCGCTGTCCAATTTGTTTTCCCAAATGCATTCTTATATTTTATCTAATATATATCTTCTATTTATATAATACTGAAATCATCATCATACATATATATATATATATGTAAACATAAATGACACAACAAGACAATTCCGGTTGAATATCGCTAACGTTTTCAAGCCGTGTATATATATATATAATATCCGATTATCCGAATATTTATCAATTAATGTGTTATTGTTATTGGCAATCATATAATTGAAAAGTAATTGTCTAAATATTATAATTTAACATTTAACTCCGTTAAAGATTATTCAAAGTGATATTTAGGATCTCATGCTTCCGTTTGACTTAACTGATTTTCATTGGTCAATGTTTACAATAAG
This sequence comes from Pecten maximus, assembly GCF_902652985.1. Taxonomy (NCBI): domain Eukaryota; kingdom Metazoa; phylum Mollusca; class Bivalvia; order Pectinida; family Pectinidae; genus Pecten; species Pecten maximus. Next base: position 11,399,701 of record NC_047019.1, on the reverse strand, counting down.
GAATACAATTTCTTTGTTTGTTAGTATCTTAATAACGATAGAAAACATTTCATACATTTCATACAGTTCATACATTATGTCTTACCCAATAGGAATTAATGATTGGGACCTTCCATATCATCTTTATTTGGTCAAGTAGATTAAATAAATTGTATTTTGTTGTTTCTCCATTAATTATAACTTTACTGGGGTTGGTTCTGTTTATTTGATAATTTCCGACTAAACACAACAGGTTTTTATTGTGCAACAATTATAAAAAGCTCAAAAAGTTGTATGCATCATTTGTTTTCAAAGTTCCAAACTATTTCCTGCTTTAAGAACATAAAACACAGATGGCATATTTCATGATAGATAATATTTTCTTAAATATATATTTACATATTTCTCTCGGTACAACTACGTCAGGAAATTCAGATCTATATCTTCGGATCACCAACACATAGTGTATATGATACATTGTGCTAATAAATAGATATATCACTTAGCAACACAAATGTTGTCTTCCTTCGTCATTTGTGTTGCTAAGTTATATATATATATTTACAGGTATACCATTCATGCCATGCTAATGTTTCTAGATTAATTCAGACAGAAGACGAGGAGACAGGAAATATGTGTATTATAAGACTTCTCCTCTATTCGTCTTGTATATTGTTTAATGAATTTGAATATCATTGAAATGGATATATTAAGTGATACATGTTATTATTCTAGTTTTCTTGAGCAGATTGTTCGTTCATATACTACACTATATATAATTAGTTACAATTCAATGCATGAGACATATTATATATTATATATATATATGTATATTTAAGATGATTGTAATCGGTATCTTATTTATTTATTTATATATATATATTCATTTATTTGTTTATTTATTTATCTATTCATTCATTTACCTATGGTATCTTCTACTCTGTAGAAAGGAACTGTCTATTCATATCATCTGTAAAACAGGAATCTAAAATCGGACGAGCCATCTTGCAGCGATGTAAGGCTTTCACGGGAAATCTTATCCCATCTGATTCCTTACCAGCGAAATCCATAAATCAACGTTTCGTGTGTAAGATTTCTGCAGAAACCTTTATAAGGTAAGTACTTAATCAGAATTGATAGCAAATAGATTACAACAACTTGTATACACACACCCCTATTTAATCATAAGAACTTTATTATGCTATTCTCATTAATTTTTATCTGCTAAAGTAATTACCCCTGATTACTGTTTCATTAACACTGTAATATGAAATATTATTTAAAAGTGACGATATGCTAAGCTACTAATATATATTATATATAATATGCGAAAATGTAAACAAGAATCCATTGACGTCAATTATCTTTAACATTATTTTTATGTGATAATTAAATTTCTAAAGGAAAATTTCTTACATCAATACTTTAGTTTGGTTATTAATTGAATCATCGCCTTTGCCTGCAGGTTTCACGGATAGTTTGATAACCTGGAGTAATTGTTCATCATCTTTATAAGTAATGTTGTTTTAGTAAATACAACACTCAACTTCCTACAGTATGTTTTTACATCGCCGCTGGTTATCTTCGCTGGAGCTGATGAAAACCAATTTCATTAGAACTATACAGTTGTAGGGGCATGCTACAGAGTCGATCAAAGGGGCTACACTATTGATAAATTTACCCTGCGAAATCTTCCGCAATTGAGCAAACGGCACGATCTCGCCGATAATGACATTGTAGGAGCGACAATTTCAAACGTCTTAAACATAATCAGTTTATTGAATATCTGATTAGACTTGGCCAGTGACCCGTGTCGAATTATCATTGAAGTGTTTCACACAAGTTTTCTCTGATATCTGTCATCATCGTGTGTACGTTCCGGGGATTACTACTTGTGTGTTACTGGGCTATCTTAGGTCTTATATTTTATAGTTACAGAGGCTGGCATGGCTGAGAAAAATGAAGGTTTAGGCAACAATAAGGACAAGGTTTATCTTTCGATATTTCATCTGTGTATTCTTTTTTTTTCTTTATATATATATATATATCTTTAATCCCCTGAAGAGCGGCACGATGTAACCGCAAAAGTACTAGGGAGACAGCAGATCTGTGTTTGACTTTTTATTCTATTATATCTTTACATATATATCAAATCGTTTTAAATTGACAGGTAAATATTACTAATCTTGACCTCTAAGTGTACACGGTCAGGTTTTTAATGACAAAGTCAATTACTCAATTTGTTTTAAAATGTTCCAAATATAGGCAGCATCGGAACCTAAAGAAAAGTTCACTTATCAATTAGAAAATTAGCATAAGTCACATCGCTAAAAGGAGTAACATGATGTTATCGTTCAAAAAACATATTGGTAAGTTCAAAACGATGAATTTCTCATTTTTGCAGAATGTAGTACCGTGTCCTGAAATTCTGCATGTTAAAACGATTCCTGTATTCGTAATTATATCCATTGTATGAGCAGAGCAAAAAATGGAGTTGCCTAAAGCAAAAGTAAACAAATCAACGATATATGTACTTTATCATTAAATAAAAAAAAATTTCGTCAGAATTTGAATTTAAAAAAATCAATTTATCAGACATTTGACAACTTATTGACAGGTTACATGTAATCATACGAAAAGGTTTCAGTGTTATTTAAAGACAATCATTGATAAAACCTTCCAAACACATAAAAAATATTCAATGGGCTAGATAAATATTTTAAAATATTTTACTAACATGAAAACCACGGTTAATTTAGATATATATACAAAAAAAAAACAGCACTGATTAAATAAACACACTTCAAATATTGTTTTCCAACATGCTTGTGTAGTATTATGGACGCACGTTTGCACGTGATGGCGTCACATGTTGTAATGCTATCAATTTCAACCTCTACTCTATCATAGTAATTATAGATCAAGTATGTTTGACATTTGTCAGCTTCCCCAACTGAGGTCGTGGCCTTCATCTCTCTCACTACTGTGTATGACTCAGTATATGGTATGGCGGATTAGCATGTTAAGAAGATATATGATCAAATTTATATCCAAATTGTTCAATCGAAGTTGACAATAATTAGACTGTTGACACTAGGATGTAATTCATAAACCAGTTCTTAGTATAAACGTAAATATTCACCAACGCATGGTTAGCTTGATAAAACATTAAGTATGTAGTTTTTAAATGTGCATATGTAATTAGAACATTAAGTCATTAAGATTAACACCCTATCAACATATATTATAATCAAGATTACCTCGGCATGTTTTCATTTACAAAATATAACCATTCAGTGAAAAAGATACATATCGTGCTATTTATATCTTGTTTCAATCATCTGAATAATTACATTATACTGTGCCAGTATTCCTACGAGACTAATTCGATCGTCGATAATAAACTAATCTGTTTATAAATCGAGAACGACCACATAGTTCCATGCTGGTAGTATTCCATTCATCAAAACAGTCGACTAAAGTCGTGGAATTCCTTCTTATAGGATTATATAGGAGAATAAGTTTGAATTATTAATTGAGTAAACATTTGCTTTGCTATCTCCACTGTCGTGACATTTTTTGTTTTGTCATCGGGAAATGTTAAGATGCCAGTACTACAGGGAATTAAGTATAGAAGGGGCAGAAAAGTGAATATTTATCTTTCGTCCATGTACATACAACCCTTAGTATACTAGGTTGACATTGCTCTTCCATCGGACTCTCCAAATGTAAAGGACTACTCATCTAAAATAAAGTGTATGTGGGAGTTCAAATGATAGAGAAGGGGTACTCGAATGTTTTCTTATATCAAAACAGGGGCAAGACGATTCAAGTAAGTGAAATTGAGAGTTCAAATAAAATCAGTGACTTTAACTCGAGTTTAAAAGTGAAATATTTTAGATAAAACGTCGGATCATATTTGGAAATCACGATGACTGAGGAGTTATACAGTAAAATTGAGAGTTTTAATGACAGAAATATATGTTACCTGTTTAGATGTGGAATTTTAATGTAATGATAACTGGTTCATGTGATATTTTAGCATGACTGATTATTAAATGTTAGCGTGACATTAGTTGATATCATACATTCACAGCCCAAGAGATAAAAAGAGGGATAATGAGGAAACAACAAAGAAAATATAGAAGTCTAGATTATAAAATGTGTGAATGGTCGGCACAGTAAAATGGGTGTCATTTGGATGTAAGAGATAATACGATATTTGACTTAAATGATATTTCTTCTTCAATAATCCACGGAACTTGTCCAATATAATCATCTACGGGTGTCACTTTCTAAGAGAAATTCCCTCTGCACTTTTACAGGTGTATCTGAATTCAAAACGCAATTTAGATAAGAGAAGTCCTTTTAAATAAAAATTTTATGAAAAATATTACGCTTCAATGCCTAACTGAAGAGTAAAGTTGTATTTAAAAATATTGATATATTTCATTGCAAACCTTGAAAGTAATAAATGTTTGCTGCTTTTAAAATGTACGTTTGCCACTACGGGGATGATGGATCAACGTTATTCGCAATGCTTTGTGGTCGGATTTCGTTACAGCTACGCCCTGTTAGGTTTAAATATAATATCATTTTATCTTTGTCAATATTAAAGCATTGATATTTGAAAAAGGGTTTTCTATTTGTTGTCCTTTCAATGTACTACGAATGCAATTTTCAGCTTCGTGTTAATCTTAATGAGTTTTTCAGGAATCTATTGAAATCCTGGACGGGAAAAAGTCATAAGGCTTAGTCGTAGGAAAAGGCAACCTGTTTTTATCTTTTGACAGTCTTCTCAATGGTACATCTTATAAATGAATGGTAAAAAGGTATCGTGTCGATTTCAGCTATAAGTCAGAATCGTCTTGCTAAATCATCGTATCGAGTAGGTATAATACCGAACAAATGAAATTGATTACGGGAACTAGCCTAGTGAAAGCACTTTCATGGGTACTGCACATCGCTTGTATAACCTAGGAGGATGTCTAACACCTGCTTTCTACACGGTCCGCTGTCCATATAGACACTATTGTCTGGGAAAACAAGCAGGAACTAGGGGATGGAAGAAGGTTATAATAAACGTCTAAAGGTATTTCAGCTCTAATCATGCAATCAGATTTCACGGCTAGGTCAAATCTTTTGACAATTTCGAAAACGACATCTATAACTAAACTGACGGACAGTTTTAATGAAGACTATTTGACAGGTTAAACTGTCAACATGCTATTCATAACGGAAGTGTTTAATTCGGCCTGTCAGGTCTTGGAAAATACATCTGGTAGAATTAATCATAACTAGAAAACAAATTTAAATACATATAACCAACTCAATTTTGATGTAGTTTGGTAAAATATGTTCATCTTTGTCATGAACAAGAATAATTGGTTTCAAATATCAGCATTACTATAAAATAATTTAACGAACATGTTTAAATCGAATATTCAAATAGGTGGCGATCTGATAACACGATAATGTTTAGCTATTAAGAATCTATCACGCCCCTTATGAATTTCAAAAGATCTATATTAGATTTTATCATAAGGAATCATTACAGGTTTGATAACACTTAAGGAAGCTAATTTCATAAACTCGGTGATATTTAGTACCATTTTTTGCCTGTATTAATACATATAACTTACTCCATGTCTAAATAAGTGTGTTTATCTACCTCTTTCAATCCTGATAATGATTTCTAAATTTAGATATACATGTGTTATATTATATTGCATTCCCTAACGCATTATATATATATAATGTGTTAGGTAATGCAAGTGTAATGTCGCAAGGCATACCTTTCTATTTCATATCTGCTACGAGTAATAGAACGTATTTATTTTGATAACAAAGCACTATACCACAGATAATCCTTTTCAACCATTTTGCATAATTTTTTTTATAGTGTATCTATGTTAGGTACTTCCTCATTTCCTTAAATATAGAATATGCTTATGTTATCACATGTAAAATGTATATATCTTCGATGTATATTTAGAAAACATATGTTATAGATTTTGAAAATTGTAACGACAACATATTTATGTGTTTTATTGATATTATACAGGGTAATTCTCGAAAAATATTAATTTCAAATTTTAAATCAAATCACATTTAGAATATTTTTTAACACTGAAATTAATATTGTTGAGTTATATCTTTTAAAAGATCCAATTAATTAACAGTGTTTCTATCAATGCATCCTTATTTCAATGTTTTCAAAATAAGGATACTAATTCTTTTTTCATTCACTATGCATTAAAATTCTCTACGTGTATAAGCTTGTTGTAGTACAGTGCTTTTTTTCCACGTGCAGATATATTAAATGATTTCATACAATTATGTTTGTACGCATGCAACGTGTGTTTTATTTTTATACACATATACTGTACATTTCTTCCTTTGTAGTATATATACAGTAATAACTTAAATACCATTCATATTTTCACATATACTTTTACTATATTTTCGCATGTATTCAGATATTATTTGGATCCGATCCTGTGTGGAAACACAGTATATTTTTCTTCACACAACAGGGCATATAGTTCTTTAAAACTGTATCTCTACACATAAAACCGACATGGAGGCCGCACAGTCCAGTGATGCAGAGTAAAACAGGGACAATGTGACATGCCGGTACTTCTAGGGGCTAAAGAAAGTGCACCACCATCACATTCACTGTTCGCACAGACTAACGGTGATGAAAACTGGGACAACATATTCTCCGATAAATGACTTTATCGACGAAGAGAACAGTTTTTCGTGCAATTTTTGAGTGTGTTTGTTGGAGCACAAAAGTGGCGGATTTAGAAAAGTTATTGGAAAACCCAGCTGTCAGAGGAAAGTCAGGGATATTTTCCTGGGCAAAGCTGATAAATGACACAAATTCTTTTGTTCGGTGAGTTCAATTGATAACGTCCACGTTGGGTTTGATGGATTGTCAGAAGGGATAAAATGGATATTTGATAGAAGCAATTTCCATGGCGGCTATTATTGCTATCCTGCCAGTGCAAAAATATCACAAGATGGAAGAGAAATTAGTTGTTCTTCTACCTCCCGATGGCCTTACGTGTGTTTCAAACATCGTCCAGGGATGTTTTTCCCTAAAGAAACAGACCTTTTTATTTTTCAGTAAATGCTCTTGCTGTTTAGTTCATTAGAACCCCGCTTGCAGGGTCATCTGTAATCGCCTCTCTGCCTCTCAGTAATACATATCTAGCAGTGTTTCCAGGGGTGGTAAATTACATTTTTGTATAAGCATCCAGGCGTGAAGTACTTAATTTGGAAATACTCGTCGCTCATATCGTCAAATTGTGCGGAAATATTAAACTGATATAGAATGGATAACTGACATTAGCTCCAACCAAGCAAAGGACTCTTGGATATTAAGGCTAATTGCTCTCATTAAGATACACTCGTAGGCCAGCGATAGCGTCGATGAAATGGAAAGTTCAACATTTAGTCTATACCTTAAACGGTGTTTCAGACAAATCTGACATATATTCGATATAACTGTATGGTATTAGCTGCCCCTGTTTCCTAGCCCCTGTCTGTGAAAACTTTTGACTCATACAAAGATCATAACCTCGACTGTGTCGCCATAATTTTTGTGAAAGGTCTCATTTTTAACACGCGTTTATTTTTTGATGAAATATACCATTCGTTCTTATATTATCGTTATATAGGTCAATTATTTTTTACCCATTAATTCAGATTTTATTTAGGGTAAAATATATGTAAATCACAATATCTTTATATTTGTTTCAATTTTAGTTTTGATGTTTTATTTTTAATGTATATATGCGTTAAATATTCGAAATACCACATTGATAAAATATGATGAGTATGGGGTATGGATAAGTATAAGTATAAATGTGTCATCAAAGTACTCAACATAATCCTATATTTATCATTTAGTAGGGAATGGCATGTTTATAATAACTTACACCAAACTACATATGTGCTATGGCAGTAAGTGTTTATGTTTTGTACAAAATAATTTTGCTAAAAAACGTTTTTGCATTTAATTTTACAAACATATAAATGCAAGATATGTAATCTATTAGCATGCATTTAATGTAAGTTATAAATACATTTGTATAATGTAATGAACATTGAACTGAAATGTAAATTTCAACGTATTCAATAATTTATTAATATTCCAATAAAAACCTATCAGTGTAATTACAAGTCATATTTAAAGGAGTATTTTCTAATTTTCTAAAAAAAAAAAATATACCGAATGATCATGTCTTTCTGATTAAATAAATATTTGAAATAAATCCACGCCATCAAAAATATTATTTTTATGTTTGGAAATATAAATAAAAATAAATTGGTATCTAGACTGCTTGCAATGGGTCGAAATGGTCCCCTTGTGGTCATGAAATGATCCTGTACAGAAGTGTGTTAGGGCATCCTGTGACGTTTATCATCAGCGCACGTGAATAGCATCTTTTTATGGGTACTAAACTAGCCATATAAACAAGGTAACGCTATCCATTAAAACCAAATCTCACCAACTCGGGTTTTGATTTAAAGGTGTTGGGAACTAGACCAGATAATTGTATCTCTAACACAGAGCACATATGTAATATACGTTATCACAAAAATATAGCAGAGCGGATTTATTCTTACAAAAGTACATATTATGTATCCTTCATACATATATGTATAGTTATGTATAAATCGTAGCATTATATATCGTGTGTATATATATATATAGCATTTATATACTACCAGTTGTAGACTGTATATAAACATCTCGAATTCAGGAATTTAAATTGAGAAAAATATACCTTTTCATTCAAATATGTACTAAATGACCCCACAATATATCACTTTACCCTTAAAATAGTTTATAGGCTGTGTTCCTACGCAGCACAGTCCTTTGAAATTATGTTGCATTAATCTTGATAAATAGTGAAATTTTCTACAGTGTGAATACACTTCACTGATAATGTTTATGTTTGTGTACTGTAGACACTAGCTAGAAGCAAAACAGGAAAAAATCCTATCGTTGAAAAATCATATCATATCCACCATTTCGTCTGGATTTTTAAAACACGTTGGGTTGCACTGATTTCCTTCATAATCAAAGTTATATAAATAAAGATACTTTGTTTACATTTTGACAGGCTACATATTCTGGTGTTAAATCCAACAAGGATGTGAAATTCTCGTTTCGACGAGAAATTTGGAAGACATATTTGTTGACTAATTTAGGAATGCTGATTATGCACCTACCTGCTACCTTTCCGCAAGTTCCACAACTAACATGGGCAGTATCAGAAATTCCCATCTGCAACAACAAAATAGGTTCCTAGTAAGTAAATATAAATATCCATCTTTTCCTTGTTGTAAACTGCAGCTTTCTCTAGCCATTCTCCCTAAACCACCATCGGCAACGAATTGATTTGAAATACCAGCAAAGTAAGAGGAATACATGAATTTATTTGGAAGCGATTGACGGCTCAGATTACGAGAAGCAAGCGGTTAAAATTCAGCAGACAGCGATTAACAGGTTTTTCAGCCTTGTAAGTCCATTCCAATTTTCGCGCACGGACAATATGAATTACTACTCTCATGAATAATATGAATGTCAGATTAGGACAACGGCACAAGAAATTGCTAAAAGGAAAATAATCGGCGGATTTTAAAACTGACCATAATCTAGTAGAGCCCTTCACTCCCGAGGAAAATTAAATTGGAATTTTCATGAGCTGCCGAAATGAATGCAAATACACCGCGCATACTAAGCGGTCTCCAGCAGCTTAGATCAATAATATTTATACGACACCGGCCGTGATTTTGTGTTCCAGCTACTGACAATATGTCTACAGTATAAATAGTATAACGGTTTCTGATTCTGAAGTTTGTATAATGTTTTCTATTTAAATTCAAATCATGCTCGTACAGTCCATTATACTTACGTCGATGCACACAATGGAAATATGTCTTTCTATTTGAATTTTAAATCATACGAATAATTACAATTCTATTCAGAATTGAATAATTACAGGTTCTTTTCATATTGTAATTATGTTGTCAATATCTTCTATAACATTGAGTCGAATGTTTACATTTGAATGACAAATACTGATAATACTATGACGTTTATGTGGTACGTGCAATTATATAATAACAGCATGCTCCAAGCCTGTTTTGTCCTTTAAAATATGAATGTCTAGGTGATTGTAGAATTTTTTTCTATGACATAATTATATATATTTCGTTGCCAGTTTCGGCCTGACTTATACAGACTAAATAAACAGGTGATTTTCGTAGTTCACAGATTTCACAGTCTTTAAGTCTCATTCCTATTAAACTGTAGGTGGTGATATAAGTGTATCATATTTTTAAAGTAAAAGACTTTTAATCGTTTAAAAGATATATCACTTAAAAATATGTAATAAGGTGTGTTTTTATTATGAAACAAAAACAAATAAATGACACACTCTTGGTGAAATAGAAAAATAAATCAAAAATAAATCTTCTTGAACTTTTTTCAATTGTAATGATATGTCAAACATTCTACTGTTGTGTGAAGATTCGTGTCTTTTTAAAGATAGATTGTATCACAACATTTATTGTCTATGGATGGAATATGTGATTGTTAAAACGACGAAATATATTCCAAGTCAATGAATGAATGGTTCAAAATGTGGTGTATGTAGCCATTTATGGTATAATTCAAAAAGCTAACAAGACAAGTATTTAGCAGAGGAGTGTATCTAAACTATATGTGTCAACAACAAATATATTTTAGCATAATTTGTTTTTTTTTCATCCAGTAAATTAATTGTATCATTAATGCTCGGAGTGTAGACTGGATTGTCATTCATTATACGTTTATGTCATGTCAGACTATGTTTAAACTGGTCACATGACTTCAATATCAATCTATAAACCTTACTCTGATGGACAGAGAACAGTCAGTGAAATCAAGCCAGCCAGCCTACAACGTTATCAATACTTGAAAGAAAGTTTCTTTCCATCCTCTCCATCTTCAAGATTATTCAGAATTACGTACTACAAATATCTAATTTTATTGATTACAATATTATTTATAAATATATATTTCATTTATTACAATGTTGTTTATTACAATATAATTTGATTTATCACAATACTATCTATTGATACCTAATTTCATTTATCGCAATATTATCTATAAATACCTAATTACATTTATCACAATATTATCTATAAACAACAAATTTCATTCATAACAACCTTAGTTATAAATACCTTATTCTTTGTATTGCAATGTTATTTTTAACTACATTATTTCATTTACTACAATGTTAATTATTGATACTGTAGTCAAGCCCTCCTTCAATATGATAGATTCCAATGTGCCATAAATAAAAAAACACTACAATAGTCGAAGTCTGACAAGACAAGAATCACCATCATCAACTCCAATACCCACCGATCTGAGACATGCGATGTAAATTTAAGGAGGTACTATTGCTATACACACAGTACAAAAACTGACACAGTACAAACAAGGATAAATACTTCCAATGCAAATTATTTGTTATTAAAAGGAAAACAACTTTCTTGATAACAAGCTCTATATTTTGTATATCTCAGAATCTCTAATTTTTAAAAGCTATGGCGTAGTAAAACTACCATAAAAAAACAACAATCCAGCTGTTGCTTATGTTTATTGTATGATAAATTTCAAGTATATTCTTTTAAAAGTTGTCTTATTCATCTTAAGAAAAATAAACAAATAATTTCAAACTACGTTTTTATATCAACTTTAACTATAGTCAGATATATAGATTATATAATGAAGTAAAAAATTTTTGTTAACAATTAATGCCCTTCAGGCTAAAGTCTTGCTTGAAAACCATCAGCAGTGCCGCTGCAGATCGATGATAATGTATACTTCATGGTTTCGAGATTGATGTCAAGCATGGGTAAACCAATATGATTCTGCATACACCTGTACTGTTCAGTGTGCTGCACACCATTAAATTGTTAATGTTTTATAGCCATTGAAAGTTTGGACATTCTCCCCTAGGAATGACAAATTAACGGTGCATATCGTAATGGGCCACGCTAGTAGTTGACTGCAGTCGTAATAAAAAGTATAATAGTTGTAACATTAATAAAAAATATCATTTTTGCTGGGTATTCATTTACAGTTGATTTCTGACTAGATATATAACACTAAGCCTAATACAGTTTCCGCATATTACATTTCGTCGAGCTACGTTAAGCTTCGTTTAATGATTCTGAAGTATTATGACAGACGTCACACATGGTTTCATACTAAAACAACATTTAAGTGAAGAATATGTTGTTTATGACAGAATTACCTCCCTTTTTATAGCTCTTTCGCTACCTTACAATTTAAAACATATTGGTATACTGATAAATATCATAATAAATTTGAAATTAGAAATAACTAGTATTTGTGTGACAACATAAATCAACATTATGGCCGGTAGCAAGTTTGCCACAGGTTGCAGCGCGCGCTACTACTGCTATGATACATTCACAAGCAGTTGTCCGTCGGTTGTATAACATTTCAGTATTCGATTTCAGTTCAGCCTTGATTTCACAGTGTTTTATACAATCAACAGTTTCATGTTTGATGTTTAATTAGGTGGAGCGTGCTAATTGACAACAGCTGTTCTGATCTTTATTGGACTAGTGTGTCCATGTCTTTTCACAAATCTCGATATCCATTGTTGATACCACACCCGATAAAAAATTATCAACACACACACTACGACCAGTTTGATACCATTAAGTTCTCACCCTAAGTGTTCTGTTTCAGATCTCATGTACATTTGAACCATTTATTTTATTTGAACTTCAAAATGAGTTATTCATGTAAATAGCCTCTGGTTATTTTCTTATTGTATTATTTCCCATGGAATGATTCCATACCATATAAAAATATTATTTTTAAAAACAATAGATGTCCATCATATTGTGCTGATTGAAAACAATAGAAGTCCATCGTATTGTGCTGATTAAAACAAAAGATGTTCATCGTATTGTGCTGATTAAAACAATAGATGTCCATCGTATTGTGCTGATTGAAAACAATAGATGTTCACCGTATTGTACTGATTCATATTTATGCCATAGTCTTTGACAAATATCAATATCAAGTCGAAAATCTTTCAATCAAGTCAAAATAAAATCCAAAACAAGGATGAAAATAAGTCAGTGTGCACTTACCAATATTGATGATTATATTGCTATCACGGTTTATACTGTAAACGTGGTGATTTTCGCGGAGGAGAGGGGGTAATTTCGCGATTACGATATGTAAACTATACACGTGGGGGAAATTTTCGCGATTGATCCACCTTTTTATTTCCTTTTTGTAGTTCGAGATTTCCCAAATTGATATAAAAATATGCGTGGGGAATTTTTTGCGACCAACAGGACTCAAATACATATCCACGTTTACAGTGCATACAACATGAAATGTTCGTTTTGTAAAAATAAAAAAAAACAAAAAAAAAAACAGCGGTTTTCCTGGTTGATACGTAACCGTTATAATAATTACACCGAATTCAGTTCAAATACCAAACATTATTTTTGGTTCATATAGGCTACCCAAGAAATTTTTTACCAAAAAACTATCTAAATCACGAAAGAAAGTACCACGAATAACTCATGCTATATGTCAGTTTATTTGGAGTCACGCACAAGGTCTATATACCCAATATGCATTACAAATTGGAAAACAAACTTCATTACAGATACTGTGTAACGCAGCAATGCCTTATATTGTGGCTTAGTGGTATAGGTTATCAAGAACAGGAGGTTAGATCCCTCCACAGTTTCTACAGCGATATATATCTGATTACCCACAGCTATCACTTTCTATATATAGCAAAATAATGATTATCAATTGATTGCCGTTGGTATAATATTTTTTGCGGTCCTGAACCTCATCAACATACGTAAACACAAGGTATTTACCTCGTAACGACATGTATCTGTAATAGTATCTTAGCAGAAAAGTGATTGTATATATTCAGCATTTTACTTCAAAGAATGATGCATTGTCGTCTAAAATCAAGATACAATTCTGTGACATGTGTAGCATATTATAAGCCAAGTACAAACAGAAAGTGTGCAATATGTTGAAATTAATTCATTTGACGGTGATAATTGAATTTTTCTTTTAAAATATACACCGCGTCTTAAAACCTACCAACATTATTAAAGGAATGTTGTTTTATTCAAAACTTTCATAAAATGCATATTTTTCATTTGAGCCATAAAAAGTGGCATAACAATGATTCCTCGAAAAGTAACTTTCCTTTGCTAAAAAAAACTCATTTTATCGATATGTCTTTAAAAGAATTAATTATAGGCAAAATTTACACTATAGGTAGACTGTACGATTTATTAAAAAATTATCATAGAAATAATGTTCAATATAAATTTTGAATATATTAGTTTGCCAAAAATTAGAACAATTTGTGTGAAATGTATCAAGGGATATACAAACGTAATTGTTTAGAATATCAGTTTAATATAATTCTAAATTTAATGTCTATATGGTTCTAAATATATGTTGATATCATTGTATATTCTAAAATCTATGTATATTGTATGCTAATATTTAAATTGTCTCCAACTCTTAATGCATCTGTTGGATAGCTACTAACCAATACCACACACATACTTAAACACTCTAGCTATACTAACGTGACGGGGTTTATTACCGTCTGAAGACTCTCATCTATAATTATCCGCATACCGTCGACTGTTGCCTGCCACCCCGGTATTTAGTGTGAAAGTCACATGGTTCTATACTAAAGCAACATATATATGAAGTTCCTGCTCGTATTGTAGTATGTAATTACTCTTAATATACGTGCAAACCATCTGATTATGGGATGAACTTATATCGATCGGTCGTCACGATGATGAGGCTGCAGGGCGCGATTCTGATTTCACCGTATCTCGGCACCTGATCATCAAACTATGTCACATATGGTCTTCAGATGTTTTAGGACAGGACCTCACGGCATGTCATTGATCATACTATTAAAAAAATAACATTCCAAATGTCAACTGTAAAAAATATCAATACACGTATAATTTTCAAGTGGTATATCAATTATCAGGGCTGGTATATTTCGAACATTGTTTATATTCATACATAAGGTAATTAAAATATCACAGGTGTCCAATTCAACTACATTGTTTTGTATATTGACCAATAAAGCATAATATTACTAAATTAAAAAAAAAAAAACAGAATTTTTGCTTTTGTAGTTATCCTCATATACATAGTAAATTTATTTTCAGTTTTCGAACGACAAATGATATGTTATATGCAACAAATTTGTCAAAAATTCATTTGTCATATGACGAAATTGCTTACCAATTCATATAGGAGAAAGTCCATTGGTTTTAATGTTATCGGAAACTAGACATTCACTGATTCATCTCAATTAAAGAAGTTACACCATAAGCTCCGTTTCAGCTTAATATGAAAACACAGTAATAAATGACAAAATTCATTTGACCTGGCAGACAGGTTGTATCGTTAGAAGAAATAATGTGTTTTAAACAACGAGATAGCCTGACAAATCAACATATTGTTGTGTATTGGTATACAGCGAAATGCTTTATGATTACCACTTACAAGAGGCAACCGAAGGCATCCACATACCGAAAGTGATAAGAAAGAGGTAAGAAAGCTCTGTTTCTGAGACAAAATGCTATGGGTTCGATTCCCTATGGACAACGTTCTTACATGATGACACAACACCTACTTGGACAATTCGCAGGTTAGCTTGATTATAGATATGCAAATATATATTATGTTTGAAATGAAAAGTCTCATGGCCTTGGTAATTACAAGAGTCCAATTTTGCCGAGATGAAGAATAATCCACAATGGTGTGAAGTCCAAATAAAAAATATCAAACACCATCGGCCATTCTGTTTCTCTGTGGACTTCATTACGTATTAAGACCACAAATAACAATCTTACGAGTAATTGGAAGAACCATTACATTTTCATAAGCAGGCCATGAATTCGTTAGAGCAATCAAAAAGACATTTTGGTCCTAACACGATTATTGAGTGAAATTAATTTATATTTGCAATGGTGAATAGTCAATATACAGATATCAAGTGTAAATAAGAAATTTGTTTCAAAATATATGTCATATGTTTTATCTTGCTAGAAATTGTATTGGCAATGTGTCACTTTTGTTTTTACAATCACTATATTACAGCACTTTACGTTCTTAATATCCTATTAGTTTTGAATCTCAATGATGTTTGTTCATTATTTTTTTATAGCAACATTATGAACTCATATATATTACCTATAAAAGTATTAATATGATAACTGTGGATGGCATTTAATCCTTGATTAATAAGCACTTATAGTGTATCATCTCAAGGCACATAATAATAATGATCAAATATATTTTCAATAAATTATGTAGAAATAGTCATACTTAATGTTTAACGGGTAGAGTTAGAAACCATTGACATACATATTTTGCTATGTTTAAATAATTCAGTTAAAAACTTTTATTCATTTTTTTACTTAAAATTCTGTTTTAACATTTGAGATTAATAATCCTAAAACGATGATGCAAAACGTTTTAGTGCGACATTATATTTGATTTAGATTAATCAATACTAATTGGATTAAATTAGGTAATTTCCTGTTGTTAATTTTTTTTAAATCATAATTACATTACAACCAATAATGCATTTTTCTCTTAAAAATAGTTACCATTTCATCAATATCACACTTATTAACTGTAATTTTGTTACATGTATATACTGCATATAAGGAAATAATGGTTTTTCATATTAACATAATGAAATGCAAAAAAACAGCAAACACATACTACATTATAATTTTACATTATTCTTTGTCTTAAAGTGGACAGACATTGACGGTTTGAAGAAAATAAAAGCAGAATCTTCAACAGAAATGAGAAAATAAAAAGAACGGCCATACTAGAAATCCTGGATTTTAACATCAAAAGTTTCTAAATGGCATCAAAGACGAATTATATACTGTTGAAGAATATGTTTCCTCATTGTTCTAGTAGTGAGATTTGTACACGATATCTCATGCAGTCAATGAAATCATATCCCAGACAAAGAACGCTATGTAATATTCAAACAAAGACAGGAAGACTTATTTGAAATAACTGTCAAAGCCAGACTAAACAATAGAAAGAATACATTATAAGATATCGGATCGTACATCAAATACTGTTAATGTTATGTAACCTGTGATATCAAGAGAATTTTGACAAGAAAGGTTGATGGATATAGATATATCAATGTCAATGTGTTTCTGATACAAGGCCCAGGTGTTGGATTAAACATGGTTTTCAGCAAGAGGACTTCTAACCTAACGTCATGTTCTTCAGTTTTTTGTTTTTGTATTCCTAACATCTCAGGTAGATTGATAAATCACACGTTTCAATATTCCATATTATTTTACATCTGCAAGCTATTCCGCCTATCGAGAAATGGCAGCCATATCAACTGTCATATGATGTTCACAATATGTTTTAAAATCGGTGTTAGGTAGAATAGATATAGCAAAGTGAGTATGTTTCACAATGAATAAAAAACAATCTGTAATATCAGAAATTTATCATAAACTAAAAATGAGTAGGATTACCTTGTAACAGGTGGTGATAGAGATAGCGTGTGTGGCTTTTTATCCATCATATGCATAATGCTCTATGTATCATACCTGATGTTAGTCAACCTCCTGTGTCGAATGTTTGTGACTTATCTAAAACAGATATTGCTCACATTTAGATCGTTTCGCTCTTTTATTTTTGTTTTAGAATTCATTGATAGACGTCTCTCCTCTGTTTCATGTTTGCGACTTTGACAAAAACATTATATTGCATAACTCGTCCTGATACAGATGTTGACAATAAATATCAATACTATTTTTCTTGAATGTCCTTTTTAAATTCATTAATATTTATTCCGGAATTTTATACAACGTGAACAATGACAAAACTGGAATCTGAAGTCAACGATATGGAAATAGCATAGATCCAATAAGTATCACTGTCATCAATTTCCAAAACTTATCAAACGTTCCATATGGAAGAGTTTCCTTTGCATCCACAAGGATACCTATGATATTGAACGGATCGTTACTATGGTAACTGTCTACTGTTGGATAAAATCTTGTCAGAATACATACATTTGCAATAATGTCACGTGAAAATGAAATGCATTTGATTTCGATATCTAGTTTTGTGTGATTAAAAATAAAACATTAGCAGATAACACAACTGCAAATGCTTCAGAAATAAGTTAACTCGAACATGGTTGTAATTATTACACTGTGATGTACCTTGTTAAACGCGCTTTATAGCATTATTTGAACGACGCGAAACAATAATTTACCCCTGTATGACTTTTTTTTCACAGACACCCACAAGAATATGGAACTTTATAGTTAGTACAGACAACGTGAGGGACTGAAACCAAAGGAAAGACAAATATAAAGTGATGTTTTTGTTTACCTCGAAGATTACGTACATTACACGAGAAATATGCCGAATTTAACCAATAAATACCAATATAATTAAAACAAAATAGGAAAACTGAGGACTTCACAAGGTGAAGAAGACTTTGTGTTTCAGAATTCTGCGGGTTTGGGCTATTTACAGCCTGTCATTTAAATCAAATTGGAGTCATGTCACATCTTCAAAATTGAAAAAAAGATGGTTACTAAAACACCAGGAATACAACAAGAGATTAAAATCATGTCAAAAAAACTAATTCTATCTCGGAATAAATATTACGACGGCGAAATATAAACAAAACATATATTTACATGTTATACAATAAAAACGTAAAAATTAAAATTTAGGTCCGGAAGGGTAAACGTCCTATGTTTCATAGACAAAACTCGCTATGTAAATCAAATTCATGAGATGTCATGTCCTCAAAATGGGAGCAAAGGAGTTGACAATGGAACCATCATGATTGGGACGAGTATTGAACACCGGGGTGTTAATAAGGATAGTTTGAAACGATCCCACTATTATAAAAGGACATATAATATTGTCAAGTACGATTATTTGGCGACCTTCGACCATTGAAGTTGTAAACTGACGCCATTTAATTGCATCACTCGAAACCCCATGTAGTATGATGTCCGTGAGAAGGCGATATATATCACGAATATCGCGTTTTTCTTTTATTCAATTCGACGACACTGTCCAGGAACAAGATTATCATCTGATATGATATTAGTAAGAAATGTCTCGGGGCGAAAATGATAAAAACTTAGATCTTTTAGACAATACAACCCCCAGTCAAGCACCTGTGTATATAACAAAAGACATCGCCCCTTTCAGCTTGCATACTAATTAAGTCGATGCAGTGTTAAAGTTCAAAAAGTTTAACATATATCCCCTATCCAAACACAATGAGATATTGCATAAGTAGTATATAAAATAAGAAAATATCTGATAGAAAATCTGAATCTCAGGTGAATCAAGCCCATTTCTCGAAACGCTGACATCAGATTCTAAACACAAGCTTGAAGCAGGACATTAGAATAAACCAGTAAGATCTCAAGCATGTCTGCATATCTTCATCAGATTCTTTAGTTTAATATTCCCCAAAATCAGTTGAGTAACACTTTTTTCACTTTCTGTTTCAATATTGCTATACTGAAAGCTGTGTTTCAATTTCAAAATATTCAAAGTGTTTAAATAGATAGGCTTTAATTGTGCAAACGTATAGATATATGTATATTGCAAACGACCAGTGCGTGTAATTTTGTTTAAGGAAACGTGTTACCTTTTTGCAGTATATAAATTTTATACTACGCCCCTGATATATATTTAGGTATTGTTCTTGTCTACATTATTTTGTCCTTTTAAAATGTGTGTCATTCAACGAATTCAGCAGAAAGTGGTACCTTTATTCTTTGAATTTTGCAAGAAACAATGGCCGCTTCGAAACACGAATGATTAATGGATAAATGATGGTTAGAAAATATTTTGAATTAAAGATGACTTATTCGATACAAAAATAGCGCAAACACTGTTGTACATCCAGGTTAATCCGTAGATAAAAGTAAGCATTCCTATCCACATTCCTCTATCCAATCCAGGGAATTACGTATCATCGAAGATAAAATGTTCAATCGTATGGAAGCCATTATTAGTTATACATATTGATATGTACGAAGTTATTGCAAATTAGTTTTAACTGCGGCAGATGACCATGTTTTCGTTTTTTTCATAGATTTTATAAATGTTTGCAGACTTTATATATGTATGCAGATTTTCTATTGATATATGTATACATATCTTATATTGATATATGTATACATATTTCATACATGTATACAGATTCTTTTAATATGGGCACCATTCAAGTTTAACTCAGTTTTCATTAATTCAAATCATGTTTGGGCCCAAAAGAAATACATAATATTTTAATTTGAGGGGTTAAAGTGTGAATTTTATTAAAAGCAAAGTAATCCTTATTTTTCCCGATTTAAAAATACGAAGGATGTAGGGAAATAACTATGTTAGATATCATAAGTGCGAGTGTATGTCCCATTAATATCTATACATCCTTTCCTCACTAAAATGCATTACTGGACAGCCTATGTAGGTGGAATCCATTGGTATTTTTATAACTATCTCGATAATGTCCTGCCCCTTATCTACCAATGACATTTACCAAATCCATCGTCTGACAGACTGTACAAAATGTTCTGCGGAGCAAATCGGAAGCTTACTTTGGTATTTGCAATCAATAGGCTCTTTCCGTCGGACATGGCAGTGTCAGTGATAATTTTGAAACCGAAATTATAATTGCTTACTTGCTTACTTCATATACCGAACTTAAGATTTTTTTCTATAGCTTAAAACTGAATTTAAAAGATTAGAGATTCCAGAAGATTATATATAAACATTATTGCTATGTTATTTTTGTTCCGTTGTCGACCATGCAAATACATCTAATATCCGGTCATAACGTCGTGTAAGCTATGATTTTAAATTTGATAAAATCTATTTTACAAATCACAAAAATGGCACATAATACATTCAATTTCAACTATTTATTGAAAAACTGTTACATATACATTTTGCACGACAGATTTTATATTTGGGGGTCAGTACACTTTCAATTCTTTAAACTATTTTAACAGTTGCTTATGCTTAGTTTACCTAACATTCATTCCATCAAACTTTAAACCATACTATTAAGCATCGCTGAAGAATCCTAAAACAAGGAAGCAGTTGCAGCATACAGTTTTTGATTAAGTCTTTGACCTGTACAAGTGAACCATATGATTATATTTCTAAAATTCAAATTTTGAATGTTATTCACTTCCGTGTGCCTTTAATACAGTCCTTAGTGTTAATAGCATTTATCACTGACGGAGAAATCAATTTAAGGCAAGCTGATATAATGTATTTCGTAATCGAACATGATGTTTGTAATCGAATGCACCCAAATTGCTATTCTTAAATTGAATACATTTATATCATCTATAATTCTGATTTTTTTTTTTTTTTACTTAGTGTTGTCATTAGATGTGTCTCCAACAATAAATAACAATAAAGATAACGTATGTCAGATAAAATCAGATCTTTGTTTATACAGAGTCCGAAGTGTTGTAATGTTCAAGGTCAATCGACGACTTTCTTACAAATTATTAAAGAAAAAAATTAACACGACAATTCAACATATTGCTGTCAATATCGGATAAGTATAATCCCTTAGTGGTTAAAAATTCTCCCATAATTTACATATTCATCTTCCGTTTTACCTGTTGAAGATTTCTCTATCAACCACTATGGTGTGACAAATACCACGTACTAGGCAAACATTCAATGACGTCACGGCAACAATAAAATGACGTCACGTTAACAATGCAATGACGTCACGGCAACAATAAAACGAGGTCATGTCGACAATGCAATCACGTCATGTCAGCATTGGGTACCATTGCAGTATGTTTTTAATACTCGAAAAACTAGACCCTGAGTAAAAAGTAAGTTGGAAGAAAATAGCCAGCCCCTACCTTGAGGACGTAACAGAGAAATCTCCAAAAGTCAGAGTGATATTCTTGATCGTCTTACCCTCGGCAGGGCAAGTGGGTAAGACATCTAAACATATTACCCCTCGGGTTTACAGATTTCCCTATCACACCCTCAAGGTAGGGAAATTTTCTATTAATCATCAACAGCCTTTTAAACACCACTAAGTGGTACTCTTCGTTCGTTGTTTGTTCTAGTGTTTGAGGATACCCCTGAAAGACTAATTTGTTGCCGAGAACAAATAGAACAAAAACAATTCAATATAGTATTGAAATGTCAAGGACAATATTTGAAATGTCGGAATTTCTCAACATGATCCTGGATCAAACGCCTTCCAGGGCACCTTGTTAACTTTGCTTTCCTCTTTTTCTATTGATCTCCGTGTAGTTTAAGATTAATTGTCAATAGAATGATAGTGACATTTGAAGTTTTTACCGTAGTGGTGCACAAATTAAATGTATGCTCAGGTTTTCTTAAAATGCATTTGCTTTACTTTACTGCATACGGTTGGTTTTATCTTTATAATCACTAATAAAATTAGTTTTTAAACATAATATGTAAAACTGAAAACATAAATCGAAACTTTAGCGTTTAGCGAGAGAATACACCAAAGTGCCAAAAAACGAGGACAAATGATGTTTCGCATCAAGTCACAAGGACAAAATATGCTATAGGGACAATATATAAGGACTATGTATATACCACAGTGTCAACATACAATGATGTATTGTATACCATACCACCAACACACTATATTACAATATACCTACGCATCAAAATACAAGGTTAAAATGTCATGACATCAATACACTAGGGTAACACATGCACACTGACAGTACAGGCACGAAATTGACAACAGAAAAATAAAACAGTAAAACAAAAGAAATTATAACTGTAACAGGAGAGGAGAAAATGTAGCGGCCAGACCGGGGTTCGAACCCGGGACCTCCGAACACTAGCCGGATGCTCTACCATTTGAGCTACCTGGTCACCGATGATCGACCCAGTCCAGTCCCGCTACACACCTCCCTCCTTTTTTCAAGTCTTCGCCCTCGAAGACACACGAGACCCTTATACCACCACCGTGGGTATTTTAGTTGGGCGCCAATTTTGTAACAGGAGAGGAGAAAATGTAGCGGCCAGACCGGGGTTCGAACCCGGGACCTCCGAACACTAGCCGGATGCTCTACCATTTGAGCTACCTGGTCACCGATGATCGACCCAGTCCAGTCCCGCTACACAAACAATAGGACAAACCAAACATCAGGGTTGACAACAACAGCTGAAGAGGCCTTAAACGTATTCGGACCACATCACAAGGAATCAGTTGGACATTACAAAACATCCAGAACAACAACAAGAAGTTGTAAAGAGAAACCAAAGCAAAAGGGTCGACAACACCAGGAGCTGAAGAGACATTAAAAGTATCCGGATCACAGCACCAGGAATCAACGGGACTTTAAAACAACACTCAGAACAACAACAGGAAGTTGTAAGGAGACACCAACGCAACAGGAAGATGGTAATAGAAATTTCAACAACAGCATGGAGGACTACGTAAAGCAATGAACGATCACTCGAACAAATAGGAACACTATTGGACAACATTGAATTTTAAATAGAGACACATAGGCCTTCACGTCCACCTGAGTTCAGATGCATTTAGGCAGATATTAAGCTTGAGGTTGAAATTCAAATTCTGATAGAAGTATATATCCAAATATCAGGTTGTGAGGAAAACGACAATTGAAATTAGATTTAATTTTACCAAACTTGACCATGTCGATCAACTCCAGAGGGGCAAACATGAGACCTGAGGGTCATGAATCGCACATGCAATAATGGTAACCAACTTCCATCTATGAATAGTATTTGATTCTACCACACCTGAGTCTTGAGGAGAAGAGTTTTGAAAATTCAGACGATTCAAACCTGTTTTGCCCTGCTCCGCAGGCCCTTTCTGCCCCGCCCCGCATGTCACTTGGGAGGGGGGAGGGGGGGGGGGGGGAGGGGGGGGGGGAGGGGGGGGGGGGGGAATATGATTCACAATTTAGGTTGACCTTTAGTCTTGAAAGGTTTCTGGAAAGCTACATTGAAAGTTCAGGGTTTCGGAAAATAAATCAAAAAGGTATAATACTTACGGACACACGAAAAAAACAAATATCAGTTACAATCAGAAGTTGAATTATGTCGGAATGACGATATAACAAGTAATCTTTTTGTTGACATAATGCATTGATATATTAACAGATTTCACATATAAACATTGAATGAATGAATGAATGAATGAATTAATTAATTAATCATTTATTTAATGAATGAATGAATGAATGAATGAATGAATGAATGAATGAATGAATGCATGAATGCATGAATGCATGAATGAATGAATGCATGAATGAATGAATGAATGAATGAATGAATGAATGAATAAATGAATTAATTAATTAATTGATGAAAGAATGAATGAATGAAAAAATGAATGAATGAATGAATGAATGAATGAATGAATGAAAAGACGAACGCACGAACGAATGAATGAACGGTAGAATAAATAAACGGACGTACATTTGGATGAATAAAAGTTAAATGATGATTAGATCCAATACATCTTAACGGCCAAATGATTACAACAACACCACAACATCTCACCCAGTTAATCAGCAAACGTTTATGTTGTCAAGAAAAACATAAAACTAGCACACTTACTTGTAAACTAAAGCGTCATATCATTAACCACACACCTCTGAACAAAGCGTTAACATCGGGACCATTCAAAGCCTAAAACGATGGAGCGGAAATAGCCCAAATTAGGGGGTTTCAGTAACCCTATTATCTTTAGATAATTTTGATGTCAATTACGCTCCCACTAAAAATCGTCAATGTCAGAAATGGACACCATCTGATGCCATTTCTCCTATTCTATCGTGTTCGCCATTTAGTATCACACACCTTCCTGATATACCAGCCCAGGATGGCTCGCAGAAAACCTGACAAACTTCAATTAGGAACCAAAGAAAATCATCCTTTTCTTCGTTTATTGTATAATAGCTGTGAAATAAACGCCGCCATTTGGGAAGCTGAAACCAGCATATATTGGGGTCTGGGGAAGGATATTAAATGCCCGATCAAAATAATACCAAAAAGAACGGCTACATGTTGTAGTTAAAATGACCAATAAATTCAACGAAAGCATGTAATTAGGGTAACCAATCAGAAGACACAGAGAACCAGTCAAGCATTGTCAGCTTACAAAAATATCATCAGAACGTATCAAATATTAATACACCATTGACATTTTATTTCAGGATAGCAACGTTAGCTTCCGACCGTATTGTCAAATCATCCAGTTATAATGAAGAGAGTGAAATTTAATACAATAATTTGATGATGTTCTTTTAAATATGAATCGAATTTTGCAATATGCCAAGTACCTGTTCAAAGTTGAATACACAAATTAATTCACTTCATCGAATGATTTTGAAAAAATAATTAACGTCATATTTCTCACTTTCGAAAGAATAACATGTTATATGATATTGATATGTTTGGTTAAAAAAACGACAGAAAACCAAAACTAATCAATTTCTATGTTTCATTTTCATCAAGAAGATCATAATTGAAAAATAAACGCTACCTTGAAGCATTGCCCAGTTGGTAGATCTGTATGAAGCTGTTCCGTCTAATTATTTGGTTACAACGCTCATTCGGAACCGCACGCCATAATGATCGTGCGTGTACCCTGTACACGTAGCGCCCTCTACGCGAATTAATGGCAGATTTTAATTATCAAATGAACCAGTTAACTCGAACGTGTTCCATACAATAGGAGCCCACATAAGCGGTTAATTACACGTTAAGGGCCTTAATTACACAAAACTAGGGATACATCCTGTCTCGCCAACGAAGAACACATAATAAGCGATTCAAACTTTATTATTAATTTTAATTGTTCCGGTTTTAAAATGTTTTGGGTCCACTTTTGAATTACCGTAGTCACTGAGACGGAACTCGCTGAGGTGCTGATAATCCCCTCGCTTCTCACGCCTGACTCTCACAATGGTAATGGTATTATGGACCATGACATTTGCAAATTAATAGGGTGTTACGTATTTAAAGATACCTTCAAAAGATGCAGTGTACAATAGGATATTCATAAAGTCTTTGTAAGCCACAGTAAACAATAGTTCTTTGGCAGAGAAAACAATAGCTCTTTGGCCTCAGATTGATCACAGAAAACAAACACTTTATGTGTTTTCTAAAAGTTATGAAAGGAAAACCGTTGTGTTATTCAATATATAAGTATATGTATATATTACTTTAGCAATAATTGAGTAAGGTAGACGGCATCAAATTCCTGTGACATCAGACCAACAGGGACAACACGAGATCCCAAATAACCGTGAAAACAACTCATCATCGGGAAAAAAACAGATACCAAAACAACAGGGAAAGTAAAAACAGGATTTGAGCACACAGAAAGAATCGGGAACTAAGACGTCATAACAAAAGAGAGGACAACAAGGAAAGATGAGTCAAAACAACGGTGAAAATAACAAGAAAGGAAGAGATGAAAAAACAACAACAAGAAAAGAAGAGATGTCAAAACAAAGGTGAAAACAACAACAAGAAAGGAAGAGATAACAAAACAACGGCGAAAACAACAAGAAGAAAAGACGGTTTGTCAAAACAACGGTGAAAACAACAACAACAAGAGATGTCATAACAACGGTGAAGACAACAAGAAGAAAAGATGTTAAAACAACGATGAAAACAACAACATGAAAAGATGTCAAAACAACGGTGAAGACAACAACATGAAAAGATGTCAAAACAACGGTGAAAACAACAACATGAAAGATGTCAAAACAAAGGTGAAAACATCAACAAGAAAGGAAGAGCTGACAAAACAACGGCGAAAACAACAAGAAGAAAAGACGGTTTGTCAAAACAACGGTGAAAACAACAACAACAAGAGATGTCATAACAACGGTGAAGACAACAAGAAGAAAAGATGTTAAAACAACGATGAAAACAACAACATGAAAAGATGCCAAAACAACGGTGAAAACAACAACATGAAAATATGTTAAAACAACGGTGAAAACAACAACATGAAAGATGTCAAAACAACGATGAAGTAATTAGGACCACTGCAGTCTAGCTGAGTGACCTGTTACGATATATTTAGGTGTATGTCCACTTTAGTGCGCGTACGTTGTCCCCAGACTAGCTGCGTCCCATCTCCAACATACTATAACATTATATGGCCCAAGTGCGCGGCATCAATCACACCGTTACAGCTACGCGGAGACGATTCATGAAAAATTATGGGATATTGGTTATGAATGATATCAATATAACGCATTCCATGATTGGTCGAACTCTAGGGGATATGTATAACTTGATCTGCCAGTCATAATTACTGTGACAAAACTCAGAGCCTACCATAGGTGAAGGTCGCCCCAGGACGTTTTCTGCCAGGGATTTTTGTTAAGTGTGTCTGCTAACCCCGGTAAATTGTTCTACCAAATTTTGTCATGACAAATTTTGGATACACAAAACTGATACAATTTATACCATATACTCGGTGACCGACTCAGGAAGTTTCAAAAGGGTATTATATTACAGGTATTATCTTAACACATATTGCTTCTTAATACAACTAGTCTGTGAGACAGGCGGTCTCTCAATAATTTAATCTATTGATACGGGAAGTTGTTTAATACAGATGATCCCTTAACACAGGTTGTCTTTTAATACAGGTGTTTTTGAATACCGGTGGATTCTTTATACAGGTGATCTTTTGATACCTCTGGATTTTTTATACAGTTGATCTTTTGATTCAGGTGGTCTTTAAATACAGGTATTAAATTGATACAGATGGTCTTTAAATACATGTGGTATTTTGATACAGGTACTCTTTTAATACAGGTGGTCTTTTAATACAGGTGGTCTTTTAATACAGGTGGTCTTTGGATACAGGTGGTCTTTTAATACAGGTGGTCTTTTAATACAGGTGGTCTTTTAATACGGGTGGTCTTTTAATACAATACAGGTGGTCTTTGGATACAGGTGGTCTTTGGATACAGGTGGTCTTTTAATACAGGTGGTCTTTTAATACAGGTGGTCTTTTGATACAGGTGGTCTTTGGATACAGGTGGTCTTTGGATACAGGTGGTCTTTGGATACAGGTGGTCTTTTAATACAGGTGGTCTTTTAATACAGGTGGTCTTTTGATACAGGTGGTCTTTGGATACAGGTGGTCTTTGGATACAGGTGGTCTTTTAATACAGGTGGTCTTTTAATACAGGTGGTCTTTTGATACAGGTGGTCTTTTAATACGGGTGGTCTTTTAATATTGGTGGTCTTTCAATACTGGTGGTCTTTTGATACAGGTGGTCTTTTAATACAGGTGGTCTTTAGATACAGGTGGTCTTTTAAAACAGGTGGTCTTCAAATACAGGTGTTTTTTTTTAAAAAAACAGGTGGTCTTTTGATTCAGATGGTATGATAATACCGGTGGCGTTTGGTACTGGTGCTTAATCCATTAAAGGTCATTCAGTATGAAGGTAGCCGTATTACAAAGGTGGCCTGTGAATACAGGTCCAGTTTTATCTGAAGATAGTCTTAGAAAGAGGTGGTCTATAGAGAATATGTTCTAAGTTAGATTGGTATGGGCATGCAAAGCAACAGAACAATGGAAATGAATTGTTATACATTTTGTTGGGTGATCACTTGCTTTTCACCAAGGAGGCCGGGGTTCGATTCTTAAATCGGACGTGAAAAGGTGAATGTCACCTGCCCAACCACGTGGGTTTTGTCTGGGTATTCCTGTTTCCTCCCACACTACGACCTTTTGCGTTTGGATCCGGGCGAAAAAGAGTGATTGATATAAGTTGATATAACTCGCAATTGTTGTAAAATAAACTATAATAATTAAGTTTAATTTTTAAACATTTCATGTATAATTTATTTTTTAAATACGGTACCTTTTGTAAGACATATAATAAATGTGCAATAACAACAGTATATTTTCATTTTTGATTTGTAAAAATGCAAATATAAAAAGACTCTTAATCTTGTAGCTACGGTACCTTTAGTTTATTCTGTTAAATACGGTATAAATACAAATGTAATTTAACCATTAATACTATTGCTACGGTACCTTTTGGGTTTTTTTGTTAAATACGGTATTATATGAAAACATTCAAATATAATTAAACCCTTCATACTTTAGCTACGGTACTTTTTAGTTTATCTTGTTAAATACGGTATTATCTGTAAATAAACAAACATAATTAAACCCTTAATACTTTAGCTACGTACTTTTTAGTTGATTTTGTTAAATACGGTATAATATGTAAACATACTAATATAATTAAACCCTTAATACTTTAGCTACGGTACTTTCTATTTTATTTTGTTGAATGATGCACCATCGGTAGAATTTGGCACAGTAACTACGGTACTGTTAAATAATCACACAAAGCCGATGTGACATTTAGCTGCATCATTAACTATCCCGTGACGGCTGTGTGTGTGTGTGCCCGCAAAATTACAACACCAACAACACATAGGTATGTGGGCGGGACTTGTTAAATGTCAAAACATTGATAGACGTGTTTTTTTTCTTAACAGTATTATGACGTCAGGGCATATTAACTTGTTACGTCACATTATATTGAGCCATCTAACGAGATCTATTGTTTTAAGCTCTTTTTTTTTACTTGAGAATACTAATTTATCACATAACTGGGCGATTCTATTATGTCACAAGGCCATGTCATGTCACAATAGATATATAAATTCATTTGTGACAAAATAAGTATTGAACTCGTTTGATAATTTCCATCTAAGATAGCCGTTCGTGTAAAATCCCCTTATCCGTTTTACACGTTTGTTTCCTATTAGTTATTGCGTCTGTAGAGCTATCAGTTCAAAATGTTACGGAGTGGCAAAGTTTGATTTGGGAGACATAACGGTACATTTGTATACAATGGTTGACCAGAGTAGCCATTGTTTTGTTCAAGACATCCATGTTGCCAAAGACGACGAATTACATGCGATACCTAGAAAAAGAATGTTGTCAAACTGCCATTATTTTTTCAGTCTAGAGTGAAGCTCGATCCGCATCTCTTGTCAAATCTGTCATATGATGTTCTCATTTCACATTGATTATTTCATATTGTTTTATATTGTTTTATGTTGTTTTATGTTGCTTTATATTGTTTTATATTGTTTTATGTTGTTTCATGTAGTTTTATGTTGCTTTATGTTGTTTTATACTGCTTTACGTTGTTGTATGTTGTTTAACATTATTTTATGTTGATTATGTTGTGTTAGGTTGTTTTGTGTTGTTTCATATTGTTTATGTTGTGTTATGTTGTTTTGTGTTGTTTCATATTGTTTATGTTGTGTTATGTTGTTTCATATTGATTTGTGTTGTTTGATATTGCTTTATGTTGTTTTGTGTTATTTCATATTGTTTATGTTGTTTTATGTTATTTCATTTTGTTTTACGTTTTTTATGTTGTTTCATATTGTTTCTTTCAGTTTCGGGTCAAATTGCTCCAACACCATTCCCACAAAAGAACGATTGATATCGTCACATACCACGTTACATTCTACGTCAAATATGAATATAACGTCATATACCACGTCATATATTACGTCACATTTTACGTCAAACACTACTTTACATACCACGTGATATAAATCAGACTCTACGTCAAACATAAGGTAACATTCCACTCGAAATAATAAATCATATTATATGTAAAACACAATGTCATATACAACGTGATATAATACGTCATATTCTACGTCAAACATTTCGTCACATACAAAGCAATGTAATACGCCACATTCTTCGTCAAAATTACGTCAGATGTCACGTGATATAATGAATAACGTTTTACGCTGTTCAGTATGTCTCTTACTGCTTCATATATAGGTCAGTAATTATGTCATATACCCTATTAAGGACTATTTTAGTTTTATCAATAATGTCATGGTATCTAACCCGTGGTTATCACAAATAGACATATCTCTGTAATGTATGTTACCATAAACAACATGACGTTTCATCTCCATATCAATATGCTTGTCGGTCATTGCTATGTATAAGAACAGCATACTGATTAAGGTTCTATGATAAAAAGACTGAATAAAAAAGGTGTATGTCAATTAATAATACGATATGCTTGAAAATCAACCAATAGTCAGTCACATCTTTCTTTTTTTTACCTGATATATTCTATAATGAAATATTGTGTATTTCATATCTTTTGATCATTTAGTAGCTGTTTAATGCCCTAACATGCATAAAAACATAATCATCACGCAGTTAGCAAAGTCTACATCTGTAATTGATCTCACCGTCTGTATAAAACAAGAGGATTTCAAATTCATCATGGGATAATCTGTCTCTAGTGTAACACTATCGATCTTTATTAGTTCCTACTCGACCGACTGGAAACAAAAAACCAAAATATCAATAAATGAAAAAAATTATCACTGCTTTTTTGCGTGTTTTGACATCGACATTTTCAGATAGAGAAAAGATAGTGTCGGACAACTTGTGAAAATCTCTCCCTCCTCGGCCCCTTAGGACCTCGATCACAAGGGAACTACAGCCTCGTAATTTAATTATTTTATCTGGAGAACAATAAATGGCGATCAGTCACTTTGCCTTTGGCAAATTTGGCGTTAATTTGCCTGAATTGTCGTATTTGATAGCGGACACTTACGATACAGGACTGAGTGTTTGATACTGTAGAAACACCATCGATTCCATCGTGATCCGTGGCTGCCATTTTGAATGGGGTAGAAGGTTTGATGACAGGACGAGCTAAAGGCACAGAAGGAAGTGTGGACGGTCGATCTATAATGAAAACGGAAAACCCATAAAGTTTGATAAACTATATGACTGTTAAGTTAGAAGAGTTTGAATCAATACGGGACACCTTAATCACTCTGCTTCTCCGTCACGTTGCTCACTCCTGTCATATTCTATCTACATAGCAAGCCTCCTCCATACACCCTCCCACTCAATCGTGCTGGACCGAGTGACACAGTCCTGGAGATGTGGAGGATAATTGCTGGCACTTAGTACGAAGATGTATAAGTGAAATGACAGTAATGATATAGATATACTATTTAAATGGTCTTTTGACGTTCTAATTACTTAAATATACCCAAGCAGGAAATACTGGAAGTTTTAAAACGTTGATTGTATATACACTGAACACTTTGAAACTGCAAAAGATCTTACAATGCTTATTTATACATGCTTGTGTTATCACATGATCAATGGTAATTCGTTATTTCACACAATAAGGAATTTACCAGCTACTGGACAAAGAAACAGAATAAAGAAAGAGAAGAAACCGAGAAGCCAAAACAGTGTATGTATACCATAAAAACCAGAAGTACAATCTGAGCAAACTGATGCCCATATTGACTCTGCTTTCAAATTGGATTGCAAATCCGATACGGTCGATTATCAATTTTCAAATTAAGCATCTTTGACTACAATATTATTACATCTTAATTACATTCTATCTTACATTTTTTTTATAATAAGCGTAAAAACCTCTAATAATCATTAAGGAATGAGAGAATAAATATAGCGATTTATTGTATACAGGTGTTTCCATAATAATATAAGAATATTCATTTCATATCGCACATATCGCAGTTTTATTGTTTTCAAACCAAAAGAGTTCCATATTACTTATCGATTAACATTTATATTAATAATGAGCAAACATGTCTTTTTGGTTGTTGGTACGTTATAAATAAAACGTGATATTAAAATGATGACGATGCTGATGTGAATTTTTTATAATACAGATGTGTATTGGACTCATGTCCTTTCAGTTATGTGGAATATCCAAGCGAACTGAAGACCAAGGAGGCAGCTTTCAAGAGTTACCGTGAACCAGACAAAGCGTTCATATGACCGTGAATGATAGATGGGAATAAAATATGATTAATGTCAGAAGAGCTATTTTCTCCCTCCGAGGAAAAAGATTTGAGAAAAGGCAGCGATGTAAAGATCAGATTTTCACGCTTGTGATGTCGAAGCCATGCAGGTGTAAAGGATACGACACCACTAATATATATCCCTGGATCATAGGGCCTTGTTAGCTTAAGCGAGGTGAGAAGTACAAGTGTCTTCTCTGTAGGTACAAGTGTTTTCTCAGAAGGTACAAATGACATCTCAGTAGGTGTTAGTGTCTTCTCGATAGGTGTAAGTGTCTTCTCGATAGGTGTAAGTGTCTTCTCGATAGGTGTAAGTGTCTTCTCGTAAGGTACAAGTGCTTTCTCAGAAGGCACAAATGACATCTCAGTAGGTGTAAGTGTCTTCTCGATAGGTGTAAGTGTCTTCTCGATAGGTGTAAGTGTCTTCTCGTAAGGTACAAGTGTTTTCTCAGAAGGTACAAATGACATCTCAGTAGGTGTAAGTGTCTTCTCGATAGGTGTAAGTGTCTTCTCGATAGGTGTAAGTGTCTTCTCCATAGGTGTAAGTGTCTTCTCGATAGGTACAAGTTTCTTCTCTGTAGGTACAAGTGTCTTCTCTGTGAGTACAGATGTCTTCTCAGTCGGAAGAAATGTCTTCTTAGTAGGTACAAGTGACTTCTCAGTCGGTACACGTATCTTCTCAGTAGGTACAAGTGTCTTCTGTGTATGTACAAGTTTCGTAACTGTAAGTACAAATATCTTCTCAGTAGGTACGAGTGTCTCCTCAATAGGTAGAAGTTTCCTCTCGTTAGGTACAAATGTCTTCTCAGTAGGTCGAGTGTCTTCTCTGTGGGTACAAGTGTCTTATCAGTAAATACAAATGTCTTCTAAGCAGGAACAAATGACTTGTCTGTGGGGAAAAGTGTCTTCAATATCAAGACAAAATTTACACATTTAGACGATAAACATCGGAATTCAAAGAGAATAAACAACCCCTGACAAATTATTTGACATTAAGCTAAAGATCATTTTATAACAATTTTTTGTAGTTATTTTTATTCACGAAGGAACAATTTTTTCTGACAATACATGTATGTCAATTTCAATGAATTTATATTAATTGTTTTTGCAATATATGAAAATATATTTCTTTTCTATAAAATGAGGTTTTCTAACCATGTAATGTGTGATCATAGTTGTAAAGGAAAATTGCCGAAATTTTACACAATTTTGTCATCAAGCTGAAGAATAATTTAATGTCATATTCCGATTATCGTTCCTTAGTTCTCACGCTGATATTTCTACAATAGGACAAAGTTTACCTTTTAGTTTCGTATTATTATACGTCAAATGAAATATAGCAATGTCGCCTGATGTTCTTGTTTTGAAGATTAAACTTCATCGTCCATGCATGGATATGAAACTTGCAGGGTACAATATGAGCAGACATCGTAATCCTGTGGTGTTAAATAAGTCGTGAATACCAGGAGCGCGAGACAGATCTAGAAAAAGAGCTACCTACGGTTATTCACAGATTAATCTCCGTTCAGACGTTTCAGTTTAATTTTACTTTAAAGAAAATAAAGCGTCTTACATAAGTAAATATTATTTGAGTAGAATATCTAGAGACCACAGTTATAACATTTGGACGTTGCATCATCGAAAGAGGCGACTAAATTTGGGACCTTTCTTAACAACTTCTTTTACATAATGCTTGCTTTGACATTGTCTCACTTTTTGCCTTAAGATAATTAAACGTTTTGCCCATATGCGTAAGGCTTTGGGCGCTATCTCTTAGTCAAGACACGCCAATCTCCATAAATGGTAGTTTCTACTGCTGCTTAACACTCGGCATTTTATGAGTTGGACGACTGGTTGGCCTGTTGTCAATATATTGTGACCGGGTGGGGTGTCCTGCTGGGTGTCTTTGGCAGTGTGCTTCAGTGAGGTAGCCCTATCACAAGGAGAAACACAAAAATACCACAGCCTCCCATAACACGCACACACTCACAACACGCATGCATCCCGCACGCACGGGTACCTCTTTAAATGGCCATAGCTGTTGATAGGACGTTAAACAATTCTAAACCAAATATTTCAATAGATGAATAATTCTAAGGGTATTTTTACCTTTTATAACTGTTACTTCTATTATATATAAAACATCAAAGATTTATATGCTACAACATAATATAAGAAGTTATAAAGGCATAGGCATACTATTTAATAGGTATACTGTTAATAAATGTCAAATTTAGCTTAATATATATTAGAAAAAAAAAAAAACGCTACACCAGTTTCTTATCATAGATAAACTACATCTCCAACTAAGAGTAATTTTGATAAACTGAAAAGAAGTATAGGCTGTTGTTTATTTTGATACCATACCAAACGATAATACTTTGCGTTATTACATCTAAAAGCTCCAGCTTCTATTTGATTTATTGTGTTTAACGTCCTATCAACAGTCAGAGTCATTTAAGGACGTGCCCGATTTTGTAGGTGGAGGAAAGCCAAAGTACCCCAGGCGTGGGTTTCGAACTCCCGACCCAGCGGTTGAGGGCTAGTGATAAAGTGCCTGGACACCTTAACCACTCGGCCATCGCGGCCCCTATCCAGTTTTTAATTCCATCTTTAACATTTAAGTGACTAAACTGTATAACATCCCAATAGAATTCCTATCTCTTTATTTTTATGTAGCATTTGGAATGATAAGCAATCATTTTCAGGATAAGAAGGAATGCAAAAAACTAACAAAATAATAATAAAAAAATGATAATATGTAAATAAAAAATAGTATATTAACTACTGGAATCTGGACGAGGCCAAAGAAATGTTTCCATGGCAATAGAACAAAAAACAAAATAGGGATATTAATGGTGTTTTTAGCCGTTTAAGGGTTCAGGAAAACTGTTTACATGCAGAATTTATCAAATGCAGACCTAGCTTCAACAAACATGATAATGACAGGGTTTAGAAATGTAGCATTCTAGAGAGCCTTCCGTCGACGAGCCGTTTGGCGTCACGTTTAGATAGCGAGATCCTGTTTCCTTTTACCATTTGGCGAGATTCACATATACGATCTCAGAGTAGTATCATATAATTATTGATGGTCGTAACGTATTCTGCTGATATCTGTTTGTCGCTGTAACGACCCTCAATCTCATGCATCCATACTGATATCAATGTTTTAAGAGATATTGGTGCTCCGGGAATGCTAGGAATACTCAAAGACATTTTATGTTCGGTATACTTCTAACACAAAGTAGGCAAAACGACGAGGGTAATTTTGGCCAATTCTTGTATTAGAATTCCAGTCATGTACATCGTCCTTCCCCCACTACACACAGGCGATGAAAACAGACAGAGGATGATCCTCATTCATCTATACGCTCATTCGAGTCGGAAGCCCTTGGCAGCGGATGGCCCCATTCACGCGAAACTGGTCAATAAACGGAGTAATTTCTTCGGGAAGAATGCCAGACTCTAGTCCCAATACAATGCTTTAATTTTTTCTCGTGTTTCTCGAAGATGTAACACCAATTGTAAGAGCTGAAAGGCAAGGGATTACTCTGTCCTGCCTTTGTATTATGTGCGTGTTGCGAACATGGACATGCTTGAAGCAAACAAAGCTAATCAGCTAGCATGACCTTTCACCTGCTGGGTCCAAACATAGTCTCTCGTATCATTCAATTTGCCTTTGAAAAAAACTGACATCAATCACACGGGTATAATTGAAATATCTCGATATATTTCAACACAGTACACACAAAATAAAAAGATTTAAATGGTACAGAAAATAGTAATCCTTGATGGTACGAGAGAAACGCAACTAAGCCGGTCATACGTTTAAAGAAGGACAGGGCATAATCAAGTAGCGTATCAAAGCCATCTCCGTTCACATCGATTTAGTGACCATACCTTTAACCAGCACAAGCGAATCAGGAAATTCTAAATCCATGGGTTCACATTGATCATCACTTATTGGTGACAAATGACGGTTCACCTCCATTTGACTAAAATTAACATGTTGAACTGTTAAGTTTTTTTTATATTTAACCTAATGCTGCATTCAACGTGACGCTGAATCCAACGTAGCTCACTGTAATTATCATACCCAGCCAAATACAACTTAATATAGATTTGAAACTCGGCTGGCTCAGTGGATAGCGCGATCACCTTTCACCATGACGGCAAGCAGCTTCGTTCCCTGTCGGCCGGAGTACCGTTGGATGCATATTAAGATTCCTTGCACACTTCCATTTGAGCGAAATAGGCATAATGAAGCAAATCCAACTAAAGTAAATAACGTATACTTTAATTAACTAAACACAAAATTAAAAATTAATGTTAATCAATAAGATTTCGCGAATGCTTTATTTCGTGAACTCCCCTCTTCAAACATATTCGCGAATACTTGATATCACGAACGCTGATCTAGAAATAAATTTTAAATTCGCGAATTATGAGCTTTTATAGTCATTGACGTTATTGACGTTCAAATAATCAGCAAGGATTTGAATTCGCGATTGATTGTCCTCGCGTGTTAACGCGAAAATAAATCGCGAAATGTTAGTGATTTACAGTATTCGATTCTGATACTTACTTAACATTATATGAAAAAAATAGAGTGAATTATCAATTGAAAGGTCGAATTTCAAGTCACTAGTAAAAACTCACTTTATCGTAATTACATATTCTGCTAAAACCACAGCGATAAACAGAAAACAAACTCAAGTGTATCATGAATGTACTATATCAATGTTTCGTTTAGCTGGCATGAAGTATGTTAATTTGTGTGTAAGTAGTCAATTGTAGCATGAATTTGAAATGATTATCTAGAGCTAGCTGTATAATAGCTTCAATAGATTCTCTTGTCACAAGGTCACGTGTGTCGTATGTACAAGCAATTCAATATTTTAATGAAGCCGAAAAGTGTTCTTTAAAACGCCGACAATTCATCATAACATCTCTGCTAGTTTACAGATCACTGGAGGATGCTGAACAAATTACCGTATGTCATGCCTGATAGGGCGGGCATTACAAATATAGTTACGGCTGTTTATTCTGATGCATCCCTTCTCTTCATGCTCATGTTTGATATGAAACATTGAAACAGAATTCTATGATTTAGATCGCTCAGTGGACATTAAAGTCCCCTTGAAGTGTTTTAGTCGTCACTGATGCCTTGATATTACCGTGACAAGGTTTCCGATTTCATAGTCTTTGTCCAAGCTTGGCGGCTTACTTGTAGACCATTCTTAGCAGACACGCTAATGGCTAGAAGCAATTTAGGTGAACGAAAAGAGGTGTCTTGCTGCAATTCGAACCAATGTTCAGCAAAATGAACTGTCAAGTACGCTATGATTTCGCTGGGATGGTGGCGAGAAAATGATAGGTTTGTTACGAGCTAACTTCTACATTGGCAAATGCGGGACTTTAAAAGCCTGTATTTTGCAGCTGTTGGTAGAGTCCGCTCACGAAACATAGCTAAATCATCGAAGCTCTGTAGTCTTAAGACGAGAGGGGATAGTTTGTTGGCACAAAACGTTAAACATGGTGTCAGCAATGTAACTGGCGCCCGCATAGTCCACTAGGCATCATCAACTTAGTCTAGAGTCGAGACTAAAACTCTCAACCCACCAAATTCGGATACGTAAATTTGCTTGATAGGACTAGAATCAATTGAAATCTAAATATTATAGGCCCTGGGAAGCTAGCAGTTTTCACCACGCTGGGTATTTGCCAAGGTTTGCCTCACCAGTTCGGATGTATCATGAAAAACCACATCGTTTATGTAACAAATTGTAGCTTTGTATATTTGTTATCTGTACTTAGTTTCTGAAACGAAACTATACTGGTGAATAATTTAGATTGTAACAAGCTCCATGTGATCAACAAACAACAGGTTTTAACCTGTTGGAAACTTGGGGAAAGTACAAAAATATGTCAAGCACTACCTGCACCTACACGACTGGTTTGAATCTTTATGTATGTATATATATATTTGACTTATATTTTGTCGTGTCAAAGGACTGACATTTTAAACACTCTAGACAAGCTGAATATTTCAAATTAACGAAATCAATAAATGCCATTTCACAATGGCAGTGCTTTTAATATCGTAAGTTGAAATATATCGTTTTCTATTCCAAGTATAACAAACAGAAGTTGCTGGTGAAGATAAAACGATTATGTTTCTATTTAGAAATGAAAAGTTATATATTGAACACCAAATATAAAAAAAAAATCAATTAACGTGATTTTCTCGTCTTTTTGTAATTACTTTTGTATGATTATATGATGTGTCAATGCTAAATAAACTGAGTTGATATAAATCTATATCCATTTCATTACCAGAAATGCATTGTCTCCACAGTAACAAATTGTAAAAAAAACAAAAAAACAACAAAACAATAAAACAAAAAGAAACAATCTCAAGTGAAAATCACATAGGTGTTGTTCAAACCTTGCAGGATATTTCTAGAAATAATACAGTCAAATCAGGCCTCGAATAACTGAGGATGACATCTGTGATCGACCTGACACAGTTACAACAACGAACTCAACAAGATAATGAGTAGGCACACCTCTGGCTGATCAATATCACCATTGTAAATTTTATAGTTACCTGGTCATTACCAAGAGGACGTTCGGGCACACTGTCAGCATCACCACTAGTGTTACCTACTAACAGCGAGCCCGAGAGCCGTAAAGTTGTTATGGAAATAACAGTAAAACAAACCCTTAACAAGGAAAGGAGATCATGGCTGCAAATTATGGGAAATCGTAGACGTACATAAATAATCTGTTGGAAATAGCATATACTCTAACATACCTGTCAAGAATGTGTGGCGTCTAAATGAAAAAAGAACTGACTGGTGAACAGCAAACAAAATAATCACAACAAAAACTAAGATATTAAGTTGCACCATATTTGACATAGCTGGCACGCAGTGTTTATCTTTTTATTTGTTTTTATATTATGTTGGAAATATCATGAATTGTATCCTCATTTGTTTAGAATCTGATGTGTATAAATGAATAGATTTTATTAAAATCACAGTGCAGCATAGTTAGTTCAACAAGTATATTTTATATACTCGTTTATATTCGCATATAGGTATACTTTTCCAGATTAAAAAAAAAATTCAAGATAAGATGAAAATAAACCTACTCTCGTTCGAGGCAACCTATGTTGGTCCAATTCAGAGGCATGGGATTTCCTTATTTTTATAGGAGACTTAGACAATAATAAATCTACTGTCCGGGCCACACATTGTGATATCATCCTTTGTAATCCCGATTTAGGATGACTTTTGATATTGTATACTCGGATAAAAGCAAAACAACTATTCTCTTTTTAGTTTGGAATAATATTAAGCAAAATCTTGAAAGAAATTTATTGACATCTAACAAACAAAAAACATTAAATGAGACCTACTTTTTATACTGAGTCATATAAAACAATAGACTCGTTGCTCATAACGTTACTAATTATATAATTACTGTATTAACATTTTTAGCATTGGTCAATTAAATGTACTAATTGTTCTGTAATGATATCATCAGTAATTACAAAAAAAAAATAAGCCATTCATAAAACGCCTGAATGAACGAAATGAAATATAAATATTATGACCTTCAACTTTAACCTTAAAGATAAGTAGGAGAAAGCGCCACAGCAGCATAAATGCTCTACATTGACGTCCGACTTATCATGACACCAAAAGTCATATGAGAATGTGTATTAATGAGGATGTCGACAGGGGCAAGCACCGAACTTAACAGTAGAGAGGGAAAAGCATATAGATTCCAAGTGATCCAGTGGGCAACAACAAGGGGCCGTGGTGGCCAAGTGGGTAAGGTGTCCCGACACTTTATCACTAGTTCTCTACCACTGGGTTGCCAGTTCGAAATCTACGTGGGACAGTTGCCAGGTACTGATCGTAGGCCGGTGGTTTTTCTCCGGGTACTCCGGCTTTCCTCCACCTCCAAAACCTGGCACATCCTTAAATGACCCTAGATGTTAATAGGGCTTTAAACGAAAATAAACCAAATCATGGGAAACACAATATCAATTTTGGACACTACAAGTAACTGACACTAATGAAAATTCACCATTCAGCAAGGTCAGAATTGTAGTCGCCTTCCACAGTCAACAAGCCATGGGCTACAACAGTTGTAATCAATGAGTCCTCAGTTTGCCTTAATAAAGACGAGGCCATAAAATCTACCCAAATCCTACAGAATGAAATATTATGAATTTTACAAAATGCTATTCAGCATATTTTAAAGTATTACTTTTTTACTTGATCATCTTTTATTTTGGGTTTTTCTTCTATTTTGAAATTCTTAGACTATACAACTAATCAAGGTCCAACATTTCCTGTCTCGCAAGAACTGATTGTTTTTATGTATTGTTTTTATTTGATTTGTCATGTCTTTAGTCTGCCCTATCTAATTGAAATCCTTTGGGAGTATCTCTCATCCTTAGGTATTGTTTTGCTATTTTTAAATCTCACATTGTTTGTGGTTTGAAATCTAAACTTCACAGAAACAGCATTTCGTTTCATCTCATTAAACAAATATCCGTAAAAATAAAACACCTTAAAAAATTTTGTTCGGATTAAGGAGTATATATTTAAAAAAGAGTAGATTATGGAAAAAAATGATTGATTCGGTCAACCAGAGTTTAAGGTAATTAGCCTGCCGGAATATGAAACGTACTATTTATAAAGACATTATCAAAAGTTCCGTTATGCTTTAGTTAAAGCAATTAGATAAAATACGAGCATGGCTATGATTTTAAATTAATGCATTTGGCGGCAGAAATCTACGCATTTGTATTTCTTTGGTGCAGCGTGACTCTGGAAATCGAAATCAAAGTAGTGATCCAATAGTTTGCCAAGGTTACTAATAGAGAGAATAACTTCTTTAGTGAAAACATCTGCTTCTGATAACATTCATCAATAAATATTATCGAACAGATTGACTTTAATTCAATTTTGTTAATGTTAAGACTTTAAATTTTAAATTATTTCCTTGATAGATGTTATATTATACATTCAAATGTATCTATCTTCAATTTTTGATATATTATCTATTTATTTAATTTGAATTATCCTATTTAATGCAATACTATTTTTATTATTTTTCTGTGAAAATTTCTTAATGCTAATTTCAAAACAATGATTTTATATTAATTGAATCATCACTAGGTACTTCTTTAAATAAATCTCTCTGAGTGGTGACACCAACTTTAAGAGATCATTATTCCAGAAGCCTTGTTAGCTTAGTTTTCATGTAAGTATCATGTATCTCACATTTTAAACAGCAACAACACACACAGATTCCTAAACGTTCTCCAGTTCAGACTCAGACCCTAATCAGACAGAATGCATCATATGATTTCAATATTTAATGTGATACTGTGATGAAACTAACAACACAAATAAACCAGCATATCACATTGCTGGTCGTAAACCCATCAGCATTGCTAGCTTCATGACACTGTAATTAAAAAATCAAAAAATGTATATTATATCCTTTCTAACATATAAACAAAGAAATTTTATTTTCTGTTACTTTTAATAAGCAAATAACAAAAAATACGTAACAGTTGTGCGTTTTATATTATCAAAAACTTCTCATTTGGTAAATTATTTAGTTCAGGTATAAATTAATTATCTATATTCAAAAAAAAAGAACGATGGGATTCTATTCCTTTTTCATACCTGTGTAATATAGGGAGGGGGTTGTATGGGTTGAAAAGAAAATGATATAACATAAATTACCGACCTCAAGAGCTGTCAGATGACTTTATTATCAATTGGTATATGTATACTGGTAATAGTCATTGACCTATTCACAATTTGTTTTACTCTTTAGGAGAATTTTATAGTCCATTTAAAACCGAATCATATTTTGTTAAACCTTGTAATCGCAAAAGTCCACATGGTGTTTCATTATGAATGAAATGTACCTTTACTATCAGAAAAAAACATCCTATTCGACATGATGTATAAATCATTATTTATAATATAAAAATAAAAAATATCAGATAGCAATGACCTTTTTTAACGGGAAGAATTGTCGAAAAGATTCTTCATTTGCTAATAAAGGAGAGCATGCGGGGTACCTTTACAGAGATATTGTACCATTTAGTAGAATAGCATCCGTAGTATGACACCAAAGAGCTTCTCATTTATACGGATAAATCACTCAGAACGAAGGGGAGAAAAGATAAAACATTACCTTCAACTTGAGTGTTATATTATTTTCTAAGGGAGTATTGTTACCTTACCATATACACTTTGTGCAGTATAGTTTAAGATATACCTATAGATTTTAAGTTTGAGTGCAGAGTACAACCAGGTCTCTGCGCCATAAAATCAGACACACAGACCTTTGTTAAAACGTTAACCATATATATAGAGGATATTGAGATACAGAAAG
This sequence comes from Pecten maximus, assembly GCF_902652985.1. Lineage (NCBI taxonomy): Eukaryota > Metazoa > Mollusca > Bivalvia > Pectinida > Pectinidae > Pecten > Pecten maximus. The sequence goes on along the minus strand of NC_047019.1, from coordinate 11,356,221 downwards.
CTGTTTTTCCCTGTTAACAGATCTCGTAATAAAAATTATTTCTTTAATCAAGGACTAAATACCATTTTAGATTATTTTTTATTCCTAGATTATTATAATAATAGTTGCTAACATACACTCAACTATATGATTATGATCTTATTACCTATGTTTCTCACTTAATGTTCATGGAGCGATAAACGCAACAACAAACAAAGAAACAATACATGTTCGACTGTAAACAATGGAATACATAAAGACATGTTTGACTTAGACAAATGCGAGCATATATTGATGAAAACACATATATTTTTAGGATTTGTATTATTGTTCCAATTTTAAAAAGATGAATGGGGCATAAATTAAAGGAAAATCAACATCACCAAAGCATACAGCAAAAATATATGAAGTGATCAATTAATTTTAAAACGTAACCAAGCTGACAGTTAACACTGGTGGTGATATGGTGATGGAACAAGCGTGTCCGGGTACATGGAAGTCATATTTAAATTCACTTGATTGTTTTGCTTACAAACAAACAAGAATGTATTATCCTATGTTAAATTTCAATAGAATACATATTGCTTATTTATACATATTTAGAAGCAGTTAAACATTGTGATATTGTGAAAGAAGAAACGTTATGTAAAAACTATTTATGCAATACCAAGAAAATACGGCATTGATACCGGGTGTAGTTTCCACCTGTTTGTGGATAAAGATGCACCAGGACAATTAACTACAAGTAAGTGGGGTGTCCCATCTAGAGTGGTGTTTTAGTTAACATCTGCTACATACGGGTCCCACCTGTACCCCTGAATCTATGACGTCAGTACTTTTAGACATTTTATTGCTTCTGTTAGCCCCGAAATAAAAGAAATTCTCCCTTAAGGTGCGAGGCTATGACCTCTGCTAGGATACTTCCGTCTGATTGACACACACCTCTGTAGGACGACCTTGTCATTCTAGTCACGGGCGATCTTCTCCCATCCGATCTGTTTAGTCTGACGCTGTTCTCAATGTCTAAGGCCTGAGATACGGCCGTTAAACGCACGACACAATGGCGATGTACGTTAAATAATTGAGTGTTGTTCACCTACTGTGACTACGAACAACGACATGCTTTTCACGTGCCTGGACGTGAAATTATACCGCATGTCATTACGTCAGTTTCTACCTGTATTTTACTTGCCATGATCATAATACACCTGATGTACATATCTTATAATTAATTCAAGTTCCTACCTGTAATTATAAGTACATATAGAGTAGTATATATGATATCTTGATTCATATTTATTGATATATATTCTTTGTATTTTGGTTCTTAATTCGCTTTTGTTATGGTAATTGCGCTGCATCATTATTACTTTATTTCTTTTCTGCATGCGATATACATGTATATATATATGTGTGTATATTTTACTTGAATGAATCATAAATTTATATGTTAAGGACAAGCTTACACATATTTGTTTCATTCTTATAAAAACACAAAATATATGTAAATAGATCAACAGGTGTTGCATATAACAAGTCAAAAGTTATAACATGGATAACGGAATCAACCGGTTATGTATAACGAGATCAACATATATTGTGTGTAACGAGATCAACATATATTGTGTGTAACGATATCAACATGTGTTGTGTGTAACGAGATCAACATATAGTGTGTGTAACGAGATCAACATATGTTGTGTGTAACGAGATCAACATATAGTGTGTGTAACGAAATCAACATATGTTGTGTGTAACGAGATCAACATATAGTGTGTGTAACGAGATCAACATATGTTGTGTGTAACGAGATCAACATATATTGTGTGTAACGAGATCAACATATATTGTGTGTAACGAGATCAACATATGTTTTATATACATCAAAATGTGATGCTTATAAAGATTAACCTGGTTTGTGTATATCTATATCAACACGTGTTGTGTATAACTAAATAAACACGTGTTGTGTATAACTATATCAAAACGTGTTGTGTATAACTTTATCAACACGTGTTGTGTATAACTATATCAAAACGTGTTGTGTATAACTATATCAACACGTGTTGTGTAGAACTATATCAACATGTGTTGTGTATAACTTTATCAACACGTGTTGTGTATAACTAAATAAACACATGTTGGTATAAGTAAATCAACACGTGTTGTGTATAACTTAATAAACACGTGTTGTGTATAACTATATCAACACGTGTTGTGTATAAATAAATCAACACGTGTTGTGTATAACTAAATCAACACGTGTTATGTATAACTAAATAAAGACATGTTGTGTATAACTAAATAAACACGTGTTGTGTATAAATAGATAACACGTGTTGTGTATAACTATATCAACACGTGTTGGGTATAACTAAATCAACACGTGCTGTGTATATATCAACACGTGTTGGGTATAACTAAATAAACACGTGTTGTGTATAACTATATCAACACATGTTGTGCATGATCAGATTAAGATATATTTCATGCATCGGTCAATTTAGTGCCCATTTCGGGACGTCTGGATGTATATTTCCATGTCAATAAGTCTTTAGTTATCTAAATCGAAATTGTAAACATTATTGCTTCATTTCTCAAACTAATTTATTGATGATTTAATCGTTGCAACAGGATCTATTTTTTCTAGTATGGATTATCTTAATGTATAAAGGTGATTCTCAATAAAAGCCACCCAAATAACTATCAACACACTGATTAATCTTACATTGACTGAAATGAACACTTATCAAATATGCATTGACATGGCATGTTGTTTTCAATCATTTCATTAACTGAAATGGAGCTGAAATCAAAAACCGGAATACTTTGTTTACCGTTAAATTTAATAAAAGTGCATGTGGTATTCCTAATGGTATTATCGGGTTATATATAAATATACTTAAGATTTTTAATATTTCAAGTTTAAATGCTGCAGTTTATTTCCTAAGTACTTCGTGAAAAAACAACAACAATCCGTATATATCGGTTGTAAATAGAAAAGGATTGAGTTTCATCAGCTCATAAAAAAACATTTTCTCAAACAAATACGATTGGTTATTATGCTTTTTCATAGTAATACAAATATCTAGGTTTATATAACTTGAAAACAACACAAATTTAATGGTAGTATATTTTTAGGCTAATTATTCGTGGGACAGGCAAATCTCATTGCATCATCTTCAGACATTTAGACAAAGAAATACACTCTCTCCAAACACCTCCTCATATACACACATATGTATATTCGGTAATTCTAGTGTTAATGCAATACACAACTTGTCACCAAGGTGAATACTGTACTAGGTGTATATGATATGTCAAACGATATGGTATAAAGATATACCAATACAAAAAAATCAATGTAAAACGTCATCATGTACGTAAAGCTGTTTTGTCCTAGAACCTGTCAGCAATAAAAAGGAACCAGAAAGTGTTTAGAATTAAAATCATGAATGGAGGTACAAACCTAGGAATCGTATTATAAAAAGGGGTTACAAACCTCAGAATCAAAGCAATTTTGCTATATTAGTCGAGAAAAAAATGAGATTAAAGAAATGAGAAGATATAACCGTTATATCTGTTTATTTCATTCGTCCAATCAAGTTACATGATTGATATAATTAAAGGTGATTTATCAAACAGCCCACGGTCGATACCTGTATAATATATATATATATATATAGTATATATGCATTCAAAATATCCATACGGTAACACGCAACACATATCGTCATATCCTAATTCTAGATTTTATACTTCAACTTCAACTTTTCAATTCAAAATGATAATCAATCTTCTTAAAAATAACTTTTCCTTTTCACAACAAGCCAGATACATTTGTTTCAACCTTTTAGTCTATTTCCATAAACGATATCAACTTAGATTTATCGAAAAAAGCAAACTATGTTGATAACAACTTCCATGAAATGTTTCAAAATGAAGTATAGCCAATATCATGCTAATTCACCTGAGGCTTAAACAAAGTATTATCTATCTCGCTTCCACTATATATACTCAGATATATTAGCCAGAACACTCCCCCGGGGCATAAATAATAGGCGTAGAGTAACGTTTAACAAATATCATACCGCCGAGATAGCTTTTATGACAGCTGGTAGGACAAGGGACGGGAAAGGTTATATACTTGTGGATCTGTGACAGTAAATTAGCAAGTTGATCGTCATTGAGTGACGAATACAAGAATATCTACATCGTCCAAGTGATTTTAAACATGTAATCTAGGAAAAACAACATCAGTGATCTGTTAGATACCTGGAGACTCGGTTAGTGTTAGTGTTTACAGGGGTAAACAACAACATTCATATATGTTAGGGGGTGTTGGGTGTTAGGGGACACACACCAACATACATGTCAGTCAAGGGAGGAGTTTACGGGGACAAACAACACATATATGTCAGGTAGGGGAGGTGTTTACAGGGACAAACAACATATACATGTCAGGTAGGGGAGGTGTTAACAGGGACAAACAACACATACATGTCAGGTAGGGGAGCTGTTTACGGGGACAAACAACACATACATGTCAGGTAGGGGAGGTGTTTACGGGGACAAACAACACACATACATGTCAGGTAGGGGAGGTGTTTACAGGGACAAACAACACACATACATGTAAGGTAGAGGAAGTGTTTACGGGGACAAACAACACATACATGTCAAGTAGGGGAAGTGTTTATAGGGACAAACAACACATACATGTCAGGTAGGGGAGGTGTTTATAGGGACAAACAACACACATACATGTAAGGTAGGGGAGGTGTTTACAGGGACAAACAACACACATACATGTAAGGTAGATGAAGTGTTTACGGGGACAAACAACACATCCATGTCAAGTAGGGGAAGTGTTATAGGGACAAACAACACATACATGTCAGGTAGGGAAGGTGTTTATAGGGACAAAAAACACATACATTTCAGGTAGGGGAGGTGTTTATAGGGACAAACAACACATACATGTCAGGTAGGGGAGGTGTTTATAGGGACAAACAACACATACATGTCAGGTAGGGGAGGTGTTTACGGGGACAAACAACACACATACATGTTAGGTAGGGGAGGTGTTTACAGGGACAAACAACACACATACATGTTAGGTAGGGGAGGTGTTTACGGGGACAAACAACACATACATGTCAGGTAGGGGAAGTTTTTACAGGGACAAACAACACATACATGTCAGGTAGGGGAAGTGTTTACGGGGACAAACAACACATACATGTCAGGTTGGGGAGGTGTTAACGGGGACAAACAACACATACATGTCAGGTAGGGGAGGTGGTTACGGGGACAAACAATACATACATGTCAGGAAGGGGAGGTGGTTACGGGGACAAACAATACATACATGTCAGGTTGGGGAGGTGTTTACGGGGACAAACAACACATACATGTCAGGTAGGGAAGGTGTTTAGGGGACAAACAACACATACATGTCAGGTAGGGGAGGTGTTGACGGGGACAAACAACACATACATGTCAGGTAGGGGAGGTGTTAACGGGGACAAACAACACATACATGTCAGGTAGGGGAGGTGTTTACGGGGACAAACAACACATATATATCAGGTAAGGGAAGTGTTTACGGGGACAAACAACACATACATGTCAGGTAGGGGGGTGTTTACGAGGACAAACAACACATACATGTCAGGTAGGGGAGGTGTTTACTGGGACAAACAACACACATACATGTCAGGTAGGGGAGGTGTTTACAGGGACAAACATACATGCAGGTAGGGAGGTGTTACAGGAAAACAACACATACATGTCAGATAGGGGAGGTGTTTACGGGGACAAACAACACATACATGTCAGGTAGGGGAGGTGTTTACAGGGACAAACAACACATACATGTCAGGTAGGGGAGGTGTTTACGGGGACAAACAACACATACATGTCAGGTAGGGGGGTGTTTACGAGGACAAACAACACATACATGTCAGGTAGGGGAGGTGTTTACTGGGACAAACAACACATACATGTCAGGTAGAGGAGGTGTTTACAGGGACAAACAACACATACATGTCAGGTAGGGGAGGTGTTTACGGGGACAAACAACACATACATGTCAGGTAGAGGAGGTGTTTACAGGGACAAACAACACATACATGTCAGGTAGGGGAGGTGTTTACAGGGACAAACAACATACACATGTCAGGTAGGGGAGGTGTTTACGGGAACAAACAACACATACATGTCGGGTAGGGGAGGTGTTTACAGGGACAAACAACACATACATGTCAGGTAGAGGAAGTGTTTACAGGGACAAACAACACATACATGTCAGGAAGGGGAGGTGTTTACGGGGACAAACAACACATACATGTCAGGTAGGGGAGGTGTTTACGGGGACAAACAACACATACATGTCAGGTAGGGGAGGTGTTTACAGGGACAAACAACACACATACATGTCAGGTAGGGGAGGTGTTTACGGGGACAAACAACACATACATGTCAGGTAGGGGAAGTGTTTACAGGGACAAACAATATGTAGACATGGTAGGGGAGAATTTGTTTTCTGAGATTATTAAACAATATCTATATATGTTCTATGTCGTTTACAAAGGCGCTAACATAGCCTCTTTTATGCAACTACACGCGATTTTAATACAAGGATTGTCCGCTTTATATAATAGTTAGGTAGTCGTATGATAGGTATGAAAATATATTTGTCAATGCATATTGTTATGCTAGCAAATAGCATAGCCTTATAGCATAACAACATAGGCTACTAGCATAACCGCATAGCCTATTTACACACTTTATGGGATAACAGGCTATCTAAAACATTTTAGATAATCTAAGTAGGCAAAACTACTAACAAAAAAAATCTAGAAGATATAAAGATAAAGAAAACAAATACAGAAGACAACAAACTAGAAAACAAAAATGCAAAACTAAAGAAAACAATTTTCATAATAAAAAAAAAATAGTTGAGATATCATCAACAATGAGACAAGAATGCATAAACCAGAATATACGATTGGACACCTAGTAAGTAGTACACACTGGGTAAGGCCATAAAACAAGGAAGGAAACAGAAAGTTTACACAAGGTATTACGCTGTGATGACAGAACGTGGAAAGACCAAAGACACGGAGAGAAGTTAGGCGAATAGAAAGACTACACAATGTATTATACTACAGAGATAGAACATGAAAAGAGCAAAGACACAGAGCAAAGCTAGGCAAACAGAAAGTCTACACATTTTATTACACTGCAGGGCCAGAATATTGGACCTAAGACACAGTGTAAAGGTAGGCAAAAAGAAAGTCTACACATTTTATTACACTGCAGGGCCAGAATATTGGACCTAAGACACAGTGTAAAGGTAGGCAAAAAGAAAGTCTACACATTTTATTACACTGCAGTGCCAGAATATGGGACCTAAGACACAGTGTAAAGGTAGGCAAAAAGAAAGTCTACACATTTTATTACACTGCAGGGCCAGAATATTGGACCTAAGACACAGTGTAAAGGTAGGCAAAAAGAAAGTCTACACATTTTATTACACTGCAGTGCCAGAATATTGGACCTAAGAAACTGTGTAAAGGTAGGCAAACAGAAAGTCTACACATTTTATTACACTGCAGGGCCAGAATATGGGACCTAAGACACAGTGTAAAGGTAGGCAAACAGAAAGTCTACACATTTTATTACACTGCAGTGCCAGAATATGGGACCTAAGAAACTGTGTAATGGTAGCCAAACAGAAAGTCTACACTTTTTATTACAATGCAATGCCAGAATATGGGACCTAAGACACTGTGTAAAGCTAGGCAAACAGAAAGTCTACACATTTTACTACACACCAGTGACAGAACCTGAAAAATGCAAAAGAAAAAGAGCAAAGACAGGGAGACAGAAAGCTTACACAACGTATTACACTTCAAAGACATAGAAATACCACAGACAATCAGATAGAGACTGACAACCAAGTGTTCCCAGTGCTACTAGAAGAGACAAAGACTAGACTCTGAGAGCCAGTCCTGACAAATGAGAGGACGATCGGGCTAACCAAAAAATCAAGGAAAACAAAAGTATGAAAAGAAGAAGGATCGTCTAAATAAAGACAGATCTAACACAAACACAGGGTCTTAGTTCAGATGTTATTTCATTTATAAAGAATTTGGTACTTTAAAGATTTGTTTTGCGGGTGTCATGATTATGCAGAAGACGCTAATTCTTCCGGAATAGCTGGCATTACTCACCTTATCTTTATTTTTCAATTGTCTTTATGCAAATCTATATTTTTGTTTATTTTTGCCCTAGTTTAACTGAATTTGAGTTTTAATTATGCTTTAGTTATTATGTCGGTACCCTGTATTCTCTTTAGACAAGGCGTTTTTTTCTTTTTCTATTCCTCGCTATTTTGAAAAAGAACATATTTGTTTGATATATTAATATAGGTCAATATTGTGAGAAAGTATGTATACAACTTTCGCCAATGCTTTAAAGTACACTGAATACAAATATACAGCGAAAAGTAGCGATAGTATTTAATTATGAATGAAAACATTCAAGGTGAGGCAAAACCCAAAACAAACTTATTGACAGCCACAAGTCCTGGATGTAAACGGGACCGACAATTCGAGGCTATACCAGGCAAAACTATCAAAACGTAGTCTTCTGGTTCAAGGTACTGCGTCGGCCCGTCTGTTAGTGACAACATCTGACCACAGGTATGTATTGATATGTCTGGTGATTGATATATTAGGTGATCGCCTTATTGAACTTGTGATCTATAAGTGTTGTGGCTACTCTATCAATCCGTTACAGTATGAAAGCTGTAAAAGTCAACAGTTTTTATACCCATCCATACATATCCCACTTAGTTACTGGCCTAATAGAAATAACGTGTTCGTTACAGGTTAATGTGTAGGTCGCTTAATTAATAGCAAAAACATCAACGGCACTTTTAAACGTTGATTTTGATTTAACACGAATAATAAACTGATGCTTAGATAATTGTAACAGTATATCACAACTGCATTTCAATTTATGTTATTGATTTTTTTTTTAAGTGTATTGATTTCATTAACGTGTCGTGATAACATATATGAATTTCATTATTCAAAAAACATATATTTACTTATATAAACATCCTATCATCACTGTATGAATTTAATTTATTTTGTTAGATAATACTGATATCATATTAAGTGCAATAAGTTAATTGATGTATTTTAATTATCTATTTTTTGATATCTTGTAATTACGATTCTAAGTGAAAGAGGAAACTAGTTTACCATCAGAAAAGTTGCGTGGTTAGATAGGCTACCTATCGATATCTGGTCGGGGACTGAAAAACCAGACATTTTGTTGAAAGTCCAGTGTGTGATGTATCACATAACCGACCTGGCGATATATATGTATATAATAAATTTATAGACTGGTATAAAACATAAAATTATAGAATGATATAAAACATAAAATTATAGAATGATATAAAACATAAATTTATAGAATGATATAAAACATAAAATTATAGAATGATATAAAACATAAATGTATAGAATGATATGAAATATAAAGCACACTTGTAGAAATATATAAAATACATAACACATAAATTTATAGAAATTCATGAATCATTAAACAAATATAACATAAATTTACAGATATTTAGAAAATATAAATGTATAGGAAGCAATCGAATTATGAAACAAGAAAAACGATTTGAGAAGAATTATAATATAACCTACTATCAGAAATGTAGCAACTCCCATTTCATATATCAAATAAGATAAGGAGAGAAAAGCGTGTAAGCATTCACGCCGACTACTGTCCGACACAATTCTTTGACATCTTACATAATGCATACAAGTACCTGTAAATAGACGTAAGTTATGGTAATTTGGAACTCTGCATAATCCTTGAATTAGTTATAAGCACATAACTCCAAAATATCTTAACAGTTCATTTGGGATAAAGCCATTTTAGAACGACATTGTTCACGACAATTTTCTTACTCTAGGGTCTTTATGGAAACATATAAAACGATCATAACCATACAGACTTGGCAGATACCTATCAATACATTAATGGTTAAACAAAAAGCAAAAGTAGATACCATCACCTTCAGCATAGATTATCTTCATTAAAACGCGTTTAAAAATTTTAATGAGAACCATAAAATCAGAAATCAATGAACTGTCTGACATAACAGATTCTGCGGACGTAGCACTAAGGAACTCCATGATTGTTAAACTTAACTAGGATACTATTTGGGGGTTCTCCCAAGTTCGAGAGATCTTATAAATTATATGCAACCACGGCTTGTTATTTCTTTGCAATAAAAACTTCTATACATTTGTTCGTTTTCATAAATATTGGCTGGGTATCTATTTCCTTGCTATATTTAATGACTGCAAATATAGAAAAAATATATCCCCCGCGAATATTCCTCAATATACAGTATTTCTGATTTTACAGTGTAAGGGTCATGAAATAACAGTTAGCCAGAAATTCTAGCCTTTATACTAATATTCATTTCGTGCAACATGTCTTTTTATATCTTAACATCATTTCCATGCAGTACATCATTTCTTGTTAAACGCTATACACCACGATGCTACATTCACCAATTTGTGACAGGATAAACTGTCATCCATGGGTCCTTACGGGTGGCATAAAACTATGCCTCTAAGGCGTCAATACTTTATACCCTTAGCATCACTGACGAGTCCTAGACGGACGACACGTATACATGAAGTGGTTTGATTCACCTTAGGTCCTGCTTATCAAACTTCCAATCTACTTTCCTAATATCTTGTGTGAATTTTGTAAAATCACACAAATAGTATAAAGGAATCATTGCTCACTTATATCTGAGGAACAAGATGCTATATCGCTATTAAACATGATTGAATCAGTCGAAAAACTGATTGCATCTGTTACTTCAACACTTTATCTTGTATCAACTTTGACACAACTGACGAAATTAGGGCAAAATACGAACACAAGTTACATAAACATCCCTGAAGGAATACAAGCATAAGACAATGCATTCAGGGTGGATAAGAGTTTTCTGTTTTATCAACGACACCCGCCAAGTGCAATCCGACTGATGTCAAGTTTTCAAACTGAGAACCACGGTAGTAATAACGAAACCAACAGACATATTGATGTCAATTGAATGCATCAACTTAGATATCGCATAAAGAAAGAAATAATACCCCAATGTAAGAATGCTAGTGACCATATTATCTATAGAATATTTTCATCTCCCAGCATCTCTAAAAACAACTGTTGTAAAATGTCTAAAATTAAGTACAAGGATATTTTTTCGAATTATCATTTTGTTTCCATGCACATGTGGGTGTAGTCGAAGAACGGTCCTCTCCCGACAAAATTTTATATCTTCTAACATAAAGTCATGTGACGTAATGTATCAGGCATTTCAGTCAACGATAATATAGAATGCAAAGTATCAAAGGCTTACACAGAGATAATACAGGAGAATGGGTTTCGATCTATTCGTGCTTAACGACAAGGACAAAATACCTGGTTACTCCATTGGCATAAAGCAAGGAACAAAGCCGTTGCCAACTACAGGAAAAAATCTACAACTAGAACTGGATTTGTAGTCAATACATTTTGAAATGTTTGTCGTATTGAACAACGTCATGCTGCAAATGCACCAACCAGGACAAAAAACAAATACTTCAGATCGTTATATCCGAAGTTTCTATCCGGCCTGTTGTGTTGGCGGTATTAATTGTTGTCTAAACCTCCCCACTAATGCAATCTGACTCGAGTTGGTTGATGTTTCATATCAAATGCAGTATCTTGAAAGAAGGATATCGATTAAGTTATAATCTAACTGAATTCAGTCACTGAGGAATACAAGATACCATTGATTAAGAATCAAGACACTATCTTACGCAATATATATATCTAGCTTTGTCGCACACATATTGATTTTTGCCGAACAGATCAAGAGCGCATTTCAAACAAATTCTAGATTCTATTTAAGTCAAACTTTCGTTTGACCATGATGAAGATAGAACAGAATGGCGACTATAAATATTTTTATTTCGAGCTAATTAACATATTATATACTATTTTGATTAAAAATAGGCCTGGTGATGTTATTTTTCTCATCAAATGTTCCTTTCGACATTATCATAGGAAGAAACTATTTTGAAAAAACAAAACATAGAAAATAAAGAAACATTGAAACTATTAATTATATCCAAAATATATTCTGCAGAATAGAAACATTATTTTTAAAGTATTATAGAGCAGTAAACACGTTGTGATCAATACACAACAGTGATCAAACTTCAACAGCCCGATTTTCAAACCTGCAAAAATGAGGAATCATTATCGGTCGAAGCAGGTTAGTATCACAGATATTTCTTCGTTTCATTTTGGAATGAATTGTTATTGTTCTAATTTATAACAACATTGATGGAAAATATCAAAATATAGATCTAGCAAACAAATATGATCTAACACTATTATCCAAAACATATTGATAACACTAAGATTGTATCATGCAAATATACAAGAAAAAATTGTAGAATTTGAAACTCACGAATAGTAAATACGAAATTATTATATACCATATCAGAGAGACAAGGATGGTCAAACCGGTATATCTTTCAGTCGGAGTTAATAGCCCTTAAATGAAAGTGTTTGTGCACAAATAAATGATGTGCATACTCCATGCATTAGAATGAAATGGGATCCACATGACAACGTGGGTATCTGCGGAGATCCGAAATGACTAACGAAATAGTTCTGGCCTAACTGCACCCTGATTTGTAAACATGTATCGTCATAGGTAGGGAACCCAATCAACTGTGTAATACGGATACTCTGGGTACGAAACCTTCAAAGAAACTTCATAGATATGAATTTCTATTGATGATAAATTGTATGGAAATGAAGTGTAAAAGTTTGGCTCTTTATCAAATATTAGAGAGTTTCAATGAAGAGGAGTATTGCATACTGTCAAATCACGGCGTAGTAAAATCAGACTTCCCGGGTAAGCGTATAACAAAATTAAAAAAACAAACACAAACTTAAATTATATAAAATCTATCAGTTAGGTTAAACACGTGGAATTTGTATACGTTTCATGTGGGTACAGTTGCTATGCGATATATATAATAAACAATAATAGGTTTTATATACCGGTATATTACAGCGACGTAGCCGTCTAAAACCAATTCATAAATGATTATCCGTTTTTATTGAGCCTTTACCAACCAGTCAATGTCTTTCTTAACTCCCTTTGAAGCATACATTCGGAGCTGCCATTTCGGCGCTAACAGCACTGCCCTATCATGTACTCATTTATAGCTGAGTCGACAGAAACACAACGGTTCAAGATTTAAGGATGCGACACAACACCCGTGCTGGGACTCGAACAAGCGACCCTTCCGTCACGTAGCCCTACGTCCTACTACATCTGTACTAGACCACCTTTCTCTGATATTATATGATATTCTTATATGCAACATCCTGCGGTCTAAAAATCAGTAAACGAAGCGTTATATCGACATATGTAGTCTTTAATATAAAATGTTTTGATAATAATAAAGGCAGGCCATTCATGTTTATGACTTTGTTTCCGTTGACCTCTCGACATGTGTTTCCCATAAATGTTTATTGATAAATTGTATATTCTCCTTTTGAATTATCTTACACGCTATTTTTACCTCATAACCTGTTTTAAGAGTTTTCCATGTTTTCCGTTTTCATCCTTATACATTATTTTTCTTATTCTAAATAGTGGTAGTCAACGTGATATGCATTAACCTTGGGATGTGCGAGTTTTAAAATATTCCTCCGATGCTATATATACAAGCGTGTGGGATCATGGGACTAATATCATATTGTTTGTTGAAATAATTTGGGACAGGGGGTCTAAAATTGGGTGCTCATTAAAAATCACAAATAAAACACATGGGACACTAAACCACAATTATTCAAATTAACGTCCTTGAAAATATTCATTGTTCTAAAACAAGTCTTTAAGATATAATAAATTTATCGAGAATTTAAAAAACATAATAATAAATAAATAACAGAACACGGGGCTTTACTTCTTTATGCAGTAAATTTTTTCTCATATGAATGTTTATTGGAACGTTTTCTGGATCAACGCTCCTGTAAATACATAGCCATTGTGCGATGTCGAATTTTATGGTTTTCTTATACGTAGAGATAGTATTGAAAAAATACATGTATCTAAAAAGAATAACTCATAAACATCGTTTTTTGCTATACAAAACATTTCACTGCCAAGATAAGTGGTTTTTAATTGTATATATCTAATAGTTCTGATGATTGATGCCTTTGTGATAGGAGAGAATTTCTTTTCTATCTCATGGAGATTTGTACGACAAGACATGGTCGTTGATCTTTAAAGGCACATTAGTATTTCCGCGGTGGACAGTCCGCTCCTCTTCCAGAGAATTCATAAGTCATCCGAAGAGAAAAATAATGACAGTCCATATATTATAGGGTAAAGTTTTTATTTAATTATGTTTTACGCCTGTTGCGCCATGTTGTGGAAAAGGGAGGGGAGGCTAGATGTAATCTTACAAACGGGTTATAAAGCGTTCAGTTTATCAACCACAAGTGACAACCACTGAATGCCTGATAAATGTATCTGGTCATAAACGCTTCCAAATCAAAAGCCCCGAGGCCGAAACTCGCGAACTCGCCAGACCATATATCTGGATGTGTGTTTTGGGGTCACAGTCAAAGGATACGGCATCGTATTGGTGTGGTATGGGTCATCTGGGGTGATGTCTCCTAGTCAGATCACGGACCATGATCGACTCACTGATACATGACATCGACCGTGACGAGTTGTAAACGATTCTTCTCCGCTGTCCACTGGTCAACATAAAACTATCTTATCAAAGAAGATGGTGTTAGGGATTGTGGCGGGAAGTCGCCTGAAGAGCAGACGACACCTGTACGTGATGAGAGCAGACGACCGATAATGGGAGGGCTGGTGTAAACGTCAATCTATCTCACCTCACTACTGACCTCACGTGACCCCGACTCTACCGGGACACGGCTCCGTCCGTGTGGATACTAACACACTCCATCCTCCAGCATACTAATCCGCATTAACATGACTGAATGTTCTATCAAACCGCAAACAATACAACGCCAAAAAGTGCCATCGTTATGCATATTTACCCACAAAGGCATAATTCCGAAATGATCAACCATTATAATTATGAATACAACGTCCATAAGAACAATGAGACTAGATACCACCTTCCAATAAATCATAAACGTATTTTTCAGGTTGAAAACCAAAGTAAAGGTTGATAAGTTGAGCTGCGGTTGCCACTACAATGTCTGCATGACTTGTGACGTCTGGAAGTCGAAGGTAAGAGGTAGCTGTGTATTCGTTAAATAAGGCATAAAGTGGTGAAGAAATAAATAACAAACGGAAATTGATACTAGTGCATTTAATGGGATTCTATGTACTTTGTCATAACAATTAATTACTAGATCTCATTTCAACGTTACGATTGTTGAAGAATAAACATGGATTCATATAATTATAGGCAAGGGGTAGGGGTCCAAACACACTGAATAAAGGGTCAAGCTATCCCCGTATCCTAAGAGGCTGAAGTTACAAACACTGTCCTCACATGTCTCCGTATGTTTGCTTGGGACAAAACTTAACTTTAGAAGCACAACAGGATTCGTTATCATCAAAAACGCAAATAAATTTTTGAGTTTAACACGAGGTATAAACTTCATCGTGAACTACCGTTGAAATAATATAATACGTATTTGCACATTTTGTTGTTAATTTTCGGCAGTAATAATAATTAATTACCTAAGGGACACTAATTAAATAATCATAATTGTAACAGAATTAGCTTATTGTTATATGTTTATTTGTTTATTTTCTTGTTTATTTCCGGACATGATCATTGCTATAACAGTAATTACTGAACTTACTGTTGATATGGCTATTGCCTATAGTTTTAAAGAATGAAATTCCTTGAACTTAGGGAATATTTCACTGAGTAACAAAACACAATTTGACAACATAAGATACAAGACGCAGAAAATACAAGTGTTATCCCATTTTTGCATTACTATATAAGGTACTTGCTTGGAGTTATTTTATACACACTGAACACTAATGACTAGCGGAAGACTTCAGGGTATGTTTTCACAGTTTATTTTGTAAATCATCATGCCATTAACACAGTCCACGTGTTCTTAAAACTCCATCTTCTACGTAAAATAACACTCAAGGAAAATATCCCGAATGGTGATTGATGGCCGTATATGTACCAAGAGCCCTTACAACATGAAATATGGCACAAAGATGCCCCTAGTTAGACCACAACACACCGCGTTGTGTAAATACATATAAATCATCCCACTTGTTGTCTCCTAACTTCCTCAAATGAGCATTTCCCTTAAAATAATGAAGGAAGGTAAGTAAATGTATTTATTGATATGTATGCTAACTCATCCATCCATCCCAAAGAGCCAGATCATCAGCCGTCCAATTATAACCGTCATTTTAATTAATTGGGTTCATAGGATAGAAGAGAAATCAGAAAATAAAGTTTGAGAATACATTAATCTTGCCATGCTATAATAAACTAGTTAAATATGATAAGTAAATAAGAAAAAATTCCCGTGTTAGTTATATGCTAACACAGTTTTTATAAGGTCAAATCAACTGAATGTGAGCCACGTAGGTTGATCTGAATGATATGCTGATGTTGACAAAAAGGATTTTTATTTCATTTTCACTGAGGATGATCATATTTCACAAATGGTGACGAATTATTTGTCTGATGTAATAGTTTCAGTTTCCAATACATTTAAGGGCAAATAACTGAGATTTGATAATAATGATAACATATTTTCATAGGAATGAAAATTATTTAACCCGGCGTAAAAATACAATGTCGCAAACCGATATTAAACTTAAATCTAACGTCTCACCAAGAAATAATAATAAAAAAATTGAGCTGGAAGTATTAAAGCTATCCTATTAATAGATTTGCATTTACGATGGTTGTTTTAAAATACTAATTTAAACATACGGATTCAGCTTTAAATGGCCTTCCTTACACTTTCTGTAATAATATGCGTGTCCTACTGTTGCCATTGCTGTCAGTTTGCGTGTGTTTATCTAAGTCGTTTTATTGAATTAAGTCCATAAAAGAAATAATCCGATATGTTTGTCTCACGAGGTTATTTATAATTAGACAAATTAAATGAAAACATCATCAAAGTTGCTACTACAGAGTTTAATTAAGTATTGATTTTATTGTTTAATGTTTTATTCTCATGCAAGGTATGCTCATAGCCAGACTCATTCCAACCAACTCGACTTAGACACAAAACATTACTATGTAGAAATACCGATGTTGATGTCACGTATTCCCTGCTTTAGTAAGTGACAACGGTAGACATGAGATAAAATAAGGCACACTTGTCGGAGTGGTTTTTTTTATTGACGAATTTGACCACGTGCGTTCTGCTCATCTGATTGGATAAGCTATTTGTCTAAAAGCCAGCAGATGCTTTGGCCGATGTCTCATATATCTAAAAGGCAATTTAACACGTAATAGGTAGCACTTATCATGTGTGTTTAAAAGGTGTGTCATTATGAATAACAAAAATAAAATAAAAATCACCTGAATCTGGAAATGGCAACACGCAGATGTGATGTTATGACAAAATCTCAATTTGCAAAGCTTAAACACTAAGAATGTAACTAATGATTTCATCTTCAGGGCCATTTGAAGATGCGACGTTTTCAACAAATTATATTTATGATCTGTACAAACCAATAAAATGCTGCTGTATGTATCATACAATACCAAATGTTGCATGGTTTACGTTATCACCTCCTCCTACTACTACCACTACTACTACCACTACCACTACCACTACCACCACCACCACCACCACCACCACTACTACTACTACTACTACTACCACTACTACCACTACTACTACCACTACCACTACCACTACCACTACTACCACTACTACTACACCACACCATACTACTATACTACTACACTACTACTACACTACGACTACTACCAGCAACCACTAAATACACTACTACTACTACTATACTACTACTAAACTACTAGCACTACTACTACTACCACTAATACTACTACACCACACACTACTACTACACTACCATACTAACACACTACTACTACTACTATACTACTACTACCACGACTACTACACTCAGCACCATACTACTACTACTACTACTACAAACTATACTACACTACACTACTACCAGACATATACACCACTACTACTACTACTACTATACACTACTACTACTACTTACTAATACCAACATACTACTACATACTACACTACTACTACTTACTCACACTAACTACTACTACATACCACTACTACTACTACTACCACTACTACTACTACTACTACTACTACTACTACTACTACCACTACTACTACTACTCAGCACCTACTACTACAATACTATACTACTACACGATACAAACTACCAACTACTACTACTACCACTACTACCACACTACACGAACTACAAACTACACCACTAACGTACTAAACATATACTATACTACTACGCACAGACTACTAATGAATATATAACTACACACTAAAACAAACTAACTAACGATACTATAACTACTACTACTACTACTACTACTACTATACTACTACTACTATACTACTACACTACTACTACCACTACTACTACTACTATACTACTACTACTATACTACTACACTACTACTACTACTACTACTACTACTATACTACTACTATTACTACTACTCAGCACCAACTACTACTACTACTACTACTACTACTACTACTACTACTAATACAACGACGAAGACAGACCACGAAGAGAAACAAGAAGAGACAGAAAGACAGAACAAGAAGAAGAAGAAGAGACGACGAGAACGAAAAGAAGAGAAGACGACGAAAAGAAGAACGAAGAGTTCTAATACCAGAAGATACTACAAACTAACAACTACTACTACTACACTCTACTAGAAGAAAACTAACTAGAACTACACTACTACTAACTACTACTCAACTTCACTACTACTACCGACTACTACTACGAATACTCACCACTACTACTACTACTACTACTACTACTACTACTACACTACTTCTACTACTACTACTACTACCAATACTACCACTACTACTACTATACTACTACTACTACTACTACTACTACTACTACTACTATACTACTACTACTACTAATACATCACTACTACTACTACTACTACTACTACTACTACCACTACTACTACTACTTCTACTACTACTACTACTACTACTACTACTACTACTACCACTACTACTACTACTACTCAGCACCTACTACTACTACTACTACTACTACTACTACTACTACTCAGCACCTACTACTACTACTACTACTACTACTACTACTCAGCACATACTAATACTACTATAACTATTCGGCACAACAAAGTTGTTACACGTACTTAAAATTAAAATTTACACCTTCAAGGCCATATATAAACAATCAACCGATGCCCTAAGTCATCAGTATTTCTTCAACAATTCTCGATATTATAACTACCTAGAAATCTAATAGCAACAGGTGATATAATCGGTCCTATGTAGAGGTTAATAAATAACTGACATCATCCTGGCTCGATACGAAATGATACCAGACCGGTTCATTTTCTTACTTCGTGTTTCATCAAGCTCGGGCAAGTTTATAAACCCTTAAACTTTAAACTGTTGATATGGAATCTCATATTACCGGTAATAGAGGGTCACATTGCCAATGACGTAATATGAGCACGTGACAGAAGATATTGAGCGTGCATGTGCAAAACAATCATACCATATCTAGCAATACAACACACACAATTGCTAGATATATGATATAGACAGTAAGACGATCGCCGATTACTTCCGGATATAAGTATGATCGTCCCCCGTTTATCACGTGACCCTGCAGGGCCTCACCTGTCTAATTAGTACCCTGCCGTAATATTTAACGTGTGTGGTACGGACACGTCCACTTTTTTTAAAGATACATTTAAAAGCGATTTAAGCGTGACCAGCCGATATCAACGAGAAAATATATTCTAATTAATGAAAAAGTTTTGTGTTTACACATTTTAGTTGAAATTGCAAAAGACTGAACAACTCTATGTATTTCGCAGGATAATACAATAGTATTCATGTTTATTTGATCTATTTATATTTATTAAAATCTTAAAATGATAATAACGGTATTTAGCTCGATTGCTTATACATGATCTACATAGCGATAGTTCAGATTGTAAATGTTGAAAACAAATGATACAATCCATATTGTATTTAGTTCAAACTTCTATATTAGGTAAGATGTTCTTAAACCAGGAACTTATTCGTTACCTGTAGAACAAATAAATAGAGGTTACACAACGAGTGGTTGTTGGATATGGAATTTATTTCACACGAGTAAGTTATTATTTAAAAGTTACAAAAGACACGAGCTTTAGCGTTTTGCTTTTGCAACTTTTCCATATCCAACAATTTCGAGTCGTGTGACCTGTTTCTACCACAATGATATCGGCTTGAATCAAAAGGGAAACGTGGCCAAGTATAATTTCTCGTATGCAAATAAAGTGTATCGGTGACGTCCGGGACCCGGTGATGTGACGTCATTAGATTATTGATGACGTCAATAACAATTGCAGCTTGGGTCAAAGTTCACCGTGTTAGCCAATCGAAATGCGTACAGAGTTTATACCACGTGTGGTATAAACAGATTGTTAATCAACAGCTGTAATGATTAACTGATGGTCTGAGAGTTGAATAACACAGGGTATTGTGGTAGAAAAGGTGATTATCAATTTTCAAATGTTTAATGGGGTCATCCATACAGAGATAGCAAATGTTTAAATGGTTTCTTCAGTCATACAGAGATAGCAAATGTTTAATGGGGTATTTTCATCCATACAGATATAGCAAATGTTTATAGCAAATGTTAAAATGTGGTAGCTTCATCCATGCAGAGATAGCAAATGTTTAATGGGGAATTTTCATCCATACAGAGACAGCAAATGTTTAATGGGATATTTTCATCCGTTCACATATGATAGCAAATGTTTATAGCAAATGTTAAAATGGGGTATTTTCATCCATACAGAGATAGCAAATGTTTAATGGGGTATTTTCATCCATACAGAGACAACAAATGTTTAATGGGGTATTTTCATCCATACAGAGACAGCAAATGTTTAATGAGGTATCTTCATCCATACAGAGACAGCAAATGTTTAATGGGGTATTTTCATCCATACAGAGATAGCAAATGTTTAATATGGTATCTTCATCCATACAGAGACATCAAATGTTTAATGGGGTATTTTCATCGGTACAGAGATAGCAAATGTTTAATGAGGTATCTTCATCCATACAGAGACAACAAATGTTTAATGGGATATATTCATTCATACAGAGACAGTAAATGTTAAAATGGGGTATCTTCATCCATATAGAGATAGCAAATGTTTAATGGGGTATTTTCATCCATACAGAGACAGCAAATGTTTTATGGGGTATTTTCTTCCTTACAGAGATAGAAAAACAACATATCAGTGGAATGCCAACAACCGCAATCTGAGAGACGCCAAAAGAAAAGTCAATAAAATAGTTTGAAGACAGCAAAGTAAGTACAGAAACCACAAGAACTAGCATATAGGACAGGAAAACAACGGGAACGATGGAGATATCAATGAAAAAAATCATTCTGAACAGATGTGAAGGCGGCAGGAAAAATTAGAAACCTTCCTCGTATCTTTAATGTTGCATTACATAGAAATGTAATCCTTTTTTAACAGAAACACTTCCTGATGCAAAGGCGTAATTGTGCATTTTATGTATCTTGTAAAGTAAGTGACAACTATCTAAGAGATTTCATTATGCAAATGTATTAATGATGATATCACTGCAATACCTATCAACATCGGGAATCGCGCTTTCCTGAAACAATTAAAAACTGAACTCATATATGGTGTGACTCTCTTTTTACTGTTACCAGATGCTAGTATACAGCCAATATGAACACAATTAAGGTGACAGATAAATAGACATGTCGCCCGTTAAGTGTTTTGGCTAATTATATAATTATTATGAGATATCTAATAACAATTTCAGCAAAACATGTCTAAAACGGTACAGATATAATCATCTTAGACGAATTATAAACAGGACAAGATAACGAAAATAAATATGTTTTTTTGTTTTCCATCTTACCAGTGAATTATCAGAAATCATGAACTTGATAAAAACTGATAGCATAACTGCTTATTTCATCACTGATGACAACTAAGAGAATCTGCCTCTACCTTGAGGGAGTGGCAGAGAAACTTCCAAACACTACAGGTCAAATGTTTGGTGGTCTAATAGCCAGAAATTGTGTCGTATAACAGAATATACCAAACAAAATATCAATTGTGTTTCAGACTGGAGAAAGTATCGATATTCTGTCATACCAGTGAAATATATGTTCAACAGAAGTCATTTAATTTCCTCTTGATATTTTATAAATTCAATCCAGCACCGATCATTAAGAAAAAGCAACATGACTCGACATAGCTCTGTGCGACAATTCAGTAGACGTCTTGACGATGTAAAGTATTTACACAACTCTCCATGAATGGAATTAAACCCTTAGAATTGATATGACGAAATATATATATATATATGTAATGGTGACGAAACCGGACACGACTGGCAAGAAAAAATATATAACTTAAGCATATAAAAACAACTGTATGATTGCATACCTATTTGAATGTATAATTGAAGAGTAACTGAAGAATCGTTTTGGTACAATAAACATGCAACATATATAGATATATACGTGTGTTTGTGCGAGTGTCTGATGGTTCCTTGCGGTCCCTGGTGGAAGTCTGCATACCCGGCCTCAATTTGTCACAAGGGTGTATGAATAGATACAACCGAGCTACAATTTCACACCGCCTATTGTCCTCACAATGGCAAGGCTTTCATTAATGCACTACAAACTACTATGTTGACAAGGCTAGCTATCTAGCCCTAAAGCCATAGAGCATCATCATACCGGCCACCCGGCAGCTGTCTGACAGGGGGACAAGCCAGCTTGGGTCGCTGGTAGTCTGTCGTGACCCAAAAAGGGGGTCATGCCCGGCCACGGATAAAGGAAATGTGACAAAAGGCCTTAATAAGGATAAATTAATAATAGACAACTTTAAAATTTATAAAAGCTGATGACCCATAATAAAAACACGAAATTTGTTTGGACCTTTTGTGAGACTATGAATTCCGGTGGTATTCCCTATTCAGTTAACTCGTAGAAGGTAGGGTGACCCTAGTGAGGTCAGCCGAAAGAACTAATACAATGTCATTTGATATTTTAACACCTTCCCTGCCACAATGAGACATATTACTTGTCCCTCAGGGAAAGATATTCTAACTTTGTTGATATGTTTGTTTTCTGACGTTGAACGTTTTAAGTACAACGCTTTTAATAATAATTACTTACATGTCTCTGACAAACACATATTATGTTTTGATTTTTCAGTTATAGTCTTCCCACGGACGATCTCATTTCTATTAAAACCTGGAATAGTGGTCGTGATACCGGAGTTGTCTTGGTTACATTTAGGTATGTGATGGTATTGAGTCATTGCATCTCCCGTGTATACTATAAAGATGTTTTAAAGTATTACCATGTCTTGCAGGTGTACGAATAAACGAAAGATATACCTACCAAACAAGAGACTCAAGCAATATAAAAAGGACGTTACGCCCCGGGTTCTGATATTATATATATATGTGTTTTTGTATCGAATGCAACCAGTAAACTTTCTTGAGGCGGGTTTTTTTGCGTAAATTTTATGAAGCTTTCCGTAACATAAGCGAGCCCGTTGCCTACGAGACCAAATACCCTTTTCAGCTATTTCGATTTTATAACTTTTTAATGTCTTCTTACTCGTAAAAGAGGGGCGAATGTATGCCAGTATATTCTCTGCTTGGTTGCGCCCGTTCTTTCAGAACACAATACACCCAATTGAGAGAAGTTATTTGTGGGTGAGGTGCCTAAGCGATATCATTGATCAGCCGTGCCATTAGACCCCGTAAAACTTCTACTGTGGATAGCCAGGTTAGACCAGCTTTTGTCCCAGCATAGTGTGAGATATTAGATGAGGACAGTTCCAGCTATCCATTTAAATGGACTTCGTGTACTTTTCGTCCTGTCGCGGAAAAAAGGACTCGTTCGATACACATCACATAGTACAAGCCGGTACTCCTGAGGCGTGTTCGATACGAGAGATCTCGTGATTGTGTGTGTTTGTCTGTTGCGTTCTCGATCGCATGTTTTCTCTCTATCACAACAAACATATCTACATAAACTCACGATGCATATCACATGCCTGACAGCTTTTATCTTGTAGATCTTAATTGAAATAAAACTGACAGCCTTTCACAAAAATATGTTCAAAGATTGTAGTTTAAGAAAAAAATCCAAAATTTAATTTACCTTTTCAGTGAATCAGGTGCAAGATGTAACGATAAAAACATCTTAAATGATAAAATTGTCAAACACACCACTTCTGGGGAGCAACCAGATGTCAATTGATAGTACTGTCATTGTAGTATTTAACATATTATAAACTTTATAGACACAGGCTCACAGTGAATGGCAGAAACATAAACTATCCATATTTCATTACATTTAATTACATTTAGTAAGAAATGTATTAAAATATCATATAATGAGTATAGCTTTACATTATCTGTATAATACAATAAAGGTGTACTATTCTACACTGTTTGGAATACAATGGATTCCAGTTTTTACTGTCAACTATAAAAAGACATAACTAAACGAAATAAAAAACAAACAAAAAAACAACAAAACAAAGAATCAATCAAACGAAATTAAAAGATAAAATAAAATCTAAAAATTAAAACCCTAGTTATCGATTCAACACCGTTGAATATTTGATTCCGTATTATGATTTACTATTACAAAAGTGAAAACAAAAGAGTATTTTTCTTCATTATTAAAATCCATATTCTTTATAATCTTAATGTTTTATAGTGTATTGAAAATAGTAATCTATAATAGATATGTCATATAATGTAGAACAAGAACAAAAACAGGAAATTTTCGTACTCTTGTGTAAAAAAGACATATTCATATATTATACATATGATATGATATTGTATACCATATTTATTGTAAAAACGTTATACATTCTACATTCAACCATTAACATTCATTAAAATTATCCAATGGAAATATATTATACAGACAATAGATCTTTTTGTTATATAAATAATGTTTTTAAGAAAAAAAACATTACTAAAAGCACACCTAAAATTGAAAGGGAAATGCACAGGAAAGGGCGGACCAGGTATTCCGGAGGTTAAGCGTTTCTATATCACCAAGCGGTAAAAAATATGTTTTCCACAAGTTAGAAACAAAACACAGCGTCAGCACGCTAGGACAAAACCAAACACAGCGTCAGCACGCTAAGACAAAACCAAACACAGCGTCAGCACACAAGGTAGAAACCAAACACAGCGTCAGCACACAAGGTAGAAACCAAACACAGCGTCAGCACGCTATGACAAAACCAAACACAGCGTCGACACACAAGGTAGAAACCAAACACAGCGTCAGCACGCTAGGACAAAACCAAACACAGCGTCGACACACAAGGTAGAAACCAAACACAGTGTCGGCACGCTATGACAAAACCAAACACAGCGTCAGCACGCTAGGACAAAACCAAACACAGCGTCGACACGCTATGACAAAACCAAACACAGCGTCGACACACAAGGTAGAAACCAAACACAGTGTCGGCACGCTATGACAAAACCAAACACAGCGTCAGCACGCTAGGACAAAACCAAACACAGCGTCAGCACGCTAGGACAAAACCAAACACAGCGTCGGCACGCTAGGACAAAACCAAACACGGTGCCAGCACGCTAGGACAAAACCAAACACAGTCTCAGCATGCTAGGACAAAAAACCGTATACGGCGTCATCACAGAACGACAGAACGACGAAACAAACCACAGCGTCTGCATGCAATAACAATACTTCCAATATCGTCTTAACGTAACCGCAACTCATTCCAAAGCGTCAACTAAAAATGGCATAATATAACAAAGAGTCAAAACGACCACTATAACACAGCGTCAACATACAACCACAAACTATAACACAGCGACAACATACAACCACAAACTATACAACAGCGTCAACATACAACCACAAACTATACCACAGCGTCAACATACAACCACAAACTATAACACAGCGACAACATACAACCACAAACTATACCACAGCGTCAACATACAACCACAAACTATAACACAGCGTCAACATACAACCACAAACTATAACACAGCGACAACATACAACCACAAACTATACCACAGCGTCTACATACAACCACAAACTATACCACAGCGTCAACATACAACCACAAACTATACAACAGCGTCAACATACAACCACAAACTATACCACAGCGTCAACATACAACCACAAACTATACCACAGCGTCAACATACAACCACAAACTATAACACAGCGTCAACATACAATCACAAACTATACCACAGCGTCAACATACAACTACAAACTATAACACAACGTCAACATACAATCACAAACTATACCACAGCGTCAACATACAACCACAAACTATAACACAGCGACAACATACAACCACAAACTATACCACAGCGTCAACATACGACCACAAACTATACCATAGCGTCAAAACACCGTCTGACACAAACTAAAACAAGATAATGTGTTTCCATACAAATTATGGAACTGTCATTGGTACCACTCTCAACTAATGTTCGGCTACAGTGATACTTGAGGCTGCTGTTCTTGTTTTGTCACATGCTGCCTTACATCATTCTGGTTTATCTACAGTCAAACATCTTCAACTAAATTTTTCCCATATTTATCCATATGGTAGCGCTTCCCAAAGCATCATGTCTGTACAAGCTACGAATACACCTACCCTTGTCCATTATGTTACGATATTATCTAACTTTGCCCAAAGTAGATTCTGATCAATGTACATTAGCCTGGGTGCATTAAGATTTCGATCAAAATTTGGGGTGCTGGGCACTTGAACATATACTGATGCTACCAAGAACCATTCAGAGGTAACCCTCTCACTTTTCCAACTATCACCTACATATCTCCAACATAGAGTTATGACCACCTTAATATGATAGAGACATTTATTATTCATATATATATTATATCCAAAGATTGGTATGCAATCTTAGCTCCACATCAGGGCCCACCTTTTCCTGGTAACTTTTAAAAATAAAGAAAATGCATTTTATTTTGCAACGGTTGTTTATATATGTCTTGGGTTATAATTTACCGGATCTGCTTGTCTTTAGCAGACGTGCTTGGGCGGGTAGTTTTGGCGCCTTTCCTATCTCAACCGCATGGGGTAAGAACTTGGCACATCTTTGCTGGTGCCATTGTCTTTTTCAGTGAGATGTTTCATCCTGTTTAAAAAAATCAGGATTACATCGACAGCTTGTCAGAAGGTCTGACAGCTATTGCTACCCCCTAAAAACCAACTTGATATATTCACTTCGACAATGAAGTGCGATTGTCTATCTCCCGAACACATTTAACGGTAAAACATGTTATTATCATATGCTAATTTTTTCTCTTCATTAACCGACAAGCACTAAACTTTGATTATGCGTTATCGTACAAGTTTCGTCTTGATTTTTAACTCACTCGATCAAGACTGTAAGAGAAATAATGCAAATTTTCTCCTGTCAATTCTTGTCAGCCATTATTACCTGTAAATGCCGCTGATAAAACATATGCTTTTTGCCTTTTCTATAGCATGCATTTTGCAGGTGTATATAGATTTATCACAATTCAATTTAAGAGGTATTCCAAAAACGATTTTATTTTATGAGTTTTGATGCAGTTTTGATTATTTTTTTCGGAAAAATTTATTTGCCTGAATGATCATTTAAAGTATTTAAATTATCCTTAATAACAACGATAAACATTTAAAGGATTAGAAACATTTTTTATAAAATGATGTCCGGCAACAAATAGCATATGCAATATCCCTATCGGAAGTATCCATGTCATAAATAAGAATTTTATCTAAATACATTAACAATTCCAATTCGTACATCAAGCCAACTGTACCGAAGTATCTATATTTTTGTATTATTATACATGCTATGGGTATATAGGCATTCAGCCTGCGTCCATCATATATGCTATTAAATGCTATTAAATAACGGAAAACTAACTGAACCTGTTATTATTTGTTCAAGTTGGAAATAAGTTTCCATGTTTCCGGACATTTAAAAGTATTTCGGAAACATCTTACAGCACAACCCCCTATCCTATCTAATCTGTCCGCAAATAGGACATTAAAAGTATACAAAGTTGCCATTCTAATTTTTATTTGGTATTCAGAGGTTCGTTTACAAACTTACCAACACTGATCCCGAAGTACAATAGAAGATATGTCACCAATTTGATAGAGTTCGGCCTCCTTGCTTTGTCGACTCTAAATTTAAACATCGGCATTCTTTTGGATATTAGAAAATGCCGTGGATGCAAACTGAATCATTATGATGAAGAGAAAGATGTAATTTTGCATAATTGTTAGTTACATACTAAAATCTTCCAGGATTCGTGACTATAAGAGATTTTTTCAAATTAAGATTTGTCTCCAGGGGTTAAAAGTCTTGCTTTGAATAATCCTTCTATTGCAAACAATGGCAGCATCATAAGTTTTATTTCAAACTAAAGCAAAACTTAATTATGGGAACCAAAATGATTCCACTTTATAATCATTACGAATGTACGAGGAAATCACACGGCAAAAGGCTGCTTCAGTTATGTTTAACAGAGTAATTCTGGGGTACAAGGGTGATTTACTTGACTTAACTAGGCAGGATTGAACGCGGGGAAATCATACGCCCATACCCATTCTATTTTAGGATGAAGTATGTTAGTAATGAGTATTTAGGGGACCTGTTATATCCGGCGATTACGGAGCGCTATAGTGTATCAACATTCGTTAACATTGCACTAACAAACCTATTTCGATCCGATCGTCTCTGTTACCACACAAGAATAAAAATTAATCTTAAGAGATTTCTGAAAACTGAGGCATCATTAAAGAGCAATGATTAAAAATTTAGTTCAACAACATATATTTGATCTGTGATTTGGTTATATATTTGGACAAATCAACATTATCAAATTTAGCGCTTTTTGCAGTAGGAATCTACAACGAATTTAACATTTTAGTTCAACTCACTATTGCAAAACTTTGGCTACTATACGCATACACATCTTTAAAACTGATCATGTATTTCATTATATCAATGCAAATATCCATTTCTAGATTAAACCGTGAAAACAACACTACACGAATTTATACATGTATAGAGTATTCGATACATCAATTAATTGGGAATACCTAAAGTTTCGAGGAATCTATTCAGTTAGGAACAATCGCTTATTCATGTGAAATTGATTTCTTGTTAAATATATTTCCATTCCATATGGTATTTATCACACAAAGATATGAAATGTATTTCCTAGTTTACTGAAGAGTCGAGTTTAGATTCATGATCACTATAATAATATATATTTTAAATGAAATGTTTTGGCAATGCTGGTTAGTTTTACTAATGGTAATGTTGCCACTGCCCCACCTCTCACATTAAGAACGTTACATTACTTAGATTTTTACATTGGATTTACAGGGTGAGTGTCGCTGGCTGCTAAAGAGAACAACGTACGCGTTCACTTTTGGATCACCTAGTCTTGTTTGCCAAATGTTTCCCCCACCAGACTTTCATGTTAACTTTTTCTTTGCAAAAAATCATGTTTACACTAGTTCATATATTTTCGGTTAATTGCTTTGTTGCAGTTTCATTGTCCAAAGGGTCTTCATGCACATCTTACTATTTTTACTGTTAGTTTTATTATAGTCGATATAGATAAAAGTATTTGCATGGAGAGCTTTGAAAACGTACAAGGAAAATAAGACCAGGCGTTTCGGTGGAGAAGACGTCTTCTGCTTCATCCACGACACCCGCCATAAAAATTTAGGTTAAATCCGGATTAAGTCTTGTTCTGCTCAAAATTAGAACAAGGGTAACAACAGAACCACTAGCATATCAACGAGCATTGAACATAATACAAATAAAATGTAGAATATTTCCAATGGCGATCGAGATGTCAACCATGAACCTTTCCTGTGGTCTCCATCAACCTGTATCTCTCGAAACATTGTGTAATTAATTTCTCCATCAGTAATCGACATCCGTCACGGATATCGTGATAATGGAAGAAAGCTTTTGAATATCGAATCAACTGGGGCCTAACAACACCGTAGGTATGTGAAGAAGAGACAAAATCATCGTAATATATTTGATACAAATTACAACTTGAAAAAAATAGGTTGCAAAGATACTCATGTTTTCTGTAAGATTAAATGTTTTAAGATATATTTCTTTCAACGCCATGAGAATGCGTTCTATGTTGTGAAAACATCGCCCGGTCGACTTTCTCATTTTATTATGGCAGCTACAGTGTCAGATTTATGTTATATTTTCAATTCAGTGATACGTCGGAACCAGAGTATGCTGCAATTTCTAATTCCTTTAACAAACGTAATAACATTCCAATAAGTGTAGTGTCGGGAAATTTGAAATTAAATATTAAATTTTGTCTTTTGGTGATATTTTGTCTTCTTTATCCGAGTTTTTATAGAGAACATTCGCCAGTCCTTCATTTCGGTATTTAAGGAAAGATAAAAGTATGACGTCACTTCAATGTTTGTTCTGCAATTATAAGGACAAAGACATGCCGGGAAAAATATATTAGTCAAAATACTGATGAATAAATATTTCGAAAAAAAGAGATGTACATATATATAGCGGGTTGAAGCTAGCAGCGGATTCGTTATTCGAGTCCCCCAATCATATATTATAAGAAAAATACTAATATTTAACTGAATCCCCTATCCACTGTTGCAGCAGATTCGTTATTTGAATCCAAACGTCAGAATATCAACAAAAATAAATATCATTTAAACATAAAAATTCGAATCCCCAGTAACGAATAACGAATTCAGCCGCTAATATATATAAATATTTAGACATTTATATTATTTTTCTAAGAATGATATTGTGATGAAAACGGGTTGGTTTATAATTTTATATATCATTAACAAAATTGGAAGCCATTGTTGAACATTTATAAACAATATACTACACACAGTGTATGTATGGATATAAAATATTGAAAAGACAAATATTAAAATAACTACTCCATCCACTTAAGCTTTTGACTCTCAGCTCTGCCATAACATTTCAAATTATATCATTATTGAATTTTATCACAAAATAGGTTCAATAACAGACTGTAGCATTATATATATTAAATTACTGTTTCTTTAGAAGTATGATAGCTATTGACTTGTTCGTATAGCAAAAAGAGTTTCTATACAAATTTAAATAGCTAGTTGATCAAATATCTACTTTTATAATCGTATCACAGACAGCGTCAATGGGAGGGGAGCACACAATTATCAATAGGAAAGGGATACAATGTACATAAGAGTCCTCAACATGGATGATACGGGATACCAACCTCGGGCAGTCAATCATAGAATGGTTTAAAATGGGACATGTGCGCAGCTTCCGGTTTGTAACTCATCTATTGGAATAAAAACCTCAATAGAACCTTATAACAGTGACAGCTGTACCATTCAAAGCGTTCCATTGAAAGAGATTCAGTAATGAGAGGTCATGCCCATTTTCACGCTTTGTTCGGGAACAAATTATAAGTGTATTTTGCTGTAATGAAGTCGGATTCGTTTTCCGGTCTGTAGCCGATCACGTTTCTAGTCGTTGAGATATGCATATGATATAAATACATATATGATATCAAGATGTATATATATATATATATTATAAATATATATGATATAAACATATGTACATGTATTCACAAATACTGTATTGTCTCGCACCACATAGAATTACACCATCTGTTAAAGTAACACAGCAGTAAGACTTCTAAGTACTAAGGGATTATTTTATTGCTAATTTATCTACCTTAAAATGGTCAATAAATCAGCTAAAAATGATTGAAGATGAAATATATGGATTAAGTATCTGTGACGATTTAATCAAACCCAAAATGGTAAACGTTCAAATTTTTTATAATCTTGGATTCTTTTTTAGAAAGGTAAATCATTTTTTGACTTTCTGCACTGATAACTTCGACTTTCCGCACTACTTACTTTGACTTTTTGTAATGAGTTCTTTATTCGACTTCCTGTATTGAGTTCTCTATTCGACATTCTATATTGAGTTCTTTATTTGTTTTCTTTCGTTGAGTTCTTTAGTTGACATTCTATATTGATTTCTCTATTCAACTTCCTGTATTGAGTTCTTTATTTGACATTCTATATTGAGTTTTTTATTTGTGTTTCTTATATTGAGTTCTTTATTCGACATTCCATATTGAGTTCTTTATTCGACATTCCATATTGAGTTCTTTATTCGACATTCTATATTGTCTTATCTATTCAACTTCCTGTATTGAGTTCTGTATTTAGTTTCCTGTATTGAGTTCTTTATTTTACTTCCGGTATTGAGTTCTTTATTCGACTTCCGGTATTGAGTTCTTTATTCGACTTCCTGCATTAAGTTCTTTATTTGACTCTGTGTATCAATAACTTTCTGCATTGCTTGCTTTATTTTACTGTCTGCATTGCTAACTTTATTTCACTTTCTGTATTACTTACGTTAGTTGGTCTTTTGCATTGCTTACTTAATTTTACATATTCCATCTAATCACTAGTGTTTGAAACAGGCATTTTCTTCTTCGATAGGATTTGATTCTTCATTTCCCAAGTGCACTATTTCATACACCTCTTTTTCCCCCGGAATTGGCCAAGCATGCAGATCACTGGTATATTTTTTTCACGTTGCTATAAAAAAAATCCTTTGAATGAAATCATTTTTATCAAAAGACGTACTAAGATGACATATCCTAGTAACAATACATTTGATACCATAGTGGGAGATAACACTTTTGAGTGAACCCTATATATTCTAAAGATATACCAGCCGTAATTGATTGAATGATCAGAAGAAAGTCTATATATAGTTTCAAATGTCGTTTTTACGTGACTTATTTTGATAACAATATTAATTATAATATCTTCGTTTACATGACTTCGATGACAACAAGATAAAAATGAATTTTGCAAAGATCCAATTTTTTTTATGATTATTTTTAGGGATTTTAAAGGGTTGTTGATATGGTAGGATATGCGTAGGAACATATAACTACTTTAGTACCAGTCGAAGGTGGTATTCTCAATTACGAAAATGTAGTAACATCCTATAGATTATATCCGTGATCTTCATCGACTCCTTCACTACCAGCCGCGGTACACTGGGTACGCAGCGAAGACGTTTTAAAATGCAATATTTTATATTTTTACAGACGTTTTCTGGATTTAATGCAAGATCATATCATTTATCGCCCCGGTGCATTTCGTAGCTTCCATTTAGAACATTAAGTATTTTTTTGTGCATCATATTTTAGGTAAAATACAACCTGAAATGGCCTGAAGATCTCTGCCTGATTGTTCATATCACATACTGGGTATCTGATGATACTTTTAACATCACAACATATTTTTCGTTATCTGCGCTTACCCATATCTGGCATAACTTCATCATATCTTTCATTTTACAGGCAATTTTGATGAAGATGATAACAATACCTGCCATAAGTTTAGACTTGCTTTTGAAGATATCAATTTGAAAATATAAACTTTTAAAGTTATGTCTTTATTATAGTAAATGTTCTTTTATTTCAATTCAAACGTACTGATACCTCAAAAACCCACATATAATCTTCAGGTAAGTTGAAGAACTTTGATGTTTAATTCATTCCCTATCAACGTAATTGATTGCAAAATGATTCAATTGAATCGCTTTTCTATTTTTTTAATGAAGATAAAAAATACGTGAAAGAAAAGATTGAAATTATTATATGATTGGATGAAAACATCTTCCCCCAACTTCGAGACTCTATTTTTCATATATACACACATACATATCCTCATCAATAAATAAAACATGTCTAACTGATTAAATTATCAGATATGTTATCGCTATGTGCTATTAATAGCATATACATCTTCTTTTTTTTAAATGTTAGGAAAAAACAAAGTTACGAATATTAATGAATCTTCAAGCAGAATAATAACTTTCATTCTTTCTGAAATAAGTTTCTGTTGCGTTTTTATATACTCGACCTTAAGGACGTCATAATTGAACAATAAAAGCTTGGGATGGTACAGTTTGTGTGTGAAATGCAGTAATCTATCTTGCCCGGCCTAAAATCAAGCTAGGTGTCAGTGGTCGATAACCACAAGGGTCAGAAAAGACAGGTGCTGGTATACTGAGGTATTTCAGTTGTGGTAAACAGCTTCAGGATCACTCTGTCGCATCACGTTTTATATATTCTGTAAATATACATATTTTAGTGGCAATATTATTTTAGCGACTTAAGCGCTGAACATTTCGCTCTAAATGATGACTGTGCTCAACTTTTTCGCTATCACCTTATGTGTTTTATGTATTATAGCTGCTTGGCTTCGGCAATATGCTCATATATGTTATATGATAAATGGCTAAGGTATGAGAGAACACAATTGATGTAGTTTGTAGTATACACAACAATATGTACAGCTATCCGACGGCGTCTTCGTGCTTGAAAAGGGGGTTGCTCAACAATGAATCGCACTAGTGATACTGTCATTGTAGTTGGTAACTAAAACTCGCGAGTTCAATATTATATTAGATAATGTTTACGTGGAAATGTACGGGGGGAGGGGGAGGGGCTAACACTATACATTTGATTCGGTCGCGAAAATTCCCCCACGCGTATTATACAACGGTAACAAACTCAAAATAATGACTCATGATATTGAAGTCGCTAACTCAAATCAGTGACTCAAACATTATATAGAAAGTTATACAACGATAAAAAAAATCACAATAATGACTCAAACATTTTATAAGTTAGTATACAAAGATAACAAACTCACAAATGTGACTCAAACATTATATTGAACGCGATACAGCAGTTGCTAACTCAAATCAGTGACTTAAACATAAGAATATAATATTATGGTACACGTGTACAATAGCCAGTACCTCAAACACTAGCATTACAAACATGTATGTTACTCACACAAATGTGACATTACATAGAATGCAATAATGGAACAGTATGTAGCTCAAACTAGTGACTCAAACGTTATATACGATATGATAGCTCAAACTAGTGACTCAAACGTTATATACGATATGATAGCTCAAACTAGTGACTCAAACGTTATATACGATATGATAGCTCAAACTAGTGACTCAAACGTTATATACGATATGATAGCTCAAACTAGTGACTCAAACGTTATATACGATATTATAGCTCAAGCTAGTGACTCAAACGTTATATACGATATGATAGCTCAAACTAGTGACTCAAATATTATATAGAATGCCACACAACAGCATGTAACTCAAACTTGCGACTCCAACTTTATATAGCATACGAGAATATAGCTCAAAATGCGATACAACAGTATGTAACTCAAACACTAAATAGAATACAATATAATAGCTCAAACTAGTGACTTAAATATTAAATAGAATGCGATACAATAGTATGTAACTCAAACCAGTGACTCAAAAATTATATTTAGAATGTGATAACACATAATTAACTCAAAAATTACTCCTTTAAATGGAAGTTAGGATATTGATACACGTGACTTTTCCTCTACACTTAACACGGCAGACCTGATACACTTATTCCTTTGGGACCAATATGAATTAGATGCAAAGCGCGTTTAAACATCCAATTAAGAGAAAACACATTATATGTGACTTGTCGTGAAAATGTACTTTTGGTCTATATATTTATCATCTCTGTCTTCATCTGTTTATTTACGGATGCTCTGTTACAGTATTTTCTAATTATCTGTATTTGTCATCTGGTTCCGACGGGAATACGTTGCCTGTTGGCCTGTACACCCCGAGGGTAACCCCTGTTGTTACAATACACCACAGAAAATGTGTCAAACCAACATCGGAATTTCATTACAAGGAAACCATCTAACACTTGACATCAATCAATCATCAACATGGTTAAAGAAACGTTTTAAGCTGTTAGAATCAGGAAAGATGGAGCTATGGAGTCCAAGGCGATAACAAAACTTCCTATCACAAACAGCCTGACCCATACACAAACGCCTCCGTCATGGAAACAAGAGAAGAAAGTAGGCTCATCAATTTGGATTCAATGCACTCGCCTGGGATGTATTCTGGTATCATCTCCACCAGCATTAGCTGGCGTTCCAAACTGTTAATGGATTTGACACAAGTTGCAATCTTTTGCTGAGTAGCGTTTATTTCCTGGGGGCAAACTTCCAGTCCGCATTGAGATGTTGACAGTGCAATAGAACCCCTGGTAAGGGTGACACGGGGTGATTGAAATCGTGATTTCTTGTTTTCATTCGCACAGCTTGTGTCTTCGGGGTTTCTTTAGGTTGGATTATGGAGGAAGTAAGGACGTTGAGGCAATTTTCGGCAATGATTTTAAGTTTTACAAACATTTTCCATCATGTGAATCTCTTTTGTGATATCATAGTGACCGGACATTTCAGAGAGCGAGGAGACGAATGAATTAAATCTTTGTTACTCTGATTGTTAACGCGTCATATCAAAACGCCTTAGACTCCCGTGGTAGTTTTGTGCATATACCCATTATGTCGACTGATGCTTTTATATTGTGTTCTAGTAGTACTTAACCTAATCAAATTTTAATTTTATCTTGTATACTGATGGTTCTTTACCTTCTTTCCTGGCGTTTCTTTACATTGTTGACGGGCGGTTATTTACATTGTTTACTGGCGGTCCTTTACATTGTTTACTGACGGTTTTTTACATTGTTCACTGATGGTTCTATAACTTATTGACTGATGGTCCTTTACATTGTTTACTGGCGGTCCTTTACATTGTTTACTGATGGTTCTCTACATTGTTGACTGATGGTTCTTTACATTGTTGACTGATGTGGTTTTTTTTACATTGTTTACTGGCGATTCTTTACATTGTTTACTGATGGTTCTTTACATTGTTTACTGTGTGGTTCTTTCCATTGTTGACTGATGGTTCTTTTCACTGTTTACTGGTAGTTCTTTACATTGTTTACTGGTGGTTCTTTACATTGTTTACTGACGGTTCTTTACATTGTTGACTGGAGGTTCTTTACATTGTTTACTGATGGTTTTTTTACATTGTTTACTGTGTGGTTCTTTCCATTGTTGACTGATGGTTCTTTTCACTGTTTACTGGTGGTTCTTTACATTGTTTACTGACGGTTCTTTACATTGTTGACTGGAGGTTCTTTACATTGTTTACTGGTGGTTCTTTACACTGTTTGCTGGTTGTTCTTTAAACTGTTTACTGGTGGTTCTTTACATTGTTTACTGGTGGTTCTTTACATTGTTTACTGATGGTTCTTTACATTGTTTGCTGGTGGCTCTTTACATTGTTTACTGCTGTTTCTTTACATTGTTTACTGGTGGTTCTTTACCTTGTTTTCTGACAGTTCTTTACTTTTTTTACTGGCGGTTCTTTACATTGTTTACTGGTGGTTCATTACATTGTTTACTGATGGTTCTTTACACTGTTTGCTGGTTGTTCTTTAAACTGTTTACTGGTGGTTCTTCATATTGTTTACTGGTGGTTCTTTACATTGTTTACTGGTGGTTCTTTACATTGTTTACTGACGGTTCTTTACATTGTTTACTGGTGGTTCTTTACCTTGTTTTCTGGTGGTTCTTTACCTTCCTTGTTTACTGACGCTTCTTTACCTGGTTAACTGGTGGTTCTTTACACTGTCAACTGGTGGTTCTGTACGTTGTTTACAAGTGGTCCTTTACATTGTTTACTGCTGGGGTTTTTTACATTGTTTACTGGCGGTTCTTTACATTGTTTACTGGCGGTTCTTTACATTGTTTACTGATTGTTTTTTGCCTTGTTTTCTGACAGTTCTTTACATTGTTTACTGGTGGTTCTTTTCATTGTGTATTTGTGGTTCTTTGCACTGTTTACTGGTGGTTCTTTACATTGTTTCCTGGCGGTTCTTTACATTGTTTACTGTCGGTCTTTTACATTGTTTATTGGCGGTTCTTTACATTGTTTACTGGAGGTTCCTTACCTTGTTTACTGGCGATTATTTACATTGTTTATTGGAGGTTCTTTACATTGTTTATCGGAGGTTCTTTGCATTGTTTACTGGCGGTCCTTTCATTGTTTACTGGCGGTTCTTTACATTGTTGACTGGCGATTATTTACATTGTTTACTGGTGGTGATTTACCTTGTTTACTGGTGGTGATTTACATTGTTTACTGGTGGTTCTTAACATTGTTTACTGGTGGTTCTTAACATTGTATACTGGCGGTTCTTTACATTGTATACTGGCGGTTCTTTACATTGTTTACTGGTGGTGATTTACATTGTTTACTGGTGGTGATTTACATTGTTTACTGGTGGTGATTTACATTGTTTACTGGTGGTGATTTACCTTTTTAACTTGTCGTTCTTCTCGTTGTTTACTGGCGGTTATTTACATTGCTTTCTGGCGGTTCTTTACATTGTTGACTGAAGGTTCTTTACATTGTTTACTGGTGGTTCTTTACATTGTTTACTGGCGGTTCTTCACCTGGTTTATTGGTGGTTCTTTACATTGTGTACTGGCGGTTATTTACATTGTTTACTGGCGGTTCTTTACATTGTTTACTGGCGGTTCTTTACATTGTATACTGGCGGTTCTTTACATTGTTTACTGGTGGTGATTTACATTGTTTACTGGTGGTGATTTACATTGTTTACTGGTTGTGATTTACATTGTTTACTGGTGGTGATTTACCTTTTTAACTTGTCGTTCTTCTCGTTGTTTACTGGCGGTTATTTACATTGCTTTCTGGCGGTTCTTTACATTGTTGACTGAAGGTTCTTTACATTGTTTACTGGTGGTTCTTTACATTGTTTACTGGCGGTTCTTCACCTGGTTTATTGGTGGTTCTTTACATTGTGTACTGGCGGTTATTTACATTGTTTACTGGCGGTTCTTTACATTGTTTACTGGTGGTTCTTTACATTGTTGATTGACGGTTTTTTTTATATTGTTGACTGATGGTTCTTTACCTTGTTTACTGGTGATTCTTTACATTGTTTACTGGTGGTTCTTTACCTTGTTTACTAACGGTTCTTTACATTGTTTACTTACCTATTTACCTGGTTTACTGGTGGTTCTTTACCTTGTTTACTGGCGGTTCTTTATCTTGTTTACTGATGGTTCTTTACATTGTTTACTGGCGGTTCTTTACTTTGTTTACTGGCGGTTCTTTACATTGTTTACTGATGGTTCCTTATCTTGTTTACTGATGGTTCTTTACATTGTTGACTGGCGGTTCTTTATCTTGTTAACTGGCGGTTCTTTATCTTGTTTACTGATGGTTCTTTACATTGTTTACTGATGGTTCTTAACTTTGTTTACTGGCGGTTCTTTACCTGTTTACTGATGGTTCTTTACATTGTTGACTGACGGTTTTTTTACATTGTTGACTGATGGTTCTTTACTTTGTTGGCTGGTGTTTCTTTACATTGTTTACTGGCGGTTCTTTTCATTGTGTATTTGTGGTTCTTTGCACTATTTACTGGTGGTTCTTTACATTGTTTCCTGGCGGTTCTTTACATTGTTTACTGTCGGTCTTTTACATTGTTGATTGGCGGTTCTTTACATTGTTTACTGGAGGTTCCTTACCTTGTTTACTGGCGATTATTTACATTGTTTATTGGAGGTTCTTTACATTGTTTATTGGAGGTTCTTTGCATTGTTTACTGGCGGTTCTTTACATTGTTTACTGGCGGTTCTTTACATTGTTGACTGGCGATTATTTACATTGTTTACTGGTGGTGATTTACCTTGTTTACTGGTGGTGATTTACATTGTTTACTGGTGGTTCTTAACATTGTTTACTGGTGGTTCTTAACATTGTATACTGGCGGTTCTTTACATTGTATACTGGCGGTTCTTTACATTGTTTACTGGTGGTGATTTACCTTGTTTTCTGACAGTTCTTTACTTTTTTTACTGGCGGTTCTTTACATTGTTTACTGGTGGTTCATTACATTGTTTACTGATGGTTCTTTACACTGTTTGCTGGTTGTTCTTTAAACTGTTTACTGGTGGTTCTTTACATTGTTTACTGGTGGTTCTTTACATTGTTTACTGGTGGTTCTTTACATTGTTTACTGACGGTTCTTTACATTGTTTACTGGTGGTTCTTTACCTTGTTTTCTGGTGGTTCTTTACCTTCCTTGTTTACTGACGCTTCTTTACCTGGCTAACTGGTGGTTCTTTACACTGTTAACTGGTGGTTCTGTACGTTGTTTACAAGTGGTCCTTTACATTGTTTACTGCTGGTTTTTTTTACATTGTTTACTGGCGGTTCTTTACATTGTTTACTGGCGGTTCTTTACATTGTTTACTGGCGGTTCTTTACATTGTTTACTGATTGTTTTTTGCCTTGTTTTCTGACAGTTCTTTACATTGTTTACTGGTGGTTCTTTTCATTGTTTATTTGTGGTTCTTTGCACTGTTTACTGGTGGATCTTTACATTGTTTCCTGGCGGTTCTTTACATTGTTTACTGTCGGTCTTTACATTGTTTATTGGCGGTTCTTTACATTGTTTACTGGAGGTTCCTTACCTTGTTTACTGGCGATTATTTACATTGTTTATTGGAGGTTCTTTACATTGTTTATCGGAGGTTCTTTGCATTGTTTACTGGCGGTTCTTTACATTGTTTACTGGCGGTTCTTTACATTGTTGACTGGCGATTATTTATATTGTTTACTGGTGGTGATTTACCTTGTTTACTGGTGGTGATTTACATTGTTTACTGGTGGTTCTTAACATTGTTTACTGGTGGTTCTTAACATTGTATACTGGCGGTTCTTTACATTGTATACTGGCGGTTCTTTACATTGTTTACTGGTGGTGATTTACATTGTTTACTGGTGGTGATTTACATTGTTTACTGGTGGTGATTTACATTGTTTACTGGTGGTGATTTACCTTTTTAACTTGTCGTTCTTCTCGTTGTTTACTGGCGGTTATTTACATTGCTTTCTGGCGGTTCTTTACATTGTTGACTGAAGGTTCTTTACATTGTTTACTGGTGGTTCTTTACATTGTTTACTGGCGGTTCTTCACCTGGTTTATTGGTGGTTCTTTACATTGTGTACTGGCGGTTATTTACATTGTTTACTGGCGGTTCTTTACATTGTTTACTGGTGGTTCTTTACATTGTTGATTGACGTTTTTTTTTTACATTGTTGACTGATGGTTCTTTACCTTGTTTACTGGTGATTCTTTACATTGTTTACTGGTGGTTCTTTACCTTGTTTACTAACGGTTCTTTACATTGTTTACTTACCTATTTACCTGGTTTACTGGTGGTTCTTTACCTTGTTTACTGGCGGTTCTTTATCTTGTTTACTGATAGTTCTTTACATTGTTTACTGGCGGTTCTTTACTTTGTTTACTGGCGGTTCTTTACATTGTTTACTGATGGTTCCTTATCTTGTTTACTGATGGTTCTTTACATTGTTGACTGGCGGTTCTTTATCTTGTTTACTGGCGGTTCTTTATCTTGTTTACTGATGGTTCTTTACATTGTTTACTGATGGTTCTTAACTTTGTTTACTGGCGGTTCTTTACCTGTTTACTGATGGTTCTTTACATTGTTGACTGACGGCTTTTTTACATTGTTGACTGATGGTTCTTTACTTTGTTGGCTGGTGTTTCTTTACATTGTTTACTGGCGGTTCTTTTCATTGTGTATTTGTGGTTCTTTGCACTGTTTACTGGTGGTTCTTTACATTGTTTCCTGGCGGTTCTTTACATTGTTTACTGTCGGTCTTTTACATTGTTGATTGGCGGTTCTTTACATTGTTTACTGGAGGTTCCTTACCTTGTTTACTGGCGATTATTTACATTGTTTATTGGAGGTTCTTTACATTGTTTATTGGAGGTTCTTTGCATTGTTTACTGGCGGTTCTTTACATTGTTTACTGGCGGTTCTTTACATTGTTGACTGGCGATTATTTACATTGTTTACTGGTGGTGATTTACCTTGTTTACTGGTGGTGATTTACATTGTTTACCGGTGGTTCTTAACATTGTTTACTGGTGGTTCTTAACATTGTATACTGGCGGTTCTTTACATTGTATACTGGCGGTTCTTTACATTGTTTACTGGTGGTGATTTACCTTGTTTTCTGACAGTTCTTTACTTTTTTTACTGGCGGTTCTTTACATTGTTTACTGGTGGTTCATTACATTGTTTACTGATGGTTCTTTACACTGTTTGCTGGTTGTTCTTTAAACTGTTTACTGGTGGTTCTTTACATTGTTTACTGGTGGTTCTTTACATTGTTTACTGACGGTTCTTTACATTGTTTACTGGTGGTTCTTTACCTTCCTTGTTTACTGACGCTTCTTTACCTGGTTAACTGGTGGTTCTTTACACTGTTAACTGGTGGTTCTGTACGTTGTTTACAAGTGGTCCTTTACATTGTTTACTGCTGGTTTTTTTACATTGTTTACTGGCGGTTCTTTACATTGTTTACTGGCGGTTCTTTACATTGTTTACTGATTGTTTTTTGCCTTGTTTTCTGACAGTTCTTTACATTGTTTACTGGTGGTTCTTTTCATTGTTTATTTGTGGTTCTTTGCACTGTTTACTGGTGGTTCTTTACATTGTTTCCTGGCGGTTCTTTACATTGTTTACTGTCGGTCTTTTACATTGTTTATTGGCGGTTCTTTACATTGTTTACTGGAGGTTCCTTACCTTGTTTACTGGCGATTATTTACATTGTTTATTGGAGGTTCTTTACATTGTTTATCGGAGGTTCTTTGCATTGTTTACTGGCGGTTCTTTACATTGTTTACTGGCGGTTCTTTACATTGTTGACTGGCGATTATTTACATTGTTTACTGGTGGTGATTTACCTTGTTTACTGGTGGTGATTTACAT
The DNA here is from genome assembly GCF_902652985.1 of Pecten maximus. Classification (NCBI taxonomy): domain Eukaryota; kingdom Metazoa; phylum Mollusca; class Bivalvia; order Pectinida; family Pectinidae; genus Pecten; species Pecten maximus. Next base: position 11,312,935 of record NC_047019.1, on the reverse strand, counting down.
TGTTTACTGGTGGTTCTTAACATTGTTTACTGGTGGTTCTTAACATTGTATACTGGCGGTTCTTTACATTGTATACTGGCGGTTCTTTACATTGTTTACTGGTGGTGATTTACATTGTTTACTGGTGGTGATTTACATTGTTTACTGGTGGTGATTTACATTGTTTACTGGTGGTGATTTACCTTTTTAACTTGTCGTTCTTCTCGTTGTTTACTGGCGGTTATTTACATTTCTTTCTGGCGGTTCTTTACATTGTTGACTGAAGGTTCTTTACATTGTTTACTGGTGGTTCTTTACATTGTTTACCGGCGGTTCTTCACCTGGTTTATTGGTGGTTCTTTACATTGTGTACTGGCGGTTATTTACATTGTTTACTGGCGGTTCTTTACATTGTTTACTGGTGGTTCTTTACATTGTTGATTGACGGTTTTTTTTTACATTGTTGACTGATGGTTCTTTACCTTGTTTACTGGTGATTCTTTACATTGTTAACTGGTGGTTCTTTACCTTGTTTACTAACGGTTCTTTACATTGTTTACTTACCTATTTACCTGGTTTACTGGTGGTTCTTTACCTTGTTTACTGGCGGTTCTTTATCTTGTTTACTGATGGTTCTTTACATTGTTTACTGGCGGTTCTTTACTTTGTTTACTGGCGGTTCTTTACATTGTTTACTGATGGTTCCTTATCTTGTTTACTGATGGTTCTTTACATTGTTGACTGGCGGTTCTTTATCTTGTTTACTGGCGGTTCTTTATCTTGTTTACTGATGGTTCTTTACATTGCTTACTGATGGTTCTTAACTTTGTTTACTGGCGGTTCTTTACCTGTTTACTGATGGTTCTTTACATTGTTGACTGACGGTTTTTTTTACATTGTTGACTGATGGTTCTTTACTTTGTTGGCTGGTGTTTCTTAACATTGTTTACTGGCGGTTCATTACATTATATACTGATGGTTCTTTACCTTGATTACTGATGGTTCTTTACCTTGTTTACTGGTGGTTCTTTACCTTGTTAACTTTGTGGTTCTTAACATTGTTTACAGGCGTTTATTTACACAGTTTGTTGATGGTTCTTTACATTGTTTACTCGTTGTCATTTACATTTTAATTGTGATTCTTTACCCCCTGAACAAATTGTATTTACATTGTTGTCTGGTGGTTCTTTACTTAGCCATATATTTTTTCCCTTAACATTTGTTTCACATTTTCAGTATTTCTTGTTTATCCAATACAAACAGGATCTTTATTGATAGCCATTACATCATTTAATGATTTGTTTGTGACAAGGTGTTAATATCAATGTTCAACAAACCGTAGCATTATTTTTAACTCGCGTTTAATATAACAAAATTCAATGTTGACACAACCTATGTTGAAAATTGTGACTTTGCGTCTTTAAACGTCTTCACAGAATGGTCGTTTTCACACAAATACTAATTCGAGTCAGCTCCTCTACAAGCCTACTAAGGCTCTATATTCGGACAATATCTACAGTGGAGTGATTTAGTACGTTTTTATCCGAACCAAACAATCCTGAGGTGTTCCGTTTTTGTACATTTTCTGCATTTTATTCGACGGGGTTTTATGATAGCATCTCATTCCGCAGTGTTGTTTTATCAGCTTCGGGCAGACGACGTGAGAACGAACTGGGACGAGGCTGAAACTAACATTAAAAAACTCACCCAGGCGTACGATTACAAAAGCACTAGACCATTCAATATTGCTATCTAAAATGTTTACTTCTATCGTCGCAATAAAAGTTGTATGGGACGACAATGAGAGCCCCATAGTACTTATTACCAGTTCAGTGATATAGGTATCAGGCGGCCCTGCGGTATATCTACCACACGGCGAGACATGTTGTACCTTACACATCAACTTGCTGCGGGACCCACATATTGTAGGCAGGTTTCATATTATGGGTTTACTGTTGATATTCTACACAAAATATAACAAAAAAATTTAAGTGTGTAAAGGTATCAGACAGAAAAGTAAATAGATTCCATCTTACGGTTGTATTCATTTTTATAAAAATACAGGTAAGATATTTTTAAAGCTTGCCTCGCGTCAGAAAGGAACGAGTTCGGTGATGGTACTCACGTGGTTAACACTGATATGTAAGGACTCTGATCATTACTGGTGTCGAAATATGATGAGATTTCAAATAAGTCCTCATTTGATCCAGGACATCGTTACACCAGGTAGGTGCAGCAGAGACACACGTGCCATTGGGGGCAAGATTTTGCTGACTCGTTATAATCATGTTATAGAGTGGGAGAGATAGGGAGTGAAAGAGATGCAGGGGAGGGAAAAGAGGGATAGAGGGAGTGAGAGAGTAGAGAGGGACAGAAAAAGATAGGATAGTGGTAGAGGGTGGGGATGAAATAAAGGAGGGTGAAAGAGGGAGTGAGAGATAATAAAAGAGTGCGATATCATAGGGGAGAGGGCGTGGGAGGGAAGGGGGGAAGCGAGAGATAGAGAGGGTTGGAGAGGGAGTAAGAAAGGCGAGAGAGGAGTTGAGTGAGAGTTATACGGAGAGGGAAATGTTTGGGTATAGAGATGGGGTGTGAAAGAGGGCAAGGGAGAGAATGATGGAAATAGAGTTTAGTTTGTTTGGTTTGTTTTTGTTTAACGTCCTATTAACAGCCAGGGTCATTTAAGGATGTGCCAGGCTTGGAGGTGGAGGAAAGCCGGAGTACCCGGAGAAAAACCACCGGCCTACGGTCAGTACCTGGCAACTGCCCCGCGTAGGTTTCGAACTCGCAACCCAGTGGTGGAGGGCTAGTGTTAAAGTGTCGGTACACCTTAACCACTCGGCCACCGCGGCCCCCTTGGAAATAGAGAGTAAGGGAAGTGGTGGGATAGAGGGAGAGAGTGCGAAAGTGGGAGAGGGAGTGAGAGAGATGGAGGGGGAATGTGCGAGAGAGGGCAAAGTGAAGAAAATGGTGGGATATAGGGAAAGGGATGAAGAGGGGGTAGGGAAGGCGAGAGAGGAGAGGGGTTGGGGAGTTATACGGAGAGGGGAGGGGGAGTTATACGGAGAGGGGTGGAGGAGTTATACGGAGAGGGGTGGGGGAGTTATACGGAGAGGGGTGGGGAGTTATACGGAGAGGGGTGGAGGAGTTATACGGAGAGGGGAGGGGGAGTTATACGGAGAGGGGTGGGGGAGTTATACGGAGAGGGGAGGGGGAGTTATACGGAGAGGGGAGGGGGAGTTTATACGGAGAGGGGTGGGGTAGTTATACGGAGAGGGGTGGGGGAGTTATACGGAGAGGGGAGGGGGAGTTATACGGAGAGGGGTGGGGGAGTTATACGGAGAGGGGAGGGGGAGTTATACGGAGAGGGGTGGGGGAGTTATACGGAGAGGGGTGGGGGAGTTATACGGAGAGGGGTGGGGGAGTTATACGGAGAGGGACGGGGGAGTTATACGGTGAGGGAATGTTTTTGTTAGGAGGAAATGGTTTGATAGATAGAGAGTGGAGGGGGGGGGGGGGGGGGGCTAGTAAGGGCAAAAGAGGAATAAGGCGTGAGGGATATAGCGTGGTGGAAAAGGGTGGGACAGAGAGAGAGAGCGGGTAAGAGAGGGAATTAAAAAAGGGAAAGAGAAGAGAGGAGTGAGGGAAAGGGTTGGGTATAAGGAGAGGAAGTGAGGAAGGATGCGAGAGGGAAATGGAGTGAGGGAGATACAGAGGGAAGGAGGGAGAGCTAGCCGGATAAGGGAGGGAGAGAGTGTAAGAGATGAAGAGGGTGGAGACAGAGGGGTGGAAAAGGGAAAGATCAAGAGAGGATGGAAGGAGGAGAGATGAAGAGGGTGGAGACAGAGGGGTGGAAAAGGGAAAGATCAAGAAGGTCTGAGAGAGAGGATGGAAGGAGGAGAGATGAAGAGAGAAGGGGAGGAGAAAGAATGTAAAGAGAGAGAGAGAGGATGTTCGAGGGTTAATGGTGTTATGTGGATAACAAATTAGTAGGTGAGAAACAGGATAAGAGATTGTGACTTAATGTGAGAGAATGTTGGACATACACCGAATGTGAAACATAGACCGACAGAATAAAGTCAGAAAGTCAGAGTAAATAAAATATAGACTGTGAAAACTGGAGAATAAGAGACAGAGACTGGGAGATGTTCTCTTAGGAATCAAAATATCCGAACTTATGGGGTTACAATTTCAGATATGGGGATATGGACATGAAGTCGTCCAGTAATAAAACAGGACATGGAGACGTCCAGTAATAAAACAATGAATGGAAACGACAGCAAGAGAAACAGAAAAAAATGGCATTACCGATATTCGATTTTTTTTTATTTGTCTATCCTTTCCAATCAAGTAGATCAATATTTGCACGTGCAGAAACGTCATCTTTGTCTAAATATCGATTTTGCTTCGTTCACGACTATTTTCAGTAACATTGTTAAAATGGTGTCAAATTTGAAAATTTAATCATCAGTCACCGTTCAAATCAATTTATTCTTCAAGTGTTAGATACAAAGATAACACGAACAATATAATTTATCAGTTCATTTTCGTTTTTTTCTAATCTTACTTTGATAGGTTTGGATTTCTCCCCTTCACGTGACTGAACAGCAGTATTCATTTTTATCTCGGCTACTGCTATTGCATTGATAACTTCATCATATATTGTCACCTATCAAGTTTACCGATTATTTTCAAAAATGTCTTTTACGTTTTTTATTTCTTTCTTTTTTGTTTTTCTATCGTTTAAATTAGAACGTTAATCAATTCCACAAATCAGACAAAATAATAAAAAAAAACACCATTCTGAATTAATTTACTAATAATATCAATACAAATTGCGAAATATTTGAAATGACTAAATATATCAATCAAGCTAACTATTCTGAAAGGAACTGATACATGGTAGTGTTTGTTCAACAACTTACTTCATCAACAGACTTTCAGATTATATATATAGTTGAGGTGAGTTGAGGCCGGCTATCTTAAAATCATCTGCCACGCAACAAAGGCACAGGTTTACACAGAATGTAACACATAAACTTAGCGAGTGCATTAGCGAGCAGCTACTCGTTTTATATAGGAAAGGTACAAATGACACTTACAAAATAAATATCTCTAAAAATCGCTTTCTATTTTCCTGTTAACACACGCTGTTAGACGTAAGCACAGGACAAAACGATAGAGAGCAGCTTGGTAAGGTTGAGTTGTTTTCTGGATGAAATAAATATTTCAGAATTCAGGGTAGGAAGTCTGATTTCATTAGTCCCATGTGATATGTGCTTACAGCTATATCAATGATTGATAACAATCAGCCGAGAACAAGTCAAAACAAATGGGCTTTTGTCATCATATACACCGCGTACCGTGCTTGATTAAAAGCACATTTCTAAAAATGCAACGACAGATATCAGAATTTTATAATAAATCCTTAACCGTTTACAATAAAAATGAAGATTCCATAGCAATATTCAAAATGGTGGGTATTTCATCGAAATATCTAACTGCGGGTAGAAAAACAACAGAGATTATTGACACAATAATGAAGCCATAATTCAAACTAAAAATCGATAAGACAAGGAAAAATATAAACAAAAATATATATTTGAATGGAGACTCCTGAAAATGCACAAGGAGAATATGACCAGCTGATAGAGAGGAGTAAGCGCCTTCTGCATCATCGACGACACTGGTCATACAAATCTAGGTCACAGCGACACCCGCCATACAAATATAGGTCACGGCGACGCCCGCCATACAAATATAGGCCACGACGACATCCGTCATACAAATCTAGGGCACGACGACACCCGCCATATAAATCTAGGTCACGGCGACACCCGTCATACAAATCTAGGTCACGACGACACCCGCCATACAAATCTAGTTCACGACGACAACCACCATAACAATCTAGGTCACGACGAAAACTGAATACAATTTTCTAGGTCACAACGACAGCCACCATGTAAATCTAAGTCACAATCTCAGGTGAGAGTTAGGGTGGTGACAACAGGACATACCAACAATAATTAAACACTTGGTTTATTGTGCTTAACGTCCTATTAACAGCCAGAGTCATTTAAGGACGTGCCAGGTTTTGGAGGTGGAGGAAAGCCGGAGTACCCGGAGAAAAACCACCGGCCTACGGTCAGTACCTGGCAACTGCCCCATGTAGGTTTCGAACTCGCAACCAAGAGGTGAAGGGCTAGTGATAAAGTGCCGGGACACCTTAACCACTCGGCAACCGCGACCCCTTATAATTAAACATATTTAAACACGACTGTCTTCATACCACACAGGAAAACAGAATAACTCCAAATGAGATCGTGATGTCGACCATGACACTTGCCTGTAATGACGTACGGTTATGTTAATGTAATGACGTACGGTTCTGTTAATGTAATGACGTACGGTTCTGTTAATGTAATGACGTACGGTTCTGTTAATGTAATGACGTACGGTTCTGTTAATGTAATGACGTACGGTTCTGTTAATGTAATGACGTACGGCTCTGTTAATGTAATGACGTACGGCTCTGTTAATGTAATGACGTATAGTACGGTTAATGTAATAATGTACGGTTCTGTTAATGTAGTGACGTACGATTCTGTTAATGTTATGACGTACAGCTCTGTTAATGTAATGACGTAAGGTTCTGTTAATGTAATAATGTACGGTTCTGTTAATGTAATGACGTACGGCTCTGTTAATGTAGTGACGTGCGGCTCTGTTAATGTAAAGACGTATGGTTCTGTTAATGTAATGATGTACGGTTCTGTTAACGTAATGACGTACGGTTCTGTTAATGTAGTGACGTACGGTTCTGTTAATGTTATGACGTACGGTTCTGTTAATGTACGGTTCTGTTAATGTAATGACGTACGGTTCTGTTAATGTAATGACGTGCGGCTCTGTTGATGTAATGACGTACAGTTCTGTTAATGTAATGACGTACGGTTCTGTTAATGTAATGACGTTCGGTTCTGTTAATGTAATGACGTACGGTTCTGTTAATGTAATGACGTTCGGCTCTGTTAATGTAATGACGTTCGGCTCTGTTAATGTAATGACGTTCGGTTCTGTTAATGTAATGACGTTCGGTTCTGTTAATGTAGTGCCGTAAGGATCTGTTAATTGCGAATAACACTTTTAATGCTGTTAATATCATTGCGTATATTACTGTTAATGTCATGGCGTAAATTATTTTTAATGACATGGCTTATATTACTGTTAATGTCATGGCGTATATTACTGTTAATATCATGGCGTATATTACTGTTAATGTCATGGCGTTTATTAGTGTTAATGTCATGGCATATATTACTGTTAATGGCATGGCGTATATTACTGTTAATGTCATGGCGTATATTACTGTTAATGTCATGGCGTATGTTACTGTTAATATCAAGGCGTATATTAATGCTAATGTCATGGCGTATATTACTGTTAATATAATTGCGTATATATCTGTTATCTCATTGCATTTATTACTGACATGATGACATACTATTTTAAGATATTTTGTGATGATAATGTCATCATTAGCTGGTGTATAGATATGTATCAGCTGAAAATGAAGTTTTTGTGTACTTTATGGTACAGTACAATTGATGAATACTTTCCTAATAACAGCACACCTCTTTCGAATTATGTATACACCATATACAAAATGTATACGCTTTAAGGTAAACAAGTTTCCAAATATCATAAATGTCGAAATTATGTAAAAATGATCAAGTGTTAATAGTTCTGTAATAGTGATATAAATACACATGTGTAGTCTGTGTCGGTTTCTACTATGCTTTATGCAACGTTAATGTCGAGAAAATAAACAAGCTTATGCATGAAAACTAGCTATCTTAAACATTTAAAATCTATTCACGACTTTTTAAAATATATTAAAGAATTAACATGCACTCCAAATTTTCTATATGGGGATCACAAGAAATTGATTTTACTTCCAACATCCCACGAAAAATGTTGCCTACTTTAACATCTTGGTTAATTTTTCAAGCTAACTATACGTTGAAAGTTGTCCGCAGGTAAATGACTTCTACAATTATGAATAGTCTGAACGCATGCGCGCGGTCGCTTTAAAAACAAATTGTAATTTAGCTATGAGTATGTTTCGACATGTACTATGCATTTCTGTAACCCGAGCATCGTGCCGTGGTGCTCGTTTCAGAAATCAAAGTTACGCATTGTGAATATATTTCATGAGCACACAACCTCATAAATTACTAAGCTTGAGAGTCTCGCCCGATCATAGAATGATACTCACCACAACTGCATGATTCGCCGTGACTTGGACAACAGCATGTTCATCCTTGTGACAGTGACCAACTACAAAGTCCAGAATCTCTTGACCATCACTTTCCTCTGTGATAAATCTCCGAATTCGTGAACCGCTTGGTTGATCAGGTTAGCTACAGACGTGTACATACATACTGAATGAGATCAACGCCGTCAGAATCACCGATAAATGTGTCCTATAGACTTTTAAAGACAGCGGTTTTAAATTGTCTAACTAAGCACCTGTTGTATGTCCATTTTGTGGACAGTGGAAACAAGAATGACCGGGACTGCTAGACCAACATCCCTGTCGACATCAACAATGAAAATGCGTCTTTTCCGGTTAGCATTCTGTGTTATGCAAAATTTGTGAGTGCAATTCAGATTTCATTCGCATTAGCAATTGAAATGAAGCCGGTGGGCCAAATAGAGTCGTCAAGCGAGAGTATTAATATTTTATACTATATTAACTGATCAATGCCCATTTTCCTGTGAGGAACTACTGTCAATGAATAAAAAAGATATACAACTTCGTGACTTGAGTATACTTTTATTTCTAATAGTGATTCTATGCAGACGAGAAGTTATAAGCAGCCTTTCGCCATTTGCAATCCAGATCGCCCGACTTTCTAGCGTAAATCCGCCGACGTTTCTATCCGACCTGTTTACCGGTTCGTAGCGAATCCTGAAATTAGATACAGCAGACAGGCCTTGATTCGGACATATATAACTAGATTCGATACTAAATTTACATAACACTATAGGGAGTCGGTTTCATTTAATAGAGCATAGGATAAGTCGATTTTCATTGACGGAATAAACGTGAAAAATGTAAACATAGAACAACCTCGAACACAGTCGAGCTCCATTGAATTAAAACTATAACTGTTCCCGGAAGGGGATAAGCTTGCGGTGCAGACAATATCCAAACCGAACAATGAGCCAGGGAATTCTTTGTAAACATCGTGTTAATGACTTGAAGGGCAAAAATTGCCGACAATTAACCATAATCAGCTTAATTTACACGCTCGTCTGGTTTCTGCGCGCGTGCGCGTCCCCAATGGAAAACTCGTTGGGAGGGACATATGTTTCCACAACAGGGATCAGTATGCTGAGGTGTAATGCTAAATGTATATGAATTTGAACATGAACACATTAATAATAAGCAGAAATATAATGAAGGATTAAAAAAAATCTCAATATTCAACACTTTTATATATAATATCACTATGTCTTTCGTTTTAACTTTTCTACAGATTTCCATACTTTTTAGTTTCAATATTTTGGCGGTGATACATTGGCAGTACCGCGACTTTTAAGGTATGCTTTCCACTTCTGGCAGACGTAAGTGCTCCTATTATACGTCATTTCCGGCTGTAAAACTTGCGTAATAGCATAATGACTTTCAGACAAAGGGCAAATTTGTTTTGCAAAAACTGTTATGATACATGGTTTAAGCCTAAACCGATTTTTGTTTCTATTTGTTGCCGTTAAACCGAAACTGGTTTGTTAGACTAATCAAAACCGTCCCATGAAAAATGAACTATGTTCCAAGAATAAGATCATGTGGATGCTACACTTCTGCAGGATGTTCTCCACTGGCGTGGTGGATGTTCTCATTAAATACGATGACTACATACTGTGCAATCCACCCCCTACCCCTTTTTTTCGGGCGGGGGGGGGGGGGGGGGGGCATTTAGCAACAAGGCAAGGTCTTTCTCAACTCCCTCCGTAGCATTTTTTTTTAAATTTTTTTTTTCACATTGCTTTTAAGCCCGCCCAACCACGTTTTTACTTTCAGTTGAGTTGACTGGAACACAACAATGACAAAACTAGACCAACGAGCCTTCTATCCGTCAATATACAGATCACTAGATGAATTTTTGTCATTTGTTTAAAAAGGTTAAAAATTAAAAATCCGCCGTCTCTGTTTAAATATTGAAAAGCGAGAATTATCAAAACATCGTTATTGTGTATAGACGTTCTCATTTATGAATGAAGTTTAAACTCATCAGTATCAAACACCATATCAGTTTTTCTTGCTTCAACGAATTTGGGGGGAAATAATGAAATTGATGGAAGATGTCAAAACTGATTCTAAAAGGAAGTGGACAATGTCATACAAATTGATTGACCTCTTTCAGATCGACGATCGCCCGCCAATAATAGGTCAGACATAGGACAAAGCTAATAAAAAATGATAAAAATAAAAATCGCGTTTCATCGACAAAAAACTGATCTGTGTGTATTACTAAATCAGTCAGGCATGACACGGGTCTTGAGGAACAATACCCTATATTTTGTAATGTACTGAATATTTCATGACAAAATACAGATGGTTTTCCTGAAATACCAACGGGACGTAATTACTCATCTCCGATGTATCAATACAGCGTGTTCAAAACTGCACCGGAAAGATAGAAAACGTAGAATTGTATCTGCTATCAATAAAAATCAGTAGAATAGTCAATAATGCTTAGATTTTCAATTCTATATGAGAGTTTGTCGAGTGAAAATGGGGACAAACAGACAGATACACATAAAACACGGTCGGACGTTCAGACAGTTACTTGTACTTGTGAAATCCTAAATAAAAAATCAGTGGTTAGGGTGTCCTGAAACTTTATCACTAGCCCTCCACCTCTTGGTTGCGAGTTCGAAACCCGCGTGGGACTGTTGCCAGGTACTGACCGTAGGCCGGTGGTTTTTCTCCGGGTACTCCGACTTTTCTCCACCTCCAAGACGAGGCACGTCTTTAAATGGCCCTGGCTGTTAATAGGACGTTAAACAAACCTAAATCGGGCTTAGAATTAGACGAATCTTACTCATAGCAATGTTATCAAAATAAAATTCTTGGTTAGAAAGAAAAGATAGTTTGGTGTTCATTTAGAAAATTGTGTACTCTTTGTTTTGTGATGTTTCTGTATTGAAATCAGCGTGCGTCTGTGTTTTGTTTTTACTGTTCATATTGGATGATAAAACAAAAGACAATTTAGGCACAACCATTTCTGAACGGTCAACTTGTCTGTCATGTTTGCATGTAAACAAAATATAAGTGTGTGCTTTAATTTATCTCGCGACCCCCCCCCCCCCCCCCCCCCCCCCCCCTCCCTCCCCCTCTCTCTATAAGTGCTCCTTCCCTTCCCAGACCCCTATACCCCACCCAACCCCTTGGGAGGTAAAATGTCTATTACAATTAACATGACCCTTGGTCAAATCATAAATATCAGTCGGATAATAAAATCCGTATATCACCAGAACTAATTTACTGACACTAGTCTATGTACAATGTCGTGGTGTTATGCTGTCTGGGGACTTAAATGTCATCCACGGCTGAAAATCTGTCTTATATATTATGACCAAGTGTGGAGTATGAAATCGTCGCATTTACTAAACTAAATTTTAAAAATGAGACAACAGAGTATTTTAAGTAAAAGCTTGATCATTTTTTCAAGCGCGAAAAGACGTCGATTATCACGTGTCATATATAATGCAAGAATGCGTCTGACCCAGATTGTCTCAATACACTGAAGCTGCGTTGGTTTAAAACTTTTGTGTTTTATATGAAACATGTAAGGATAAGCGACTGGCATTTTGAAATATTGAAAATAAAGGTATTTTACATGGATCTGAAAGTCATTTTTCTAGCTTCTCAGTGGAAAGCTCCGTTTAAATGTCTTTGTCTTTGTATCATATTATCTTACACATAATCTATAAATGATAATTTCATATTGTTTAAACAATATTTTTATTCAGTGGAAACATCAATAAACATGTACATATAATTCCAAGTGAATAGGGATTTGACAGCAAGCTTACAGCTTATGTAAGTCGTCTTCATATTGTGTCCTAACGATTGTGTTTCTTCACATACTATCCATTTCATTTATTTACTTTAGGCGAGAAAACATAATCTAAACTTGTTAGTTTCCGACTATGAAGAAATAAAGATAACTTTAATTGTTCGAAAAATTATCAAGTGCATAATAATTCTTTAAATTTTTTTAAAACATTGAAATAATTTCGTAATATATTTTTTTGTGTAGGATGATAAAATTACCAGGTTTGAAAAATGCACAGAATAAGAGAGATTGAGACTGGGAGGGGTAAGATCTCAGTGGTATATTGGCATGTGTCTGGAAGCCTAAATAAGTTTTAACATTTATTGGTACATTGTCTATAGATATCAATTTGTTTATAAACTTGAATATCATCTAATTGACTGAATTAACTGTTTACGTTTTATAACGCAACCACGTTCGCGACTCTATACGCCATCTACCTTGACAATATAAAGTAATTCATGTTCAAAAAAAAGTATTCTGGTATTTAATATCGATTAACAACCAGATTTAAAGATTTAATGCTTTAAATCTTTAAATGCACTTTAATGAAAGATTGCCACCTGTGGCGAGTTTGACCTTGACCTTTGATAAGAGATAATGGCCACCGTGACCTCCTCAGGTAATTAAGAGCTATAATGGAATCACTTAGACGTTTGAATATTTCATGCCTAATATATTCCCACTAATGATACCCTGGAGAAACAGATTCCTCTATCGGCTGTCTGTCTCTTAATGACATATTAAAAGTAGCATTTGTCCGTCACGCATGCGCTATCGTCATCATTTCCGGTACAGACGGGCGGATATCTGCTTAATTGATATTCGGTTGAATGGCCAGTGTCTAGAACATTAAAATCTTAGGTATAAAGATATATCTTCTTAATTATCTTATTTCGATACATGCTGTTTTAAGTATATAAAAATGTTAGTGACGTCATGCGGTAGTATATGACGTCATTCATATAGAATTATCTAAATGATTAGGTAACGTCCCATTTAAACGTTTTGCATTATAAAGAATATGATGCCACATTTTAAGCGTCAGCATTCTAATTTTTATGACGTCGCATATCAAGGTAAACCCAGTTTAATTTTTGTGACGTCACATTTCAATTAACACTATAAGTGTATGACGTCATATTTCAATTAATAAACATTATAGGATATGTGACGTCACGTTTCAATTTATTAGCATGTTAATATTTCAATGACTACGATGTAATATCGACTCCGTTTGTCCTTTTCTGATGTGACGTAACAGTTAGAACGCACTAATGCTATGTGTGACGTGATCATCCATGATCTGATATTTCAATGGGACAGCACTATGTTATATGTGACGTCACACACAAATGACAATTACTGGAGCAAGCATGACGATTAGTCCAACTTGTGTTATTGAACTTGTGCCCTTCGTAGTTAGAGACTACAATTCATTTCATTTTACGTGACTTTTCTGTCACCCGAGATCGCAACAATCGAGTTCATCAAACTATGTTGCCTGTAACGGGAGGAGTGTTTACCATCAGATCAACTGCTACTGACACCACTGGACCATGCCGTAGTGGTTTTAGTATCATGCACTGTAGCAACAGCTAGATTGCTGTCAATTTGTCTAGAACAACAAAATCATACCCATACCATCATCATGTACACAAACCACTCAGCCTGATCCTCACGCACACCAGTCTACATAGTGTACGCTCGAGCAACTCCAATGAATTCTCATCGCTTGAAGCTGTAGGCCAATAGCGAGAAGCAACTCTCAATGCTCTGGTCAAAGTTTTCTTACTGAATTTTTAAACCTGTAATTTTTTGCAGCTTTCTCTTAAATGTGTACATATGACACCAGGTCCCGGTGACTCCCAAGGGAGTCAGCGACTCAACTATACGACCACGCGACAAGCTAACTAAATCTCCTATCGGTATCCAGGAGACTGACGCCTTTATCCCCTGTGACACGGTTTAATGTGAAATATCGATTTTATCATTAGTGCTAAAAGAATTAGCCGTCCCGCCAGACACATTTCTGACATAAATAAATTCCAAAACTGTTTGTGACAAAACCATGACACTAAATAGTAACAGTGAATAGCGAGTGTTCCACAACATAGTCCCATACAATTATCGTCACTCTAAATTCGGCTAACTTCCGGTTTTCACTTTCCGTTGTCTTGTTTTAAACATCCATTTCACACTTCTATTCATTATCATTGTTTTGTTCTCATAATGAAATAAAACATCGATTTTTTTTCTTCCAGCGGAACGAGTTTTACGGATAATATAGTTTAGTTTTCTTCAAATCGATGTATGTTTTATTTTCTCTAATTAATATTTAACGGACATCATTTTTGTTGGTATATATATCTGTCCATCAACTTTGCCTCTTTTATCGATTTCCATTAGTACGACAATGTTTTAATGACGATTTTCTTAACTTATTTCAGCGTATAAATAATTACTCATATGAAACCCGTCACAGTCATTTTTTATTAGCACTATTTCTTTTTCTCCTGGTAAACATAAAAATTAAAGGCGCCACGAACTAGCATAGAGGTCTTCTTTTCCGTTTTCAACGCAATGGCCTCGGAATGTTTAACTAGGAACCGTTTTAACAACATTTCATGGAAACATTCCAAAGTGACCTTGTTTTACTGAAAACGACCGGATATTAATTTCAGATGAATAGTTGATGTGGTCAATAGTGACATTATTTCCCTCTTCCTTCCACGAAGCGGGCGATTTTTAAAGCATTTAACTGCATTGAGCTCCATATGTTTTGTAGGAATGCAGACAACTTGTTTAACATGGGGCAGTCTATTATGAATACTTATCTATAATCTTGCTCAGAATAGGATTTTGCGTCTTTGAAAAGAACGGAGTTTGATACTTACTTAAATATATTTACTTTTCACTTATTTTGACACTAGACCAAAAATCAAATTTCATATTTTATTTTTCAAATTATCATTTGATAAATAATTTTAATGTAACAGTAACTATCATTAGATAGTATTTACCTACCTGAATGAATTGGCATTGATCAGAGTGTAAAAAAACACGTCTCGTGTGACCATTATGATGTCATAAAAGTAACCAATAGTTTACTTATGGTTATCATAACCGATATGAATGACACAAGTATACATGGAAATACATTGCACCACAATTTCGCGGGATACAATTTCGCGCTTTATGTGTTTTTTGCAAGAAAAGTTGTGTCATTCATATCAACTATAAATGCTAAAGCAAATCAGTTCGATGGTTAAATATCGCCTACCTGTCTCCATTGTTAAGACCTTGATGTCACACTGGTGATGACGTCACGATCGTCAATCGTAATCAACAGAATATCTTCCTGGACGTTGTTGATTATAATCCAGATCCAGATCCAAAGAAGATCAAAGTTGATTTTTCTAAGTTTGTATTATAACAGCGAAAATGAGAATACCAGGAAGGTATTTTTGGGGCACCCTTATTTTATCGCATTATGAAATGATAGATTACCGCAATTATAAATTAGCCATATCATTTGTTACAGAAATGGTTACTAAAATGTTATTTAGCGATATCATGATTAAATTTGATTCTACCATATCGAAAAGCACGGTATTAAGATATCTGATAATTATATACGTATCAAGAGAGGAAAAATCGACAAGACCGGGATTCGAACTCGGAACCTCCAAACTCTAGACGAAGCTCTAGCCATTTGAGCTACCTCTCCAGCCAACAGCGTTCAGCCCAGCCCAGTTCCGCTAATTTCCCTCTCCTTCAACAAAGTCCCCAACCCCGAGGACACGCATGTCCTCACACGTCACACGTCCATGGGTATTAAGTTGGGCGCCAAATGTAGCAGGAGAGGTCAAATACAGCGACCAGACCGTGACTCGAACCCGGAACCTCCTAACTTAAGACGGACGCTCTAACCATTTATGTCACCAGCGTTCAGATCAGTCCAGTTCCGGTTCATACATTTAAAAGTGTATTTGTCAAATATTGATACCAGTGGGAAACCGACAGGGAAACTACTTTGAAGATCAAAGAATTATTGTACGTTGAAATCGACTTTCTTTTCGTTGATATATTTAACGCCCCAAGTGTAAGACTTCTGAAGATTGTTTACATATAGTTGAAGAGAGAAAAAAACATGACATAGTTATCGGTTATACTTTCTTGACACAGGTTTAAGTTTTGTGTAAATAAAGACAAATTGTTGACGCCTAGCAATGACGACTACACAGGTGTGATGTACCCAAAACAAATATTGCGCGTACGTATATTATCTACTGCAAAACCAGGTGAAAATAATCAATCATTTTATTTCACCTTTTTTATTATACCTATAATTCGCCTTCAAATATTGATGACATATATTTTATTATTTTGTGTTGACGTTGTGTTATATTTCGTCTAGTGTGTTGACGTTGTGTTATATTTCGTCCCCGTGTGTTGACGCTGTGTTATATTTCGTCCTCGTGTGTTGACGTTGTGTTATATTTCGTCTTCGTGTCTTGACGCTGTGTTATATTTCGTCCCCGTGTGTTGACGCTGTGTTATATTTCGTCCTTGTGTGTTGGCGTTGTGTTATATTTCGTCCTCGTGTGTTGACGTTGTGTTATATTTCGTCCTCGTGTGTTGACGCTGTGTCATATTTCGTCCCCGTGTGTTGACACTGTGTTATATTTCCCCTTTGAGTGTTGACGCTGTGTTATATTTCGTCCTCGTGTATTGACGCTGTGTTATATTTCGTCCCCGTGTGTTGACACTGTGTTATATTTCGTCCCCGTGTGTTGACGCTGTGTTATATTTCGTCCTCGTGTGTTGACGTTGTGTTATATTTCGTCCCCGTGTGTTGACACTGTTTTATATTTCGTCCTCGTGAGTTGACGCTATATTATATTTCGTCCCCGTGTGTTGACGCTGTGTTATATTTCGTCCTCGTTAGTTGACGCTATGGTATATTTCGTCCTCGTGTGTGTTGACGCTGTGTCATATTTCGTCCCCGTGTGTTGACACTGTGTTATATTTCCCCCTCGAGTGTTGACGCTGTGTTATATTTCGTCCTCGTGTGTTGACGCTGTGTTATATTTCGTCCCCGTGTATTGACGCTGTGTTATATTTCGTCTCCGTGTGTTGACGCTGTGTTATATTTCGTCCCCGTGTGTTGACGCTGTGTTATATTTCGTCTTCGTGTGTTGACGCTGTGTTATATTTCGTCCCCGTGTATTGACGCTGTGTTATATTTCGTCTCCGTGTGTTGACGCTATGTTATATTTCGTCCCCGTGTGTTGACGCTGTGTTATATTTCGTCCTCGTGAGTTGACGCTATGGTATATTTCGTCCCCGTGAGTTGACGCTGTGTTATATTTCGTCCCCGAGTGTTCACGTTGTGTTATATTTCGTCCCCGTGTGTTGACGCTGTGTTATATTTCGTCCCCGTGTGTTCACGCTGTGTTATATTTCGTCCTCGTGTGTTGACGCTGTGTTATATTTCGTCCCCGTGTGTTGACGCTGTGTTATATTTCGTCCTCGTGTGTTGACGTTGTGTTATATTTCGCCCCCTTGTGTTGACGCTGTGTTATATTTCGTCCCCGTGTGTTGACACTGAGTTATATTTCGTCCCCGTGTGTTGACGTTGTGTTATATTTCGTCCCCGTGTGTTGACGCTGTGTTATATTTCGTCCCCGTGTGTTGACGCTGTGTTATATTTCGTCCTCGTGTGTTGACGCTGTGTTATATTTCGTCCCCGTGTGTTGACGCTGTGTTATATTTCGTCCCTGTGTGTTGACACTGTGTTATATTTCGTCCCCGTGTGTTAACGCTGTGTTATATTTCGTCCTCGTGTGTTGACGCTGTGTTATATTTCGTCCCCGTGTGTTAACGCTGTGTTATATTTCGTCCCCGTGTGTTGACGCTGTGTTATATTTCGTCCCCGTGTGTTGACGTTGTGTTATATTTCGTCCCCGTGTGTTGACGTTGTGTTATATTTCGTCCCCGTGTGTTGACGCTGTGTTATATTTCGTCCTCGTTGCTCTTGTTGTCTGTTGACACCGTGATATATTGTGTGATGCCATCCTTCTTCATAGTTTAACCTTTATTGAAACTTTTACTATTGAACTAGATTTTTTGTTATGATCTATATTGGTCATGTGTCAGTTTAACATGGCTTTTATGCATCACGTCAAAAAAGGTATGAATTATAATACCGAGGTGCTTTATTTTCACGTTACCAAATCTGATATGGTTGCCAAGGTGAATTTCAAATGTGTTTGTTTGTATATTGGTTTATTGCCACTTTAACAGCCATGTCTCTTTAGACTGTTTCGACTTGTAGTAGTTGATGGCTACCACGATTTTATATTATATGGAAGGCTGATCAACTGCAGTTAAGTGTCTTGTCCAAAGACACATCTATGAGGCGATCTGTGTTCTCAGATCTATGCAAACTACCCCGGGTAGGAATCTAACAAAAACACTTCGGATTTTTATGAACCTGCGGTTGCTTAAGTCTGACGCTCCTCCGACTTAAGGTTAATCGGTCTAAATAAAAAGTCTCTTCGGCAAGACTATTTATATAAATGGCAGCTGAAATTACCCAATTCCTAAAGACATATCACACTTACTCATTAACAAAATGATTTATCAGGCGTTGTCATCGCAAAGCACAAAGAAACAAAACAAAAATATTAAACATTTACCGTGACTTGGTTGATATGAAGGTCAACAGGTCAATATTTGCATAGCTGAATCTTGCTTCACGCATGCGTACAGGTGTTGTTTTTCAACCTTTACTGACACTCAAAACAATGGTATGGCCGATGTGACCTTTTATTTAAATTAGATTCAGGGGCATGCCGAGTAATACGATTTACAGAACAACGATTGTTTATGGTGTTAGGGTTAAATTGATTTAAACACAGAAATGATAACGTTTTGAGTTGTCACTGATATAAGTTCACGGATTACAGAGAATCTCTTGAGCAGGAATGAAGGGTCAATCGACATTTGCCAAGATTTCTGAAATAATATTTTAAGGGAAACTAGTATCTATAGTTATCAAGCCTGATTTGCATGCAAAACTGTTAATGAAATTGGCAAGAAATCACTGAACGAGATTATTTGAATCAATAACTAGTTATTATAATGGAATTATCTACTTATCTGATATCATTATTCACTATGATAATACTTTAATACTTTAATGTATTCATTTGTATTTCGTCGCTTAAGGTTTTTCTTTTCGTAGCAGTAAGTCGGGGGGGGGGGGGGGGGGGGGGGGGGAGACAAAAATTAACGAAGGCAGATTGACATTCGAATAAATTATTACATCGTATGACACAGAAATGTCATGGTTTTGGGATTAAAATTCAGCGATTTGCTCTTTTTTGTTGTTTCACGGACTTCACTATGAATTACTTACGAATGATTCTCACCATGACGGAGTTTATAAAATCCGTCTGCCAGGAATTATAATGAAATATATCTCTCTAAAGCTTGTAAGGTATGGAATTTACCTCCATGCGAGTTCCAAAGTTGCGATTAAAATGAAAACCGCAAACCAGATGTCACGTGATTTGAAAAACGAAACTATAGGAAACATGTTTCAAGATTCTATAAATATATCGTTGGCCTCCATCAGTGAGCGATACGAAGTCTTTGGGTGAATATTAGAAATCGACAAAATGGACAACACTTTAGTATCAGAAAGATCTTGATGTAGAGAGAGATTAGAGACAAGCAATCTAGGTATCGATTTGAGAGGGTTTTGTTGTCGGGGAGCGGTCGTTATTTGTGATTGGGTTCTGGTGTAGGGACCAGTCGTTATCAACTCCAGGGTCATTAGTGACGGTTGTACGTACAAGGGTGAGAATTGTTGGGATCTAATCCTAGCAAATGAAGCGACGCAGATGTGATGAGACGGCCTCGTGCTCCAAGATTCCTTTCATGATATTAATTGAATTACGGACATGGCGGTCACAATGTGTGGCCGGATTCAAATGACTTTGAACGAACTTGAGAAATCGTTGATGATCCTACACACGCAAAGAAAAAAAGGGGGGTTGAAAAAGTCATCCTTGGCGAAGAGGTCCACGGAAAATGAAATAAAAGTTCTTTTTCGTGTAGACCGACCATGTTAACGTTTTGACAGCTTAACGATGTATTGTATTTCAATAACTATTCCCAGAATGTTGATATTTTTATATTAAGAGTAACAAAAACTTATGTTTCATCTTAAAATTTATAAAATATGTAAAATATTTACGCAAAGATCACATAACCAAGTCAGAACAGAAATGTAAATATACACATTAAGCTTGTCTTCGCGGCTTTACCAGACAATTTTAAATCTGAGATTTAAATTTATTGAGAAGTAGAAATGCAGAATGCACTGCTTATATACATGTTAAAATATTACGACAATGTCAAAACTAGAAAAACACTTTAAATACAAAAGATTTCCACCTACTCCAGATAAGTACACTACGTTCTTCGAGACGTTCTCTCTCATGTCCCGGTAGAAACCTAACGACAGTTTCATCTCCGCCATCTTGAGACATGTTATAAAGCGTAATAGTAGTTTTAATTACTTTGTGATTTCAATCACCTCCAACATCAAACAACGTCACCTAAATTTCCTATTTTTATAGGAAGCGAGTTATGATGACGAAATGCACAAGAGAAGCGCTCTATGTAAACACGCGCCACAAAGTCAATGTTTACGAAACGCTTGAAGGGTCATTTCATTGGCTCTCGAGTGTTTTCCTACCCTCACAGAAAACTGTACACCGTACTCGGGGTGGTATTAATGGTTCTCGGTGGATGCCTTAAACGCCAGTTTTGGTCTTAAACTAGTAATACCTCTTTTTCTCCTCTCGCCTATTCTATAGTAGACTCGTGTTAAAATTTACTGGTAGCAGACAGGCTTCTATATATGTACCCAAGTTAACATACACGAGGAAATCTTAATAGCACAATACATGTCAATTTCTTTTCTAAATAACAAAAAATGTTTTAAACGTTAATTTGAATTTTAATAAGGGTCAATTTTTATTTCTTATTATTTTGTTTCACCATTAATGTGACTGTATTGGTTGCAGGCGTTACTCCGTAACTCATTTGTTAAAGGTTTGGATTACTGAAGTTAACCCGGTTGGTGAGGTAAGGAAAGTCGATTTCGATTACTGAAATTAACCCGGCTAGGGAGGTTAGGAAAGTCTATCTGGAACACTGAAGTTAACCTGGTTGGTCAGGTTAGGAATGTCCATTTGGATTATGGACGTTAACCTGGCTAGGGAGGTTAGGAAAGTCAAAATTTGGATTACTGAAATTAACCTGGCTAAGGAAGTTAGGAAAGTCTATTTGGATTACTGAAATTAACCTGGCTAGGGAGGTTAGGAAAGTCAAAATTTGGATTACTGAAATTAACCTGGCTAGGGAAGTTAGGAAAGTCTATTTGGATTACTGAAATTAACCTGGCTAGGGAGGTTAGGAAAGTCAAAATTTGGATTACTGAAATTAACCTGGCTAGGGAAGTTAGGAAAGTCCATTTGGATTACTGACGTTAACCTGGATAGGGAGGTTAGGAAAAACTATTTGGATTATTGAAGTTCACCTGGTTAGTGAGGTTCGGAAAAGCCAGCTGGATTACTGAAGCTGACCCGGTTTGTCAGGTTAGAAAAGTCCATTTGGTTTTTCGGAAGTTAACCCGGTTAGCGAGGTTAGGAAAGTCCATTTGGGGATATAACATGACTTGGTTACTTGTCTGGATCACAGAGATCAATCTGAATTCAGTAAGTCAGTTGTAAATATGATTATATGATTATATGATCAGGGGGGGGGGGGGAGAGAGAGAGAGAGAGAGAGAGAGAGAGAGAGAGAGAGAGAGGAGAGAGAGAGAGAGAGAGAGAGAGAGAGAGAGAGAGAGAGAGAGAGAGAGAGAGAGAGAGTTGCAATGGGGGCAAAAGATCTATTTGGCCCCTTCAGTGTCCACTACGTAGAACACACAGACGAAAAATCCAAATTCTTTAGGAGATCCACCTTTAGTCGTTTTATACGGACTTACGGTAGGCCTTATTCGTGCATGGTCCTCTCCCTAAGTTAACTCCAGATTTCTTCTCCCACGATCTTTTCTGCTTATGTTTGTGTGTTTTTAATGTCTTTAAAACACGTGTTAATCAAGATATAATAGATGACAACAAGAAACAAACTTTTTATAACTTATTAACATCCTTCGCATTTAATCTCCTACAAATTCAAATAACAACGTTAAATTTCTATATCTAGTCCATGACGAATTACATATTTTTTGTCTGTTTTCAAAATTAAATTTTACACTTCAAAAACTGTGGATGATAATGTTAAAGTTAGTATAGCTTCTTTTCAAAAA
The DNA here is from genome assembly GCF_902652985.1 of Pecten maximus. Taxonomy (NCBI): domain Eukaryota; kingdom Metazoa; phylum Mollusca; class Bivalvia; order Pectinida; family Pectinidae; genus Pecten; species Pecten maximus. The sequence continues at coordinate 11,290,429 of NC_047019.1, read as the reverse complement.
AAACTCTTAATGAAGCTCGTTAGTATGCTTTGATTTAAAGTTCGCTGTCGTTAAAATCCTAAATATGTAATAGCAATCTGAAAACACGCCAAACCATGATATCCACAAGGACATCTGTAGGAATTAACTAAGCTGTAATAAGATGGCGGATTTTTCTAGATCATGGATATAAAAACCCACATATTTTACCACCCACTTTAAAGTCTAATCAAACTTACTAGATATTTAAAAATGGTGCACTGCACTTTCTTTTTTTAAATATCACCTTCCAATTAAATTTCAATTAAAAATGTGTTGACGAGGTAAATAGTTTTAAAGAAATCCGTTTACCCATAATTCATGGTTTAGCGGTATGCTTAAAATTTTAACTCAATCATTTATATGAATTAATTGTATTCTTACATAATTATTTTGTTGTCATAATGTGATTGAATCAGACACAACTTTTGTATGTACGTATTTTGAAATAATAGAAGAAATACATATAATATATATATATATATAAGCAAAATATAAGTACCAAAGAAAAGATTTTTGAGAGCTAATACATGGCAAAACCTCTGATTCAACATCAAAATATAGCATCCTCAACAATTTCTCTCGATTACACGAGTGGTGAAATCATTCTCTTGCGATGAAAAACTTTACCATCTAATTTGTTCTTTTTGTCTTTCGTCTGTTACGTCATTTCAATAGAGCAAAATATCACACACTTTACGTCTCTAAACGTGCATTGATGCGATACTGAAAACAACGTAAATGACCATTGAATATTCATTCGAGAACCCAGTTCTTGGAACATTTAACCATTTAGAGAATGGAAGTCTTCTCCAAAATTGAAGGATGTGTGTTATGCTTTAACAAATTGTGGTGCGCAGCCTCGAAATTATACATCAGATACATTTGTACGGATGTCGTTGGTTAAAAAACACTATGGTCAAAACAAACAGGCGCTTTGCAATCTGATTTGTATGACGTTTACAATTGATGAAGTTTCTTAAAGAATTGATTTCTCGGGTCAAGGATTTCCTATGAACTGTTGTGGATGTCGACGAGACATGTTTGGAACTGTATAGACAATTTGGATTCAAAAGTCACCCACAAGTCTATGTAATTTGAGGGTGTGTGGTGGAAATGCTTGACCAAATACACACGCAATGACGTCACAAGTTCCCAACTTCAGCAGAGTTGACCATGAAACATCTCAGACGCGCTAGTCCACACAGAAACAGTCCACACGAGGACAAAAACAATGTTTGCTCTGAGGATAATTTAAGATTTATGTAGGTAAAACCGCTTGTACATATAGACAAGACAATTTGGTGTTATAATGGCCTCATCTCGGTAACGCTTGGAGAAAGTTATGGAGCTGTATTTATGCCAAACATAATGTTGATCTGTTTATACGAGAGTTTTGCTACAGTGCATAAAACGCACACGGCAAAGCAAGAACGCGAAGAAGCGACATGTTTGTACATGTAGCTGTAACTGATGAAAACGATGACCAGGTACGATGATAAAAGCATCGACGAAAGATTATATTCCGACGACTATGAAATGAAACGATGATGGCAATCGGAGCGAAGATACCATCAAAATGTAAAAATAAAATTGCCTTGATAAAGAAACAATAAAAGGTAACTTAAATGAAATTGCAAAGAAAGAAACGAAGCAAGAAAACCACTTCTCCATAGAAAATACATTTAATTTTCGTTCATAAATGTTACTGCATAATTGAAACCTACTCCATAAAAGGGCAAAGACACAAATTGCTGAAAATGGATTCCATACCTGGGACCTGGGAAGTCAACTCGTCCCCTATCTAAATAAAGGCCGCACAAAGTTTCTTAACAAACCTTTTCACCGCGAAATTGGATTATAAATAAGACGACACACCAAAACTTGGAAAAGGGACGAACCGTGGCAGTCTTGACAAAGCATGGTCAGCTTAATACTCAAGTAATTAAATACAAACGGATAATTCAATCAGGAATTTGGTGTGATACGAAATTTTTTATCTGTACATTATTAGATGAGAATTCATATTTAAAACCCCTATTTATTGGCAAGGAGAAAGAGCTGAAATTATAAAACATAAAAGTATACTTGTAAGATGACTAATTCTCAAAGTGTGAGATTTCGTTCCGGCAGGTGGGTAGAAAAGATGCAATTGTTTTAAGTATAGGCAGCTTAACATATTATTTTAGATTTATTTCGTTACTTTTTGAAGATATTGTATAGATATATATTTGCATATGTGTTTGTGTACAAAACAGATCATTGAAAGATGTTCATGTGTGTGTTTTTCTTTTTATTTGTTTTTCTTTTATTCATAAATAATATCTGACGTACGTCTTGACGTCAAGCTGACTAGACCCCGAGCTCAAAGAATCCGGACTTAATCTTATACGCGGATGTGTTTGATCGGTGGGAAAAGGCGTAATCTCCCCATGACATTACGCACCCAGCTATATAGACTGTATAAATATATACTCCTCAGGACGTGCAAAGATAGATTTGTAAACAACCGTGTGTGTATACTGAACACAGCTTATGGATATGGTATTTCAAGTTTTTCCTTTTTCTTCAAAGTTTTCAACTCTCGACATTTCGTCACCAGTTCAATATTTCATTCAAGGACGTCTTCTGTCGGGATCATTAAAATAAGGTTACGTGTACTTAAGTTATAAATATTCTGGTTTTATTTTTCATGTGTAACCTAAGGAGAACCTACCATGACGTCGCTGGCATTGCGTTCGATTTCCGTAAATAACACCTAACGTGTTATATGCTGTACATTTCCTCAAATGTATACTTCCGTATAATTAGTTGTCAAAATATATTGTGAAATGTCCTTTAATCCAGTCAAGGTGGAGTATAGCTACAACATTTCACGCTGCTTAGAACAGACATAAGAATAATACAACCAAGATCGATTTCGCTAATCCGAAATCAACTGGTCAATATGAAAAACGCCATTTCCTATATTTCGTTTATCCGGATATTACTTTCTCAGACTCCTTGACAAATGTCGTTGACCCAATCATCCGCAAGTCCCATTATAGCATTTAAAAGAATAATATTTTTCGTTGGAATCATTGAAAGGTAGGCTTTCTTTTGTGAAGAGTTACAAAATAGTACAACCTAAAACTTCTGATATGTGACCTTATATTGTAGCAAGACAAAGCCAGTGACAAGTGACCTTTTCAGAGTTGGAACGTTCTCAAGTTCGAATCCCGATCTGGCTCAACTGAGAATTCTTTTCTGCTATCACAATGGTGCCGTGACCAGGATTAAAATCAAATCTAACTTAGGTTACTGACTAGCAAAACTTGAGAGGGAAGATTGAGGGTTATTAAGTCGATATCCATTGCAATCTCTTTTTGGGGGGGGGGGGGGGGGGGGGGGGGTCCTTTGCCCTCACCCCATCCCTGTTGAAACGGAGCGTTAGATTCTTGAAAGTGGTAGCCTTCAGACTGGTTGGAATTTTTTTTTCTGTGCAATAGATACAGTGGCTGAATTGGAACCCAAGGGTCGGGGGTTCTGTTTCAAATGAGTTACTGTATTATAAGGGGATGAACATGGGTCATGTCCACGCCTAACTTACTGAATCACACACGTGGAAATTTCCGTCTAGTTCATTTGGTTGATGGTCGACTGAATATCTACTTTATAAAATGACCCTTTGTTTCACGCTGTTATCGTGACTGAGTAAATTTAAAAATCGTGAATCTTGGAAACTTCACTTTTTTGAACCCCGATGGAGACACCATTTTCTCTCTTTTTTGACAATATTGAAATAAATTAAACCCGTAACTTACATCAACAATAAAACAGGTTCAAAGAATGTATCAATGTTCTATTGGTCGTACAGGTTTTACTGTGGGCGGGAACCGGAGTACCCGGAGAAAACCCGTGTGGTCGTGCAGGTGACCCCATACCTTTTCGCCTCGACCGGGGAATCGAACCCCGGCCGCCAATGTGAAAAGAAGAATTTGATATTCACTACGCTATACAACCACGCAACAACCATGCATGTATTTTTTTTTTTTTTTTTATCTTTTATTTATTTATCTATTTAACTATTTATTTGTTCTTTTTTAGTGTCCGTTATAAAGCTAGTTCATTGTATCCTCGGAGCTGTTTGGGTGGAGAGGGCGGAAAGGGTTGGTTTCGTTAGATAATAAAATATTTATTACAGTACTACTGCCGTTGATATAATTAACTAAAATTTATCGTTTCAGCCGATTTGTGTCCGGGTCTGTTCTATGTTAACGTGACTGTGTTCACCATGAAAACTCCCCCACCAAAATTCTATTCATATCTTAATGTAACCAGACGTTAATGCGTTTTCTTTAAAACATATCTTCTTCATTTCTGTTGCGTTATCATGGGTGGTTGATAAGAACATGTAGAAGGAATTCACATGTTTAAAACTGAATATGACAATGACATTCATCATAAAAAATACTTTCGGGGAGCTAACAATACTTTAGAAAAAAATAAAGTATACGAAACAGCTTGCATACGTTGGTTCGTCGTAACAGGTAGGTACATGTGAGTTATTGAATACCTGTAACTGCAGGTGTGCCCAGATATCAATTACAGAGGATTAACACTGATGTCGTTAAATACAGCGATGATGGTATGGCGGTAATATGGAACACAGACATTAGACAAAATGATCAATGTTCTCATTCTCTGTCAGTGTTTATCAACCTCATCCTCATCCTCACCCCTCCCACACCCCACCCCGACACCGCCAACGTGAATGAATCTAGCAGACATATTTGAAACAGGAAAACGATAATATTTATTAACTAATTCACAAAATAAATAAATAAAAAAAATCATGAAAAAAATGAGCATAAAAGAATATAATGTGTGAATAACCGGATCGCTTTAAAACGTAGTTTTTAACTGAACAGGAAATTAGAAATCCCTGTAATGTTGGAAGTTTCATTGAAGCTAATATATTTATGGGGAAATGACCTGGCATACAGTTGGGGTTACAAGAAACGACTCCAGAATTTAAGATATTGTATCGTGTAACGTAACAATCTTTTATATCCAAGCTATGAACAATATAGCAGGAAGACATCTTAAGCATTTAAGGTTCCAATTTCAAGAATTATCTCCCTTGTTTGTTTGACTTCCGGTCGTGACATGCAGCAACTTCAAAGACAAGCGGAAAACTTGGGTGGGCTAATAAATATAAGCTAAAATGACCGATCCTCAGCTGTCTAAAACAGCTGTACAAACTATGGAAACAATTTTACTTAATTATTTTGCATAGAACACCAAATGAGAATATTTTTTGTTTTGTTATTTTATTTACGTATTTTATGGAATTCTTAAGATCAACAATAGAAATAAATGAAATCACCAAAATGTTTAAATTCAGTTTTCGCTTATACCCGCTCATTCCAACAGACATAAACTTTTATACAGGTATGACGTCACGCGCGATGTTAGTGACACCACAAGTAACATAAATGACGTCGCGTTTCCAACGTTGCCCTCATTTTTCTGTATGTCATTGTCTTTCAAATTGAGCATTATATTTGTGTTGATACCAAGAAGAATGAACCACATACCCAGTATTTTATTTCTTAAAATTTAAATCCAGGCAATTCAGAAAATTAGTTTTCTGTTGTTTGACAGTATTTACCGAAAATAATAGAAAGCGCGCGTACGTTCTTGTAAAAGACCACAGGTGAAAACAAAAGGCTAATATTGACGGTAATCGCATAATTTTCACAATATATTTTCATGTCATTTAATTCCCAAAATGTTTTTTTTTTTCTTTTTTTTTTCTTCTTTTTTTTTTTACAAATCTTAATGATAGGAACATGAGCTATAGGACAAAATAATGAGGTCTGTTTGGCCATAATTAAATCCTCTTCTTCTGTGTTTGGGTAATGAATCTTCATCTCTAGATCCATAAATCCTATAATATCGTACAGGTATTATATATGACACCTTTCATGTGTATACTCTGTACAGGCAGCGGTTCAGTTTCAATCAGGTGCGCTCTATAGATGTTAGAAATTTAAGAAAGAATCTAAGAATCAGCGCTTTTGTTATAAGGTATTATTTCTTCGTTTGAGACTACAATGGCGATTGCCCCGAAAAGATCGGATTTCCGGTCCATACTACCAAGACCAGTTATGACGGAGAAACACGTGCAAGAAAGGCTCGTTCTAAACAGCTGGATGGAATATTAAATGTTTTTGGTAAATTTCTTGATATGTTAATTAAATTATTCAAACAAATTGTCGTCAAACTGACTTATAAATTTGAAAACACTTCTTCAATTTCACAGGTGATGCTTCATAAATTGTATATTGTCTCAATATCAATATTCGTGGAATTTGTTAAATGCAGTACATGAGAAAAGGCAAGATGCAAAACTTTTAAATCAACTTTTCCCAATCAAATGTACAACGATAAATAAGGACTGTTTAGGTGATTTCGAAGCAAAAAAAACAAAACATTTGCCATCAAAACATACACGATCTCGGAGGCGTTACAGTTACATATATCTTGATACAGACAAGACTTCTCCTCTATCTGCTTTTTTAACATGGCTATCATTGTTATACGAAAAGTACTTTACATGACGACAACACCACGTGGCGTGACGTCACATGTCGTCTGTTTTCGATCTAAAGTACACAGAAAGGAATATTATATAACTAGCACGTTTAATCAAATACCCCGAGAGGTTTGCTCTGTTGAAGATTTCGTTTGAAAAAGCAACGTGCCGTATTTGCGCGCGGTATATAAAACCACGGCTGTTAGAGTGTTTTGGTAGATATAAAAACTCGCCCACAATCCTATTATTCATTTGTTGCTCAATTGTGTTCTTACACAGACATAATGTTAAGATGAAAAGCTTTCTAAGTATCTGTAAACATTGCGTAATCAATCATTTACCGATCGATTTAGTTATCCCCGGCTGTGAAGGCTATTCGTACAATATGACAGTTAGGAACAAATGAACTTGATGTACTTTACTCATCATTGTTAACAAAGACAGCAAGTTTATTGACAGTTAACTTCCGCTTCCGGTCGATGAGGCCTTCGGGAAGTCGAGAATGATTGGCTATACGGATGTACTATAATGACGTGAATCTCATTGTACGCATTCAAGTCAATACCAGTGATATGGTTACCGAGAGTACCGTCCTTGACCTAATTACGGTACCGTTACCCGGCATTCACAGCAGGAGATCTCGCTGCCGGATGGTATTCAATCGTTTAAGGATTTTGTTCTATTTTCTTGACAATGCAAACAAGATAGTCAATTTCTGCGAAGGCCAAAACATGATGGATATTAAAACTTGTGTTTTGGTCTTTTTTTTTTAATTTTAGTGCGATCACTTAATGGGTAAAAGCATTTTTGTATCTACCAATTATACCATTGCGAAGGTTCTTTTCTTCCGGTGAAAGTGAAAGACATACGGTTACACAGTAATTCCAAATTCAATCGGGTTTCGTATTAAAACAAATGACATCATTTACATCATTCAAAATAGTATCCGTATTCAATAACGCGATATTACTAAGATATCTTCAATAAAGATGTGAAAAAAGTCTGAATGGTATTGACACAGCTACATATCACTCTCCAATGTCCGATACCGGTTATTTTCTTTACTCTACCTGGAAATATCTGACACCTAATGTACCGGGTGATATCTGATACTGTATCTACCTGGAGATATCTGATACTGTATCTACCTGGAGATATCTGATACTGTATCTACCTGGAGATATCTGATACTATCTCTACCTGGAGATATCTGACACTGTATCTACCTGGATATCTGATACTGTCTCTACCTGGAGATATCTGATACTGTCTCTACCTGGAGATATCTGATACTGTATTGTATCTACATGGAGATATCTGATACTGTATCTACCTGGATATATCTGATAATGTCTCTACCTGGAGATATCTGACACTGTGTCTACCTGGAGATATCTGATACTGTATCTACCTGGAGATATCTGATACTGTATTGTATCTACATGGAGATATCTGATACTGTCTCTACCACGAGATATCTGATGCTGTCTCTACCTGGAGATATTTGATACTGTCTCTACCTGGAGATATCTGATACTGACTCTACCTGGAGATATATGATACTGTCTCTACCTGGAGATATCTGATACTGTCTCTACCTGGAGATATCTGATACTGTATCTACCTGGAGATATCTGATACCTAATGTACCGGGAGATATCTTATACTGACTCTACCTACCTTGATATCTGATACTGTTTCTACCTGGAGATATCTGACACCTAATCTACCTAGAGACATCTGATACCGTATCTACCTAGAGATATCTGATACTGTATCTACCTGGAGATATCTGATACTGTATCTACCTGGAGATATCTGAAACTGTATCTACCTGGAGATATCTGATACTGTCTCTACCTGGAGATATCTGATTCTTGCTCTACCTGGAGATATCGGATACTGTATCTACCTGGAGATATATGATACTGACTCTACCTGGAGATATCTGATACTGACTCTACCTGGAGATATATGATACTGTCTCTACCTGGAGATATCTGATACTGTCTCTACCTGGAGATATCTGATACTGTATCTACCTGGAGATATCTGATACCTAATGTACCGGGAGATATCTTATACTGTACTCTACCTACCTTGATATCTGATACTGTTTCTACCTGGAGATATCTGACACCTAATCTACCTAGAGATATCTGATACCGTATCTACCTAGAGATATCTGATACTGTATCTACCTGGAGATATCTGATACTGTATCTACCTGGAGATATCTGATACTGTCTCTACCTGGAGATATCTGATTCTTGCTCTACCTGGAGATATCGGATACTGTATCTACCTGGAGATATATGATACTGACTCTACCTGGAGATATCTGATACTGACTCTACATGGAGATATCTGATACTGTATCTACATGGAGATATCGGATACTGTATCTACATGGAGATATCTGATACTGTCTCTATCTGGATATATCTGATACTGTATCTACCTGGAGATATATGATACTGTATCTACCTGAGATATCTGATACTGTCTCTACCTGGAGATATCTGATACTGTCTCTACCTGGAGATATCTGACACTGTATCTACCTGGAGATATCTGATACTTACTCTACCTGGAGATATCTGATACTGTATCTACCTAGAGATATCTGATACTGTATCTACCTGGAGATATCTGATACTGTATCTACCTGGAGATATCTGATACTGTCTCTACCTACAGATATCTGATACTGTCTCTACCTGGAGATATCTGATACTGTCTCTACCTACAGATATCTGATACTGTATCTACCTGGAGATATCTGATACTGTCTCTACCTGGAGATATCTGATACTGTATCTACCTGGAGATATCTGATACTGACTCTACCTGGAGATATCTGATACTGTCTCTACCTGGAGATATCTGATACTGTCTCTACCTGGAGATATCTGATACTGTCTCTACCTGGAGATATCTGATACTGTATCTACCTGGAGTATCTGATACTGTTCTACCTGGAGATATCTGATACTAATGTCGACGTACCTGGAGAACTCTACTACTGATACTGATACGTTCTACTGGAGATATCTGATACCTATCTACCTGAGAATCTGATCACTTCTACCTGGAGATATCTGATACTGTATCTACATGGAGATATCTGATACTGTATCTACCTGGAGATATCTGATACTGTCTCTACCTGGAGATATCTGATACTGTCTCTACCTGGAGATATCTGATACTGTATCTACCTGGAGATATCTGATACTGTATCTACCTGGAGATATCTGATACTGTCTCTACCTGGAGATATCTGATACTGTACTCTACCTGGAGATATCTGATACTGTATCTACCTGGAGATATCTGATACTGTATCTACCTGGAGATATCTGATACTGTACTCTACCTGGAGATATCTGATACTGTATCTACCTGGAGATATCTGATACTGTATCTACCTGGAGATATCTGATACTGTATCTACCTGGAGATATCTGATACTGTATCTACCTGGAGATATCTGATACTGTATCTATCTGGATATATCTGATACTGTATCTACCTGGAGATATATGATACTGTATCTACCTGAGATATCTGATACTGTATCTACCTGGAGATATCTGATACTGTATCTACCTGGATATATATGATACTGTATCTACCTGGAGATATATGATACTGTATCTACCTGAGATATCTGATACTGTATCTACCTGGAGATATCTGATACTGTGTCTACCTGGAGATATCTGACACTGTGTCTACCTGGAGATATATGATACTGTGTCTACCTGGAGATATCTGATACTGACTCTACCTGGAGATATCTGATACTGTCTCTACATGGAGATATCTGATACTGTATCTACCTGGATATATATCATACTGTATCTACCTGGAGATATCTGATACTGACTCTACCTGGAGATATCTGATACTGTCTCTACATGGAGATATCTGATACTGACTCCACCTGTAAATATATGATACTGTCTCTACCTGGATATATAATACTGTCTCTACCTGGAGATATCTGATACTGTCTCTACCTGAAGATATCTGATACTGACTCTACCTGGAGATATCTGATACTGTCTCTACCTGGAGATATCTGATACTGTCTCTACCTGGATATCTAATACTGTCTCTACCTGGAGATATCTGATAATGTCTCTACCGGGAGATATCTGATACTGTATCTACCTGGAGATATCTTATACTGTCTCTACCTGGAGATATCTGATACTGACTCTACCTGGAGATATCTGATACTGTCTCTACCTGGAGATATCTGATACTGTCTCTACCTGGATATCTAATACTGTCTCTACCTGGAGATATCTGATAATGTCTCTACCTGAAGATATCTGATACTGACTCTACCTGGAGATATCTGATACTGTCTCTACCTGGAGATATCTGATACTGTATCTACCTGGAGATATCTAATACGGTCTCTACCTGGAGATATCTGACACTGTCTCTACCGGGAGATATCTGATACTGTCTCTACCTGGAGATATCTGACACTGTCTCTACCTTGATAAATCCACCATTGATTTTACCGTGACATATTTGACTTCGGTTTTAAATGGAGATTTTACGGTTTACGCCAACAACACTCAAGTTAATCTTGCTCCATTTACCGCCAGTCTCAATCTAGTTCATGCTTGCCTCACTCTAGTCGTCGGTAGCCTCGCTTTAGTAATTTGACTGAGACCACAATTAAGTACTTCCGGGTTCAGGCCCCACGAATGAAGTCCCCTCAAAAGTGTAAGCATTTCAGGAAAACAAATCAAATGCCTCTTTGAACTTGATTTTTGTTGATGAATTTAATGTGGATTTATAGCAGAGATGTCAATCTAAGTTTTGTGATGTAAAATAATAATATTGTTCATGTATTTTGTGCTCCAGGATCATGTGTGAAGAGTCCTGATTTGACCTCTACCCCTGACCTAGATGTATATAATCCACGTTGGTGACACATTTTGACAGCTATCTCCAAAAAATGCCCAACATGCTGTGTTGAAACTTTTATATTTTGCTTCTCAGATGTTGGTCTTGACCAGGTGAGATGGAAAGTTGCATATGAGATTTTGGAAATTTATTATGAATTTTAGTGTTACAGTGAAACATATAGCGAAGGTAATTGTGGTCTTAGTCCTAATTCACGCTAGGCTGGCTCTGGTTGACCAATCGGACTTCCTCAGATGTGCTTCACACATACAATCGGTCCTGTCGTGGAGTTCCGAGTATTGTTTGACAGTAGCCTCATTCTGATTTACATCAGCCTCATTCTAGTTTTTACCAGCCTCGCTCTAGTTTACGCCAATCTCACTCTAGTTTTCGACAGCTTCGCTCTAATTTACACTAACCTCGTTCTAGTTTAAACCAAGCTCACTCCAGTTTAAGCAAGCCTTGTTCTGATTTACGCCAGCCCAACCCTAGTTTACGCCAGCCTCACTCTAGATTACTACAGCACCAGAGCCTCGTTTTAGTTCGCGCCATTCATTTGTGCCAAGCTCGCTCTCTTTCTATCCATACGACTCCATATCCAACCAGTCAGCAAAACACTTTTATCCGTGCATGTTCATGAATCCAATCTGTTGTATCTGGCCATACAAAGCGAAAATATAACCCGTGCAGCAGGCTTATGCGATAAAAACGGAGACAGACTTTTTTCAATCATTTAATTAGCTAATGACAAAACGAAATTCTACCAATTACTTTTAATTCCGGTTTCGCATCACAGGTGCGAAAAAAACAGTGGATGTTAACCACGACTCGCTGAGCAAAGTTATAAAGCAGAGTATCTCCATGTTTACTGAAGCCAGTTTTATTAACCTATGTGAAATCAACTATATGATATAAACATATATTTTGTCCCATTATAAACTTAATCTATGGTTTCGATCAAAAACTGCAGAACAGAGCCGTAAATTTCACTATTATAGTGTGATTATACGCATGTCATGGTATGCTTCCCCAGGGAGTAACGAGGTCAATTTGTGACGTCACGACTCGGTGATCACAAACATCGTCTCTGCTTTGTTCCAATCGGAGATATTTTCATTACGTAAACGTTTGTTTTTCTATCAATTTTATTAATTAAATATATTTTTATAACAAGAACTGGTAATAACATTTCAACACATGAAATTGTACGGTTTCACTTGGTGTTGTGTGAATGCGATAGAAAACGAGTTCGTTTGAAATCAAAGTTGAAAAAAAAATTTATAAAAAAAAACAGCGATAAAAAATCCGGAAGAGAGAATTCCTTTGAAAGAAAGCAATTTAATATTTTCAAACAATAAATCACATGCAATAACGCGAGGTCTCCATAGGTTCCATGTACTAAAAGCTAAAAATATGTTTTCGAAGTTTATCTAATATTTTTTATCTAAAATAGTTTTCTTAATCTAAAACTCCATTAATATAGGTAAATGTTAATCAATGACTAATTACAGTTTTTCAAAATACGTTTGGGTGTATACAGTTCTGTATGTATGCATTTTTAAAATCACCTATGTGAGCCTCGCATTGCAAACGAAATGTAACATTTTCAAACGAGTAAATAAAGACAAACTACCTTTGAATCATAATTGACCAGTCGTGCACACCTGAAAACAGGTATTTAATTGGACTATGATGAATGTTACGATCGCTAGAAGGGGCTAGATCAAGTTTCAATTACAAAGTACAGCACTTGAACTCCTTCGAACTTGCATGATGGAGTTCTTTCAGGAATGTAGCTTTTGTACAAATTGGATACGTGTTATGTCATCGTTTTTCAACGTAGCATTTTATTAATTAGAGTTGGCTTAATGGTTAGCGGGATTTGAGATGGCTATTTCATCTGGCGGGGGTATGGATATATTGCATTGGTGGGCGGTGCCGGACACCCTGAGACTGGTTCTCATTCGCATGAGCATGAACATTATTCATGTATGTGTGCGTGTAAATGTTTGAATGTGGATTATTTGAGCATGAATGCTGCTTTCTGTGGATATGTGCGAGTTTGAATGTATGAATGTGATTTTGATTGAGCTTGGATGTGTGGGTTGTGGTGCATGAATATGGTTTAGTTTGAGCGTGGATGTGTGTGAGTTTGTTTGTATGAATATGGTTTTCAATAAGCTTGGATGTGTAAGTTGTGATGTATGAATATGGTTATGCCTGAATGTAATTTTGAATTGAATGATAGATGTATTTAATATTAAATTTTAATAGTAAAAGGAAGCAGTGACACCAAAACAAAAGGTTAGCACCATGAAGCCACACAAAATTGTAGGTCAAGCCACTTCCGGCACCACAAGTGGTAACCAAGGTGCGTTTGGTGACAAACGTTCATCACGGAACACTTGTTCTTTCTTAACTATCTGAAATCTATGTACATGTATATGTTACTTTTGATGTAAATAATTTAATTCTTTGAAGTAATAACCTCTGAAATTGTGTAATTGTAATCATTTTGTCAATTATGCTATTATTACGTTCAAAAAGACATGTACACCATACTACGTCAAAAGACGTTGTTTCAAGACAAGGTTTCTAAAACATGATGATATCTATCTGTTTTAGGTCCTTCGAGTGCAAATTAACCATCCGGCACTTTCCGTAGTTGAGAAAGTCTCGTTTACGGAAAGTACCGAGAACTTTCTATTGTCCCATAAGTCACGATGATGCTTTAATGTACAGATTTTATTCTTGTCGTATTTATAATGAATTTAATTGATTCAACCCATTTAGTCGTTTAATATTTCAAACAAGCTAATTGACAAAGAAATCCTGCGGCCTGTTTATCTCCAGTTTTAATAAATGATGATCCGTGTTTTATTACTACATTATATGATCGTCCAGGTGTTGTCGTAGTTATAGAACTAAATGGAAATTGTTATTATTTCATTTATTATTTGTTCCCGGACCAACATGCTTTGCTCCCGGTCTCTGTATCTTCTTTTGAAATCGTTGTCGTCAGCGTTGTTGTTGTTGTTGTTGTTGTTGTTGTTGTTGTTGTTGTTGTTGTTGTTGTTGTTGTTGTTGTTGTTGAAAGAGAGATGTGGTATTCTCACTCATTTGCAATAACAACTAGAGGTTGTTAACTTTATTTGAAATATTTTCCTTGTTGTTGTTGTTGTTGTTGTTGTTGTTGTTGGTGTTGTTGTTGTTGTTGTTGCAAGAGAGATGTGGTATTCAACCTTATTTTCAAAAACAACTTGAGGTTGTTACCTTAATTTGAAATCGTTTCCTTGTTGTTGTTAATTAGGTCACTAATAAGTAGATATTCTTATCGTTTTTGTGACTGCTAAATTAATAATAAAACGTTAAATTTTCTCGTTATTGCTCATTAAAAGGCCCGTTTAAAGATTATATTTTGTTACATAGATATTACCCGTTTCAATCTGCCTGACATGTATTTTGTAGAAAACTTACTGGAAAAAAATGTTTCAATAACTCTGGTTATATGTTATTTCAATTGTACTGCTAGAGACGCCTATAAATCATACACACATGTACCCCCGGTATTAAGATATTTAAATTCAAAATCGTAAATGAGATGTTTATATACAATCATTACAAGCTTTTATAACTGGTAAACTTAGCTATGTAATTCTCCCTTAGTCAATAGAAGTATTTTATAAGATTTTTTATTTTTCTTTCCAGTTTTATTGATTTTCAACTTATTATCGGTTCTGAAATTCTTATATTACAATTTAGATTGTTCAAATCGTATATGCTGACATTCTATAAGTCTGAATTAAAATCATGGAAGATTAAATAGGAATATGATGAACAACCTTATATATACATAAGCCACTGTATAAATATAGATGATAGAATACACTTCACACCCAGCAGTTCATATTTTATAGGTGCATTGATTGCAGTATAAACAAAAACTGCGTGTACATTTCTCTCGGTAGCAGTAAGGTGATTGACACAGAAATTTGATTTTGACATGAAATAGATTCATTGGAAATGTAACACGGTACCTATTTCATTACTCGAAGACATGAAAATGATTTTAAACTGACAACACATGTTAAAACATGTGGGATGTTGTGTTTTCTTGTTTTCTAACTATCATTTTTATTACCCTGGTGTCTACTGGGGTAATATCCCAATCCGATTAGGAAGATTTAGGATTCTGGTCCCTGACCCAGTTTGGTTTATTTGGTTTGGTTTTGTTTAACGTCCTATTAACAGTCAGGGTCATTTAAGGACGTGCCAGGGTTGGAGGTGGAGGAAAGCCAGAGTACCCGGAGAAAAACCACCGGCCTACGGTCAGTACCTGGCAACTGCCCCACGTAGGTTTCGAACTCGCAACCCAGAGGTGGAGGGCTAGTGTTAAAGTGACGGGACACCTTATCCACTCGGCCACCGCGGCCCCCTGACCCAGACAAACCACATTCATATTATTGGTGGTACTTTTACTCTTTGCTTTACATCCAACTTTCAATATGTAAGGATAAGATAATGTATCCTTAGCTAGTCTAATGCGACGGGGTGGGGTGTCAACTACCTTGTCAATTTGTGGCATTTCAGTATGATCACACTATAAAATTGTTAAGCGGTGCATGTTTGCAGTGATTCTTGGACTCGGATGTTCGAGTCCTCGACTTATGTTTTTCTGAGGGACTTAAATTTTGAGTAGCCGATATATCTCTTGGTGTTGGGAATTTTCGAAATGATGTCCTGAACTCGCCAGAAAGCCCTGCCAAAATAACTGATTCACACATATTTCAAACCTGACATTAATACCATTATTATACATCTATAAGATATTATATTCTAAACATTAAATGCATTTTAGACTTATACACTGAAGTCTTAATAAACGCTTTATGACATATTTTGTCCTATATCATACCAGAGACATATATATGTCTCTGATCATACCGATAAGATTTGGACTGGAACTATATTGTTCCCCAATAAACTCCTCCAGTAATTAAAATATCCATGTCTGGCTTCAACAAAGTCACATGTTGCAATATTTTGTATAGTATATAAGTTAATATGTATTTTATAATGATCACCAATTCCTATTTGTACATGTATATAAATATATTCCAATTCTAGGTCTCTTTTGGGGCGAAATGACGTAGGTTTATAAGTATTACATCTCGTTTCGGGGCCAGAATTGCATATTGTAAATATCGCCCGCCGTAAAGAACTAAATGGTACAACTCAGACAGGCTGTACTTAAGTGTTATTCCACGAATCAATAGTAGTAACTACAATGTGCATTCGACCTGTGTCCAATAGTATGAGTATTATAAAAATATCAACCTTTATATAGGCAGGTAGATCTATCGAAATACACCTCTCCAATACAACACCACAAGAACCTGCTCGCTAGGTATAATATGGGATTAATTTCGGTCCTTTGTCGAGAAATCAGGTTTAGGCCCAATCTAGACTTCTAGCATTCGACATCTGTTATAGAAAATCTACATCTGGCGCAAAGCTAATGTATCACATTTTTACAGATATATTATTGATAAGATGTAAAGTGGGGGGCCCAGGGCTGCTACATAGGTTCAATAGCCTTTGGATGATGTCAAATTAACGCCTTGTAGATATACTAGGGACAAGACACATTGGAAACGCCCACAAAGTCTTTATGATATGTACGTTATTCAAGATTTTTCTTAAAATTTACAAAATTCACTAATAGAATTAGAAATATAATTTAATGTAAATCCGGTTAAGAGAACTAGGTGATGATAGAAAATATGTACGTGCGTTTTGATAAACAATTTAAAAAATTAGTTTTGGGTATGATTTGCATACCGTTTGCAATGTATTCATATGCATATCTCAGAAACGATGGATTACTGTCATAGCCTCAGGTGTAATGATTGGTATTACCATGGAATTACATTTAAGACAGAATGTAAACAAACCACAATATACATATATATATAGGGTATCAGAACCTCTCTTAAATTAAGAATATTTTATGGGAAATATTAATTTAATTGAAAATTAACATGTGATCTTTCTTACTTCTATCAAAATATTACTTTTGTTGAATAGTTGAGTATATTTATAGCAAGGACTTTCATTACACACGCTGCTTATAAAGCAATTTCGGTTAATGTTTTTCACTTCTTAAATTAAGATTTTTGTTTAAATGTTGAACTTTCATTTTCTTTAAAAGCAAACGTCCTCTCACAGCTATTTGGCACAAATAACCAAAATTCAAAGAGCATAAGGACTATGTATTATATCTCTAATAATATGAATCTTGGTTGGGGAGTGGTGTTGAGGCCCTGTGCATATGATTCTATACTTTAACACAATTTTACTTCATACTCAAACATATTGTCTCGATGGGCCTGAAATAAAATTCATTGATCAAAAGTGTACATTTGCAGTTTCCTGGAAAGAGACGACCTGCTGTGTTACTGTCTGTAATCCGAAATGGCGACTTGTTGGGTCCTCGTCAGATTTTTTTCTTTCTGTCTTCTTAGTGGAAATTAGACAAATCCAAATTGATTTTCCAGTCTCATTAAAGCAAATGTAACCCCTGGCACCGCATTGATCTTTTTATGGCCAGTTAGTTGTCGCAAGGACGTAACCCCTACCCCGCCCACGACAAAACAAAATAAAACTAATTAGAAATGAACAAAACATAATTAATAGAATAATTGATTATGCCCGAGTCAATTGGACACGGAAAGACTATGTGTTGTCTGTCTATTTTGGGGAATCTAATCCAAATGAAGCAAATTATTATGAAAAAATACCTAATTTTTCATTTCAATCTTTAAAAATGTTTTCCAAACACGTCACATTTCTATACACATTTTATGAAATATTTATGTTTTATTTTTATTTTATTTATTTTTTATTTATTTCATATTTCTGGCCAGTTGAATTCTATAGTAATTTTGTTTATGTTTTACAGAAAGGACAACAGTGTTCAGAAATTTCCGGATATGCATGAACCATTAGAAGATTTGTTGGTTAATACAAATAATTTCTGAATTGCCATTTCTCTCTGCTCTGGTCTACAGACCGAACACTGTTAGAGAATGTCAGCATCATTATCATTAAATATAAATGTTGGTATCACCACCCCGGGTATTCAGCCACTGTCTGGGGTACATCGTGCACGACGAATGTGCGTCGCGCATGCCTTGTATCTATTTTTAAACTTTTCATGAAGGTCATCCAATATGGCTACATTAATCAAAATAGATAAACAAAAAAATAATAACAAAGCAAATTGTATGTATTTTGAAAAAAACTCAAGAGAAAATATTTTATACTATGAAAAAATATCTTCTTTTTTTAGAATGATTCAAAGTTTTGACATTCCAATTAATGTTTTTGTTATTATGTCTGTCTGTCATAGCCTAATGAAAGTACAGTGTATAACCGAATTAACAATACGATTACTGTGCACGTGTAATCATGCAAGACAATACTCGGCGACATCACTTCCGGCTATTGTACATTACCTACGTTCTGGTGTCAGTTACGTAGCAAGTCTGCGTAATCCCCCGGGGCTGTGATGTATACCCCGGTATGTCAGACGACAAGATTGGGGGGGGGGGGGGGGGGGGGGAGAGATACCACAATACACGTCGATGTCAAGTGTCGATATGACACGACACTCTAAAATACACCGAGTATATAGAGTATACAGTTTGTCATATTCGGATGGGTAGGAGGGAGGGGAGGGAGGGGAGAGGAGGGAGGGGGAGAGGAGGGGGGGGGGGGGGGGGGGGGCAGCAAATATACGTTCTTGACCACTCCCAATCAAAATCTAAATTCCAAAGAAGCCTAGTTACTATAACCTCAGTGCAATCTAACAGTAAAAGTTACTTAGGGAACACAGGAATGTCTCATTTAAATCCGAATGCCATCGGACTATGACTTTGATCACATTATCGTATAAATCAAGCATAAATGTCAACATATTTTATTTTGTTTCTGGAAACGATAATCAGATCTGTTAAAAAATATCTTTTTATACGGAGATTTGGAAATATAGTTTATTTCACTTTGTACAACTTTAACAGCTAGCGATTATTTTGAGGAAAATACTTTCTGGTTCAATCGTAAACTTAATGATAATGTATATTATAGTTGAATTTGGGATGGTTAGGATGATTTATGGAGCAGGGGCCCTGTTGACATTATGTGTAGTGTTTTCTCGCTGTTTGTATAACTGTGACATATGTGCATACTTTTTACAAATGTCTCCCTCAAGGTCATTAATCGCAATGTATATTTCACTTGGCGAAACGGACATACTTTAACAAAACGGAACATATTTCAGTCTAAACCCGAGATTGCATGTTCCCTAGAAAATGGCAGATTTATTGAAAATATTGAAAATGAATTATGAATAAGAATCCGTACATAAAATTCACTGACAAGTCCTAGAAGGGCGAAATTGTTGAATGGTCTAGTATATTTCATTTTTGGGCCTACTGTATCTAGAACTCGCGATTTGAATTGAAAGATGCTCATGGTTTTCAAATTTTGTCTGGTACAATCTTTTGACCTAATTTCTACATCCTT
Organism: Pecten maximus; assembly: GCF_902652985.1. Lineage (NCBI taxonomy): Eukaryota > Metazoa > Mollusca > Bivalvia > Pectinida > Pectinidae > Pecten > Pecten maximus. The sequence goes on along the minus strand of NC_047019.1, from coordinate 11,270,313 downwards.
GTCGATCTATTGTATTGTATTAGTATTGTATTTTGTCAATATTGAACAACATCATGAATATGTATATGTTCGAAGCTGATGAGCTGAACGGCTTAAAGTCAATAAACAAATTTGTGTTTTAGATACCTCTACATTTTCAGATACGAGCGAATCTCTTATAAACATCTATTGACAATAAACAGTTCAGGTAAAGTAATACAAACATCCTGGTCTCTTAACACAAGAGTTGTTCGTTGTGGATGCACTTTTGTTCTAATTAAACGAAAATAATAACTTTTGAAATGAAATCTCGAAACCTGACAATACTTTTAAAGGGTAGCTGTAAAAATATACTGACTTGTTAATCAATCAAATTATTCAGGAATATCAAAATACACAGTTACAACCCTGATCAACACTATTTACCTACCCATACCAGGAGAGCATAATAATGTGTAGAAATCCGGAAGCCAGTCAGGATTTATTTTAAGATATTTGTTTACTTAAAAATAAAAACTAATGACATACTTCATGTTCTGTTTGTTTTTCAAATATAAAAACAATTACTTCCAGAAAATTTGAGTATTTGCCACACGGATGATTTTGAATTCCATGGAAGAACTAAAGTTTTCATGCAATAATTTGTTGAATATCGAAAACTGACTTCTAAATGAAATAAACTATTATACAGGATTAGAGTATAAGAGAGAGACTTAGAAAAATTGTAGTAATTTTTACCAGATTGAGAATAGAGATTTCTTGGTAAAATAACTCCAAAAATGGGCATACCAAATTAGTATAATATGAAATGTACAATTTTGCTATTATTTTCCAGCCAAATAAAGGATTTTCATAAATATATAACTTCACTGCTGGTATATAGTCAATTAAAATAATAACGAAGTCGGGAACCAAGAAACTGCGGAAAAAAAAAGACACAATTAGCAATTGTATTCCAGAAACAATTTTGAAATAACGAAATTACTGAAACGAGATGTGCCCTGCCTGTAATTATGTAATTATCAAATTAACATCTATACATATATATCGTATATGTGCTAAATGACTAGCCTCAAGAAAATTTTAATTTGGGTCTCATTAATCAGATAAAATTGTCACGAAAAAAGTTCATAGAACGCACTTCATGTCATTTTTTAAAGATAGAAGTCCGTTGGCGAATGAACACTGGGGACAAGAGTACTGTTTGCATGTTGTTGTTAAGTTAGCGATTTCGATACGATCTCCCTGCGTGTGTCGGCATCAAACTCCTTCTTTTATTCTGTTTTATTTAATTTAGCATATTAAATTAATTATGAAAAATAAAGGACGACGGGAAATATTTCTACATACAGTGGTTCGAAGTCAAACATGTAGAAAAATTAAAGTAATCGAATTCGTAGTTAGACGATAGCTGCAACGATAAAACGAAATCTACAACATGTGGACACGCGTGTCATTTCTGTCTTTGATAATGTCAATTTCATCAGGTAGAACAAACCATTCATTCATAGTGTGTGGCATCCAAGATGTTTACAGTACACGATGACGGAATCTCGATTAGGAGGAACAGGGCGATATGTTTGTACATGTTTCATTTTTTTTTTATATTATTTCACTTTTAAGACATATTGATTAAATATTTAAGCATTTAAAGATATAAACTGCAACTTAACTTAAATTTGTGTAATCACTCGGAATCTAATCGTTGTTCAAATTCCCTTAATTAACTATAGTTTGGTACAGTCTCGAACTTAACCAAAACAATTATGAATTCTATAGAAAAAGGTTTTAAGAATAATTTGGTACCTGTTCTAGACAAACTTTCCAGTTCAATGAAATTTAATATCTTGGCTCTACAAGCATAATTTTTTTTTTCTGATCTAAAGTGTCTTGAATAGCAATTCAGAAATGTAAGTTTTATAACTTAGGTATGTACGCTCGAGGAAACAAAGTTGATATATGAGGGTATATAGGTATTTTATAATAGCAAAATTGTAAACATGCGTAATCCTCGTTTCCTGGTCCGGATACCTTACTGCAAATGAGGTATATTGGGTTAGAGGGTTATTAAAACTGTTACGTCACGTCGGCTATAAAAATCAGTTAAAAAATTACGCGATATAGAATTTTATATTTATTTGATTGTCAACGTATCATACAGCAGTATGAAGTTTAATAAGTTGTTTTCAAACAAGTTCTTCAAAAAAACTTCCGGGAAATGGGACTTTTAAACTTTCTTTAATAACGTTTTACTGCCCTCTCGCACAGATCCAGAAAATACATGACAAATATTCAGATTCCCAAAGAGCCGAAACGGTAGCTAAGGAATGGCGGACAGCAGCGGAGACAAGTTCAAATGAAAATGGGGTTTAAAAAATAAAACTATTTTATTCCTCATTTTGATAGCATTTAAATGGGAAGTGAAGTATATAGTCAGAAGGAAGCAGGCTACCTATAAAATATCTCGTCTCAGTCTTCGAGTGCAAACATGAGAGTCAAAACACTTCTGATCATATAAAACTGTATTTGTTGTGTCTGATACACACGTTTTATTACAATATACCGTCAGATCTTATTCGAGTTTTCCATGTGTCTCTTATCAAGGACTAAATTTGAGGAAAATTACGTAACGAGTCTTAACGAGTCTAAGTTTCTCTAGAAAGGTGAAACATCAACGGTTACCGAAACAAAAGGTCCGATAGAGAATCTACCCTGGTCAGGTAAACTGTGAGCGGTTTACTCTGATGGAGTAATTACCTTACCCATAAACAGATTACCCTTCAAAATACAGTTTATCCAACTTGAGGTCTACTTTATCTCAGTATCGACGTTATTCAGGAAAATGGAATTTCAATATAGTAAACTCGGAAGTGAAACCTCCGAATGATTTACTTGGAAAGGTAAAATTTCAAATGGTTTACCCAGAAAGGTAAGCAAACTCGAAAGCTTAACCCCAGGTTAGCATTGTTCAAAAGGTTTACCCGGAAAAGTAACTACGAACGGTTTACCTGGATAGGTATGCAAACATCAAGGGATTTTACCCAAAAAGGTAAGCATATGTCAAAAGTTTTACCTATAAAAATGAATGACATTTTCACATAGGAGATATAGTAGAGGAATTCTAACAATACACCTACCTCTACATAAACGTGTAGATAGTTTATTTTTTACTGACTAGCCAAAGAGAATGTACACATACATTTAAACTAGACTGGATAACTCACCTACATTTCACATTAGAAGGAGTAAATAATATGGGCACGTTTGTGAGGTGTTAGACCGGTATAGTGTATAGAACATCAAACTTCACTCGAGCACGAAAAGTTAGCAAGAGGCAGTCAGCCATGTTATTAGATTTACCTTGGAGAAGCCACGTTGTAGCAGTGTTATATACCACCAAGTTGGACCAGACGACTCAAGCAGGCTACATTTATCACTGTATGAAGTACGATTGGTGTTGATATGCTTTGTACAAAAATGTCAGGGATTTAAAACTATATTTAGATTTTAACTTGCTGCACGAGACAGGTCTCCTTGTATATATCATATGATTTGAATTTTTTTTCCTCTTTTTGTATGTTTATATAAGCTTACGATTAGAACAAATTTGGTATTTACTTTCTCAGTTAAAATAAGTGTCAGAATTAATCAAGGTGTTCGCAAATGTGAAATGTATACGATGAAAGCAGTGAAATATATCCGACTTAATTATACTAATTGGGGTCATAAAAACACATGACCTTAGCTGTTGTGCAGACAGGAAATCCAAATCAATCAATCAATTACTATCAACAGTTGCTTTCGATATTTTATGTTGCAATTGAACATATTTTACATTAGTACCTGTGTATACATTAATAAATATTGCCGACAACACGGTCTATGATTTAATCGTTTTTGAATTACGTGTTTTAATACGAACTAGCCTAATTCTAGTTTACATGGTATGTTTATATGTATAAGATTCAACATCTATTCCAACGGGTAGTGTCGGGTTATACCCCGGGGGGAAAGCAATCGAAACGACTGTCAACTGTACGTATATATATCTAATATACCCAACGGGCTAATGTAGGTAAAGTTGTATCTAGGGTTCATAGCATATACTTCAACAGTAAGAAGTCTTCCTGGGCAAAATAAAAAATATGTGGAACGGCGGTCACAAATATGTGGTACATTTATTTACCACTGAAATTTTTTATGGTTAGGATTTCGCTGAAAAACTATATAAACCATCTCGGGGGGAGGGGGGCCACCCGTGTCTATTTCATAAGTATTATATATATAATAAAACTGGCCTGATACCCGAACAGGAACCATCATCCCATGTTTCTCCCGACAGACGGTTTGTATGAACAGATAGTCCCCATTTATCAGCCATGCATCCCTGATTTCATGTAGTCAGTCCATCAAAACGGCAGTTATGAAATATACACAAAAATATAGGTGTCACTCATATGTATTTATAGTACGTGTTTAAGTGTGAATGTGTGTATCTACATTTGTATACACCCAATGTTTGCCATATTGCCAGTTTTTAAATGACAAAACAAATATCAATTTCAGTTGGTTGTCGGCTTCTGCAATTGCATCACATTAGCAAAACTAATTTGAAATCGACATGGCATAAAAAGATATCATTTTGTTTAAATTATTTAATTCTCTAAAATTCTTTAGAAAAAAAAGACACCTATAATTTGCAGTTTCACAGCTGCTGTTTATGTATGTATATGACCTCTTATAGGAAAAACAACGGTTTTAAGAAATATAATTTCCGAGATCTGATGTGCACTTGTAAAAATATTTATTTACTGGCAAAAAATGATGGTATCATTTAAAATTCCAAGATACATCATTTGAATAAGATTAAACGACAAACTCATTTCAGTCATTCGATTCATTCATTCAACAAAAACACACCTTCACACCAGTTTCAACGTGTGGAACAGTCACTGATAAAAAACAAAATGAATATTTTAAAAGCTATATCATAATATAATATTATATAACTTAATTACAATTCTATAATCACACCGTAATAATTTTTTTCAAAACTTGGAACACTATATATCAAATTTATCATAGACAGCATTTTAAACACCTAATGAAAAATAAAATGCTGAAAATTGATGTAAAATGTTCATAAAATTGTATCATTACTTCATTTCGGTAAAAGGAATGTGATATTTTGATCGGAATGATAAAGAAATTGATATTAAAGTACCTGATAATTTTAAATTCATTAAGGAATTTATGGAATAGGAAAATGTATTTAAAATACAAATAAATATAGACTTCCTTAATAAATTCAAAAATATTTATCGTTTTTAAAACGGATAAATCTAGAATAAGGGGAATAAGTAGATATAACGTAATTGAAATTAGAAAAGAATCTTTTAAATCATTTTTACTATAATCATCACACTAATTAAATTTCTAATTTCATCTTTTAATATCAAAACGGTAGATGCAAACAAAATTATACCAGTGATCAAAAACGTTTAATAACATAGTACCCAATCTTTTCAAATTCAATTATGATTTTAAATATAAAGAATTAAAAATTACCAAAGATTATCAAAAATTATTTTTCCAAGCAAAGTGCAGGCAACAAGATAAGGTTTTTGAAACCCGTGTTTAGGTTTGTTTTAAATAGAACATTATATAAACAAACATAAAAATTGTACAACACAATTCATACGGCCTTGTACCTTCTAAAGACTGGTTATGAAAAAAAAAAAATTGTATGAAAGCCGTGTTTAACTTTGAGGATCGTGATTCTTGGAGAAATTGATACCCTCTTAGACACTAAGTCAACTTTGCACAGCTATTTATACAAAGAGCACACTTACAGGACAGTCGCTGCCACGACCAGTACAAGAAATTGAGCTAATACCGAACCAATCTTTTCCCCCTTGTATATCAACAGCAAGGATCCGGTAGAATGGGAAAATAATCTTCTGGTCGAGTCACACTTTCTCAAACATGGAGGATTTAGCACGCTCCAGTCTTGAGAAGAACAAACATATATCGCACACACACATCACGCTTAATTGAAAAATTCCTGAATACCGCGCCGAATATTTAGCACAGCTTTCTTTAAATTAAACCGATATAACAAAAATGTCCACAGAATATCTGAGATGAGTTTTCAAAGTTGTAATATTTTTTGCTGCGCCGCATCTTTTCCCAAGATCTATCGTTAATGGAAATATGCCCATCAACAAACTGAACTGTCTTGCCCTAAACAGCAGAAATTCCCCCATCGCTGTAGAAAAATCGAGATATTTGAACCTCCCAATGGTTTTCATAATTCAATTAAGGTCCATTATCAAATTACAAGTTCTTGAGCTCACGCGTTTGCCCCCATAAATTCCCACAAAATCAACGTTGTTTCATACCTGACTTTGGAAGGGGTCATAACTTTGACCTTTAGGTATTCCTGTCCGAAGCGATTGTTCCGTTTTAGATGACCAGTCTGTTGATCTGATAGACACTACCGTTGTGGACACCGGTCAGTGTGTCCAGCTCAAGATAGTACATCCATCAATTCGATACAAATCACAGCTCTTAAATGACAGAACAGGATCAACCTGTCACTCGTCTATAGAGTCCAGAGATTCGGTCAGCTGCCGTCAATTCCAACACCCCATGGTCATTCAGCGATGACCAGGCCATGTCTCGAGCACTCACAGGTATAGCCCCTGTCCGTTTTACGACTGTCCGCACTCCGGACACAGGGTTCATGGTCCCTAGATCGGTATCATAATAAAGATGAGCCGATACACGTTTAAGTTGTGAAAACATTATCTACAACACAAATTTTGATCGCCGTGTATATTTTACCTGTCGGTCAGTGCAATGGCCTGGACAGCGCGTGATAATCATCGAATTGTCCGTGGGGCGTTATCCTTTCCCTAAAACGGAACGTCCTCTAGTCAATGGGTTGGTGAGTGATTCTGTGGGTTGTAGTGATGGTGGGGAGGCGGGGGCTGATGGTGACCACTCATCAGTTGGCTAACTATGTGTCCAGTTTGAGAAAGTCCGTGGGAGGAAGGTAAAGATGGCGAACTCACCGGCATATTTATTCCCATCCCGGAGTTGCCCCCCATTTGTCCATTAGAACCATTGGACAGGGGACTTCCGGGCCCATTGGGGCTTTCCGGAGACCCCTGTTCCGGCATTAGAATTTCTCCATTCGGACCAAGGGGCCCGGGCGGGGTCATTCTTTTCTCCTTTTGTCTCCTGTTACAGAACCAGACCCGCACAACTTCCTTCTCCAATTGTAATTGGTCTGCTAAATGTGATATTTCCGGAGCTGAAGGCTTTGGTTGTTTCATGAAGTGGTTTTCAAGAGCACCTTTTACTGTCACTTCGATGCTCGTACGCTTCTTTCGTTTTCGACCTTGAGCGGCAATTTTGTCTATATTTGTTGGTGAGCCTGTTGTAGAATCAGCCTCCTCTAACCATTTTTGTAGTAACGGTTTCAATTTACACATATTCTTAAAACTCAATTGCAATGCTTCAAATCTACAAATAGTTGTCTGACTAAACACGTTACCGTACAGTGTCCCGAGAGCTAGTCCAACATCAGCCTGTGTAAATCCTAACTTTATTCTCCTCTGTTTAAACTGTTTTGCAAAAGCTTCCAAATCGTCCGAAGACGGTGCGTCGTCGTCGGACCCTGGGGCATGTTGATCCATGTCATGTTCAGGGTCCCTCATAGCAGGGTGGAGCTGATGGGGGGACAACATCCCGTTCATGGGGACCCCGTACCCCATTTGCTGTAGTTGACCACCCCCGTTGGAGAGGTTGAGGTGGGGCGATGACAACTGTGAATGCCATGTGTGGGGCGAATGGAGCTGTTGTGGACGGTGATGCAGAGTGGCATGATGCCCGTCCGTGGTTACCTGTGGGTTGGGCTTAATGTCTCGCATGTCCCTCATATCCTGTAGTTGGGGCATGGCCGAGGTACCCCATGAATCGCCACACGGTAGTCCCCACTGGTTATGAAGCTGACTCAAATGATGTCCATTTTGGTGTTGTGGAGGCATGTATTTAATTTCCTGTAAATCCGTATTCCGGTGGTGATACTGTGTTTGTTGCGACACCAGGCCTTGCATCCCGTGGGTCGGGTCGAGATGAGAGTTGTTGAGCGACGGTGGTGTACTGGAAGCTAGGTACAAACTAGCACTCGTAGCCATTATCATTCGGAGTTGTTGTTAATTCTCAACATTTACATGTATCAGGTATAGTTCACATAAGGCTACACACACGATATAGTAAGCAAGCGCCTTATCTGACTTGCAAAACCGCCCTGACTCCACCAGCTATCTTATGGGTTATGCATAACACGAAAGGGAACGAGCATTACTTTACCTTAGCTGGCGAGCGTATTATCATTGTCATGATTGATGCCGGCCTTAACGAGACGAGGATTGGCTAACCGCCTCATGATTGACAATGAATGGACCATTAAGTTGGAACGAGTCGCTTGTTCTCGCCCTCTGATTGGCTGATGGGTGTTAGGCCCAGCCCGTTCGATATCACACAACTTGAAGCCATGTGCGCTCTAGGATAATTATGCCGTTCCAAAACAAACACAGTCTCGCAGCTTGCTGTTGATATATACACAAATAATTTTCCGCTTTTGGACGAGAATTTAGGCTTTCCATATAAAGTATACAGGTATATATTTCACAGTTAGGGATTTTAACAAGCGAGAATGGTTATTCGTTTAACTGAATGTTATACAACAGCCATACAGTACTCGGGATACACTCGCGTCGGATACGAGACCACAAAATTCATCTCTGATCATTTCAATGTTTAGCGCTTTGCTTCAATGACTTTAAAAGGATTTTGATAATAATAATAATTTAAGAAATTTCTTGAACTATATTGCGTTCCGACATCTTATGAAGTTCAGAATCGGGATAGGAATATGACTTGATAGAGAATGAAGAGCAGGTCGAGAGATTTTAATTAAAGTCACCTCGCCTGTACGCTATCATCCAAAATGTTCAGCGATGCGGAAGAAGATAACAATAGAAAGGACATTCTATAACGCCATCACAACGTATACATCTCAGCTTTCTAAGGTGAGAAAAATAACACAGGGAAAAAACACGCCGCGTATTTGTTATCAGTTGGTTTTAGCTATGGGCTAGGCGATATATTTTGTGTTTTATTTTCAAGAAAAGTTATCTAGAGCGAGAACAGGTACCCCTATGTACGACATACGGGATGCCCGCTGGCCAGGTGTGATATTGAGATAAACTAGTAGACTACTTACCTGTACTGCACATGAAACGGACAATAATGATATTGTCACTTTATATTCATGATCGGTGACAGACATGGAAAATATTAAAACTCAAATTTGTTCTTTGTTTTTAATTCCTTTTGTTATAATCACAATATTATGCTTGTAATTTACGTATATTTTTCATTATAGTGCTACTTACAACCCATGTAAACATTAGTATCTGACATGAAACATCTGTGTATAATCCTGATGTTGATTTCATTATTACTTAGAAAGAAACATTTTAAAACAGCACAGTGTTCAATTTCACTCCACAAAATTATGATATAAAATTCAAAAGATTATCGAAAATTAATATATAAAGTACAACCCAGTAAATCACATTTTAAAAATTATTGTTAATCAACATAATTTTTCTAACGGAAAACAGTGATAAATGTATTGGTATATCTTTTAATTTATTCAGTAGTTTAAGAAATATAGAGACAAAATCATGTTCTGACAATTAGAAACCTTGGTTTTCATGACAGTATCATCCGGCGGTCCGTGTGTATCAAATTATATCTGTCATTTTGTTTCCATGACAACGCCAATATCACCATAAAGGGAAATATAGTCTAAATCGGATGCCGGCACAGTCGCATAAAAACACCACAGGGAGAAAATTGCCCCCACGGTCCCCCTACAGATCACAAAATAGGTGTTGAGGGTGCCAATCTTCGGTAGATCACATTACTGAAGCAACTTGTTCCGATTGTTGGAAAAGGGATCAAATATCCGTTTCTTTTTTTCAACGTGTGAAGTCATGAAAATTTCGATTGTCGAGGGGAAAAAAATCACCCCTGATGGGATTTATTCTGAAGTAAATAGACACTCAAATTGTAGATTTCCACAGTACCCAGACCTGACTTTTAAATTTAGACCTATTGTACACAACCACATCCCAAATTCTAGATGAAGGCGTTAAAGTGACGGTGATAAACCCGTTATATATCCGTTACATATTGAAACTTAGTCACTTCATTTGCACATTTCACTAAATTTGACCTCATTACTTCTCTTTTTTGAGTAAAAAAAATGCATATTCACAAATCTTAAATCTTCAAACACACACACACACATCCTACTCTCCTTAAAGAGATAAATAGCAGAATAAATTGATTCAAATACTGTTAATATATTCAGAATTTAATTATCAAAATACAACTTTGTGAGAAAATGACAACTGTCTCACTATAATTTAGAAATAATTATTGATTGATTTGCCTAAATATGACTTATGTCAATTTTGTTATTCATGATGAAAGTCATAAAAAGAAATCTGGTGATCTGACACTGAAATAATGAAAATATAACTATTATTAAAAAAAATCAATAGATTAAAAAAAAATTGATGAATCTCATCTTTATACAGTTGTTTATATTTCTCGGTGCTGGTTTAAAATATACATTTTTTGTTATACATGTAATATACGGTTGATATTTTCCACATATCTATATATAAATTTATTTACATTTCTGGTCTCGATTGTGACCTGAACTGTTTACTTTGTGGGTTTTGTTGATTTGTAACAGAGTATTTTTATGTTCATCATCTTCCCGCTAAAGTGAAATAGACAACGCTGGATGTCCGCAGACTACACGCAAAACGCCATTGATTATTCATCCGTTTTCGAGGCGGTTAATTTATCGCTTGTTAGGCCGAGGAACGCCCCGCCCCTTTGCATCTAATTAACATGACCGATTTTTCAGCAGGTAGTACCGAATGAATATCTTTGGCTAATTTATCGAAAATATTCATTAATGGAAGGCACGTTCTACAGTTTAAAGAATCCAGCATCAGATTAAAACAATAGATACAAATTCCCAGCTTAACATTGGTAGTATTTAACAAATTGTTAATTGTAAGTAAGATCACACAGACTTGGGTATTTGTCATCACAACAATGGGAATTTGATGTAAAATCTTTTTTTAAACTTTTCCCTTAATATTTCAAACTCCAAGAGTAAAACTTAAATCTTATATACATCGGGCCAACTTTAAACAATAAAATCCGAATTTTGATCAAATAATGTTTCCGCAAGGAAATACTCCCGATATGACAACAAGATCATGTGTCACTTAACGAAATAGACATTTTTGTATACCGACCATTCTGTATAACGACAGCTCTGTATACCAACAGTCATGTATACCAACAACCCTGTATACCAACAGTCCTGTATACCAACCACCCTGTATACCAACAGTCATGTATACCAACAGTTCTATATACCAACAGTCATGTATACCAACAGTCCTGTATACTAACAGTCCTGTATACCAACATTCCTGTATATCAACAGTCCTGTATAGCAACAACCCTGTATACCGACAGTCCAGTATACCAACAGTCCTGTATACCAACAGTCATGTTTACCAACAGTCATGTATACCAACATTCCTGTATACCGACAGTCATGTATACCAACAGTCCTGTATACCAACAGTCATGTATACCAACAGTCATGTATACCAACAGTCATGTATACCAACAGTCCTGTATACCAACAATCATGTATACCAACAGTCATGTATACCGACAGTCATGTATACCAACAGTCATGTATACCAACAGTCCTGTATACCAAGTCATGTATACCAACAGTCATGTATACCAACAGTCCTGTATACCAACAGTCCTGTATACCAACAGTCATGTATACCAACAACTCTGTATACCAACAGTCCTGTATACCAACAGTCCTGTATACCAACAACCCTGTTTACAAACAATCCTGTATACCAACAGTCCTGTATACCAACAGTCATGTATACCAACAGTCATGTATACCAAGTCATGTATACCAACAGTCATGTATACCAACATTCCTGTATACCAACAGTCCTGTATACCAACAACCCTGTATACCAACAATCCTGTATACCAACAACCCTATATACCAACAGTCCTGTATACCAACAGTCCTGTATACCAACAGTCCTGTATACCAACAGTCCTGTATACCGATAGTCATGTATACCAACAGTCATGTATACCAACAGTCCTGTATACCAAGTCATGTATACCAACAGTCATGTATACCAACAGTCATGTATACCAAGTCATGTATACCAACAGTCATGTATACCAACAGTCATGTATACCAACAGTCCTGTATACCAACAGTCCTGTATACCAACAGTCCTGTATACCAACAGTCCTGTATACCAACAGTCATGTATACCAAGTCATGTATACCAACAGTCATGTATACCAACAGTCCTGTATACCAACAGTCATGTATACTAACATTCATGTATATCGACAACCCTGTATACCAACAGTCATGTATACCAACAGTCCTGTATACCAACAGTCATGTATACCATCATTCCTGTATACCAACAGTCATGTATACCAACAACCCTGTATACCAACAGTCATGTATACCAACATTCCTGTATACCAACAGTCATGTATACCAACATTCCTGTATACCAACAGTCCTGTATACCAACAGTCCTGTATACCAACAGTCATGTATACCATCATTCCTGTATACCAACAGTCATGTATACCATCATTCCTGTATACCAACAGTCCTGTATACCAACAGTCATGTTTACCAACAACCCTGTATACCAACAACCCGGTATACCGACAGTCCTGTATACCAACAGTCATGTATACCAACAGTCATGTATACCAACAGTCATGTATACCAACAGCCCTGTATACCGACAGTCATGTATACCAACAGTCATGTATACCAACAGTCCTGTATACCAACAGTCCTGTATACCAACAGTCATGTATACCAACAATCCTGTATACCAACAGTTATGTATACCGACAGTCATGTATACCAACAGTCATGTATACCAACAGTCCTGTATACCAACAGTCCTGTATACCAACAGTCATGTATACCAACAGTCCTGTATACCAACAGTAATGTATACCAACAGTCATGTATACCAACAGTCATGTATACCAAGTCATGTATACCAACAGTCATGTATACCAACATTCCTGTATACCAACAGTCATGTATACCAACAGTCCTGTATACCAACAACCCTGTATACCAACAATCCTGTATACCAACAGTCCTGTATACCAACAGTCCTGTATACCAACAATCCTGTATACCAACAGTCCTGTATACCGACAGTCCTGTATACCAACAGTCCTGTATACCGACAGTCCTGTATACCGACAGTCCTGTATACCAACAGTCATGTATACCAACATTCATGTATATCGACAACCCTGTATACCAACAACCCTGTATACCAACATTCCTGTATACCAACAGTCATGTATACCAACAGTCCTGTATACCGACAGTCCTGTATACCAACAGTCATGTATACCAACATTCATGTATATCGACAACCCTGTATACCAACAACCCTGTATACCAACATTCCTGTATACCAACAGTCATGTATACCAACATTCCTGTATACCAACAGTCCTGTATACCAACAGTCATGTATACCATCATTCCTGTATACCAACAGTCATGTATACCATCATTCCTGTATACCAACAGTCCTGTATACCAACAGTCCTGTATACCAACAGTCATGTTTACCAACAACCCTGTATACCAACAACCCGGTATACCGACAGTCCTGTATACCAACAGTCATGTATACCAACATTCATGTATACCGACAACCCTGTATACCAACAACCATGTATACCAACAGTCCTGTATACTAACAGTCCTGTATACCAACAACCCTGTATACCAACAACCATGTATACCAACAGTCCTGTATACCAACAGTCATGTATACCAACAGTCCTGTATACCAACAGTCATGTATACCAACAATACTGTATACCAACAACCCTGTATACCAACAGTCATGTATACCGACAACCCTGTATACCAACAACCATGTATACCAACAGTCCTGTATACCAACAGTCCTGTATACCAACAACCCTGTATACCAACAACCATGTATACCAGCAGTCCTGTATACCAACAGTTCTGTATACCAACAGTCATGTATACCAACAACCCTGTATACCAACAATCATGTATACCAACAGTCCTGTATGCCAACAGTCCTGTATACCAACAATCATGTATATCAACAGTCCTGTATACCAACAGTCATTTATACCAACAATCATGTATATCAACAGTCCTGTATACCAACAGTCCTGTATACCAACAGTCCTGTATACCAACAGTCCTGTATACCAACAGTCCTGTATACCAACAATCATGTATATCAACAGTCCTGTATACCGACAGTCATGTATACCGACAGTCATGTATACCAACAGTCATGTATACCAACAGTCATGTATACCAACAGTCATGTATACCAACAGTCCTGTATACCAACAGTCATTTATACCAACAGTCATGTATACCAACAGTTATGTATACAAACAATCATGTATACCAACAGTCATGTATACCAACAGTCATATATACCAACATCCCTGTAAACCAACAGTTCTGTATACCAACAATCCTGTATACCAACAGTCATGTATACCAACAGTCCTGTATACCAACAGTCATGTATACCAACAGTCCTGTATACCAACAGTCCTGTATACCGACAGTCATGTATACCAACAGTCATGTATACCGACAGTCATATATACCCAACAGTCCTGTATACCAACAGTCATGTATACCAACAGTCCTGTATACCAACAGTCATGTATACCAACAGTCATGTATACCAATAGTCCTGTATACCAACAGTCCTGTATACCGACAGTCATATATACCCAACAGTCCTGTATACCAACAGTCATGTATACCAACAGTCCTGTATACCAACAGTCATGTATACCAACAGTCCTGTATACCAACAGTCATGTATACCGACAGTCATATATACCCAACAGTCCTGTATACCGACAGTCATATATACCCAACAGTCCTGTATACCAACAGTCCTGTATACCAACAGTCATGTATACCGACAGTCATATATACCCAACAGTCCTGTATACCGACAGTCATATATACCCAACAGTCCTGTATACCAACAGTCATGTATACCAACAACCCTGTATACCGACAGTCATATATACCCAACAGTCCTGTATACCGACAGTCATATATACCCAACAGTCATGTATACCAACAGTCATGTATACCAACAGTCCTGTATACCAACAGTCATGTATACCAACAGTCATGTATACCAACAGTCCTGTATACCAACAACCCTGTATACCAACAGTCATGTATACCAACAACCATGTATACCAACAGTCATGTATACCAACAACCATGTATACCAACAGTCATGTATACCAACAGTCATGTATACCAACAGTCATGTATACCAACAATCCTGTATACCAACAGTCATATATACCAACAATCCTGTATACCAACAGTCATGTATACCAACAATCCTGTATACCAACAGTCCTGTATACCAACAACCCCGTAAACCAACAGTCATGTATACCAACAGTCCTGTATGCCAACAGTCCTGTATACCAACAGTCATGTATACCAACAGTCATGTATACCAACAGTCATGTATACCAACAGTCCTGTATACCAACAGTCCTGTATACCAACAGTCATGTATACCAACAACCCTGTATACCAACAGTCCTGTATACCAACATTCCTGTATACCGACAGCCATGTATACCAACATCCCTGTATACCAACATCCCTGTAAACCAACAGTGCTATATACCAACAGTCCTGTATACCAACAGTTATGTATACCAACAGTCCTGTATATCAACAGTCCTGTATACCAACAGTTATGTATACCGACAACCCTGTATACCAACAGTCCTGTATACCAACAGTCCTGTATACCAACAGTCCTGTATACCAACAGTCCTGTATACCAACAGTCCTGTATATCAACAGTCCTGTAAACCAACAGTCCTGTATACCAACAGTCCTGTATACCAACAGTTATGTATACCGACAACCCTGTATACCGACAGTCCTGTATACCAACATTCCTGTATACCGACAGTCCTGTATACCAACATCCCTGTAAACCAACAGTCCTGTTTACCAACAGTCCTGTATACCAACAACCCTGTATACCAACAGTCATGTATACCAACAGTCCTGTATGCCAACAGTCCTGTATACCAACAGTCCTGTATACCAACAGTCATGTATACCAACAACCCTGTATACCAACAGTCATGTATACCAACAATCCTGTATACCAACAGTCATGTATACCAACATTCATGTATACCAACAATCCTGTATACCAACAGTCCTGTATACCAACAGTCATGTATACCAAGTCATATATACCAACAATCCTGTATACAAACAGTCCTGTATACCAACATCCCTGTATACCAACAGTCATGTATACCAACAATAATGTATACCAACAGTCCTGTATACCAACAGTCATGTATACCAAGTCATATATACCAACAATCCTGTATACCAACAGTCATGTATACCGACAACCCTGTATACCAACAGTCCTGTATACCAACAGTCCTGTATACCAACAGTCCTGTATACCGACAACCCTGTATTCCAACAACCATGTATACCAACAGTCATGTATACCAACAGTCATGTATACCAACAATCCTGTATACCAACAGTCCTGTATACCAACAACCCTGTATACCAACAGTCCTGTATACCAACAGTCCTGTATACCAACAACCCTGTATACCAACAGTCCTGTATACCAACAGTCCTGTATACCAACAGTCATGTATACCAACAATCCTGTATACCAACAGTCCTGTATACCAACAGTCATGTATACCAACAATCCTGTATACCAACAGTCCTGTGTACCAACAGTCATGTATACCAACAGTCATGTATACCAACAATCCTGTATACCAACAGTCCTGTATACCAACAACCCTGTATACCAACAGTCCTGTATACCAACAGTCCTGTATACCAACAGTCCTGTATACCAACAGTCATATATTCCAACATTCATGTATTCCAACATTCATGTATACCGTCATATATAGCAACAACCCTGTGTACCAACAGTCATGTATACCAACAGTCCTGTATACCAACAGTCCTGTATACCAACAGTCATATATTCCAACATTCATGTATTCCAACATTCATGTATACCGTCATATATAGCAACAACCCTGTGTACCAACAGTCATGTATACCAACAGTCCTGTATACCAACAGTCCTGTATACCAACAACCCTGTATACCAACAGTCATGTATACCAACAGTCCTGTATACCGACAGTCCTGTATACCAACAGTCATGTATACCAACAGTCATATATACCAACAGTCATGTATACCGACAGTCCTGTATACCAACAACCCTGTATACCAACAACCATGTATACCAACAGTCCTGTATACCGACAGTCCTGTATACCAACAGTCCTGTATACCAACAGTCATATATACCAACAGTCATGTATACCGACAGTCCTGTATACCGACAGTCCTGTATACCAACAGTCCTGTATACCAACAACCCTGTATACCAACAACCATGTATACCAACAGTCCTGTATACCGACAGTCCTGTATACCAACAGTCCTGTATACCAACAGTCATATATACCAACAGTCATGTATACCGACAGTCCTGTATACCGACAGTCCTGTATACCAACAGTCCTGTATACCAACAACCCTGTATACCAACAACCCTGTATACCAACAACCCTGTATACCAACAGTCATGCATTACAACAGTCCTGTATACCAACAGTCATGTATACCAACAGTCATGTATACCAACAGTCATGTATACCAACAGTCATGCATTACAACAGTCCTGTATACCAACAGTCATGTATACCAACAGTCATGTATACCAACAGTCCTGTATACCAACAGTCCTGTATACCAACAGTCCTGTATACCAACAGTCCTGTATACCAACAGTCATGTATACCAACATTCCTGTATACCAACAGTCCTGTATACCAACAACCATGTATACCAACAGTCCTGTATACCAACAGTCATGTATACCAACATTCCTGTATACCAACAGTCATGTATACCAACAGTCCTGTATACCAACAGTCCTGTATACCAACAGTCCTGTATACCAACAGTCATGTATACCGACAGTCATGTATACCGTCATATATAGCAACAACCCTGTGTACCAACAGTCATGTATACCAACAGTCCTGTATACCAACAGTCCTGTATACCAACAGTCCTGTATACCGTCATATATACCAACAACCCTGTGTACCAACAGTCATGTATACCAACAGTCATGTATACCAACAGTCATGTATACCAACAGTCCTGTATACCAACAGTCATGTATACCAACAACCCTGTATACCAACAGTCCTGTATACCAACAACCCTGTATACCAACAGTCATGTATACCAACAGTCATGTATACCAACAACCCTGTATACCAACAGTCCTGTATACCAACAGTCATGTATACCAACAACCCTGTATACCAACAGTTATGCATTACAACAGTGTTGTATACATATATTCTTCATTGATAGCCACTTCTTAGACACCCGTCGTAATTTGTATAGATTTAACTGTTTCTCTTGATTTCGAGTAAGTATAGGATAGAACAAAATACATCATCAAGATACTTCGCCATAAGTACTACCTATTAACAATCTGTCGGTTGATGAAACGTTCCGTTTTATTCCCCCCACCCGTCCGTGATGTTCCTGTCGTTTAAAGCCACATTCCGTGTAGATCGCCCCACCCGTCCGTGATGTTCCTGTCGGTTGATGAAACGTTCCGTGTATATCCCCCCACCCGTCCGTGATGTTCCTGCGGTTGATGCCATGTTCCGTTAATCCCCCCACCCGTCCGTGATGTTCCTGTCGGCTGATGCCACGTCCCGTTTTATCTCGCCACCCGTCCGTGATGTTCCTGTCGGTTGATGCCACGTTGCGTTTTATCCCCCCCACCCGTCCGTGATGTCCCTGTCGGTTGATGCCACGTTCCGTTTTATCGCCCCACCCGTCCGTGATGTCCCTGTCGGTTGATGCCACGTTCCGTGTATATCCCCCCACCCGTCCGTGATGTCCCTGTCGGTTGATGCCACGTTCCGTGTATATCGCCCCACCCGTCCGTGATGTTCCTGCGGTTGATGCCATGTTCCGTTTATCCCCCCACCCGTCCGTGATGTTCCTGTCGGCTGGTGCCACGTCCCGTTTTATCTCCCCACCCGTCCGTGATGTTCCTGTCGGTTGATGCCACGTTGCGTTTTATCCCCCCCACCCGTCCGTGATGTCCCTGTCGGTTGATGCCACGTTCCGTTTTATCCCCCCACCCGTCCGTGATGTCCCTGTCGGTTGATGCCACGTTCCGTGTATATCCCCCCACCCGTCCGTGATGTCCCTGTCGGTTGATGCCACGTTCCGTGTATATCGCCCCACCCGTCCGTGATGTCCCTGTCGGTTGATGCCACGTTCCGTTTTATCCCCCCACCCGTCCGTGATGTTCCTGTCGGTTGATGCCACGTTCCGTGAATATCGCCCTACCCATCCGTGATGTCCCTGTCGGTTGATGCCACGTTCCGTGTATATCCCCCCACCCGTCCGTGATGTTACTGTCGGTTTATGCCATGTTCCATGTATATCGCTCCACCCGTCCGTGATGTTCCTGTCGGTTGATGCCACGTTCCGTGTATATCGCCCCACCCGTCCGTGATGTTCCTGTCGGTTGATGCCACGCTCCGTGTATATCGCCCCACCCGTCCGTGATGTTCCTGTCGGTTGATGCCACGTTCCGTTTTATCGCCCCATCCGTCCTTGATGTTACTGTCGGTTGATGCCACGTTCCGTGTATATCCCCCCACCCGTCCGTGATGTTACTGTCGGTTGATGCCACGTTCTGTGTATATCCCCCCACCCGTCCGTGATGTTACTGTCGGTTGATGCCACGTTCCGTTTTATCCCCCCACCCGTCCGTGATGTTACTGTCGGTTGATGCCACGTTCCGTTTTATCCGCCCACCCGTCCTTGATGTTACTGTCGGTTTATGCCACGTACCGTGTATATCCCCCCACCCGTCCTTGATGTTCCTATCGGTTGATGCCACGTTCCGTGTATATCCCCACCCGTCCTTTATGTTACTGTCGGTTGATGCCACGTTCCGTGTATATCCCCCCACCCGTCCTTTATGTTACTGTCGGTTTATGCCACGTTCCGTTTTATCCCCCCACCCGTCCGTGATGTCCCTGTCGGTTGATGCCACGTTCCGTGTATATCCCCCCACCCGTCCGTGATGTTCCTGTCGGTTGATGACACGTTCCGTGTATATCCCCCACCCGTCCGTGATGTCCCTGTCGGTTGATGCCACGCTCCGTGTACATTCTGTATATCCCCCAACCCGTCCGTGATGTTCCTGTCGGTTGATGCCACATTCCGTGTATATCCCCCCACCCGTCCGTGATGTTACTGTCGGTTGATGCCACGTTCCGTGTATATGCCCCCACCCGTCCTTGATGTTACCGTCGGTTTATGCCACGTTCCGTTTTATCGCCCCACCCGTCCTTGATGTTACTGTCGGTTTATGCCACGTTCCGTGTATATCCCCCCACCCGTCCGTGATGTTTCTGTCGGTTGATGCCACGTTCCGTGTATATCGCCCCACTCGTCCGTGATGTCCCTGTCGGTTGATGTCACGTTCCGTTTTATCGCCCCACCCGTCCGTGATGTCCCTGTCGGTTGATGCCACGTTCCGTTTTATCGCCCCACCCGTCCGTGATGTTCTTGCGGTTGATGCCACGTTCCGTTTTATCCCCCACCCGTCCGTGATGTTCCTGTCGTTTGATGCCACGTTCCGTGTATAGCCCCCCCCCCCCACCCGTCCGTGATGTTCCTGTCGGTTGATGCCACGTTCCGTTTTATCCCCCCACCCGTCCGTGATGTTCCTGTCGGTTGATGCCACGTTCCGTGTATATCCCCCCACCCGTCCGTGATGTTCCTGTCGGTTGATGCCACGTTCCGTGTATATCCCCCCACCCGTCCTTGCTGTTTCTCATGACACTGTCTTGGTCTCTTCCGTTGTTATTTGCGGCGGCATTGATTCGATCACAGACACGTGCTCTCCCCGGGGAGTTGTGTACGCTCAACAAGGTTATTACACAAGTATCTGCCAGCTTCGATCTCAAACATACACGGTATGACTCCATCGTCCCCCCTCTAGCCGTGCCCGAGATGACCGGTGTCCACCTACCAATGTAGCTCGGACTAATACACCAGGGAATGCCTTGGCCTGTTATCGACTGTAAACACAATTCACAACTGTTTGATCCAGGTCATATGATTATGCCGTTTCGATTGAATTCGAAATTTCAAATGTAGATTAATGTACATGTATGTATAACAATTGAATATATATCGCCGATGTATATTGTACATATGTATATAATGAAGCTTGAATTTGAATATCTACATATAACGCAATGCATGATGCTGAAATCTCACCAACTATCTACAAAATAAAACATATATCAAAATGATTATGTTAATGCCATATATAATATTAATAAAATCATATTGATGAAAAAAAACAACTTTTATTATGTAAATAATGCATTCCAATGAGGTCGATACGCGTTCATATCAACCCAAGAAAAATATTAACCGATGACGAGGTCGTTATTTTTCCTTTGTCATGGTGACTGATTTTCATATATGATGAGTGGGATGAAACAAATTTAAAAAGAAAAAAAAATAAGCATTCATCTAATATACATCCAACATAAAAATTTACCATTCCGCATAATGTGAAGTTGAAGTAATATAAAATGAAAACTGAACAGGTCCAGCACATGTATTTTATAAGCATATGGTATGAATTTTATAATTATAAACGACCAAAGAACCTGAGAATGTAGGCGGTGTATTGTAGATAAAGAATACCAAACTGTAAAATTCAGAATGAAGCTCACTAGAATAAATTGCTATTTCATAACCGCGTTTTGAGAGGTTGTACATCAAAAATAATGTTTTTGCTTTGAGATGTAGCTTCTTTTTCTGTTAAAACGTCAATAAACTGAAATTGAAATTTTAATTAATCACCAAAATTAAAATACGCTGTAATTTTTATTTGTAACTGAATTAAAAATCGCAAGTTCATATTTTGATGAGGCTTATTAGTTTAAACTTTATTTTACCATTGTAAATTGCAATATTCCATAAAATATACAAAAAAATGAAAGGGGTTTGGTTCTGATGGATGACGGTATATTGAATTAAATTCGTAAATTAGAAAAAAATGATATGACAGAAGTTAAACCAAGGACTTGGAAATACGAATTAAAGTATTTTGATTTCGTCGGGTCTGTTTTTGCCCAATCCTCAAGCATTCGCCGACAATGGAACTTCAGAGGATGAATGAAATACCCGGAAAACAAAATAGGGAACAAATAAGATATGGAATTGTAGGATTTTACCTACAAATATTCCACAATGATTTGTAACGTGGGAGGTCATATCGAAGTGGTGCATATTTCTCAGAAAACAACCACAAAACTATGATAAACATCCGGTTGTAACGAAAACAAATCGCATGTCGATACGTAGATTTGTCTTGATAGTCAAATGTCGTTGTGAAATATATACAGGATGTTGAGTTTTTTCATCTATGAAATATATCAGCAAAATCATCAAATTGAAAGATATGGCTACCTAACTTTGAACGTATTTTGTGAAATTCTTTCAATTAAATCGGTAAATAACACCTTCATATCAATTTAAACCCAATAAACACCGCATACCTATATAACTGTACTGTTGTCAAATAAACACTATATACCTATATAACTGTACTGTTGTCAAATAAACACTATATACCTATAAAACTGTACTGTTGTCAAATAAACACTATATACCTATATAACTGTACTGTTGACAAATAAACACCGCATACCTATATAACTGTACTGTTGTCAAATAAACACTATAAACCTATATAACTGTACTGTTGTCAAATAAACACTATATACCTATAAAACTGTACTGTTGTCAAATAAACACTATATACCTATATAACTGTACTGTTGACAAATAAACACTGGATACCTATATAACTGTACTGTTGTCACTGTGGTCAGATAAACACTGGATACCTATATAACTACTGTTGTCACTGTGGTCAGATAAACACTGGATACCTATATAACCGTACTGTTGTCACTGTGGTCAGATAAACACTGGATACCTATATAACCGTACTGTTGTCACTGTGGTCAGATAAACACTGGATACCCATATAACCGTACTGTTGTCACTGTGGTCAGATAAACACTGGATACCCATATAACCGTTCTGTTGTCACTGTGGTCAGATAAACACTGGATACCTATATAACCGTACTGTTGTCACTGGTCAGATAAACACTGGATACCTATATAACCGTACTGTTGTCACTGTGGTCAGATAAACACTGGATACCTATATAACTACTGTTGTCACTGTGGTCAGATAAACACTGGATACCTATATAACTGTACTGTTGTCACTGTGGTCAGATAAACACTGGATACCTATATAACCGTACTGTTGTCACTGTGGTCAGATAAACACTGGATACCTATATAACCGTACTGTTGTCACTGTGGTCAGATAAACACTGGGTACCTATATAACCGTACTGTTGTCACTGTGGTCAGATAAACACTGGATACCTATATAACCGTACTGTTGTCACTGTGGTCAGATAAACACTGGATACCTATATAACCGTACTGTTGTCACTGTGGTCAGATAAACACTGGATACCTATATAACTGTACTGTTGTCACTGTGGTCAGATAGACACTGGATACCTATATAACGGTACTGTTGTCACTGTGGTCAGATAAACACTGGATACCTATATAACTGTACTGTTGTCACTGTGGTCAGATAAACACTGGATACCTTTATAACTGTACTGTTGACAAATAAACACTGGATACCTATATAACTGTACTGTTGTCACTGTGGTCAAATAAACACTGGATACCTATATAACTGTACTATTGTCACTGTGGTCAGATAAACACTGGATACCTATATAACCGTACTGTTGTCACTGTGGTCAGATAAACACTGGATACCTATATAACTGAACTGTTGTCACTGTGGTCAGATAAACACTGGGTACCTATATAACCGTTCTGTTGTCACTGTGGTCAGATAAACACTGGATACCTATATAACTGTACTGTTGTCACTGTGGTCAGATAAACACTGGATACCTATATAACCGTACTGTTGTCACTGTGGTCAGATAAACACTGGATACCTATATAACCGTACTGTTGTCACTGTGGTCAGATAAACACTATATACCTATATAACCGTACTGTTGTCACTGTGGTCGGATAAACACTGGATACCTATATAACCGTACTGTTGTCACTGTGGTCAGATAAACACTATATACCTATATAACTGTACTGTTGTCACAGTTGTCAGATAAACACTGGATACCTATATAACTGTACTGTTGTCACTGGTCAGATAAACACTGGGTACCTATATAACCGTACTGTTGTCACTGTGGTCAGATAAACACTGGATACCTATATAACCGTACTGTTGTCACTGTGGTCAGATAAACACTGGATACCTATATAACCGTACTGTTGTCACTGTGGTCAGATAAACACTGGGTACCTATATAACTGTACTGTTGTCACTGTGGTCAGATAAACACTGGGTACCTATATAACTGTACTGTTGTCACTGTGGTCAAATAAACACTGGATACCTATATAACCGTACTGTTGTCACTGTGGTCAGATAAACACTGGATACCTATATAACTGTACTGTTGTCACTGTGGTCAGATAAACACTGGATACCTATATAACTGTACTGTTGTCACAGTTGTCAGATAAACACTGGATACCTATATAACTGTACTGTTGTCACTGGTCAGATAAACACTGGATACCTATATAACCGTACTGTTGTCACTGTGGTCAGATAAACACTGGATACCTATATAACTGTACTATTGTCACTTTGGTCAGATAAACACTGGATACCTATATAACCGTACTGTTGTCACTGGTCAGATAAACACTGGATACCTATATAACCGTACTGTTGTCAAATAAACACTGGATACCTATATAACCGTACTGTTGTCACTGTGGTCAGATAAACACTGGATACCTATATAACTGTACTGTTGTCACTGTGGTCAGATAAACACTGGATACCTATATAACCGTACTGTTGTCACTGTGGTCAGATAAACACTAGATACCTATATAACTGTACTGTTGTCACTGTGGTCAGATAAACACTGGATACCTATATAACTGTACTGTTGTCACTGTGGTCAAATAAACACTGGATACCTATATAACTGTACTGTTGTCACTGTGGTCAGATAAACACAGGCTACCTATATAACTGTACTGTTGTCACTGTGGTCAGATAAACACTGGATACCTATATAACTGTACTGTTGTCACTGTGGTCAGATAAACACTGGATACCTATATAACTGTACTGTTGTCACTGTGGTCAGATAAACACTGGATACCTATATAACGGTACTGTTGTCACTGTGGTCAAATAAACACTGGATACCTATATAACTGTACTGTTGTCACTGTGGTCAAATAAACACTGGATACCTATATAACTGTACTGTTGTCACTGTGGTCAAATAAACACTGGATACCTGTATAACTGTACTGTTGTCACTGTGGTCAAATAAACACTGGATACCTATATAACTGTACTGTTGTCACTGTGGTCAGATAAACACTGGGTACCTATATAACTGTACTGTTGTCACTGGTCAGATAAACACTGGATACCTATATAACCGTACTGTTGTCAAATAAACACTGGTTACCTATATAACCGTACTGTTGTCACTGTGGTCAAATAAACACTGGATAACTATATAACTGTACTGTTGTCACTGGTCAGATAAACACTGGATACCTATATAACCGTACTAATGTCAAATAAACACTGGTTACCTATATAACCGTACTGTTGTCACTGGTCAGATAAACACTGGATACCTATATAACTGTACTGTTGTCAAATAAACACAGGATACCTATATAACCGTACTGTTGTCACTGTGGTCAGATAAACACTGGATACCTATATAACCGTACTGTTGTCACTGTGGTCAGATAAACATCGATACCTATATAACTGTACTGTTGTCACTGTGGTCAAATAAACACTGGATACCTATATAACTGTACTGTTGTCACTGTGGTCAGATAAACACTGGATACCTATATAACCGTACTGTTGTCACTGTGGTCAGATAAACACTGGATACCTATATAACCGTACTGTTGTAACTGTGGTCAAATAAACACTGGATACCTATATAACTGTACTGTTGTCACTGTGGTCAGATAAACACAGGCTACCTATATAACTGTACTGTTGTCACTGTGGTCAAATAAACACTGGATACCTATATAACTGTACTGTTGTCACTGTGGTCAGATAAACACTGGATACCTATATAACCGTACTGTTGTCACTGTGGTCCGATAAACACTGGATACCTATATAACTGTACTGTTGTCACTGTGGTCAAATAAACACTGGATACCTATATAACTGCACTGTTGTCACTGTGGTCAGATAAACACTGGATACCTATATAACCGTACTGTTGTCACTGTGGTCAGATAAACACTGGATACCTATATAACCGTACTGTTGTAACTGTGGTCAAATAAACACTGGATACCTATATAACCGTACTGGTGTCACTCTGGTCAGATATAAAACAGAACGAACTTTGTATTTGATTTCGAAGCTAATTTTCCAATATCTATCAAGAGCAAAAATAAAGCTTTGATAAAATTGTATACAGAACGATAGTATTTACGATTTGTTTTGCAAAATGGAGTTACATTGTTACCCAAACAGCGACACACACATTTTCGCCACAGGTGTCTGTTTTACCGTTTATGTATCTCATTATCTATTTTTAAATCAAGAGAGACGATGAAATGGGAGTGTGAGCCATATATCTCCTAAACCCACTATGAAATTGTAACAAATTACTTGTGAAGAAGCAGGTCGGGGCGAGTCCGGATCTGTTACTGTTGATCTGGACATTATTACGACACGTTCCGTATCCGGTGACACCCATTGGGGCCCCGCCCATTGTTCACCCCGGGTGGTTATCCCCCATAACTACCACATATATGTGTCCACCATTATTTCACAATACGATTAACTATTATATTACCCGAACAGGCCTGAGCGCACATCACACAGATACCATTGAAAGATATTAGTTTATCTAGGGACATAAAGAAAATCCGATACGAAATAATTATCACGTGTAATTTCAGAGCATTACAAAACATTTCCTTGGTGAAATTCGAAGCCGAATCTGTGACAATTGGATTTTTTTAAAGTTGTAAATGTCGCGAAGGAGGAATAACAAAGTAGCGAAGAGCTAATCAGTACTCTAGGACGAGATGTGTTGTGTTACATAATGGAGTAGCTCAGTGTCCATCAATTGAAATCTCACACGGGCATTCCCCCCTGTTATAAGGATATCCTGCCAATGTTTCAACAATCTAATATATATCACCACTTAACACGGCTATTTATTAAAGCAAACACTGGATACTTTTTTATTCCTGGTATATACGATGCTTTAAACAAATCAACGGTATTACTTCTGGATAATTTATGTTTACAGTACAACCTCGGTATACTGCCTCTTTGATAAAATATTGATGGTGTAAAGGGGGTTGTCAGTATATCGAGGGACACATACAAAGGCAGTGTAAAGAATAGATGTAGGGCTGAGGGGTGTCGAGATCGATATATGGTAGTATGCGAAACAAAGAACAAGCGGTGTTATATCGAGGTTTAAATTGCAAGTCTGTATTAATTAGTGGATGGCATTGTATCGAGGTTTTACTGTATAATAAATTGAGGTGTAATTATCAAAATGTTTACCTTATTGTTTTTTCCATCAATAATTATATTGTCTGTCATTCATTGCCGCAAATGGTCTACGTTAAAGACTCTTTTTTCAATCACTATAATTAAAATAATTTACCAAAAGTTCATGTTAGTTATCGATCACAATAAAAAAAATCAAACAAACTTGCTGTATATCAAAAGACCGTTTTGAGAGGAAAATAATCGAGTTAATCTTACTTTTTTTCTGACAGAGTGGGGATCTCGGGCCTGCTGACACTCCGCAATTTTCTAAAGATTGGTCCCTGGAGGCGACTTATAGCATCTCGCTCTGCTGTTCTTCTTCAAACGCAAGAGATATTGAGAATTGAAGCGACCAAATTTGATTCGCTCCCCAATTGTAATATTATTTTCCATGTTTATTCTTTGTATTTGTATTTTGTTTTCCAATGTTGGTAATTAGTATCCTTCAAGACATCAGACCCCATATGACCCCGATTATTGATATCCCCTAGACACCCGTCCTCACATAGCCCCGACTGTTGATGTCCCCTAGACACCCGTCATCACATAGCCCCGACTGTTGGTGTCCCCCTAGACACCCGTCCTCATTTGACCCGGACTGTTGATGTCCATCCTAGACACCCGTCCTCATATGACTCCGACTGTTGATGTCATCCTAGACACCCGTCATCACTGACCCCGACTGTTGGTGTCCCCATAGACACCCGTCCTCATATGGCCCCGACTGTTGATGTCCCCCTAGACACCCGTCCTCATATGACCCCGACTGTTGATGTCCCCTAGACACCCGTCCTCATATGACCCTGGCTGTTGGTGTCCCCCTAGACACCCGTCCTCATATGGCCCTGACTGTTGATGTCCCCCTAGACACCCGTCCTCAAATGGCCCCGACTGTTGATGTCCCCCTAGACACCCGTCCTCATTTGACCCCGACTGTTGATGTCCCCCTAGACACCCGTCCTCATATGACCCCGACTGTTGATGTCCCCCTAGACACCCGTCCTCATATGACCCTGACTGTTGATGTCCCCCTAGACACCCGTCCTCATATGACCCTGACTGTTGATGTCCCCCTAGACACCCGTCCTCATATGACCCCGACTGTTGATGTCCCCCTAGACACCCGTCCTCATATGACCCCGACTGTTGATGTCCCCCTAGACACCCGTCCTCATATGACCCCGACTGTTGATGTCCCCCTAGACACCCGTCCTCATATGCCCCGACTGTTGATGTCCCCCTAGACACCCGTCCTCATTTGACCCCGACTGTTGATGTCATCCTAGACACCCGTCCTCATATGACCCCGACTGTTGATGTCCCCCTAGACACCCGTCCTCATATGACCCCGACTGTTGATGTCCCCCTAGACACCCGTCCTCAATATGGCCCCGACTGTTGATGTCCCCCTAGACACCCGTCCTCATATGGCCCCGACTGTTGATGTCCCCCTAGACACCCGTCCTCAAATGGCCCCGACTGTTGATGTCCCCCTAGACACCCGTCCTCATATGGCCCCGACTGTTGATGTCCCCCTAGACACCCGTCCTCATATGACCCTGGCTGTTGGTGTCCCCCTAGACACCCGTCCTCATATGGCCCCGACTGTTGATGTCCCCCTAGACACCCGTCCTCACATGACCCCGACTGTTGATGTCCCCCTAGACACCCGTCCTCATATGGCCCCGACTGTTGATGTCCCCCTAGACACCCGTCCTCATATGACCCTGGCTGTTGGTGTCCCCCTAGACACCCGTCCTCAAATGGCCCCGACTGTTGATGTCCCCCTAGACACCCGTCCTCATATGACCCTGGCTGTTGGTGTCCCCCTAGACACCCGTCCTCATATGGCCCCGACTGTTGATGTCCCCCTAGACATGCGTCCTCATATGACCCCGACTGTTGATGTCCCCTAGACACCCGTCCTCATATGACCCCGACTGTTGATGTCCCCCTAGACACCCGTCCTCACATAGCCCCGACTGTTGATGTCCCCCTAGACACCCGTCCTCATATGACCCTGACTGTTGATGTCCCCCTAGACACCCGTCCTCATATGACCCCGACTGTTGATGTCCCCCTAGACACCCGTCCTCACATAGCCCCGACTGTTGATGTCATCCTAGACACCCGTCCTCACATAGCCCCGACTGTTGATGTCATCCTAGACACCCGTCCTCATATGACCCCGACCGTTGATGTCCCCCTAGACACCCGTCCTCACATAGCCCCGACTGTTGATGTCATCCTAGACACCCGTCCTCATATGACCCCGACTGTTGATGTCCCCCTAGACACCCGTCCTCACATAGCCCCGACTGTTGATGTCATCCTAGACAACCGTCCTCATTTGACCCCGGCTGTTGATGTCCCCCTAGACACCCGTCCTCATATGACCCCGACTGTTGATGTCCCCCTAGACACCCGTCCTCATATGACCCTAACTGTTGATGTCCCCCTAGACACCCGTCCTCATTTGACCCCGACTGTTGATGTCCCCCTAGACACCCGTCCTCACATAGCCCCGACTGTTGATGTCATCCTAGACACCCGTCCTCATTTGACCCCGACTGTTGATGTCCCCCTAGACACCCGTCCTCACATAGCCCCGGCTGTTGGTGTCCCTCTAGACACCCGTCCTCATATGACCCCGACTGTTGGTGTCCCCCTAGACATGCGTCCTCATATGACCCCGACTGTTGATGTCCCCCTAGACACCCGTCCTCATATGACCCCGACTGTTGATGTCCCCCTAGACACCCGTCCTCATTTGACCCCGACTGTTGATGTCCCTTAGACACCCGTCCTCATTTGACCCCGACTGTTGATGTCCCCCTAGACACCCGTCCTCATATGGCCCCGGCTGTTGATGTCCCCTTGACACCCGTCCTCATATGACCCCGACTGTTGATGTCCCCCTAGACACCCGTCCTCATATGACCCCGACTGTTGATGTCCCCCTAGACACCCGTCCTCATATGACCCCGACTGTTGATGTCCCCCTAGACATCCGTCGTCATTTGACCCCGACTGTTGATGTCCCCTAGACACCCGGCCTCACATAGCCCCGACTGTTGATGTCCCCTAGACACCCGTCCTCATATGACCCCGACTGTTGATGTCCCCTAGACACCCGTCCTCATATGACCCCGACTGTTGATGTCCCCCTAGACATGCGTCCTCATTTGACCCCGACTGTTGGTGTCCCCCTAGACACCCGTCCTCATATGACCCCGACTGTTGATGTCCCCCTAGACACCCGTCCTCATTTGACCCCGACTGTTGATGTCCCCTAGACACCCGTCCTCATATGGCCCCGACTGTTGATGTCCCCTAGACACCCGGCCTCATTTGACCCCGACTGTTGATGTCCCCTAGACACCCGGCCTCACATAACCCCGACTGTTGATGTCCCCTAGACACCCGGCCTCATATGACCCCGGCTGTTGGTGTCCCCCTAGACACCCGTCCTCATATGACCCCGACTGTTGATGTCCCCCTTGACACCCGTCCTCATATGACCCCGGCTGTTGATGTCCCCCTAGACACCCGTCCTCATATGACCCCGACTGTTGATGTCCCCCTAGACACCCGTCATCACATAGCCCCGACTGTTGGTGTCCCCCTAGACACCCGTCCTCATATGACCCCGACTGTTGATGTCCCCCTAGACATGCGTCCTCATATGACCCCGACTGTTGATGTCCCCCTAGACACCCGTCCTCATATGACCCCGACTGTTGATGTCCCCCTAGACATGCGTCCTCATATGACCCCGACTGTTGATGTCCCCCTAGACACCCGTCCTCATATGACCCCGACTGTTGATGTCCCCCTAGACACCCGTCCTCATATGGCCCCGACTGTTGGTGTCCCCCTAGACACCCGTCCTCACATAGCCCCGACTGTTGATGTCCCCCTAGACACCCGTCCTCATTTGACCCCGACTGTTGGTGTCCCCTAGATACTTTGCCTCATATGACATTGGCTGTTGCAAAGACGTTAACATAAACACAAGCAGATCTTTGTCAAAGATACGCTTTGCTTCCCTTATACTTTTAAAACTGATTCCAAACACCCTAGTGAGTACGTCAGTGAACTTTCCCCTTCTCTTCTAAACTATCCAATAGGATAAAGAACACAAACACAAAAAAATGTATTTCCCAGCGACATAGGCACTGACTAACTGATGAATTTTCCCTTACCTTCATCTATTTCACAAGAACTAATACAACTACCAGTTTCTTAACAGTTAAAGTCATCTCTATATCATTTTTTTCTCAAATATTATTCATGGGTTAAAATAGGTTTGTTTTTGTTTTTTGTTTTTCATTTGCTTGAATTGAAATTCTATTATGAAATTATAGAAGTCACCGTGACGTCAATCCAATGCTGTACAAGCAGAATCTAAAACCATGTAGAAGATAAAATGCTAGTGATACCGAAGTGCTTTAAGGACGTTTTGTTACCATGATAAATAGCCAAGTGTTTATCTCGAAGCCATTGTAAGACAGACTAAACTCGAGTAAGGCTAACCCTTACCTGTGATAAGTTGTGAAAACTTGCGTCCAATTCTTTTGTAGAAATTCATTTGCGATGAAATATAGTTTTACACTAATTAATACTGATTGGTATTCCTCCAGTTGTTTTAAATCAAATAAATAAAAAACAAATGAAACAGACAGGCGTTAAAATTGGATTTGTTACCGCGTGGAGACGAAGACGTAGCTGTACCTGAAAACCTCCCTTTGCGCTGTCAAATACGCTCCGATGTCCCATCGTTAACCTGTTTACCCGAACGCCATTCTCATAGTTTTTGTAACCTCTGTTACACCTATCCTTTTCAACTCACCCACCTATTACCGTAATCTATAACCCACCTCAGTCAATCGGTGGACTCAAAACCACCTATATTTATCGGACGGAAGCGAAGGCCTTAGCTAGCGTCGGCAAGATCAAACACATGCTTATCGCTCAATGGTCTTGTCCTAATTCACGCCAAATCTATTAATTTTCTGCCGGTCGAATTCAACATTGTTATAATAATGAATTCAATTAACATCATTTCTCACGCCCTGCGCGAGATGTTGGAAGAATTAAAACGTACTTAACGGGTAAATTAAGTGTGAACGATATCGGTTTTTGGTGACAGTATGACCAGGGACGCCAGGGAACAGGCCGTGCGGGGAAATGTGGATGAGAAATTTCAGAATCTAAGATTAATCAAAATATAACCCGAGCTTTTAAAACCTTAATACTAAAAAGGAGAGAAAAAAATCCCTTGTATCTATGTTAAGTTAGACTGAATCAAGGCAATAATTTTCATATAATTATAAAATTCAAACATTTCGTATTTAGGATTTTATTATTGTGCACGTTTTCAATATAGTGTGTGCTTGGCTTAGCATTGCTTAACGCATTATGAACATGTATGGTCATATAATAATACATCGATGTGTGTTGGACAAATCTATATATTGCCATCTAACCTACGTCTGCATGGTAGGTTTCAGAATTTATAAATTCTGCCCCTTCCATTTAACGTTAATTCAAAAAACAAGAAATATCTTTAAAAAGATAAACGGCATAGTTTTTATGCTGGTGGTTATAATGTAAAACTGCTGGTGAAATAAATTTACGAACTAATTAATAAGTGCGCAGTTTCCACACGGATAACGAAATTATATCAGTTTGAATCATTTTTGGTGATAATAAGACTGCATTTGAATATATATCTCTGATTTGAATCAGGAATATGATTTTATTAATGTGTCATTTGAATAGATACATCCACTTATTTAGCTTTCATTCAATCTTAACTTTGTTTCGTTTTTAACTGCATATCTGCATTTTGCATTTACCGCTACATTGACCAATCACATACTTCATCTTGACCAGTAACGCCACCTTTCGCGTCATATCCGGGACCAAAAGAAAATTATACAGCTATGCCGAAAAACGAAAATTTGTAAGCTGCCAATGTTGACCAGAAAAGTTAATTCTATGTTACTCTTCAAAAGATCTCCGCGAAATACCATGTTTTAGAGGGTGCCATTTATCGCGTCACGGTTCACTGTATCAGAAACGAATGTCACGCACGAGTAAGCATTTCACATGTAATAAGGGATCGATAGGGGTATCGGAATGGAAGGTAATTGTTCATAGAGCTAAACTTTGGAGTTACAAACTTCAAACGACCGCTCTTTGTACTACCGGAAACGTCATCTTCGTCATCTCCATCACCTGGTCACACTCACAGTGACGTCGCGTTCATTAGAGCAAGCTTTTGTTACTGTCACGGTTGACTTGTTGATAAATTTCAACGGTCTATGTCAATTAAAATACATTGATAATGTAGACATCGCAAACTCAGAATCCCCCAGTGGCCATTTTAAATGGTTTGTTTCTTAGTTTGTTGAAATGCTTCAGAATATTATAAATTGTTGTGTTCCGCCATGTATAAAACTTGCTGTTTATGTTTGACCTCTTGTAACACACGTGTGTGTCTGAGCGATCAATAAAAATCTGAAATCTAAATTATTC
Source organism: Pecten maximus (assembly GCF_902652985.1). Lineage (NCBI taxonomy): Eukaryota > Metazoa > Mollusca > Bivalvia > Pectinida > Pectinidae > Pecten > Pecten maximus. The sequence continues at coordinate 11,235,635 of NC_047019.1, read as the reverse complement.
ATGAAACTCACAAATATGGAGATGACAGGCCCAGGTACCAGAAAACTGGCAAAGGTATCCAAAAACTTACCAATGTGTCAGGACTAATGAGATATTTAATTATCAAATAGCAGACCAGGGTGTCCGGATTAATGAAATATTTAATTATCAAATAGCAGACCGATGTGTCCGGACTAATGAAATATTTAATGATCATATAGCAGACCAGAGTGTCCGGACTAATGAAATATGTAATTATCAAATAGTAGACCAATGTGTCCGGACTAATGAAATATCTAATTATCAAATAGCAGACCGATGTGTCCGGACTAATGAAATATCTAATTATCAAATAGCAGACCAGAGTGTCCGGACTAATGAAATATTCAATTATCAAATAGCAGACCAGAGTGTCCGGACTAATGAAATATCTAATTATCAAATAGCAGGCCAATGTGTCCGGACTAATATTTCATTATCGACGTGTCGCATTATACAATATCAAATCCCAGCCTAAAATGTTGTTCATTTGAAAAGACAGACACATTTGTCCGACGTAATCACCCAGATATTTCCATCAGTGTTCAAAAATGTCTGGATTAACGAGGACCGTCAACTAACGGGCGGATTAACGAGAGGTAGCATAAGTACACATATCCGAATTCTTGTTATAAAAGTCATTAATCAAAATGTTTCAGAATGCCTAAAGTCTCATTTTAAAATTTTATCAAATTAAACGGATTAACACTTTTTGTTGTTGTTATTGTTTGCTTAGTTTTTGGAAACTGTAAACTTTTATCTATTTTACAATTATTGCGAAACAGGTTATAACAATTTATATGAATCGATATTTTTTATTGACTTTTGTTGTTGTTTAGTATGTCGTATTTTTATGATCAAAACCTTTAGTACCCGGAATGACAAGATTTCTCTGAATACGGAAAAGAAATTAAATTTCTGAAAAGGAACTACTTGATGGACCCCGATAGATTTTATGTTTTCAAATAACCCTTATCATGGGTGTGTAATTTCAGAAAACAAAACCAGAAACACAAATACCCGCAATATCAGCTTTCTTTTTTCTTTCAGTTTCATTTCAGCTGTGAAACCGTTTTAGACAAGGAAATCACTTCATGTAAGCGCTCAGGTAACAGAAATAGCTAATGTAACACATTTTGTTTATCATTTTATACAATTTCGACAACAATGATATTGACGTGATTTTTTTTTCAGTATTAGATGCCATATCAAACAGGTGAAATTTACACTCGGATAATTATCACCAACATGCTACCAGCTACAGAACACAGATGAAATGACTGCTGTACACAGCGCTTGGTGATTGTGCCATCCCGTAAAAATAGCCACATGTTACAAATATCGGGTGGCAACCCTTCGTCCTTAAAAGGGAACAGAGCACTTGTAGCTTAATTAACCAAAATATCTCGTTTTAAAATTTCAAATATTTGTACATATTTGTTATTTAAAAAAACAAATTTTATCGGTGATGATTGAGATGGATTGGGAGAATTTGAAATCGTCTTTTATTTCAGATTCAGTTGAGAAAATCATCCAAGGTGTGTTTTTTTCATTTGTCATTTTTAAGTTAAAGCTTATGATTTTTTTTAGATTATCCGTCCATCATTTCCATCAACACGGCAAAAGGCATAGGGGTTGTTAAACTCGTTATATCTGATAAGTAAGGCAACACATGGCCTTCACACAAAATCAGATTGCATTCGACTTTTAGTCCAATATAACTAACGATCATATTCACTCCGTAACACTTCCAAAATTTGCATATTTCTGCATACTAATGAATGACCTTTTGCACTTTCCCCTCTTGCCATAATTGTACGAAGTGTCACATTGATATTAATACCAGCCATTAGATAGTGGTCACACTTACTGGATACGGACTACTAGTCACCAAGGAAACAAAACACTGCAATATACTCCCAATTAAAACGGAAGCGGATGCTATGAAGATCAAATCGCCCGATTATCCGGAAACAGCTGAGAAGCACAACGCAGAAATGAGGCGACGGGTTCTTTATGAAATGACCGCTTGTTTTAATATGTCCGAATATCACAGGTTGTATTAATGGACATTGTAACATATGTGTTGAAGAGAAAGCAGACTATTATTTTTTTTATTTCTGTCAATATAAATACCATTAATGCTATAGAGATACCATCTTTCTCTACATCATCGCCGTAGTGTAGCAATTTATACAAACTTTATTACCTACTTGTTTTTACTTGAAAAAAATGATCAAATAAATCTATGAAATTTATTTTTATATCCCGCTATCGGTCAGCTACAACATACACATGGACGCAGCGCTTGAATAAATCAAATGTAGTTGTTTTTACTTACTATGACCGTCATGAATAACACTTTCCAGTCTCAACTATTTTTTTTTTTTTTTTTTATTAAACGTGAATTCTAGTAATAGAATTACGAACTTCAATACAGTATTATTAACTTTTTTTTTACATCTCACGGACGTAGGTCATGCATTGTACGCACGTGCAGCACGCTCTTTTCACCTCATAGTTTGTGGCCAACACACACTCAGTGTGGGTTACGATAATTAACCTCAGTCGCCTTCGGACCATCAAGCCACACGAATTGCAATAAAGAGATGGGTTTTTTTTTATGAATTAACTCAGCATAGAACTACTATGAACACCTTCATGATATTCTTGAATATTTTCTAAATGAACTTAGATGCTTGCTAAGTTTTAGAAACATAATATATTGATATGGAATTATCGGGTTAATAATGTGGTTCAAATACATATTTAAAAAAGAACCCGTTTACATTCATAATTCATTTTACAGGTCGAGAGGAAAATAGACTTGAAATGTGTTTAGGACTGTTTCCGGTACACGTTGGCGTCAAAATATCCTCCGCCGTTCTGATTGGCTGAAAATAGGCATGGCAATGGACACAGCTGATGATTGTACTGTAACACCGGGATATGTAATGATAATTTTTTATATACAAAACAAGCCTACTTATAAACTACGACAATGCTGAATGTACTTTTTTTTCTTTTTTTTTTCTTTTGAAACGTGTTGTTACCTTCTCTCTATTTTGGCTAATTTCTTTTATCTAAATCTAAAATAATTTAACATCAACACGTGATATCTACATCTGTGTTTACATACAACTTGTACTGAAGATCCCGAAAGAACTCGTTAGCGTCCACATAGATAAACCCAGATATTCAGCACATTCTTCATAGACGAAAAGAAAGGCTAATTAAGAGAAAGTTTAACGTAACGTCCTTTAAAAGTCGTGTGTGTCACTGGAATAAACGCTGACAACCATTGCTGGTTATGTCATGAATTTCGAGTGTCAGTTTCCATTACGTCACAACACATGAACCGTTGCTATGACACCGGTGTACTGTAGGTAATCCTATTTGACGCATTTGTGACCACGAATACACAAGGTGACATCCTTTGTCACCAATTCGTTTAGACGAAAAGGAACAAATGAACGGTTTCCTGTTAGTGGCGGAGCTAAATTAGTTCAAATTTCAAATAGCATCCTTCATAAATCGCCTACCCGGCAACCGAGTTAAATTCCAGGTTTCAGAAAAAAAAATAATAAAAAAAAAATGTACGAACTGTTTCTGCTTCTTACGGTAGTGGTATAACAAAACTGTATACGTCTAAAAGGGAACATCGGCTCGATGATAAATAAATAAATAAACAAATAAATAAATAAATAAATAAGATAAAAAATAAATGCACTCCCGTATAGATATCCAAGAAATATAGAGTGTGTTGACTCGCTTTTCGATGTGTATGCAAGTTCCAAACACAAACAAATAAACAAACAAACAAGATCAACTTTTATCCGGGTGAAATAAATTAAAGTAACGAATCCACCATTTGATACAGAGTTTGGATTTTTTTTTACCTTGGCGAGACTTATTTTAGTCAATGAGCCTTTGCCCCTTCATCAGCCCCCTCCCCCTTTTTCCTCCCTCCTCCTCCTCTGTCCCTGAATGGTCATCACAAATTAGCAAGAGTTTGATCCGCCTGTAAATCTCAATAGATCACAGAAAATGTATTGTTACATTCCATGCAATTATAGCTTGGTCTAGCACGCGATGATCTTTGATCTAAATGAACAACTCTTAATTTGAACGGATAAGTTCCCAACCGAAGACTGATTGGCTAGGATCAACGAACAAAAATCCCCCCGACATTGTTAACGAGGCATTCATACGGCTGCCCTCTGTATTGCCCTAGCGACCACTGGTGTTCATGTGTGTATAGATAAGTAGCGTTTTTGTTCCCCAGCATTACCATTATTTTCCCAGGAAAATACCTCTAATCCCAGAAAAAAACGCATTGAATTTCTTCAAATAGATTTATCGTTTTTTCCTTAATATGTAGGAAGCGACCATTCAATTTTTAAAGAGAAAAAATCCGAAGAGATGTACATGTACTATAGAGAGAATGTGACCTGGCCGTTTCTGATTGGTTTGCAAGCCTTTGATCCCGGTCTAACGCTCGCTATCTAGTTGTAATAGCGTTTTCGATTCTGCTACAGGACAATCCTTCGGATCAATCCATGGATGTTTCTCATCGATCTCTCCGCTCCTTTGAAACCAAAAGCCCCATTGTTCCCGAAGATAAGGGAAGTCGAGTTCGATACGGAAGCTCGGGCGACATGGCTAAGCATGCATGCTTTGCAACAGGCGATTCATTCCGTCAGACAAAGAATTTATTTCTTTTTGTATGCTTACTTATCTGTAGTCTTTATCTCTTCGTATGGGCGACCAAATCAACATTGAAAAATCACCACATTGTCAATATATCAGGAGTTTAGAACCCATTGGCAATGAAACAGATAACATAAGCCAAAACTAAATTAAAGACAACTTGAGCCCCCGCAGGAAAATGAAGGTGGGACCGGATGCCCCGGAAGATAAACATTTCGTGTACCACATGCGGGGCCCGTCCAATCAAGTGAAGTATAGCGTTATGCAAGGCGAAGCATTTCTTAAAGGCACATGATCTAAGATATTTCCTCGCAAAAACATTCCCCGTTTTAATTAAGTCAACTATGCGTAATGAAAAACGTTTTGAAGTTTCTTTTATCTTGAATATTACGCGAAAAAGTGATTTTTGTATGTTGAAATCGGCAAGTAATTATTGTCGGTACGATGATAATGAGTTGGCGATAAAAAAAAAATCGTCACTATCTCTTTAATTACGACCGTAAGAGTGAAAACCAAACATTCAACTTCAGAGTAGTTTCCTTGAAAACTGGATATATCTTTTTCCAGAGGAATATCGTAGACCCCAAGACTTTAAACTATGGTATACAGGATTCTTGGGCGTTAGACAATAGTAGCGTTAATTGGTGTATTTTTGGTAGTAAACCCTGACTAGGTAGTTTATTGGTTGATTTGAACTTATTTTATTGTTTAGACAAAATTTGTTTGGGCACAAGTTTTGAACAACTTAAAAGCCCTCTCCACAAATATATATTATGCTTATAATGATATAAGATTATAAAGAAAGAAAAGCAAACAAGAATGACAGGAAGAAATACAGATATACAAATCTAAGAGTAAGATGAATGTTGCTACACACTAGAATATAGTACTACAAATTAGGGTTCATAAATGATGTACATAATATCTATATTTAAATACACTTAATTAAAACTAATTAAAAACGAATGCATGACACTTTCTAGTTACACATCCAATACACATCCCTTATCCATTGTCCACAAAAACACATTCCTAAATCCTTCATCGGCTCACTCCTGAACTTTATAGCTTTTCTTATTCATATGCCATGCATAAGAGGTTTATTATATACTGTAAATGATATACGTAATAAATAAGAACCAATCACAATATTAATATCAACAAACTTTAAGAGTGACATAGGGTAACAGAACTTTCTCAATATAACGTCATGGAGTTTATCAGATGTAAAACCCTAAACTCACGGAAGACTAACATGTAACTACCAAGGAACGGAATGTTAAACACTCGTAGAATTAATATCTTATCATAGAGATTGGTATGTACATGATTGTTATAATGAGGGTTCCAAGATGTTAAGCTGAAGGTGTGTGGTGTGGTAAGTGAGCAAGTCAGGATGATAAATACAATAGACGCATTTTACAAATTATTGAGGCTTATTAAACAATTTCGAATGGCTTCCACTTTGGTTTGTTTTGTGTTGTTTAACATCCTATTAAGGACGTGCCAGGTTTTGGAGGTGGATGAAACCGGAGTACCCGGAGAAAACCCACTGGCCTACGGTCTTTAACTGGCAACTTCCCAACGTAGGTTTCGAACTCGTAACCCAAAAGTGGAGGGCCAGTGATAAAGTGTCGGGACACCTTAATCACTCGGCCACCGCGGCCCCATGGCTTCCGCGCATTAAGCGTAAATTCCCTACTCGCGCAGATTTCAACATTTACAGTATATAAACAGGAAGAGAAAATAATATCGATAGATTGGTTGGACAGGTCGGGAAAACAATCCCCTATCCCTACCACCACCTTCTCGTCATTCTGACTCCGGGAGTCGAACCCACAATTTCTGTCACATCAGTATCCTCCTAGCCGACTGTCCTGAATAACACTTTCAGATTTACATTGTTATAACATATATGATAACGCATTATATGTATATTCAATGTTTTTGTATCTCGATATATCATAAAACAATTGTTCACTAATTATAACAAATGGCGCTGACATAAGCTCAAACTTTATAAATGAATAATTTTAGAAAATATGAATAAATAATCGACATACGTGGTGAATTGTGAATATACTAATATATGTCATTTTCAAGTTTAGGCATAGATTATTAAAATGAATTGAAATAAAAAGAAATAAATACATACAAACAAGCATAGATATTCATGTGATGTATAAAATTATCTCATTCTTGTGAATGTAACGATTAAATAGTTGATGGCCTACGTCGAAGTTTTGACATGAATATTTAAATAAGGTCAAAGTTTTGACATGAATATTCAAATTAGATGGCAACAATCGTGTTTCGTCTCTATTGCGTCTATATGAGGTGTCTGGAATCATGGATGAATCTTGGTCGGCTTTGACGGCTTCACAAAACAGGTGTCAGGAAGATCATTATCTGGAAACAATATTAATGAGAAATGTCACCAAAGGTGCCAAGAATTCACTGGATTACCTAGTGTAAACCTCCAAAATGGTCTTCATTTATGTAAAACATCTTGATTGAAAGCGCAGTATAGAAGGAAGTCAGGCGTTTGAACCTGTGCACGAACTTTCACAAGTGTATTGTGTGTAAAATCAAGTTGAGTTTTTTTGACGTGCCACGAACTACAGGAGAATGAAAGTGTTTACGAGTATAAGAGTCTGTTTATCACACGAGGAGGGAGGGAAGGAGTGTATAAGAGATATTTTGGCTTCGATTTCCGAATCAACAGGAATCCGTGGAGCTACCACAATTGCTGTCATTTATAAAGATGTGTTAGCTGCAGACTTCCATACCACAACGTTCCAGGGACCATTTTCCCCATTCCTGCCAGGCCTGTTAATTCTGTATCCTGCGGGACTTGGGGGCGTGGTTCCGGGATATAAGAATCCGGCGAAACAAACAGAATCCCGGAACTATGAAAGCTTCGGACGGTACAGGACAACACTGTTGTTGGACTCAAAATCAATTGTGTTCTATGACGATTTGTCTTGTGTGCATCAAGTCTCCATGTCAAACAAAAGGTCAATGATCTTCAAAGGCATTGCACAATGGTTTATATAAATATTATGTACATTTTTTGAAAGAAAACAAAATGTCATTCTTTTTCTTTGCATGCATTATCAGAATAAAAGTATATCCTTTTTAAGAGAATACAGCGCCAAGGAAAAATGTACCGATGGTCATGAAAATTGATACATGCGATCTTTCCGAAAAAAATGCTTTGTTGTAACACATTAGCATACCTTCCATGTTGAATTTCTCGAAAATATCACAAGTTGTACTCAAACGCATGGCATGTTTTCTCGATGGAGTTGATATGCAACAATTTCTGCCAAAATTAAAAATTTCACTTAACACAAAAACTATTGTTGAAAATTTGCAATTTTATTAAGAAGAAGAAGAAGAAGAAGAAGAAGAAGAAGAAACAAATGATGTAGTCTGAACAACTGAATCACTAAAATGGCATCGTTGGAAGGCTAGTTCAGGCCTGTTGTGAAGTATTTAGTTATTTTTGTATATAGCGATTCTATAACTGTTTGTTACTGTAAAGTACATAATATAGTGACTCTCTTTGTAGTGCATTTCGTATTAAAATCCGTTCCCTAAATCATGAATATACATGTATCAATAGCCGTTTGTGTGTATCATGTTCTATGACAAGTACTGTTGGTGTACCAATTCATTATTTCGTTAATCTGTGTACTTTCAGTTATTCTTTAGAATATGAGTGCGCTGAAATAACTAATGTCTCGAAATAAATAAACGATAACAGAAGTTTACCAATACAGCCAAAACTGGTACATGTCTACGAGTCCGTGTGCTTACTGTGTCAGTAGACCTTTAATTCATGTACCAGTTTCTGCTGTATTTGTAATTTATTGGACACCGAGAACTGTCTTTTCTTATCAGTACTCCATTGGAAGACCAAAGTTATCGCATGTCTGCGACTTCGCCAGAAAGTGAAGCCAGTTAGTTGGACCATCCAACAGTAGGGGCACCATTATCGACGCAATATACGCCTGACAAAGTTTCCTCTTCGACGGGGAGGATAAATCAAAATGACTTCCCCAAACCTTTCTGAGGTAATTAGCTTTTATCTTCTATCAAGTTTATCTAGCGAAAATGTCATAACACTGATTGAAAGACCTTTCTCTGTTAAACCTTAATTTGCCCGGCCCATATGGTTAGAACCGAGTATAATTTACTGTCCTGTTTTCAGTGTCTAACTTAATCCCACCCATTTCCATATATTGACAAATTTGCCTGCTTTCTCCACGAGTGATATTGGTTTGCTGGTCGATTCTAGGCACCGCGTACATTTGTCTGTGAAATCGAGCAAAGATTTGTAATAGTCGAACTCGCTCACAACGCCGGGTAGGATTTAAAATCTCCATATCTTAATCCAAGTTTAATAGCACACAGGGCGAACTCATGTCATTTGTGATTTGAGAATTACGTTGTTACAGTGATTTTTGAGCCCTATTATTTGAAAGCCAGGCAACGTAAGACTGATTAGTGGCTTCCCCAGTTTGAACAACATTTTAGTTTATGTTGGGACTTTTCTAAAGGGTTTTCCGAAAGAATTTTATGTCAGTTTTTTAAAATTAAAAATAACTGCATATTACAAACTTTCAGTCTATTTGGGATTTGATGCTAGAATTTTTATCAGCCGTTTTTTGTTTTTGATTTTGAGGATTTGAGGCGTAAATTGTGTTTAAATATTTACAAAGAAAACACAAAATATACAATAAACGTAAATAAATCAAAACAATTTGTTTGTTGCCTGTTCGATAATATCAATGTACATACGCTAGAAAGTTAGTAGTTTTGTTCCATTGGAGTCTAATCTGCGATTTTATTGTAAGCATATATGTATTACTATTTAACCTACTCATAATTTTCTTGGTATTGATTTTTCAGATTTCTACGAAGTTTTGTGATTTTGTAAATCCTATATTTACATATACCATACTTCTGGAAATTTTAATTACTTGAGCATTGATGTCAATATTTTTCAGTTTCATAGGGTTGTGACCAAAACAATCGTTGCATTCTGTATGAATCTGCGTAGAGGATTCTTACAAAAGTTTTCAAATAATTACTTTTCATACCCCTATGAAACGTTTTATCTACAATTTTACAAGGGATTCTTTTGAACAAATCAATACGCAACGTCAATGTTCGTATAGAGGTATGAAAAGAAAAACAAAATCCACCAATCACTAAGCTGCATTCTGCATATAAATTATGGAAAATTAATTACATACTTATAGATATAAAATGTAATTATATTTGTAATGACAGTGTTGTCTATTGATAAACAAGTTTAACTTACTAATTTATGTTAAAATCGACTGATTACCAATATATAGAGAAAGAGAAAACTGGACTTTGTCTCTTCCGTGATCACACTAAAACGAAACAGTTCCAAAATCTTATTTCATAATCTGCAAACCAGTTGAATTATTTGTACATTGTGTGTGTGTCAGGCAGATAGCTAAACATAAATAATAGGATGAGCTTATTAAGTACATACGAACTTAAAGCCTTTTTGTTTTAAGCCTTTGTGTAAAATAAGTATTAATTTCAATACTTATTAAAAGAAAAGAAGAAACAAAAAACAAAAACAAAAACAACAACATTGAAATGTCAGTTTTGGCGATTCAAAAATGATTTTATAATGTTGAATGAAAAATCGAGACAGCTTACTGAGTAGCAGGGTTGTAGTTTTCTGATTAATTTGGCCAAATCAAGCTGTTATGGTTATGAAATGTCATAGAACTTATTAACTTAAATGATTGACTAGATGTGAGATATATTGATGCTTGATGTTTATTAAGTGGCGTGTGTCGTCACTGAAGCAGAAGACGGTAAGCTTCTCCAACACCTGGTCTAACTAGTATTTCCTTGATATTTTTATATAGTCATTTTTTGCCCTGACTCCATCGATTTGTACGTCGATATACCGATATTTCTTTTCTATGGATGGATTTGCCTTGTTCTTAAACATTGGAGGATATAGACAGGGAAATCGTGATGGTTATCAAAGAAATAAAAAAAATATATAAGAATGGATAATATGGGCATATTCAATAGGATCGCTTTGTCTGCATGTCAAGGTGATGTTCAAATTGTCTAATGACTGATGAAAATCTATCGCTTCTGAATGTTATACTCAAAGTTTTTAACATTTTAATCTTCCAGAGATTCAGTATTATGTGTTACCATTATTACGTCTTCATAGCGACAATGCTACACTAAATCATTCTATAACTATTTTGTGTCGATAAATCATACTATAAATAGTTTGTATACTAAGTCATGTTATAAATAGCGTGTATCACTAAATCATGTCATAAATAGCTTGTATCGTTAAATCATGTTATAAATAGCTTGTATCGTTAAATCATGTTATAAATAGCTTGTATCGTTAAATCATGTTATAAATAGCTTGTATCATTAAATCATACTATAAATAGCTTTTACCACTAAATCATGTTATAAATAGCCTGTATCACTAAATCATGTTATAAATAGCTTTTACCACTAAATCATGTTATAATTAGCTTGTATCATTAAATCATGCTATAAATAGCTTTTACCACTAAATCATGCTATAAATAGCTTTTACCACTCATTCATGCTATAAATAGCTTTTATCACTAAATCATGCTATAAATAGCTTTTATCGTTAGCGCCTATGCGCGATGATATTATTGCGCCGATAAAGGATCGTAAAACATAATATCTACTATATAGTATGCATGCATGGAGTGATGTTTTAACAACTCTTTATCGAACGTGTAAACAATATGTATATGTATTACGCATTTGCAATTCATTGCATTACCATCAACATTAGGCTGAAGCCATAGTATTGTTGGCTGTTTAAATCTCGGACGTCTATTCCATTCTGTTTATATAAATTGAAAATAATATCACAACATGACGCACCATAAGAGTTTGTGTTCTTTTATTGCTTAACTCATTTTTATATTAGTATTGGATTATATAAGGGCATGCTTTACCTAATATGTACTTGTATTTTGATTGTGAAAAGAGCCACCTTCTAGGATAATGATAAAGCATTTCATTGTTGTACATATCTGTTGTAGGCACTTTCCCAGCCAAAATGTTATCTTGATTGATGTTTCTGTTCCACAGATATTCTTCGCTATAAACATTTGCCATGGTTCACAGTACTATGAATGGTGGGGATATTCTTTAATCCCGCAATAAAGGACGAGTAAGGAAAGTAAACGCCCCCTTTCCTGGGTCTCGTTCATTTCTAAAGCATTAAGACTGATTTAGAAAGTACAATCCAGTCAGACTTCCGTAAGAAATAAATAAAATGTACGCGATTTAGACATTAAGATCAATCGGCCTCTGGTATGAAGGCGTGTAGGCTTTTTGGACAGCTCTTTTAAATGGTTGGACAGGTGCACGACCACCCAGAAAACCACAGGTACCGTGACGCACACCTGATATTAACGCACCTGAGCACGTGCGGGTTCTCCATAGCTGTCCTGGTCGTTATATCTATCCTCGCCTATACAATATCATTTTTGAATTTCTCTGCATTTGCGTCCTCCCTGAATGTATTGCACTCTCTACCATGACATGATCCAGAATGGAGGAATTAAAATCTCCAAAGTGATTCCAGTTTCCAAATCACATTTAAAATTTAGCTATATACAAAATCTCCCCTATTCGAAATATTATCCTGCAAATAAGTTTATAGAAATATACTGAAAAATTATCCTGATACACAAAATTATCCTATATACAAAATTATATGTTAAAATCAGCATATTTACAAAATTAGTATACACAATTAGCATATAAAATTGACATATATTCAGAATTATTTTATATACAAAATTAGTATTCAACAGTATCATAAAAATTCTCCTGTATACAAAATTATACTAAATTATTCTATATTCAAAATTATTTTGATATGTACAAAATTAGTATACAACAATATCTTAAATTATCCTATATACAAAAAATGGATACAAAATAATGGATTGGCTAAAATAATAATTTCTTGATTGGAATGCAAGGGTACATCATTTCATTCTGTGTTTTCACACTTTTGGTCCCAAGAATGATTTAATTCTTATGGAAAGATGAACCAGGTGTATATGTATATTCTGTATGCGAATGTTCTACTAATGAATATATTCATATTTGTAGGTTCTTTTCACTTGTACACGTCATTTGTATAATCTTTTAAGACATTGACGAAATAATGAATTGGTTAAAGTAATAAATTTACAGTGATTGATTTTAAGTGTTAAAGCGTTGTATTTCTTCAATACATGATGACATTTATATTGGCTTTCCTTTACTCACTTCTTTTTATAAAGTTAAATTATTCATATTTGAATTTTAAGTAAAATACGGTACATAATAATGATGACATAATTCAGAAACAATGTTGGATTGAAATCAATTCGTTATACCGCCAGTAATTCATTGAAATAGAAGAAAACGAAATCAAGAACAAAAAAAAACTCATGATTAATATTTGTGTTTTGAAACTCATTATATTACCATACTCTCCAGAATCATATTTGGATTAAAAACAAACAGATAAAAAAGTCTTTACACTGCCATCGGCTGTCCAGAAATGTGTTTGCGTTATAAAGCGGATTCCGTTGCTATGGCCGTTACAATTCAGTTCACTTCAATTAAATTGATTTTAACATATTTTATTGTTACGTTAGACACAATTGGACTGAGTACAAGTTTTTAACAACTTATAAAAACCCCTCTCCACAAATATATATGAAAAAAAGATTAAAAAGAAAGAAAAGCAAAGAAGACTGAGAGGAAGAAAGACAGATCTAGAGATCTACGAGAAAGATGAAATCAATTCAAATGTTTATTGCATAATTACATAAGTTATTTGATGGTAATACGTATACAAACATACATGACAGTCCATTCAGCAATATAAGTAGAGTATTAGATTATACAATGCAAGCCCTGTCTCTTCAGGTCTAATAACTGTTTTATGAATAGACAGTTTCTCCTTATATATCATAGTTATTAGCTGAAAAATTGAAGCTTTTCATCTTCTGACATACCTTATTTTATTTTATCTAGATATACTTCTGTAAATTGATCATAAGAACAATTATCAAATAAAAGTAGATTTCGTTTTCAATATCATTAATCATATGGACAATTATTAAATAAAAACATATTTCGTTTTCAATAACATTTCATGGTATATATTCGACCATGTGCCAGTTCTAAGTCATGCTTATTCTAAACTTGTCAATGCTATATGAATATGACTCCATTTACATTTTCAATACTTAGTCTAAACTTGTAAGTGCTATATGAATATGACTCCAGTTTACATTTTCATATCACATCATTTAATACTTTGACCTTTCCAGTATCATGTTTTCTTATAAAGATGCATCCTATCAATCGAAATGTTATCAGGGTTTTCTATCAGATCATCATTCCTCTACGCTGTCTTTCGTAATAGATTTGGTAATCAAATTATTTTGTTGGTGCTGAATGGTCTACGATCATCCTGGACAAAGTAATGGGAACTAAGTATTGTTCAGCAAATCTTTGATCTTCCGCTGAATCTGACTTTGTCTCCGTTCTCTTGTGAAAGCCGACGAGGTTTATTCTGTATCTCATACATTTCTCCTGTAGTCGTTCTGAGTCGATAATGAGTTCTAATTTGTCTTCATGATTTACCACAGGGAAACACATCCTGTATATTAAGTAGAGTTGTTACTGCTCAAACTTTGAAATTAGTTATATTGTCTATTTTGACGTTGTTGTGTTATTCAATTGTATTAACGTTTTAAAAAGTATCTTTTATAAAAGGAGGTTCTATAATTGTCTTTGACATGTTCATTATCCTAACAAAATTGCAACAGTTTCAATTCTTCAAACGGGCTTAATGAACTACAATAATTCAAAGTAATATGGCAAAGTTGCTGTATAGAGGGAGGGCAGTATCTCGAGTAAAATGAAAAGAAAATAAGATAAATAGATAAATATATTTTACCATCACGGAGTCATATATTCAACCAAAAAATGTCACTTATTTTTCATTTAAGTAATAATTTCTTTCATAATTAAAACCATCTTGTGTGGAAACGTTTCACAACAGACACATGCAGTCATTGAAAATATTTCTTATTTATAAGATTATCATTTTTTACACTGTTTATAACTGACAAGGTTGCCAATAGCTCATTATATAATAAAGAAAAACTGATTTCGTGTTCATGACTTGTCAATGTATTTAATACTTTGCTTTAGTTATGAAAAAAAATAATAAGGAAACATTATCATGGCGTTATAAGAATACAAATCGTATCCAATATGCATTTTGCGTCTTGCATGACAAGATAAATTAAAACTTACATATATTTTTGAAACTATCAAAATACTGAAATATCTAAAAGATTTGAAGTGGAATGTGGAATATAAAATACAATCTGGAAATAGTACATAGATAGTATTCATTCTTTGCAATCGATCTAAGACTTTATTAATAAGTCTTAGATGATTTTAATCGATCTACATAATGAATTGTTATTCTGTTAGATTAACCTTGCGGGGATACTTTGTCATTTCCTTTGATGAAATGATTTAATATCCTCATGGAATAATGTGTATGAATTGATGTAGTCGTAACATTCAATCACGGTAGCTCAATTGATATTATATATTTTTATAGAAATGCCCTGTTCACAGCTGTGTAATTCCGACTTACAGCTGTGAACAAAGAGAGGATTGAAAGATAAATGTTATGATTCAATGATTGTAGAATTTAAATTCAATATTATCAATTACGATCATTGATACACGTGTCGTCATATGATCGTCACTAACTACAGAAAATACAAGATGGAAAATGACAGGTAATATCCATCCAAAAATCAAAATACGATGATGGTGGGGCTCCTGAAGGGTAAATTTAAGCAGACGACGTTATCGAGAACACATTACGGAATAACAAAGACATGGATCAAAGAAAAGTTTCATTACTTCCTGGAACTTTTGCGATAAGTTTCGTATCATACAATAATGGTATGCATAACATGTTTCTCTGTCTTAAAACATGTATACCAAAGTGGAAAAATAACATAAAAGTAAATAAAAAATTAATACAAAATATCCGCCGGTGACAACGATAACACATTTCATAGAATATATACAGGGTAATATAAAAACTCCCCTCCCATATTGCAACTATCAAAGATAACAAGTATTTTAATAGTTTTAGTGCGAGATTACCTCACAATGATATATGTAAGGTAAAAGTAAGGGGTCCTCTTGAATATTACCCTTACATACCTGTTCTTTCAGCGTAGCGATCAGATATCGAAATAATCAAACTCGTAATCAATAAGGGAAGAGGAAGAGCTTCTACAATCAACAGCAAGTTATCTCCGCATACAAAAGTGCAACACAAACGCATCGGAGCATTGAGATTTCTATTGATAAATTAGGAACAAAATTCATACTTGTGAAATTATCCCGAGATAAACTCAGAGGAAACCAATTATGATTCTCATTAAATAGGATGTAACTCCGAAAGCAATTATTTCTTATAACATCAAATATTCCTTTAAAAAACGTTTATGGTCTAATTTCAGAAAAAGGTTATTGAAAAACTGATTATAACGACCTTACGGCTGGTTGGTTTAAAGCATTTGAGATGTGAACAAGTGATTTCGAACGAGATTTACTGGTAGATTAAGCTACTTTTAGTTTGTAAAGAAAATATTATCGTGTTATCTGGGTAAGACGATTATGTTTTATGATGAATTACAGAGTGTTTAAACAACACAGATTTCAACGTATATTACCTGCTTCGTCAATAAAATTCTGAAATTAATGACACAACCATACTCGTGAAACTTTACGACAGAAAATATCTCATGTGATATTCTTTATATCAATTAAAATTTAGTGACTTTTTCTTTTATTGTACATACCCAGTTTTTAAAATATTTCTACAATCATAACAAATACTATTAATATATTACTATTATAAGTATCATTAATTATGAATGAAATTATCAACGTTTCATAGTTATTTATTATGTATTTTGGGCTTATTATTACTTTTTAAATTGCAATGATTTAATAGTAAATTCGAGAAATACAAAGGTTTGTTTGTGTAATCACTTATTATCCTAAAACGCTCGAAATTATATTGTCAATTACATCTCAACATACTGTATTTGATTCTTTATATTTTGCTGGTTCAAAACTGAATCTTTTCCTGAAAAATAGAATTAAAATGATATATCAGAAAAGTAGAAATTAGCATTTCCGAAAAATCATCATATCACCATGGATTTGTTACTGTAGGTCTAATTGTTTTCGTGAGTAAGTATTTAAGATATCTTTTAATTATACAAATATATAGTATTTGGCTCTAGACTAACTTTCATTATGCCTTTGAAGTTACACGATATTTGTAACTGTGTGACGGTTTTATAAGGTAAATGATATTTAAACCATTTCTTCGTTTCATATTTTTGTTTATTATACTTTTTTGTTCGATACGGGGCTTATAAATATAATAATATACTTGTCTTTAGTAAAAATAAGTATTCTATATATCTAGCCGAATCATGATGAAATTGACAGCTTAGAAACCTATTAAAAACTATTTAGCAGCACATTCGTCTGGCCTCGTTGATCCAAGATATCTACCGTGTCGACATATTTAATTTAAAGATTTACGAAATACACAATAATAAAATTATCAAATCATATTACATATGTATGTCAATATACATATATATATATGTGCATTTGTCATCATTGAAATATACAAACATAGATACAGTGTAATATATAATAGACGCGATGAATATATCATTAATACATATTATAGTGACATCATACAGTATGTAATAAACAATAGTTAATTTTGTACCAATATTTACAGTCTTTCGGTTTTATATTTGTAGTTCACCATCAGGATCTATGTGGATTACGAATTCTCCTTATCGATCATTGTTGACCGATATATTATCGATTAATAGTAATGAATTCTGCAATAACGCTATTTCCTGTATCTCAGCAAATATCACAGATAAATCCATAATTTAACACTGGAACTGTTTCCAAAGTGATAAAATAAAATATTAAATCATTTCTATTGTGTTAGAAAAAAGTCGAGGTCAGTTGAACTTTAACCTCCTTTTCGCCCTGTCTAATTCAGGGGCGATTGTAAAGATGGATAAATATTGGTTTAGAAACCGAATATGAATTGAGTAAAGTTAGGCGAATATGGGTTTAGTAACCTTGGACGAATATGGATTTAGTAACCCTGGGCGAATGAGGGTTTGGTAACATTGAACGAACATGGGTTCAGTAACGATTGACGAATATGGATTTGTACTAATATAAACATATTTAACTGGTAAACAGATTTATATCAATGATATTTCAAAATTAAAAACAAAAATCATTAAAATTTGTGGATTTTAAACATAATTATATTACCAAAATATGAGAAAAACAAATCCCCGGTACCCATTTTGGTTCGATCAAACACAAATATGAAAATGACATAACAGAAGTCAGTTTTTCATGCGAGATACGAGAGTCAGGCGAAAGAAAGGAAAAAATAGCTGAAAAATACGGAGAATTTTCACGAAATAATTGATATGAAAGCAAAACATTACACTAGCAAGAAATGCGTAACAACAGAAAGAAAGACTACAAGGAACGAAGACATCATTAGTGGAGGTCTCGTGAGATTTGGGTAAACATAAACATACATGGCTTTTTTTATCATTTCAGAAATAAATGCAAGTTTTTCATCAACTAATGAAAATAATGAACCCTAAGTTCTCCCACAATGCGTCGAGTCACGCCCTCATTTGAAATTCTTTGTGAGTTTGTGAAATTGGACAGCATTAAGCTTTCGTGAATAGGAAACAACATTGATATGCCTTATCCTGTCAAACATGCACATGGCTCGGACACTGGTCAGCCGGCAACTGGACAGCCGATTTCCCGTCCCGTCGACTAGGCCATGTTCAGCCATTGTAACCAAAGACAAAGAGGGGCATCTTATCAAGTACTCGTATTCTGGCTCACGTCTAGAGAGGAATGGGTGTCCGCAAATGACCGAGGGTCAATTCAAAACAACTCGAGCGTGACAAAGCAACCCATTGTGTCTGTTTACAATCAAATGATAATAGCTCGTGAACCCACCTGTCAACTCAAGCGAAGCGCTGGTCAGGTATATCTGTCTACCTAAGTGTTATTTGATTAATTGGCGATTGATTATGGTGATAATACCCTTCCGCAGATATATAATTGGTTCAGTTCAATAGTATAAAAACAAATTTAGATAAGTATAAATGTCTCTTTTCTTAAATATATATTGCTTTCAAATACGTTTTTGTCATTGAAATAGAAGAACATATACATAGGTTGTGACGTATTTGAATATTATGATTTTTAGATATACAAATAAATCTATTCTTGATATTGATAAATTTTATTCGCTGAAATTAAATTTCAAATAAAATCGAGTAATAATATAATGTAATACGAAAATCACTTTAACACAATTCAAGTAATACAATTCGTTAATCAATTTATATTTATTGAGAATAACCGTTGATAAAATCAAATATATAAAAATACATATCATAAACTCATCTATTTCAGAACAACAAAATTACCCACTTTCTTGGTGAAATTGATGCACATATCTGTAACATATTGTTGATGAATATTCACCTTTAACTAGTTACTCAATCCATCCTCACACATACATCAAATATATACATCAAACTTACTTGCGATCCGTGATTTAAAGTGTCATTTTTTGTTCATAGTACTCAATACATAAAAAAACATCCACAGACAAGAAATAGTCTTCTCCTTCGAATAATGAGCCGTTAACGTTTAATGCGATTCTTTAATAGCAAAGAAATGAAATACATACCGTGCAAATAATTCATTTATTCACGTATTAAAATTCAACACCGTCCAGAGTCCTCATGCTTGACAGAAAGGCCAGCCTGCCCTTATCCCTAGTGAACTGTGGCGAAATCAGTGCTGTTGTCAATCTCTTATTCGCCATTGATGTTAAACGGTGTTAGGAAAAACACACCTATATTAATTCACTTACCTTTTATGCGTCCGGGTAAACCTCACATCTCTTTTAAGTGGTTTGTGTTAGATACGATTGTAACATTTATTTATCATCGAATAAGATAACAGATAAGTCATTGACTTTATAATGAAAACTTTACAGGTTAAATATATAAAATATACTCACAACATAATTATAACAACTGTGTATTTTTACATGTGTAAACAATGTCGAGATATTGTAAACATATTCAAACAGCATATACATATGCATGCCTACAGCTAACAATATGGGCACATGCATAAGAGTTCAGAGCACGATTTTCTTTACAAAAATCTGCATACAACACGTAAAGTAGATTGAATGTTTTTGTGAAATATTAATGTCGTTTATCCCTAGATTACTTAAGTAATTAATTTAAATTAATTAAAACAATTCGTTTAAATGTCAAACAGAGTTACAGAAAAGGCATGAAGTAATTAATTGTTAGTATGATTGCTTCTTTATGCCTTCTTCCTGTTTAATTTTACTATGTGCAGTGTATTTGGTGCTTAAATTGCGGGATTACAAACAGACTTTTTGATGATCTTTTGAAAAAAATCTAATATCAAAAGTTGCAAAATTAACAAAAAAAGACGTTACATTCAACCTTCCTCTTCCATATTTTACCATCTGGCTTGGATCACATATCTAAATAACCTTCGGATTATTTTCACTCCTTTGGCCAAGTACCTGTGATAAATTCTGCAAAGACGGAACAGCTGTATGATGCAGATTTGTATTCATTGTTTGGTATAAAGTGTATTTATTTTTATAGTAATAACTATTGTTTATTATTTCTATCTCTCTGACTTTCCGGTTATATCTACTTTATCCAAAGTATTTCCTGCACTAATCTTGCTGTAGATCTTATTTTTGCTTCTGCCGATTCTTTAGACCATATCTGCTGTTTTCATTATTATTTTATTCAATTTTCAATCTTCTTTGTTTTTATATAATAATTTTCATTTCTCCGCTTTCCTAGAAAGTCGAAGAAGCTCTATGATGTCCCTAGCATCCCTGACGAGATATAGAAGAACAGAACAGCTGTAAGATGTCCCTTACATCACTGACGAGTCCTAGAAGGACACAACAGCTGTATGATGTCCCTTACATCACTGACGAGTTCTAGAAGGACGGAGCAATTATGCTATGTCTTTAGCATTACTGACGAGACCAAGAAGGACGAGGGAGTTGTATGATGTCCCTAGCATCACTGACGAGACCTAGAAGGATTGGGAAGTTGTATGAAGTCCCTATCAACACTAGCAAGTCCTAGAAGGACGGAGCAATTGTATGATATCCCTTGCATTAGTGACGAGACTGAAAAAAAGGACAAAACGGCTGCATGATATCCCTAAAAACACTGACGAGACCTAAAAGGACGAAACAACTCTATGATGTCCCTAGAATCAATGACGGGACCTAAGAGGACAAAACAGCTATATGATGTCCCTAGAATCACTGACGAGATCTAGGAGGACGAAACAGTTGTTTGATGCAGTTCCATAAACGTTATTCAGAAAACGCCGGATCTATTACAGCTGCCATGTAAAGTGATATCCACTTGTGTCTCCCTATTTATAGTAATGGACTAGTCACTTGAATTTTCATGTAAACTCTTAATGAATATTTGTTTATTTTCGCTGAGTACTTGCTGATATCTTATTATTCAAATACTAATATTAATATTGTTTTTCTGCATAGGTTATTGATATAGTGGAGTTCCAATTTTCGCTGTCTTGAGGGATAGGTTAAACTTGTTATTGATAACTATAGTTACAATGCAAATTAAATTAAAAAAAAAGAAGAGAATATTATGGTCCGTTTCATAATTTCAACAAAAAAGAAAGAAAAAAAGGAGATATTTTTTTCATTCATGAAACATTTCGAAGACCGTGATACTTTGAATAATTGAAAAAGACATCGTTTACAGCATACCAGACACATTGTTGAATAGTTTTAAGAAGTTGTAAACACTACCGTTTGATTTGATTGACAGCTCATAAGTAAATGATTGATAGTCGAGAGCGCTCACGGTTGACTGCCGCTCGCTGGCAGGGCTATTGTTCTTTGGGAGACGTGGCTAAGAACAGGTGATCATTGGAGTACACTTACTTTAACAACTGAACAAGGGAAGTATCAACCACAGTAACTGGACCGTGCTAAGCTAGACACGAATTGGACTATGATGACATTTATAGCAAGGCATGAAGACGAGGGGAATGCCGTATGTCTTATTTCCAAAGTCAAAAAAATGTACACACGTGTTCGGCTATCAACCAAGTTAAAACAACATTTTATGGCGCAGTCTAAAACAAGAGGCTTGGAATCAATTAATTAAATCATGTATCAAATCGTTTCAAAATAATATGGGACTGATATCAAAGAAAGAATTATGATAAAAGAAAAAGAGGAAACTTATAGAAATAAGAACACGCGAATGTCTCAAGTTCAACGGAGCAAAACAAGTTAAGGCTGATGTTGGGATATCTTTATTGGTAGATCATTAAAAGTCGATACCTTTTATTACAATAAGAATTGTATAGGGTAGACAGCATCAAAAGGTTCATTGATGTAGGGATTCTTTAAAATTTGAACGAGCTACTGCAATGGGAAAAGCACCACCATTTTGGTTTCTTCAATGTCGACGCAATACAATGATCCGACTTTTATTGCTTGTTAGGAAAAGCTTGAACATGAAACATGACGATGCCTTTCCTTTTCATGTATTGCCCCCTTAGAACTGATGGTCTGTTGGTGTCCTGCTAGTTACTGATGGTGTGTTGGTGACCTGTAAGTTACTGATGGTGTGTTGGTGTCCTGTTAGTAACAGATGGTGTGTTGGTGTCCTGTTAGTAACATATGGTGTGTTGGTGTCCTGTTGGTTACTGATGATTTGTTGGTGTCCTGTTAGTTACTGATGGTGTGTTGGTGTCCTGTTAGTTACTGATGATGTGTTGGTGTCCTGTTAGTTACAGATGGTGTGTTGGTGTCCTGTTAGTTACTGATGGTGTGTTGGTGTACTGTTAGTTACTGATGGTGTGTTGGTGTCCTGTTAGTAACTGATGGTGTGTTGGTGTCCTGTTAGTTACTGATGATGTGTTGGTGTCCCGTTAGTTACTGATGGTGTGTTGGTGTCCTGTTAGTTACTGATGGTGTGTTGGTGTCCTGTTAGTTACTGATGTTGTGTTGGTGTCCTGTTAGTTACTGATGGTGTGTTGGTGTCCTGTTAGTTGCTGATGTTGTGTTGGTGTCCTGTTAGTTACTGATGGTGTGTTGGTGTCCTGTTAGTTACTGATGGTGTGTTGGTGTACTGTTAGTTACTGATGGTGTGTTGGTGTCCTGTAAGTAACTGATGATGTGTTCGTGTCCTGTAAGTCACTGATGTTGTGTTGGTGTCCTGTTAGTTACTGATGGTGTGTTGGTGTCCTGTTAGTAACTGATGGTGTGTTGGTGTCCTGTTAGTTACTGATGGTGTGTTGGTGTCCTGTTAGTTACTGATGGTGTGTTGGTGTACTGTTAGTAACTGATGGTGTGTTGGTGTCCTGTTAGTTACTGATGGTGTGTTGGTGTCCTGTTAGTTACTGATGGTGTGTTGGTGTCTTCGTTAGTTACTGATGGTCTGTTGGTGTCCTGTTAGTAACTGATGGTGTGTTGGTGTCCTGTTAGTTACTCATGGTGTGTTGGTGTCTTCGTTAGTTACTGATGATCTGTTGGGGTCATTCAGGACTAGTAGGGATGTAAAGGCTTTACCTCAAGCTCCCCTATTGAGTCCGTCCCTCTGGCCCCAGGGGATAAGAGTTACGGTTTAGGCAAAATCTGTTCCCTTTCTCCTAAGAATGTTTCTTACCAAATTTGGTTCAAATCAATTCAGTACCACAAGGAGGGTCAGAATTACCATTTACGCAAAATCTCTTCTCCTTCCCATAAGAAGGTTTCTGACCATATTTGGTTCTAAACCATTCAGTACTTTTGGACAAGTAGGGATTTAAAGGAATTACCTCTATTTTCCTTATTGTTATCCTTCCCTTTGGCCCCATAGGATATCAGACTCATCATTTATGAAAAATATATTTCTATTTCCGCAAGGAAGCTTTTGGCCAAATTTGGTTAAAATCTATTCATTACTTTATGACAAGTAGTGATTTATATGATTTGCCTCTATTTCCCCTATTGGGCCCACCCCTCTGGCCCCAGGGGGTTAGAGTCACCATTTAAGCAAAATCTGTTCCTCTTCCCCCAAGGATGTTTCTGACTAAAATTGGTTCTAATCCATTTAGTACTTTGTGAGAGGGCACACCCAGAACAATATATATATATATATAATTGTATGGATAATTTTTAAAAAAAAGAAAAAAATAAGACCAAGCGGTCCGGAAGAGTAAGCGTCTCATGTTTCATTGACGATACTAGCAATGCATATAAATCTGGGTTGAATCACAGGGTGGCGACAACAACTAGGTGTTCATTTAATCACAAGCACCGAACAAGTCTTCCTTCATATCGCAAAATTAAATAGACTATTTCCAAACGAGAAAGTGATGCAGAAACATTTCCGACATTCGCCATCAATCTGCATGTGATAGCAGCACAGCACTTTATTTGGGATGTTATGTACTTGCAAGACGTACCGTCATATGGAGACTGTGTCGATAAGGTTTTAAACAATTTTATTCAAACCTAATTTCCTCAAGGCAACAATTGTTTTAATTCTTTTTTTCATTCTTTGTCCCACAGCTGAAAACAAAAAATGAGAATTACTCGATAGGAAGGGTCTCACGTTGGTTGCATCTAATCATCATTCAGTGAAAACTGTAACAGGTAATTTCTTTATACTGTATGGTAGGTAATTCTCGCTATGTTCGCGGTCATTAAATAAAACGCAAAAATAAATACACAGCGAATATATTTGATTAAAAACAATTTTTTCATTTTTTTTTTCATAAATCGTCATGCTGAAAGATATCATTAGTAGCCAACTTTTAATCAAGTATAAAAGGTAGACTAGTTCTGGAACTATGCAAATTCAGTTGTCAATCATGGGACTTTTCTCATTTGTGATGGAGTTTTGCAAGGTTTTTTGCTTAAATCGGCAAAACAAATGAACATTTCCCTTGAAATATCGAAATATTTGGTATCTAAATGTTAGTTGGAATATTCTGAACACAATGATAAAATAATTGTATTGTAATTGTGTCATATAATACTCTGGGGGGAAGTTATATAGCAGGACTTCTAACAGCGACACAGGTGTTAGGCAAGGAGGTCCCATTTTCACAGAATTAATTCTGAAACTAATTTTTCCATATTTGTGCTTCTCATACCCATACCTTTTTGTATTTAACATATTTTGAAAATCCAAGCGGGGGCCGATACTAATGTGAAATCTCCATATATGTTGACCCCACCTTTACAGGGCACGCTTGCGCCAAAATTTATACCCTGATAAGGTCTGACTGGGACACCCGAAAAATACTAGCTCGTGAAATGTATCAATTATACAGTAAGATTTTCAAACCCTGATGGGACATGGATGCAATTTCAAAGACATGTTGCTTAAGAGTAGGGAGTAGCATTTATTAGATTTAATCATTATAAGATTTATACTGGTATCGTAGCAGATTAATAAAACTCAACATAGTAAACCTACACCTACAGGAAAGTATAAACAATATGGTAATTTTGACCATAAACAATATAAATATTCATTTCGGAGTATTTATTAACATGAACCCGTTTGGTATATATCTGATGGTACACAAATGCTACATTAGACAACAGCAGACTTCTATCATATCTCCACCCAACATCACTTTCATTGTGTGTGACAGCTTGAGCATTCATATATTCCATGCCAAACTGTGAATCAGATTGAGATATCTTACTACGTTCTATCTGTCAAACAATACATAAAAGTATGATTTACGACGATTCCGTTGAATTACACAAATGGAAATATTTTGAAATATGAAATATTTATTAACTCTCACCTTTTGAAGAAAGGTGTCACCATGTCGATAGGCCACGTGTTACAAAGAGTGTGCTTTTACTGATCTAGTGTGGACAGACTGTTTCTAATTAACATAAAAATACTCTTTGTTTCAATTTACATATTCATTATATGTAGGTATTGTTTATCACGTGATCATCGTGTCATCTGAGCCTCTATCATCTCTGAGGAGCTTCTGATTTTATACTTATTTACATACAGAACGTGCGATAAACTTTTATTACACACGTTTAGTACATTTCATGAGAGTGATGTCAGTGTCAAGCACCGTGAGATATATACATATATAGTATCATTAATTAGTCTTTTCTTTAACTGTATATAAGATATTTTACTTGATGCTATTGTAATAGTGTTATCTGCATGTGTTTGTATCAAAATATTGGGGTTTATATAAATCATCATGTCAATTCTTATTTTCCTGTTCATCAATGTTTTTGGTATAAATGATTTTTATTAATAAGTAATTCTTATTAATAAGTAATTCTAAGAAATAGAAAATTTATCCTAAACACTCACTATGATCAATTAAATTATAAATACAAAACACATTTGCTATGTATTTCCATTATTAACCAAAGTTTAGGATTCTTTAACTCAACAATAATGCATTAATGAACAAAAGCTTATAAAAGCACCAATTTCGATAATAAGTTCAATATGGGAATGTACTATATGGGCAATAAGGTGACTCAATCGAAAACATCATGTGCCCTTCAGTATTATATTTATATGTAATATTCATGTTGTAGAATTATCTAAGCATTGAACGGCTTTCAGTTGGCATTCATAGTCAATATGAATGCCAACTGGACAGAGGCAAATTCCATGAAGCGCGCTAGCGCTTCATGTTGAATTTGCCTCTGTCCAGTTGAATGCCAACTGAAAGCCGTCCAATGCTTATATTTACCATCTGCGATTTTTTTATTTGTCGTGCGATTTTTTTGGAAATTTTCAAATTCAAATTTCAGTTGGCAGTTCATAAGCTGGTGAACTCGCAACTGAATTGGTAGGGTTATATAGTGGCAGTGCCATACAATGGTAAATATATAATACTCAACCACAACTAACACATTCATACAAAGCTATTCTTTACAAAACTTTCTTTTCAAAACAGACACTGCATGATTTACAGAGAAGAATCATTTAAAAGCAATTTTCCCAATTTTACAGAATTTTTCACAAAGATTCTTGCTATATCATTATAGGATACTTTAATATCTACAAAACATGTTTCCATAAATTCCTTTTTTACATCTAAGAATTCAATGTATGAAATAATTACTGTTCAATTAACTTTTGCGATAATTGAAATTTTTGCGGTTTTGAAAACATTTTGAAACAAACAAAAATATATTCTTTGTGAAAATTATGAAAGGAACCAAAGTTATCGCTATACTAATATTGATTTCATTCTCAACATATATTCTTACACTGTTACATTTCGTCTTCGACCAAAGTGAAAAACATAAAGCACGGTAGAATCACCCCTGTATCAACATAAATAACAGTAAAGAAAGAAACCAAAAATGATTTACCTTTATTGACCTGCTAAACGAAGTGGCTAGATAATAAATAAATTAAACTATTAAGTACCCTACCTATATCAACACATAAACAAAGTGACTAGATTAGCAACCGTTTAAAATGGTATTTACCTGGCTACAACGGTGAGCTTGACCTTGACATAAAAACCCTGAAACTTAAATTGACCAAGATATTATAGTCCTCTATCATTGTGTGAAGTTTGATCAAAATCGCTCAAGGAATGAAGCCGCTGGAGCGTGAACAAACTTTGGTGGGGGTACAAGACGGACAGAGAGGAAACGAAGTCCCCGGGACTAATGGAAATCAAATAACATTTCCTACCTTTATCGCCCTATAAACAAAATAGGGTGGAAGCAAATAAAAACCCACACCAATATAGCTTACTGATTGATATT
Source organism: Pecten maximus (assembly GCF_902652985.1). Lineage (NCBI taxonomy): Eukaryota > Metazoa > Mollusca > Bivalvia > Pectinida > Pectinidae > Pecten > Pecten maximus. The sequence continues at coordinate 11,207,794 of NC_047019.1, read as the reverse complement.
AAAACACATGTGAATTGGCACATCCGCAAGTAAATTTATTGACAGCGAAGATGTGAGTACAATGCATTCCATTTCATTTGATAACACCCAATTTGGTACTTCATTTGAATTCCTCATTAACCTTTAATATATGCCAGTATTTTACGATTCTTTTTGTCTTGATTGATTTTGTATTTATGTAATTTTCCCAAACTAAGTATTATAAAATGGAAACATATGTAAGTTTGTTTATTTTGGGGGAATACTTTGTTGATTATTTGATATTTCTGTTTTTCAGTCTTGTTCGATGCTTGTTGAAATGCCTGGCGGTTCGTTGTCAATGCCCCGGTTCCCACTTTGGGATCGTGGTATTACAAGAATAGACATTTGTTTCCATGGTGGTGTTGTCAATCAAATGAAAGACGCTCACACTTCCGGAATGCATGTACTCATTATCTTTGTCCTTTTTAAGAGTATTTGTAAAGAATGTGCATTGTTAATACAATTGTTGAACGAAATATAAAAAGTACAATACAATGATATTTACATGGCTATACACGTGACTTTACATTATGAAATACATCAAGATACACTTACAATCACTGTCAAAATCATTTAGAATGAAACACCATGTGGTTTTAATCAGATCTTGCATTCCCTAATCAAAAGCCCGAATAATAGACAAAGGTGTGTCATAACTGCTCCTGTGATATGTGTATATGAATATCAGATCAAACAAGAAGCTCTTTTTAAAAAAACCAGGAATATCTTACTCAACTCACGAGTGAAACATGCGCTTCTGTGATGTATGTTGAATGTTAGAGGAAATTGCTGAATCTTTTTTTGTTTTTCAGAAAAAAGTTCTATGAACAAGAACATGCCACTGGACAATCTAATCAGGTATGATATAACCTTTTATTACATTTTTACCAGTGAAATATCAAAAATTATTCATTCTATAAAAGTGATATTTTTCAAAAATATCATAGTGAAAAATATCATAGTGAAAAATATCACTGATTTGATCAATCAAATTAATGATTAGAAAATACCAAAATAATTGACCAATCAGAAAGCCTGACATATATGTCAGCACCTGGACATGGGGAACTACATGTACTTGTAAACGTATGCAAACTTTGGTTGTAGGCCTAGTTAGCATACGGGGTAGGTTTTTCGTTGATAAAAAATGTAATAAACAGAATATCTAACAGTGTCTTCAGTAATACCAAATATATTTCACTCGTGTGGCTAATATTTTGATATTTTTCACTCGTGCTGCGCACTCGTGAAAAATATCAAAATATTAGCCCCACTCGTGAAATATATTTGGTATTACTGAAGACACAGTTAGATATCCTCTATCTATTGTAAAGACTCGAGTAAACTATCTACAACATTTATTGAAGAAATATCGGATATCATAACGAATACCACAAGTGGTGCAGTATATAAATTAACTTCCGGTGTAAGGTTTTACGTTTCAATACCGGCATGACGCATTCTCTTTCTTTTTGCTTAAAAAATCCACTGTTGGCTTCAGGTAAGGTTGTATTTGTCGTATTAGTTTAGAAGGCCTTTTCTGTTGCCAAATAGTCTCTTCGATATCCAGTTTTTATTATTAATGGGGTTTAACAGATTTAGATAAATGCTATAGTTTATTTAACGAAGCTAACATGCAATACATATATTAATTACCTCATTTCGAAAGACAAAATTCAAAATGTATCGTGATTCAAAATTAAGTTATTTCAAAACAAACATAAACATGAAATTTGAAAACGGTTACTAAAATGAACAATGCTCACTCTGCCAATCCTATGCTTATCCAAACTGATGAAAAAGAATAATTATAGCTTAAAACGTGTTCACACCATCCAGTCGTTGTTTAATCATTGGCTTTATAAATAATTTTAGTCTGTATCAATACAATGTTGTGATACATATTTATATTGACAGATAAATAGCATGTTTACACTACCAATACAATAATTTACCAATGCTGTCATAAAGAATTATGATAAATATCCTGTTTACACTACCAATACAATGTTTTACTCAAGCTGTGATAAAGAATTATGATACATATCATATTTACACTACCAATACGATGTTTTACTCAAGCTGTGATAAAGAATTATGATAAATATCATATTTACACTGCCAATACAATGTTTTACTGATGCTGTAATAAAGAATTATGATAAATATCATATTTACATTACAATAACAGTGCATCACTAATGTTGTATAAAGAATTATGATCAATTATGAAGGTCTTAGTAACAATCAGACATATTACCACCATACATATTACCACCATACATATTACCATCAGACATATTACCACCAGATATATTACCATCAGACATATTACCACCAGATATATTACCATCAGACATATTACCATCAGATATATTACCATCAGACATATTACCACCAGATATATTACCATCATCAGACATATTACCACCGTACATATTACCATCAGACATATTACCACCAGACATATTACCACCAGACATATTACCATCAGACATATTACCATCAGACATATTACCATCAGACATATTACAATCAGACATATTACCACCATCAGACATATTACCATCAGACATATTACCACCAGACATATTACCACCAGACATATTACCATCAGACATATTACCACCATACATATTACCATCAGACATATTACCATCAGACATATTACCATCAGACATATTACCATCAGACATATTACCACCATACATATATCCATCAGACATATTACCATCAGACATATTAACATCAGACATATTACCACCAGACATATTACCACCAGACATATTACCATCAGATATATGACAATCATCACCAAGAGAGTGTAATCATCAAGGGAGTGTAATAATCACCAAGAGAGTGTAATCATCACCAAGAGAGTGTAATCATCATCAAGCGAGTGTAATCATCCTCAAGAGAGTGTAATCATCATCAAGAGAATGTAATCATCAACAGGAGAGTGTAATCATCACAAGAGAGTGTAATCATCACCAAGGCAGTGTAATCATCACCAAGAGAGTGTAATCATCACCAAGAGAGTGTAATCATCATCAAGAGAGTGTAATCATCAACAGGAGAGTGCAATCATCAACAGGAGAGTGTAATCATCACCAAGAGAGTGTAAGCATCACCAAGAGAACGTAATCATCACCAACGCAGTGTAATCATCACCAAGAGAGTGTAATCACCATCAAGAGCGTGTAATCATCACCAAGAGAGTGTAATCATCACCAAGAGAGTGTAATCACCATCAAGAGAGTGTAATCATCATCAAGAGAGTGTAATCATCACCAAGAGAGTGTAATAATCATCAAGAGTGTAATCATCACCAAGAGAGTGTAATCATCATCAAGCGAGTGTAATCACCATCAAGTGAGTGTAATAATCATCAAGAGCGTGTAATCATCATCAAGCGAGTGTAATCATCACCAAGAGAGTGTAATCATCACCATGAGTGTTATCATCATCAAGAGAGTGTAATCACCATCAAGTGAGTGTAATAATCATCAAGAGCGTGTAATCATCATCAAGCGAGTGTAATCATCACCAAGAGAGTGTAATCATCACCATGAGAGTGTAATCATCATCAAGGGAGTGTAATCATTACCAAGAGAGTGTAATCATCATCAAGACAGTGTAATCATCAACAGGAAAGTGTAATAATCACCAAGAGAGTGTATTCATCATCAAGCGAGTCTAATCATCCTCAAGAGAGTGCAATCATCACCAAGCGAGTGTAATCATCATCAAGAGAGTGTAATCATCACCAAGAGAGTGTAATCATCACCAAGAGAGTGTAATCATCATCAAGAGTGTAATCACCATCAAGCGAGTGTTATCATCATCAAGAGCGTGTAATCATCATCAAGCGAGTGTTATCATCACCAAGAGAGTGTAATCATCATCAAGAGAGTGTAATCACCATCAAGCGAGTGTTATCATCATCAAGCGAGTGTAATCATCACCAAGAGAGTGTAATCATCACCAAGAGAGTGTTATCATCACCAAGACAGTGTAATCATCACCAAGAGCGTGTAATCATCATCAAGCGAGTGTTATCATCATCAAGAGAGTGAAATCATCACCAAGAGAGTGTAATCATCATCAAGAGAGTGTAATCATCGCGAGCAAAGTTTAGTACACCATTCTCTGCTCGAAAACCACTACCTCTAAAATATGTGATTTTACATTTGTGTAGTCCTTCTTAATAAACTATGTTATGTAAACACGGCAAGTACAGTAGCAAAGATGTTACTATCAAGAAACAGAAAGTGATAAATTGAAATCAACGTGTTACATTATATAGTAGTAAAGTACTTTACATAAATGGAAAACATCCAAATTATTCCTTTTATTGACTGTTTTGCGAGCCCATTTCATCGAAAACGTGTTGAGACGTATCAAACCAATATACGCACCGAAAAAAAAGTATTGATAGTAAAGGACAATTTAAGAATCAAACACAACATCTGTAATCCAAGCCTTGTATCACATCGCATCAATCAGACAGATTCTGATCAGGTTTCGCCGGGATTTTCATGGAGAAGCAACAGTTTAAGATTATTTAAATTCAAATTCCTTCGAAGTTAGGTTTACACAAGTTAACTGGACTTTAATGTCAGATCTAATCGGATCAAAGACGTGTATTCAAAATATGCATAGTTTAAAAAGAAACTAATTCAAAATCTAAGTTCAGGTAATTGTTTGATTGTGGCTTTAAAGACAGAACATTAGCATATATATTTAAGTTATTGTAGATAAACACTGTGATTCAAAACGAAAAAAAACCCCTGATGAATACAGAACGTTTTAACATCTTTGGATGTTATATAATATATAGTATCAATCACGGATTATATGAAATAGCAACATCAAGGAGCATACTCTTATCATCGAAAAGTACCAACCACGTATTATCAACTTTTTAAGACCAATGTAGCGTCCTTGCTAACGAAAAAGTCAGAGGAAAGGTCATTTATAGATTTCACAGATTAAACTGAGTACGAGCTGTTAAAACGAGATTAACGGTACGGAACTGTAGAGACACAAAAACAAAGGGGAAGGCACCAACAGGAACTGTGGAGACACAAAAACAAAGGGAAAGGCACCAACAGGAACTGTGGAGACACAAAAACAAAGGGAAAGGCATCAACAGGAACTGTGGAGACACAAAAACAAAGGGAAAGGCACCAACAGGAACTGTGGAGACACAAAAACAAAGGGGAAGGCACAAACGGGAACTGTGGAGATACCGAAACAAAGGGGAAGGCACCAACAGGAACTGTGGAGACACAAAAACAAAGGGGAAGGCACCAACAGGAACTGTGGGGACACAAAAACAAAGGGGAAGGCACCAACAAGAACTGTGGAGACACAAAAACAAAGGGGAAGGCACCAACAGGAAATGTGGGGACACAAAAACAAAGGGGAAGGCACAAACGGGAACTGTGGAGATACCGAAACAAAGGGGAAGGCACCAACAGGAACTGTGGAGACACAAAAACAAAGGGGAAGGCACCAACAAGAACTGTGGAGACACAAAAACAAAGGGGAAGGCACCAACAGGAACTGTGGGGACACAAAAACAAAGGGGAAGGCACAAACGGGAACTGTGGAGATACCGAAACAAAGGGGAAGGCACCAACAGGAACTGTGGAGACACAAAAACAAAGGGGAAAGCACCAACAGGAACTGTGGGGACACCAAAACAAAGGGGAAGGCACCAACAGGAACTGTGGGGACACCAAAACAAAGGGGAAGGCACCAACAGGAAATGTGGGGACACCGAAACAAAGGGGAAGGCACCAACAGGAACTGTGGAGACACCGAAACAAAGGGGAAAGGCACCAACAGGAACTGTGGAGACCAAAACAAAGGGGAAAGGCACCAACAGGAACTGTGGAGACACAAAAACAAAGGGGAATCACTAACAGGAACTGTGGGGACACCGAAACGAAGGGGAAGGCACCAACAGGAACTGTGGAGACACAAAAACAAAGGGAAGGCACCAACAGGAACTGTGGGGACATCGAAACAAAGGGGAATCACTAACAGGAACTGTGGGGACACCGAAACAAAGGGGAAGGCACCAACAGGAACTGTGGAGACACAAAAACAAAGGGGAAGGCACCAACAGGAACTATAGAGACACAACAACAAAGGGGAAGTCACCAACAGGAACTGTGGGGACACCGAAACAAAGGGGAAGGCACCAACTGGAACTGTGGAGACACAAAAACAAAGGGGAAGGCACCAACAGGAAATGTGGGGACACCGAAACAAAGGGGAAGGCACCAACAGGAACTGCGGAGACACCGAAACAAAGGGGAAGGCACCAACAGGAAATGTGGGGACACCAAAACAAAGGGGAAGGCACCAACAGGAACTATAGAGACACCGAAACAAAGGGGAAGGCACCAACAGGAACTGTGGAGACACCAAAACAAAGGGTAAGGCACCAACAGGAAATGTGGAGACACAAAAACAAAGGGAAAGACACCAACAGGAACTATGGAGACACAAAAACAAAGGGGAATTATCAACAGGAACTGTGGAGACACCGAAACAAAGGGGAAAGCACCAACAGGAACTGTGGACACACCGAAACAAAGGGGAAGGCACCAACAGGAACTGTGGAGACACCAAAACAAAGGGTAAGGCACCAACAGGAAATGTGGAGACACAAAAACAAAGGGTAAGGCACCAACAGGAAATGTGGAGACACAAAAACAAAGGGGAAGGCACCAACAGGAACTGTGGACACACCGAAACAAAGGGGAAGGCACCAACAGGAACTGTGGAGACACCAAAACAAAGGGTAAGGCACCAACAGGAAATGTGGAGACACAAAAACAAAGGGTAAGGCACCAACAGGAAATGTGGAGACACAAAAACAAAGGGGAAGGCACCAACAGGAACTGTGGAGACACAAAAACAAAGGGGAATTATCAACAGGAACTGTGGAGACACCGAAACAAAGGGGAAAGCACCAACAACAACTGTGGACACACCGAAACAAAGGGGATGGCACCAACAGGAACTGTGGAGACACCGAAACAAAGGGTAAGGCACCAACAGGAAATGTGGAGACACAAAAACAAAGGGTAAGGCACCAACAGGAAATGTGGAGACACAAAAACAAAGGGAAAGACACCAACAGGAACTGTGAAGACACAAAAACAAAGGGGAAGGCACCAACAGGAACTATAGAGACACCGAAACAAAGAGAAAGGCACTAACAGGAAATGTGGAGACACAAAAACAAAGGGTAAGGCACCAACAGGAAATGTGGAGACACAAAAACAAAGGGAAAGACACCAACAGGAACTGTGAAGACACAAAAACAAAGGGGAAGGCACCAACAGGAACTATAGAGACACCGAAACAAAGAGAAAGGCACCAACAGGAACTGTGGGGACACAAAAACAAAGGGGAATTATCAACAGGAACTGTGGAGACACCGAAACAAAGGGGAAAGCACCAACAACAACTGTGGACACACCGAAACAAAGGGGAAGGCACCAACAGGAGCTGTGGAGACACCAAAACAAAGGGTAAGGCACCAACAGGAAATGTGGAGACACAAAAACAAAGGGTAAGGCACCAACAGGAAATGTGGAGACACAAAAACAAAGGGGAAGGCACCAACAGGAACTGTGGAGACACCGAAACAAAGGGGAAGGCACCAACAGGAACTGTAGAGACACAAAAACAAAGGGGAATTATCAACAGGAACTGTGGAGACACCGAAACAAAGGGGAAAGCACCAACAACAACTGTGGACACACCGAAACAAAGGGGAAGGCACCAACAACAACTGTGGACACACCGAAACAAAGGGTAAGGCACCAACAGGAACTGTGGAGACAGCAAAAAGAAGAACAACCGAAGAAGAGCTGTTTAAACACCCAAACAAACAGAAAGGCACGAACAGGAACTGTGGAGACACCAAGCTAAAGCGGAAGATAAGTATTTTGGAGACAGCAAAATAAAAGTGATCTAAATAAAATCCATAACTGGTCAAAATGGTGGTTGGTAAATTTTAATCCTTCTAAAGCAGAAACCTTCCTCTTCATCCTCCATTAGCCATGAACAATACTAACATCTCTGAGGTTACTTCACACAAACACTGAGGGCAATTTTCTCTTTGGAAATGGTCATTAGAATGAGCATGTTGATTATTTGATATCTAAGACTTCTTCCAACATGAACATTCGATGTAAAATTAGATTTTCTCTTCAAACTATGTATTTCACTCTTATTAGACCCATATTAGACTATGGTGATATCCTGTGGGACTGTCTCACCAAAGCTCAATCAGATCTTTTAGAAAATCTTCAGTTAGAAGCAGCACGTATAGTCACCGGTGGTACTAGACTGACGAGTAGAGTTGAATTGTATATTGCATTCGGTTGGCTCCCCCTCAAGGAAAGATGTAAACATCATAAGCTCATACTTGTTTTTCAAAATGGTCCATGGCCTCAATATCTTTTAAATAGTTTACCTCCGCGAACCGAAACTATCTCAACCATAATACTCGGACGGGTAGTAACATTCGTCCACCATCCTGCCACACGACTCTTTACAATAATTCCTTTCTGCCATCAGCCATCAGTATCTGGAACTCTGTATCAGACAATGTTAAAACGATCCTTCAATCTATAAACTGAAAACACATCTACTCAAGTCCCAACAATAAAATTCCAATATTCTACTATCACTGGTAGCAGAACTGGTCAGATGCACCACGCTTGACTGAGAATGGAATTTAGTTCCCTTAATTGAAGACATCTTATTGATAGCCCTCCGTGTCTTTGTACGGATGGAATCACACGAAACAAACAAACATTATCTCTTACATTGTCCTCTCTTTTCACAAATCCGCTTGCATGTAGTTAACGACATTTATCATCCTCTCACAACTCGACTACTTTTGTTCGGGAACGATGAACTTTCCGATGAAGAAAATACTTTCATATGTTCACGTGTACAAAATTTCATTGCCAACTCTAAAAGATTTGACTCAATACATCTCTTTAAGTCATCCTCTCTAATTATAAACTGCTTCCTACTCTTATTAGCACGGGCAATCCCGCCCCTTTCCCATCTCCCAACCCAACCCCTCACAAACACCACTCGCTCACACCCAACCCCACCGTTATATATTGTAATCATTCCAAACAGTTATTTGTTATTAATATCATAATCAAATAATTGATTAGATAACTGTTGAAAACGGATCCATATATGTTTTACAAAACTTGTTTCCGAATCCCATTCCTCTGTATATACTCATCATAAAATAGACTGAAATAAAGGAATTGTGGTACCCCCCCCCCCCCCCCCCCCCCCCCCCCCCAAAAAACCCAACAAAAAACAAAAAACAAAACAAAAACAAGCAAAAACAAAACAAAAAACCGCTAATTATCTGATGTAAAATGAGAGTTCGTTTCCAATATTAAAAATATTTGAAATTTTCTAAGTAGGGTAAATAACATATCACTTGAATTACTTTAAATCGTTTCAAACTTTCGGTTTAGCTCGACAAAATTATTCCAAGTATTGACCATACAGGTTCATTCCAGATATCCGACATTCGAGCTCATTGTTCTGTATAAGATATCAGATCATAAATATATAATGTCAACACGAGAGTTTTTTTGTTTGTTTTTTTTTTATCGCGCAACTACAATATAATTAATTTTGAATAATATTTTTTTTTCTCTCGAACGAATGTTGCTACTGTCACCTTTATGTCTTTTTGGTGGCTTAACATAAGTTCTTGAACATGTTTTAGAAACAATGACCTCTCTCTGTCTAATCTTCATCAATCTACTTTTATCAGAGTGAAGCTTCAGGATTGTCAAAATGTCAAACTTTGCCAGATATATGGTTTTAATATGACAATGATAATCCTACATTGGTTGTTTTATGAAGCTGTCAACTTGATAGATTTTTTATCAAAGGGGACAATGCTGTAGGATTGATATGTATTTATGTTTTGTAATCGTTAACAGTGACACCAAAAACGGAAACTTAAATCTTCAACTTACTATATTGAATTTTACATAATATAATATTATATTGTTTGAATAATTTAACATGGGATTTCGTACAATATTTAATTGTACAGAAAATACTTGTTGAATATACCGTTAATCATATATGCTTCAATAGTTTGATTTTTTAAAGATATTTACGGATATTTACATCAGAAAATCACCAAAACATGAGTTTATACCAAGTCTTTCTTTTTACTTAATAAAACCTTTCAATAAAATGTTATTCTTACATTCTTACAAATATATTTCAAAATATAGTTTAACCTTACACATTGTAGTAAATTATGTATCTTGTTTCTGGTGGAAAGCGTTTTAAGTACAAAACATCATTAAACATCTTTAAATACCATACCATACGTTAAGTTTGTTTTATTAAAACTGTGTAAGTACGTTGTGTAAGTTATAATGGAAAAAAAATATTGAATGATAAGAAATGCAATCAACTCGCGTTTTTATTATTGTTGAAGCGTTAGCTTTTTTGATGATGTATCATTATGTGTAATTTATAGAGAAAAAATGTTTGAAAAGTACACTTATTCACCGCAAGTTAAAAACCAGGAAATGACTATCAAGATTCAAATATGGAATGTAAATCTAGTTGCAGGTGTGTGCACTGTGTTCTGAGGGAGCAATGGCTGAGAGTGGTGGAAGTACTATAGATAGTTGTATGGATGATAGAAACAATGCTTTACTAAACATAACAGGTTTGATGGATATATTTTTATATAATGCTTGTAACATCTTGATAGCTATTATGACTGGTAAATGACGATAAACATATCTAAGAAATAATTTATGCAAAATATTATTCAGACAAGGTGTAAAAATGTCAGCTCGGATGACAGATTCTATGCTTCATGGAGTTGAATAATGATAGCTATGTCACTTAGGGCCATTCTGTTGAGGAGATTCCTCACCGTTTAATTTTCCTTCTTGTTCCATGAGATTTATTCTGTAGGTACTGGGTCTTTGCGGCCATTAAATAGTCAAATCTGACATGGTTCTTCCAAACTTATTCTTCCTTTTCTTATCTTGTTTATCAAATATCTATTTACTTGTTAACTTTCAAACTTCAAATTTGTAAGACAACGAATTACAGTATATAGCGATATCTTCCAAACTTATTCTTCCTTTTCTTATCTTGTTTATCAAATATCTATTTACCTGTTAACTTTCAAACTTCAAATTTGTTAGACAACGAATAACATTATATAGCAATAATTTCCGTTTGTTTCTCGATATTTCTAAGAAAATGGATTTTTCAAAAACATATGATGATGAAAATAATCGCTAATTTGTTTTGTTTTTATTTTTGTATTCATTGTTTCTGTGCGTGTTTCCAACTCGAGGAAATAAAATATTAATATATCAACTGTGATTTTTCGACAATTGATAATTCCGTGGTTTTTTGTTTTTGTTTTTGTTTGTTTGTTTGTTTGTTTTTCATGTATTTTTTCTTTTGTTTGAATGAGGCTAACACACCAAACATGTAAAACCTAAATTAGTAATCCAAAAATTGGACATTGTGAAAGACAAAATTTAAATCAACTGACGCTTCGGTGTAGAACCAAAATCGTAAGGTTAAAGTATTTAATTGATTTTTTAATTTTTAAATATTTGTTTCTATATGTTAAATGAACATATGGGAGGTAATCATTCCACATCTACCATGCGTTGATTTACTTCTACATGTAAATGATGATGTATCTTTAAGGTATGATTGATATAATAAAATGTTTAAAGTAACAAAGCAAATCATAAAATCTAATGAAATATAAACACATATATAGCATTTATCAATATTAATATTCATATAACAATGTGAATATTTTTACCCATCCAAAAACGGGAAAGAACTAGCAGATTTAAATTCAAAAAAATTAAGCTAACTTTTCTGAATTTATCCTCAGTATGCATGTACCTACTTAATTGCCACTGTCAAGGTCACAAATGGTATCAGTATATTGTTACATTATATTATGATAAGAAGGCTTTTGTTGCTTCCTCATCCATATGTAACATCTTTTGCATATGTACGTGTTCAATTGACACGAATAAAATTCAATTTCAACCTGTTCCGATTGTAACTTTTTTTTATTTACTCTAAAATATCACTCCATGATTTAGGTTGATTAAACAATGAAATGACCTTAACAAAGGTCTATGATTGTATGATTTATAGCCGAAGAGTTATATTGGTATTTGGGATAAAATGTAGTTGGAATTTACTTTGGAATATAATTTTAATAGTATCTACATTAAACAATCCATGCAACTTCTAAGAAGTTGCCACGAATGGCAAAGACTATTTCAACACAATATCTACCCTATTTTGAATATGAATGATACATGTGTAAAAGTATGTTTTGAATACGACTTCATGGCCAGAAGCTAAATACCTTGAGTAATAACGCGTTTGTCACCGTGTTCCTGTCCGTAAATATTTTATTGAAAACTCATGTTTATGATGGACATAGTTTAATGGTGTACCCGTTCCTACCACATGAAAAACATAACCATCTCTCAAGGTGCTCGACTCCTATCACACGAGTAGCTTTCCCTCAGCAGACTACGGTTACTAAAATATGTAGACAAAGCATGCGGGTAAAGTAATATTTCTGTCCTCTGCATATTAAAGTTATTATGATAAAATCTTAACGTGTCATATAGTTATTTATCGTTAAATGATGCTTTTGTTTATTAGAGATTATTCAAAGAGCTTCAGTTAACAATAAACAGAGACAAGATCAAAGATGAAAATGCGTTTTTGTTTACTTTTGTTAATTTGTCATAACATTTTATTCAAGCGTCATTCCTGCAGATTCTTTAGCTGTGAAAACTCCATTTGACTACCACATACTGATTTCGCTGTTTTGTTTCAGTATGAAATGACATCTACACCGCCAGAAAAAGTCTAGATACCAAACAGCAGCATCAGTAATCTCTAAAAGATGCGGAGTCACAAGTTTCGGAAGGTAATCATTTTCAAGATCCCATAAACACTAAGCAAGTGGTGACGGAACCGAATCAAAACCGTATTTCTAACTGAAAACCTGTTAAACGAGGATAATATATGACAATGAAAAAAGAAGAATAAAGTCAGGTGTTTCAGGAGGATAAGATCATCATCTGTTTCATAAATGTTACATCCGATGATGTAGATATAGATACAATCCTAGTAGGTGTACATTATATCATCATTTTTATATATTTTTGACTATTCTTTTATTTCGTTAACAATTTTCGTATTTTTTTGTTCAACAGTTGGTGAGCTTATATCGGATTATAATATTGTATATTTTGTTTTTAGTTTACATGGATCTGTAAAATTGCTTTCATGGGAAGATGAACGCTGCCGGATTAAAGAATTATACAAACACACACGCAAGATGTTAGAATCCTTTACTCCAAAAATTGAGAGTTAGACAGAGCCAAAATGAACTAAACTGCTCCACAACAGCTGCCCGTCCCTCCAGGACCCGTCGGTGACGTCAGGGGCCATAAGCGCCGTCACACAGGAAGTGACCGAGAGAACCAAAATTAGGTCAAATGAAATTTTCAACATTGGAATTTAGAAGAACTTCAAATACATCTTTAGCTTATCAAGTCATTCGGACGTTTACACTTCCGCCTCGCTTAACATGACAATCAAACATTTAGATGATCTTCAGCTGTGACAGGAATCTCGCTTTCTCTTATGATAGAAAGCTACGGCACTTTTCTCAATTTATATAGCTGGTGGCAATGATCTTAAAATGGATGGTTGCTTAATGCAAGCCTTTCTACATTAGCGGTGGAAAATTATCTATCAAATACGGATATTCCTTAACCGGGATTATTGAGAAATTAATTTGGTATTTCATTCTTCTTTAACTTTATCTACTGTAGTTCCAACTTTCATTGTATTCCTAAGACACTTTGACGTCATACATTTACAGTAAACAAAACTTGTCTTCTCAATGATAAGAGCATACATCAAGCATTATGTACGGAAATGTAATAAAACTGTTATTCGTACTGAAATGATTGATCGGAGGGTATACATCAACACCAAAGACTTACACAGAGCCTTTGTCTAACGAAATGATCTGCCATTCGCGAAGTCGTAGTTTAAGGTCTATGAAGTTTTGCCAAATGTCGGTTATCAGAGTGTGAATTAAGCTGACCTCATACCCTTTAAAGCAATGATATTGAAAAGGACCTCACTTATATTCAGGAAGTCATATTTTACAGAAGATCCATTTTTAATCTGAAAAGGACGCCGTTTACAATGAATGCTTAGTGCAACCCTTGCAATAAAATAAGTCATGTCTGAACACATAACTAGCTGATTATGCAAATAGCAAAAACAATATTTATGTTATATACGATATCTTAACTTTCGTTATCATATTACTTTTGAGATCTAGGCAGTCGGCATCTGAAATCAGTGACGCAATACCAACTGTGGACATTCAGAAAATAAAACCGAAATTCTTACTCAAATTCGATAAGACGATGGCAAACTATGAACAAGATGATTACCATTGACCTCTTTGAACACGAAATACAAGACCAGGAGTGCCAGTGGATGAGCGTCCTCTGCCTTATCAATGACAACTGCATTAATAATAGATGTCGCATTATAGCGTCTTATTTACGTTGAAAAAAATAGTAATTTGCGTATACATTTACCTGGGGGTGATATGCAAATATATCAATATGTATCACTATCATTAATCCGTACGTATCGAACATCACTCCGAAAATGAAAAAAAAAATCCATCTTTAGCTTCTGTTATAGATAACAACAGTGTTATCGAGCAGATCCGTACTACACTCAGCGAGGTGTTTGAATTAATTTGTGCGATTTAGTGTAGGCAGACACAACATATTTATATATTCGTCGATTCGTTTAATCGACGTCCCTGATTTGTAATCTTTACTTGTTAGCATTGGTATCAGTGAAAATTTACATCTGTCTTGATTTCAAGCTCTGTTTAACATTCATGCATATGGTTGGAGTCTGCGACAGTGTAAGGCATTCATCATCCTATTAACGACATCAATACAAACTACACGAATTTCAAACATCACTAATTGATTTTTATTGTTTTAAAGTGGGGGAAAAGTTTATGTTATTCAAATGTGCTTGTATAAATTTCGAAGGGAAAAACCAGTTAGCCGCAAGGTAATATACTAATTATCATATATATAATCGCCATAAAAAATGGAAAATGATCATCTCATTATACAAAAATTTATAATAAATTAAAATAAATTTTACATACGATTTTGGTGGATTTTGTTGATATTTGTGATCCTTCGACCGAAACGTTTAGATGAAATAATTCATTCTGTTATAGACTAAGCTTTGTCGGGATTTAGATTAAAACAAACCAGCCCTATCATGGGGCTTGTTTATGTCAGTAAACTATTAAATAATCATATAAAAATGTCATATAATCACATTTCGCAAAGACCAGAAAATTTAGTTAATGGAAGAAAATGACAAAAAGGAATAGAGTGCTTCCTCTGTCCGAAACAAATTGTTCTCACTACTCAATTTGTTTGCATCAAATGGTGCGTTAATTTAACACGAAAGTCCTTAATTGCATCACTTAAGTAAAACAGCGAAAGTAAAGATATTTATGCAGATTTCTTTCAGAAATATCTACACGTAAATTTATCACTTAAGGAATAATGCCCCATTGTCGTCATTAACTGCAATTAGGGGAGCATTTTCGGCATCTAAACATAGAATTTGAAATGCACGATGTGTAGCATTACTTAAACTTGATGATGCATAATTGTTCCATGCACAAAGACATAATGACAAATTGAAATAATTAGATATCTTAACTTAGTATATCAAATTGCAATTAACAGAAATTATCGTTAATTAATGTTTTGCATTTAATTTAGCTTGATTCTTTGCATTAGTGCTACTTAATATAAAACTATGACCATACAGCATGCAAAGCGTCGTTGTGACACCGTGCACGCTTTTAATATAACTCTGTATAGCCACTCCGGATCCATGAAGACATTTGTGTGACTATGTAAAGCGCCAGTGTAACAACGAATTTTGTCAGAGTGACAAGAAAATTACATGTGTGACCGCAAAATGCGTCGATGTGACTATGTTATGCGCAATTTCGACCTTTTTTCAGTAAGAATGTGTAAAGTGTTAGTCCGGCTAAACAAAATATCGATATTTCTATGTAAAGCGCGTGTGTATTTCAAGCGTTATCATGACCATGCACTCTTGAATGCACAAGTGTGGATGTTAAGCGTTGGCGTGTCTATTTCAAGCTTTATTTCGACCAAGTAAATCATACGTTAGACTATTTCTAGCATTAGTGCCACTTTACAAACTAATGTGACTAAGGAACATAATTTAAAGCGTCAGTTTGACTAGGTATAACGTCCGGGGTGATTGTATGAAGTGTTAATATGACTACGTAATGCGTTAGCTCGACTCTTTAAAGCGTTAGTATGCCTATGAAAGAGTCGGTTTATTCTGTTTTCAATTGAAAGGATAGATGTATACATTAACTAGAATACAAATGTTAATACTGCTTCGGTTTAGTTCAGATTTGTGTAGTAGACATTTCGATTGTATTACATACAAGAACAAAATCAATAGGATTCATTTTGAAATGATATACCAATGTGGCATAATATTACTCTACTTTTAAATCAAAGGGTTCACACGGCTAACCTTGACTTCATCAAATGACTGCAGAAAATATTACGCTATATAAGCTTGGTACTACAAACATCTACTACCAATTAAGATAAAATATAAGACAGTGTCTTTATAAATGTACATCCATTTAATTTGTCCACTTAAGTTAATTTCATCTTGTAATTAGCAACAATGTTGGAGCAATCGCCTGGCACGACAGCCTTTTTATTATTGTCAAAATACCTATAACAGCTTCTCGTGGTATTTTTAATTTCGCTTCGGTTTTTTACTCAAAATTAATGAGTGTGTAGTAAAGTGTTTTCTCACTTAACAACGTAATTTTTGTGAGTTATATAATGCATGTAAGAACAAACACACACACATATATATATAGTGATACATACATCCCTGATTAGAGGTAGGTAATTAATACATTCGCCGTCATGTGGTTTGCTAATAAATTAGCGACAATGTAAACCCAAATGAGCTGTGGAGTTCCTCGTTGTTTTAACGCCTAGAAAGCTAAAGATGATCTGGTAGACAATGTAATGTCGCCGTGTTCTCATTATTTCCCTTAAAAGATCATAACACCTTTTCAAACTTAACAAACCTTCATGAATTTTGAGTTGTTTTTTTGTGTGTGTGCTAAAACTGTAAATGACGAAGCACTGGTATTTTTGGAATTTTTGCTCAAAATGACAGAGCGGTATGCTAATGCTCGAACGATATGTGATAAATAGACGTCTTCAATTAACAGCGAGACCCGGCGGGACAACCCTCGAGAATGATGGTACAATATCTATCATTATACTTCTCAGTTTTAATTGAAAGGTCTTAGTACTTAACGTTCGTCCTTCAAAGTGTGATATAGCAACGTCACACAGGGTTCTATCCTAATTTAAAAAAACAAAAATTCATTTTCACCTGTAGAGCCTCTCTGAGAGTTTGATTAAAAACATATTGCCTTCCATTTGATTTTTGAGTTTCTTCGGATTCTGATAAATTACTGTATATGTTACGTATACCTATCATTTATTGATAAGTAACTAACACAGTCGTTGTCCAGCCATGAACAATAACAAGAAATATCTTTAAAAAAATAAACGGCATAGTTTTAATGCTGGTGGTTAATAAATGTAAAATTGATTGTGAAATAAACTAACGAACTAATGCGTTTCAGCACAGATAACAAAATTATATCAGTTTGAATCATTTTTTTGTGATAATAAGACTGCATTTGAATCAGGAATATAATTCTATTAATGTGTCATTTGAAAAGATACATCCATTTATTCAGCTTGCATTCAATCTTAACTTTGTTTCATTTTTAACTGCATATCTGCATTTTGCATTTACCGCTACATTGACCAATTACATACTTCATATTGACCAGTAACGCCACCTGTCGCGTCATATCCGGGGCCAAAAGAATATTATACGACTATGCTGAAAAAATCATGTTGTGCTACTATTTGCTCGACGCCGTCATTTTTACCAACATATCTTACTTTATTTTATCCTTCCCCGGATATGATCCCATTGCAGACAACCGTCGGCTATGACGGTATGTTATCTTGCCCGTGCTACAACACGTCACTGTTGGATAAGGTCGCCAAGGGTATATTCCATGCTTGAATAAGATTATAAGATGTTTCTGTTATTACAAAATGAAGTTCAGATTATCAGATCGTGTTAATCAAATGTGTTAATGTTTATTAATTTGGTTATGTTTTCCTTGGTGAATGGTTTGGTTGAGGATATTACTTCAAACGGATTTGGAAGTATTAAATAATGATTTATTCTAATTTACAAAAATGATAATATCACAAATCCTTACAATATATCATCAGTTATTGAGAATAACCTACGGTAGTACGCTACAGGTTACAAAGTGTCCTTCCAGGACTCTCCACCAATGAAGCTGAGGAACTGTATTGATACCGAAGAGGCATCGGAGGAAACTCGTCGAAGGAAATGTCAAAAACTGGTTTCGGAGGTACAATAGCTATAAAATAATATTTCATAATTTTCAATATTGGATTTCAAAGGAACGAATACTTTCATGATAATTATTCGTCTGAATTTCCCCGTGCACTGAGATCAGTATTATAGAATTGATATCATTTCTGGCATTTTGGAGACGGATTCAATGGCGTCCAGCGGCTCACAAGCGTTTAATATCTGCGATCTGAGTCAAGCATGTGTTTTAATGAATAGTATGAAACCAAAGGCTATGTTACAAGGTGGAATATAATGTTTCCGGACAATCAGTTTCATTATGACATTTCCCGATTTATAGTATAACGTTAAAATTATGTCGTATATTTCAATCTTAAAACGTTAATAAAAATAAGTGGAATGGTAATTTTCTCTGTGATGAAATATGTACCTAATTAGGGATTTGTGAGTGACACGAGATCATATAACATGACCTAGATATGAAATAGAAGTAGCCAGGGACCATTTAATATACACAATATACGTCATTATAGTTCCTTTAACAGATAGATAAACATGTCAGCCGTATGGGTTATATATACATAGATATATATATGTATGGTCTAACCATATTTCATTACCAACTCATGTTGGGTTTTCATAAGACAAATTGTCGTGTAACAAAAGCTTCTATTTATAAAAACAAAATACAAACGAGTTATGATCGAAGCATTACACCGTATGTAGATAAGTGAAACGACACTGGCATCCAGCCATCTTGGAAACGGAAGTACTTGCTAAAGTCCGTAAAAATTGCCAGCATCTCATAACTGATGACATGGGTACATTGATATCGCAATTATCAATAACGCGTCCAGTTTTTTTTATGGCACTAGAGTTTGAATATAGTGATAGGGGAGGTGACGTCACATGGGCACATTCTCAATCCATCGATTGTTACACTCATCGCCGTACCATCTGATAGAGTGAAACAAAGGGAAGTAACTGTGGAAGATAAAAATAGTTTGATTTGAGTTAGGGGATGTTTTGCTACGCAAATAACTTGTTTGTCAATGTAAACAAAATGAATTTATCATATCCGTAACGGAGTTATATCATTGATTTTTGCAAATAGATCGAATGCTATGAAAACATTTGAACAGCAAAGAAGAGGATAATTCAAGATGGCGATCGATTTAACATTTTCTTTCTGCAGTTTATGTTTGGTTTGATCGGCTGCATCATAATATATATTCTAAAAGATAAGCTAACATTCTGTCTCTGTCATTTACTTAGTTTGTTCAATGGGAGCGTCTTAAAAAAATCATTGCAGAGAAGTTTTCATTTCCAGATATGTTTCTATCGTAGACACCAAAAACAGAAGCGAGCAACAAGAGGAACAGAAAAGATGCAAAACCAACGGAAAGACAGTAAGACAATAACGGAAACTGAGGAGACGTCTAAACACAAAAAAAAAAAAAAAAAAAAAACGAAAACGAAAACAAACAAAAAAGCGAAACAATTTTTTTTTTTTCGAAATGAAAAGTTGATTTTAATTATTCATGATCATTAAGGAGCACATTTTCGAAGAAGGTGTTACACTGATTATTAGTCCGGTATGACATCATTGATAAGCGTTGATGTGTAGTTTCACACTTTCCACATACTATAATTTATTATTTTACCTGTATGCTGAGAAACACGTTTTTATATTTCAACAGTTCTGAACGTCATTTCATTTGGACTTTCGTTTTACCGTTGATGGCAAACGATTTTTTTTTTTTTTTTGATTTTTTTGCGTGTGCGTTTTTTGTTTTTTTGTTTTTTTGTTCATCTTTCATTAAATTTTTTGACAGAATATGTAATCATAAAGCATAGTATTAGGTTAGAATTAATCGATGTTGATTATCAAAATTGAGGCTTGATTAAAACAAGACAAACAAAGAAAGAGATAGAAAAGACGTTGAAATAGGAGCATTTGCGTCAAAAATAATCCTGTAGTTTTATTCTTATGTCAGTCAGTACTTATAAATTAATGCGACCCTGTCCAGGGTTCATTGCCCTGCCTGGTCAGGCTGAAGGTTAAAGGTCAAAGATCAGAACCATAATAGGTTATTATTTCTTTATGCACTGGACGAACTCTATTAATTACGTAGACATGGCCTATATCAAGTAGACATTTCACTCGTTTTAATCCGGAACAAATGAGGTTAAGTTTCAAGAAAAAAACTTGTTTTAAATAAAAACTCTTCTCAAAGAAATAAAGGAATCATATCTTATAAATGCAACACAGGTACTACTGTATTGAACGCATTTTCATTTTGATCCTGAAATACGATTATGTTTTAGAGTCAACAGACAAAAACATCAGAAATGAACCGAGGACCTTAAACCATAGTTGAAGACATAAATAGGAATAGGGAGCAAAACAAAAAACAAACAACAACAAATAAAAAACCAAAAACCAAAAGCAAAACGAAACAAAAAGTGTAGATGAAACATGAAGAAACAACAACAAAACCAACGATAAACAGTAATAACTGTTGACAGCAAAATATAAAACAGGAGTTGATGTTAACGAAAACAAAGAAAAACAACAAAGTTACGTTAATTGTATCATCATTGTATAGGTCAATAATTCCTTTCTCGGGTCTATAAACAGTTCCACCTCAAGAAAAATCCATAATTGTAAGTAGCATAAAGTAGTGATATCTTTCTTTAATCGTTTTAACCCTTGTAAACATTTGTCATTAGATATAAAAAATGAGACAGGAAAACCTCGTTTTGATATATTTCTCTATTGCGACAAGAAAATGGGACCCGTGACTAGCCGCCGTCAGGTTGCCTAATAAATTACGTGAGGTTATCCTCGGAAGAAAAGTTCCGCCTTTTTCACGCTCTGTAACGTACCGGCAACATAAATTTGTTAGCAACGTCACCATCCGTCACTTTCCAGACCACATAGTGTTACGAGACGTACGTTGACATATGTTTTTTCCACCCATTTTTTATTCGTTCTGGTGATCGGGACAGCACAAGGAATTTCGGGACGACATTTTGAGGTTTTCCTTAAAATAAAAGGTTTTGGTCTGTGACCTTAACCGAACCAAACATGAAACTAATGTTAGCTCCACTCATAAACGAGAAAGGTATAAGACAATATTAAAAGGTACGATATCTTCTACAATAAAGACTTAATTAATCAAAAGGCTATATAAAGTCTATTAACTGTTATCTTTCACCTATTATGGTTCCATGTTTCGTATAAAGAGGGCTATTGTGAAACAAAGAGTGGTCTGTACTAATAATGATGTACAAAATAATCTAATTCATTGTTGAGGATACGTGACATACACTAAGCGAAAATCGCCCCCTGTATCCTATAATAAATTATCCATATGCTGGAAAAGATAAAAAAAAAAAAATTAATAGAGCAGATTTACAGTGAGATATATTTAAGGAATTAGAAATAGTGATATTTATCCTCATGTTTATATAAATGCAAACCATTCAACATTATGAACTCTTTAGTTCCAATTCCTAAACAGACATAATGGCTTTTTGATGCAATAAATACGTGCTTTTTATGAGGTTTTCTTAATCTATGTATTTCTTTCTTTAAATAGTACTTCGTTTCGCCTTATTTTAGAGACACTGCTAAAGAATATGTCGGGTTGGCGGAATGACAAACAATGGTGCATACATTAAAACTGACTTGGTCATTGTGTCAGGGATCCTATGGTAATGTAACTATTCAAAGTGTTCGTTTAAATGATTTAAGATCTTCTGTAACACGATTAGTAATTATGAATTTAAAAGCCAACTTCGTACATTATATTTTCTTCAAATTAACGTTTGAAACATACTGCCATATGCGGGAATTCCATGTGGTATAACTCCTTCCTTCCTTGTGACAGGTGTATCTTTATCTTCTCATAGGTTTTAGACGATTGGATTCCATTGTCAAGTCAACATAGCATATCTGAGAGAGCCAATAAGGACAGGCAATGGTCCAGGATGTAGGTGATTTCAACATTCGAAGTAATATTAAGAAACTACTATGTTAATCTTCAGAGGTGGAAGAATCCTAAAAATCCCAAAAGTTGCACTCGTTGACCTTTTTCTATTTGTCATGGCTTCACATTGAGATAACGACAAAACTGGCAGATCGTCTCTTTTGGCTGTTCATTGCCGTTTGCATCTGATTCAATTTCATAAAAACATTCTTTCACATGTGCCATTAAATGGTAAGCGTACATACGATGTACGGTATTGGTTTGTTTTTGTTTAACGTCCTATTAACAGCCAGGGTCATTTAAGGACGTGCAGGCTTTGGAGGTGGAGGAAAGCCGGAGTACCCGGAGAAAAACCACCGGTCTACAGTCAGTACCTGGCAACTGCCCCACGTAGGTTTCGAACTCGCAACCCAGAGGTGGAGGGCTAGTGTGAAAGTGTCGGGACACCTTAACCACTCAGCCACCGCGTTATTTCCCCCTCCATATATGGTTTTATCGTTAAGTACATTGTATAAACTTTTGCTATAACAACATTTGCTTTTAAAATGACTACGGCGTGATTTGCCAAGAGAGAAAGAGGCATCCTATTACGTATTGTTGCTGGTAGGAATAAACTGCTCTGGCGACGAGGGCTCAGAACGTCGATAAAACCTCTGAAAGCATGTAACAAATCCCTCACCCTTGGATTTGATATCCACACTCAACAAACGTATATAACCTATTGCATTGTTTGTTTTCTTCCCATCTGTCTTTATCTTAATTTAACGACGAAATTCGGCTTCCATTTCCATATAGCAAGCAGCTGATGTTTTACAACGTTAAAATGTTTTCATTTCTCGTTGTTGTTAGATTTATGGTAACGAAATGAGATTAGAAAAGTTATGAGGTTGTTGTTTTTTTGTTTTTTTTTGTTTTTTTTTTTTTTTGTTTTTTTTTGTTTTTTTTAATTCCATTATTTAATGGAAACTGACGTCAGTCTGGTTAAATATTAAAAATACGTTTGGTATCACACAGAAAAAAAAGAGAGAAATACTTTTGCGCCTACAATTGCCTTTATCAACTGTTATCAAAGAATAACTTCAATGCTTGCCATTTCTAATTAAGGAATTCAAATCCAAATACAGATAACATAGGGAATTTTCGGGACGCACCCCGTAACCTTTCATTTTGTCATCACTTTAGTTTGCTTAATGTACCGAATGTTTGAGACGTGAAGGCAATATGAAAAAATTAAAATCACTTGAATGAAAGCATTGTTAGTAGAATGCGAAACAGACACTGGCCAATCCTTTACTAAGACGGCCGTAATGATCAGACATAGAAAATCCAGGTATATTTGTGTTTACCTGATATAGGATGATGTAAGAAATACGTTCAAAGTGAATCAGCTGCGGAGCTAGGTAACACAACACAGAACTCGCTGTACCGAACAACAAAAATTATCATGACAATAGAGCACGTAACCCTTAGGACGGTTCACACGTGTAAAATAGCCTCTATCGATTATGAATAATCTGGACGAGTATGACATCAAAAAGTGCTAAGAAACAGTACTTCACGATCTTTTAATTACATCGGATTCGCATTAGAAGTAGCCGGCCGTGGATGTTCCGTTTTCTGCCTGGAATACTCTGTACACTGTTGCTTTCTATACCTGTCATTTTCGCCCTGTACAAAAGTATGGTATAACACGTTTCAGCAATTCCGCCAATTTCTGACCGTTTTGATCCAGTCATCCCCGCGCTCACGGTTGGTTAACGCTTTCATTCCACACTTTTACCTTTCTAAGCTACTTCCTCCGGCCACTAGCTTCGGCGTGTTTACGTACAGGGATGCCTTCCGCCCCGACCTATGTCCCGTTTCTCTATGTGTGGAGGGTCAGACAAACAACATCCACTTTAACGCGTAAATACAGCTTAACAACAAAAACCGTGATTATGCTTTTATAATCTGATACATAATTACTTTAATATCTTAACACGAAAATACATTTAGAATCATATAATTCTTTTTTTCTGAAGAATTTATTTAGATTTGTAATATCATCTCTGATAATAGATATATTTTTATACAAAGAAGCGAAGATGAAAAAACTTTTTGTATTTTACTGTTCACAGGTGTCCGTCCTTGCTCGATACATCAGCCAGATCAGAGATGACAATGATGATGATTTAATAAATGATTGAAGTATGAGGATGTTAAATATGGAAATCCTAATCCAATCACTATAACGATATTGTTGTTAGGTATAATTATATTGTCAGTTATGTTAATGAATATGTCAATATCAAAAACAATATTGTAATTACTAACACGTGGGACAATCCAGAACGGGTTCTATGTGTACGAGATAAAGTGTTTTAAATCATGTCTAATCATTATGGAAAAGAAATCTGAAATCGGCATCAAAAGAAAAATACATAAAAACGGACATATGAGTAAAATATTATCGAATATTCAAGCACCGTTAACTACTTTTGATAGAGGATGGTTTGAATCAATTGAATATGAAAAGTGCTGGACGAAATGCTCGTTCAACTTTTTAAGGAGCATTAAAACGATTTGGTTTGTTTTTGTTTAACGTCCTATTAACAGCCAGGGTCATTGAAGGACGTGTCAGGGTTGGAGGTGGAGGAATGTCGGAGTACCCAGAGAAAAACCGCGGCCTACAGTCAGTACCTGTCAACTGCCCCACGTAGGTTTCGAACTCGTAACCAAGAGGTGGAGGGCTAGTGTTAAAGTATCGGGACACCTTAACCACTCGGCCACCGCAGCCCCTGCAATAAAACGAAATAAATATTATAATCTGCTATATTAGGTGAAGTCTCAATGAAACGTGATTGTTTGGCGGGCTAGATATTTTAATCAAATGAAGTTTTTCGATATATAAAGATACACTATTGTAGAAATCATTTAGAAATAAAGGCTTCCCAAACAGCCAATATTGGTATTTTAGTAAATTATCTATCATACACAATAAATAGTTGTTCTAGCTTAAGTCTCCATAAGAGATAATATTTCATGAAGCAGTTTCGAGGTTTAGCTAATCCCCTCACCAAAAACAGTAAATAGTTTTGAAATCAGCAGAGGATGCAGTTGATAGTCTTGACTTATTCTCCTGGCACTAATAGATTGGAATGTATAACCATGTATCTATCACAAGCAGCAGTTGTTAGTTTCAACTAACGCTCCCAGTGATAATAGCTAATAGCTTCAAATATATTTCATTTTTTTTAATATCAAATAAGAAGCAGTTGATAGTTTGAAGCTAATTCCCTGTATTAGTAAACAATAGTCATTAATACCTTATCTCTATTAGAAGTAACAATCGTAGCAAACTCATTAGCATAGGAAATAGTAAAATATTTAAACAATTAGCATAAGCAATATCTAACATATCCAAATTATTTAATCTAAACTAATTTGACTGGCGTAAATGTGTGGTTTCAAACACATAACCGAGAAAAGTTCCGGAGAGCTCTCCTGTGACCGTTTTTGGAGGAAGGCAAGCATACTCAAAATTATGTCAATGTTTATTTTTCTAAACGAAAAAAATAAACTTCTAGATGAAAACTAAGAATGACATGCATGCTCCAGTTCCATCCGACAGAATGTGATGAAACTTCCTTATATGAAATATTTGCTGATAACATTTGTTTTACTGTTGCATCTTTTCAAATGATGCAAATGCTTTTAATTATCTAACAGTACTTATGTAAGAGACTGGTGTAAGTATCTGCAAATGTTTTTGTTCCAACTGTACCAATTGAAAAATCATACTCCAATTATTTCATGTCTCGAGAACAGCGTCGCAGAATATTTCTATATACCAATAATACCTATTCTTGAACAATATTTCCAAATGTCAGATTCTACATTCGTTGTAAACGTTTCATGCAATTTCTACTTCTATCACATGTTGTAACTTCCTTAACTTGATAGCTATTCCATTTTATTTTTGACAGTCCCCGCCCGTTAAAAGTTTATAAATAGTAGGTCAAATACGTCATGTCAAGGTGTCAGAAGAACCAGTATTATTTATCAAACGAAGTCTTGAGGATTTCCAATGTACTGCTATTTAGTGTTTCCGCTTACCAACGGTATCAATAGCGATATTAAAATCCGGAGTTCCCCAAGTTTGAAACGTTCTATGACCTTGGACATGTCGTAAATACTGTACTTAAATATGTTGTAAAATTAATTTATTTCTGTTTTATTACTTTCGTGACACAGAAGGAAACACCATTAACAAATTGGTTTGACATACCCTCATCAAAGTTTTCACGAATATTAATATTTACAATTCTTAGATTTTATGTTTAAGAACTTTATTTTGATATATTTTTTGGACTAATACACCACTTATACGAGTCATAATTTTAGCAATATTCTGCAGGTGAATTGATAATGCTATATAAAATAGATACAGCTATGTCAACGTGTTATACAATATAGAAACGATATACGTGTAATTTTAAGCTATTTTTTCAAGTGTGATTTAGAATTTTGTTCTATCACTGAATGATTACAGTGGTTAAAATTCACAGGCCAGAGATTGACAAACTTTCTCAAGCTTCAACCATTTTTCTCGTCTCACATGCGAATAGCACACTTAGGTAAGTATTTCGTATTAAGAACAGTGTGTAAGGAATAAAACATAAAGTTCCAACATAATGTACTTTTCTGTACTCTTCAAAGATAAAAAGAGCTAAAAGAAGTAATTATACGAGTATATAAACAAAACATAATAAATCAATTTTAACTAAGAATTCATATTTCCTTAACAACGTTTAAAGTACATAAAGACAGATATTTTTACGGAATCGAAGACCATCTTTGAAATTTGCGCTATAAGTACCTGGTTACACAGAAGATCTGTTAGGTATACGGAAATGTTCTTACGTACGAGGGCTGTTAATATGATAGTGACTTATGACACGTTTATCGTCATTAAAATATACAAAACTATGTTGTAAGCTAATTTGATTAATCACTTATAATAATTTATTTCATAATTAAGACGTATCACTGTAAGAATTCTGAAGTTAGACAAGACGGACTACATTTGTAAGGCTTTCGCGCATTTGCATAATATGACAGTAACTCGGCACCAAATGAAGATATTTATTAAGACTAACACCAGGACACTTATAACTGACCAAACCGCTTTAGATCCAGATAATCTTAGTGCGCGACTTTTGTCTAATCAGTTAAATGAGAGTGATAATACGATTTTAACAATTCACGTTGTTTTTGTTTTTGTTTTTGTTTTTTGTTTTTGTTTTTGTTTTCTATCGAATAATATATATATTATAGTAAAAGAAATCCATAAAAAATAAAACATACATGCTTTTCTACATAATTATGTATACTGGATACCTCAAAGAAAACTTATATACCGCGTATCTCGATATATCTCGATACATGTATATTCTATTTCTCGAGATATGTATACTGGATATTTTGATAGGAATAATAAACTTTCCCGAAAAATATATAGCATATATTTCAGGATGCATACAGGTTATTTCCGGATAAAGATACTGAATATATCGATATTTACAGAGTATGAAAATCAAGATAAATGTGCTTTATATCGGGAGTTGGTCAATGAGTATTTCCAATTCGGCCTTACGGATTTTGATTAGATTCCTTAGTTCAAACGAATGCTTCATACAGATATATAACTTGGTATTATTATGCATTTCAACTGTCCTCTATCCATAGTTTAAACTTCACATATTAATCTAGTAAAAATGAATAGAATCATAAAGATAATCATTTTGCGCATTATTCATCGTAATAAGAGAAATTGATATAGGAATGCCGGTTTGATTTGCATTCAACGGGTACATAGAAATCCATCGGTGATACTGGTCCTTTACTCGATTTGCATAAATATCGGCGGGTCATCTAAATCTACCAGGCCCACAGTATTTATTTTCGTTAAGTAAAACGGCATCATATTCGCAGAGTAACAAAATCATGGAAGAACTGCGTCATCATTTTATGTAGAGTAACACAATCATTAAAGGACTGCATCATCACTTTACGTAGAGCATTAAATTCATGAAAGGATTGCGTCATCACTTTTTGTAGAGTATTGAAATCATGAAAGGATTGCGTCATCACTTTATGTTAAGTATCAAAGTCAGGAAAGGACCGCGTCATCAATTTACACAGAGTAACAACAGAGAATTGCGTCATCCATTTTGCTAAACATTCCATGAAACTTTGATTTCATAAGTTTAACGATTACTTTTGATGTCATTTCTAATGATAAAAGAAGAATAACTTTATTATTTGTATAATTACTTTTATCAAAACATTCATGTCCCAGTTGATTCGATATTCAAGGGCTCGTTCCCATTTGCACGACTTCAAGTTCAACTATTGACTAATGACACAGAAATTAACATTGGACGGTTTCGAGAGATGCAGGTTTAGGACGGCAATAGGAAAGTCTTCATGACCTCATTTGGAAATATTCTATTTCCTTATGCGATATGAGGTCAAACATTTTTGACGCTTATTGACATGATTAGTGGTTCCGTTGTCACCAAACTAACTGTCATTAGATAGTGACTTAACCCGAATTTGATCTAGATTTGTATAAGGGGTGTCGTCGTGACCTAACTTTGTATAGCGGATGTCGCTGTGACCTATTTTTGTATGACGGGTGCTGCCGTGACCTAGATTTGTATGGCTGGTGTCTTCATGACCTGGCTTTGAAAAGTGGGTGTCGCCGTGACCTATATTTGTATGACGGGTGCCGTCGTGACCTAGATTTGTATGACGGGTGTCGTCGTGACCTTGACTTGTATGGCGGGTGTCGCCGTGACCTAGATTTGTATGGAGGGTGTCGTCGATGAAGCAGAACACGCTTTCTGTTCCGGAATACCTGGTCTTATTCTCCTTGTACTTGTTCATAAGACTCCATGCAAAACTATATTTCT
This sequence comes from Pecten maximus, assembly GCF_902652985.1. NCBI lineage: Eukaryota > Metazoa > Mollusca > Bivalvia > Pectinida > Pectinidae > Pecten > Pecten maximus. Next base: position 11,178,132 of record NC_047019.1, on the reverse strand, counting down.
TGTTTATATTTTACACTCGTTAAATCGAAATTTGAGCTTGAATTATATAGTTAAGCTATTATGTCGATTTTCTTTGTTGTGTGTTTTTTTTACTTCAAAAGTAAGCATAACTTCTCATGATATAAACATAAATTGTAGTATATTATGACGATTCATGATTTCAATTCGAATGACTTTCAATTCTTCTGATCTAAATGGTATGACCCAATACGTCCTAGTGCATTCTGATATACGTTCCATCTTCGGCATGCCAAACTTTTGTAATGTAGGTATGTGTGGGCGTTGTAAATCTAAACAGGCCGATAAAGGAAAAATGATCACCGCAAAGACGAATTATTATAAACTACCAAAAAACAGCCACGGCGACCTATGCACCTTAGTGGAGGATTACTGTCTGTCTAAGATAGTGAGTCTTCCGTGTGTTTTCCGGTATTTCATACACCGTTAGTGTTACGTCGTTATAAATAATTTATAAAGAATTTTTTATCCTTGTTTGATACCTTAAGATTACAGTAAACCGCTGTATCAACTCTCAGAAATCTGAGTCAAATATCATCAGAAATGAAATGTACATGACCTGAACTATGTGCCTGAAATAGGTCCGATTTTGCGAGCCTTCACAAAGACATAGGTAGAAAAAAACCGGAAGTGTATGCATTCGACCACATAAACCACATGTGCTTCCGGCCAAGTGTGAAAGTCACCAGTCGTTTTTAGAAAGGACAATCTGCCTTCGATACAGTAGCAAGTACGTGTTTACTCCCATCTCATACAGTAAGATACCCTGTCCGCTCCTATCTATTCAAGAACAAATAGCGTCGTTAATGTATATCTATACTCGTTTCATAAAAAAATATATTATGTGTCGTCAAGAGGCATATAATCATATCGTTATACGAAACATCGCCCTGATCATGTCGATTTCAATCTGCAGGAGCCCAGTTTAATTTACAAAAAATAAACGGCAACGAAACTAATTTCAATGTTGTTTCCTTGTACTCGCCTTTCCTACGACGAGAAGTTTAGACCATGTGGTCATCTGCTCAACCTTACCCCCCCCCCCCCCCCCCCCCCCCCCCACCCCCCCGTACTTCGACAATCGTCCCAACAATAAATAAATGAATAAGTAAATAAATAAATAAATAGATAAAAGAAAGAAATAAAAATTTCTCTATAGTAAATTTATGCCTTTTTAATGTTTATCTGATCTCGATACTGATATCATATTCGCTGAAAAGACGAAAATATGTTCAAAGAGGAGAAAAAGAGAAAAAGCATTACATATTATGAGTAATATTGAGTTTTTTTCGCATTTCCTTGGCAGCAATAGCAAGCAGTTTATTGCCCTAAAAGGACAATTGACTTTTAAACACTCACTCAAACCCGTACTCAAATTTGAAAATATCGATTTAGTTTTATGCAATTTGAATAGCATTGTTAACGCTGATATTTGTATATCAATATATACGTCTAACTTCCATATCGGGTATCACCTGAGAACAATATGTTTATATGCCATCAACAATCTGTCGAATCCGACACTTGTTATGTGTTTTTCGAAGACAGGGTCATAAATATTCATTACAAACACGATAATATTTTAATTTCATGGAGACATTAAATATAAATGATAATGAAACATCCGTTATCTTAATCGATCGATCGATACCATTTGCCTTACCACTTAAAGGTGCATCCTACCTGCGATTTTTATTCAAGTTATCTCCCGTGGCGAGAAATTCATGAATTCCTTTTTAGTAAAAAGATGATTAAGCCCAAATTCGTTCAAGATAAGATTAGAATTATAAAAAAAAAGTCTTTCAAGAAAGGAGACAATCCCTACAAAACTCATAAGCCAAGTATGTATGATGAATATGATAAGCCAAAAATTACGCAAGTCTTATGATTAATAAACCTTTTATTTGTTTGGACTGTATAACGTTACAAGGGTTATTAAAATGTAATATTGTAGAACTTTCAGGTTCATTCGACCGAATGATTATTAAATATTTCTAAAAATCAAGAGCATATTTATATGATTTTCAATATTTAAAATGACCTCAATGATTTCAGAGGCGGAAGTATACATTAAGTTCAATTTTACTCTCTCCTCTTGGTGGTTCATCAGATGGATGTCAACAGCGGGGGAGAAAAAGTGGGAGATTGCGCAAGTCACTCAGCCGTGATGGGGATTCACAAGCGAAGCGAAGCGTTGATTAATTTGACAGCCAGGTAAATGAATAAAAACACGTATAGGAAGAGAGAGAAAGAGAGAGATCCTTACCTCAAACTAAAAAGGTGCTTTTGTTTTTTCTCGCCCAAAAGAAACCAAAATATGACGGATACGGGACAGTTAAATGGCCCTGGGCATGCGCAAATGAGAGGTTTGCGGTCCGTCACGATGAGCGTTAGAAACCCCAGCTGTAATGCGACATTTGTTAAATTCAGCTGTATACCTGGTGTGTAGTGAATTCTCTGATTTATGGGACACATTCATGATTTATTGGCCTATAAAGTGATATGGTGAAGAGCATGCTTGATAACTTCACTAGTTTTCATGAGACAATGTTATATAATCATCTGCAAATATAAGTGATGGTTTTATATTTTTCTTCTGACACAATGCAGCTGCGATCCTTCCTAGGGTTATGATATATTGAAAGCTGGCAGTTATATTTTCGCCTGTAATTCGAAAGGCGACATCAAAGAAATTCAATGACAATGATTTATTAGGTAAGGTTCATCTTCTCGTCAAACTGCGCATGAAACTTAAACTTGTACAACATACTTTGTCATTCTGTTTTCCTTTAATTACATCACAGTGCAAGGATATCGGCTATTGTCTCAAGTATTATTGTTAAGAGGAATCAAAGGTATCAATGCCATTGACCAGATCTGCTGTTTAAGTTACCAAAATGTTCAGGACTAATTTTTAAAATTTCGTCATGAATTAAGAACGTATTTCTTTTTAAAAGTTTAATGATTTATAACTGATTTAACCAACCATTAACATACTTTAAAAAACACCTACGTTGTAAGATGTTATATGTCTCTGGTTTTTGCCCTTGTTGTTCAAAAGCAAAATATATAACACCATTCAACTTTAAATTTTGTGTTGAAAGAAAGAAATGCAAAACTAAAACTTAGTACAGGTTGTAAAGATGTTGTACTTAACAGATTTCCCTTACAAAATAATACACTGAAACGTTATTAAATTTATTATATTATGTATTTAGGGCGGGGGATGGGGTTATTTGTTTTGGATAAATAACGAAAGAAGTATAATAGCATAAGCATATCCTCCGATGACGATTCCTGGCAACTTCATAATTATGTGACTTCGATTAAACAATTAAACACAAGATTCATGACCGAAAAACCTCAGTTTAAACTTTACTGTGATGTATATGTGGGCTTTAAACAGATCTAATTGACTTACTTAGCGATTTACATACAGATTAGACATTTTGGAATTTTCCTTATACAATAATTTCAGCTAAAATTTATTGCGAAGTTTCAAGTTATAATAAATTCATATGTATCGCAGCCAAGAAAGTAGTCAATAATCATATATAAATTAACATATTCTCGGGGGAATTTTTCAAATGGAATTTTGTTTTAGAAAATGTCTGAGTAATTAGGCGGACAGTGACATAATTGTCTCTACTTCGGCTATTCTAAACTGATATCATCGTTCTATTGATGCCCATACTTACATGTAGCTTGCAACAGATGCATGAACACATCACAGTAAGACTAAATTATAAAGTTATAAAGTCGAGCCCAGTTAATCCTACCAAACTTGCTTCATGTAAGGTTCATATGAATTTCTTTAAATGAAACGCAGTACCTTTTTCTGTAGAGTCGGATTCGCAGCAAGATCATCAAGATGTGGGGATTTCTGTTTTAGGGTTTGCAGACTTTGTGACAACGGATTAAAGATGGCTAGGCAATGTGGCTTGACAGCGGAGCAACTCCGGTGGACATGGCTTGACATATAGACAACCGGATTAATGGTGCCTGGATAATAAAACAATAGTATTAGTGGTGGCTGGATAATGAAACAATAGTATTAGTGGTGGCTGGATAATGAAACAATAGTATTAGTGGTGGCTGGATAATGAAACAATAGTATTAGTGGTGGCTGGATAATAAAACAATAGTATTAGTGGTGGCTTGACAGTGAAACAATAGTATTAGTGGTGGCTGGATAATAAAACAATAGTATTAGTGGTGGCTGGATAATGAAACAATAGTATTAGTGGTGGCTGGATAATAAAACAATAGTATTAGTGGTGGCTGGATAATGAAACAATAGTATTAGTGGTGGCTGGATAATAAAACAATAGTATTAGTGGTGGCTGGATAATGAAACAATAGTATTAGTGGTGGCTGGATAATGAAACAATAGTATTAGTGGTGGCTGGATAATAAAACAATAGTATTTGTGGTGGCTTGACAGTGAAACAATAGTATTAGTGGTGGCTGGATAATGAAACAATAGTATTAGTGGTGGCTGGATAATGAAACAATAGTATTAGTGGTGGCTTGACAGTGAAACAATAGTATTAGTGGTGGCTTGACAGTGAAACAACCAGGTGTCTAGGCAACGGGATAAGATTACTGATGGCTGAATTATACATAAACAAGGTTTGCATTGGCTTGGCAATGTAACAACATAATTAGTGGTGGTTGGGCAATGCAACGACAGGATTAGTGGTTGTTGTGCAGCGAGACGACAGGATTAGTGTGGAAGGCCAATGAGACGACATGATAAGAGGTGGTTGGGCAATAAGACGACAGGGTTATTGTTGATTGGGCAGCGAGACGACAGGATTAGTAGTGGTTGGCCAATGAGACGACAGGATTAGTGGTGGTTGGCCAATGAAACGACAGGATTAGTGGTGGTTGGCCAATGAGACGACAGGACTAGTGGTGGTTGGCCAATGAGACGACAGGATTAGTGGTAATTGGCCAATGAGACGACAGGATTAGTGGTGGTTGGCCAATGAGACGACAGGATTAGTGGTGGTTGGCCAATGAGACGACAGGATTAGTGGTGGTTGGCCAATGAGACGACAGGATTGGTGTCGGATGGCCAATGAAACGACATGATTAATGGTGGTTGGCCAATGAGACGACATGATTAGTGGTGGTTGGCCAATGAGACGACATGATTAGTGGTGGTTGAGCTATAAGACATCATTAGTGTTGGTTGGCCAACGAAACGGCAGTATTAATGTTAGTTGGCCAATGAGACGAAAGGATTAGTGGTGGTTGGCCAATGAGACGAAAGGATTAGTGGTGGTTGGGCAGCGAGACAACAGGATTAGTGGTGGTTGGGCAGCGAGACAACATGATTAGTGGTACCTGGGCAGGGAAACAATAGGATTAGTGGTGGTGGCTGAGTATCGTGAACACAGGATTAGTGGCGAGTAGCGAGATAATTGTAGACTGGACTTTTACATCATGATATACATTTTATGTGTACGTATATGAGTTTTTGTATGCAGTCAAACATTATAACAAATGTGTTTTTCTCAAATCTTCATCACCGCGTGACACTTTTCTGTTTTATTTTAAAGATTAATGCGACAATGTCCCTTTCTTAATACTTGATCTACACCATTTCACAATAAAACAAGTATCTTTATCCTTTTCATCAAAAGACAAATCATTGATACCCAGTGTGCTTTGATCAGAGAAATAAAAACCTATAAAGAATGCGGTTTTTTTTTTGCATTGTTTTGACATGATCAATGTTCTTTTTTGTTTCAACACTAAGACATGGATTACTACAGACATAATTTATGTCGTTTGTTAACATTTTACCACTTGAACTTAATTATTTTTGAAATCTTGTCATAAGTTAATTATGATTATTATTGATTTCAAAATACATACAACGTATTGATACGTCTTCTACTTCATGCCATCAAAATTTAATAAAATAAAAAAAGAACCTGTTTATCCAAAGAAGAAGAAGAAGAAGAAGAAGAACAACAACAACAACAACAACAACAACAACAACAACAACAACAACAACAACAGCATTAACAACAAAAACAACAACAACAACAACAACATATAACAGCGTATAGTGAGAATGCTTAGGTAGAAACCATGGACATGGACGTATAGAAAGCTTTGGCGAATCAAAGAACTAATTGTATAATAATGTAATATATCTGAAAACTTCATAGTATTTAACAGCCTAGATTGTACCCATTCTGTTAGGAAACCATGACTACTTAATCTTTACAGAATCTCGACTTTGCAGATAATGTTATCAAAAATCGTGATTTTCATAATCGCAAGAGGCGACTAAATTTGGGACCTTATCTTTTCTCTTCTTTGTAACCCAATCTCTTCTTCGTAGTGTCTACCTTGACACTACTTCCCTTTTGGCCTTTTGCTGAGCATTGGCCCCTATGAAGAGGGTTTTGGTTCTGTCCCATGACCGCGAGTTGATAAAAATGGTAGTTTCTACTCCTGCAGAGCGCTCAGCATTTTGGGAGCGGGGTGGCTGGTTCGCCCGTTGTCAGTATAATATGACCGAGTGGGGTATCCTGCTGGGTGTCTGCGGCAGTATACCCCAGTAAAGAAGCACTATAAAGTCGGCATTAGTTTCAGGCTCTCACAAGGAGACAAACACAAGCATACCACAGCCACCCAAAACACACTCACCACACGCAGGCTTCTCGCACCCATCAAAGGCCGTCCAGAAATGACATTAGCTGTTGATAGGACGTTAAACAATACAAACCAAACCAAACTAACAATAATGTATCAGAGGATTATTAAAAGACTGACATAAAATGGTTTTCTACACAATGAAAATATTACTTGATCATTATGATTACAAAATTATCGATAGAAAAAAAACATTGATTCTGTACCGATCAAAACTATAATACTGGTGAATGGGAAATTATAAGATCTCAATATTGAAATGATTTAAATTTTATGGAAATTGAAAATGCAAATTCAAACATTTGAAATATATTTTGATTAATCTAGATCTGACGTAGCCACACAAATGCTCCATCACATCACAAGCCCCAGTAATCAATTACATATCAATCATCTTATCGTTACCTTTGAAATCGACAATCTTGGTAAATGAGTCAGTAATCGATTGGTTAAAAAGTCTTGTAACAACACGTATTTCTACATCATATAGAATTCATAACGATTTTATTGTATGCATGTTTAAATACAATTTTTTCAATATCTCCCTTTATCTTATTCAAGTATTTGACCCGGAGGTCGTGGTTGTGTGATGTTTGTGTGTGTTGAGCAAGTTTCCGGCTAAGACTGAGATTCACCTTTGATACAACAGTCTGTTGGGTAGTTGAAGGGAGGTAACTCCTCCGTGGAAGGAATATTTTGAAGTGAAACGGAAATTAATTGCATGCGAATTATGCAATTACAAATGTATTATAGTGGTTAGGGAATAAAGAGAGGCTCATATCTCAGTATCAACCGAGGTAATTGTTTAGAAAATGAAATGTCTATGATAACTTGTGTACAAATAGTATATACATATTTGTATTACTGCATCTGAAGGTTAATTCAGATACGAATTCTCTAGAAATACTATCATTACTATTTTCTGTTTTCATATTTATATTCATGATCAATGAATTTGTTAAGCAATGAATTAAACTATTTTTTTGAATGTACAGAATTCAGTCGAGGATGAGCCCATTGATTTTGAAAAGTCTGTATCGTTGTCAATAAATGATTGCAATTAGTTAAAGCTTTGTTGCTTTCCAACTTGTATATCTTATTTCATTAATGTCTCAATAAGATGTTTTTCAATGTCGTTTTTTGTTGATGTAAGATAATTCTATAAAACATTTAACAAGTGTTTGATGAATCCTTTCTATTAAGAAAGTGGCCATGCCCCAAAAGGCCCACAGAGCTACTTGACAGTATAAGTGAAAGGATATATCTCTCTCGGGAAATGACAGACTGGTTGACGGACGACACAGATGTCCTCGTATTCTACGATTATATTAATTATTCAAATATATTATTTATCTATTTCTAAATTCAAACGTTAAAGGTATAAATTATGTTTGTTTCCCTTAAAGGCCTTCTATAGTTGCGATTTACTTCCCTGTTAGGTAAACGGTAATCCAGAAATCTAACGGGAAATTCCGCCAAAGTTTGGTTTGACGTCATGACAGAATTAAAAGTAAATTGAAATTACAGAACACTGGAAATACACGAAAGATTTCCGATCCGAGAAAACAGTCTCGTGCCGTGTTTCTTTGTTATTCCTTATTCAAGCCTTGAGGTGACAAACAAATTGTTTACGATGTTGAACGCTAAAACACGTATAAAAATAAACATATTTCAAAGAAGTTACCTTTTGACGAACTGTTTTTTTTTTTTTTTTTAAGGAAAACAATATTTTGCAGATTCTTTATATAAAAGGTCTGTGTATGCCATTTCGCAATTGTGTCTGCCGATAAAAATATAACAGGCCAGTGGGTAAGCAATTACGCTTAACTTCATACTTAATTTTCCATGCCCTGAACTTACCTGAAAGACAAATATTAATGTTCGGTAGGTATGAGGAAGAGAGTGTCTACTCATTAACTTAAATTACATAATTGGCAAATGTTCAACGAAATTAAGAATTCATCTAAATTAATTATAATTCATCATCTTGAGCATAGCATCAGGTTATCTTCCATTCAAGACCATAAGCGTTACAAGTGCAGTCTGCCAAAATTTGAATACACACGATTGTTCAGGCCTGCGATAAATTCGTTAACTATGGCGGGGTATGTCCTTTCGTGTTGTCATGAAAAGTGTAAATGCACGTGATGTATGACGATATAATTATATACGTAGTCTTTACCTATCAGACCTCTCGGGTAACCTTTCTTGATGGTTGTGTCATTTCACGTGTTCCGTTTGTTTCAGTTATAACATTTGCACCACTCACCACTAGTTCCTGATGAATTCGTCTTACGATGTGATGCTCTAGGTGCTATTTTACGATTCTTGGGTCAAACGCGATGATCTATTACACAATTATTTGACGGATTATAAGAACATTAAACATCAACACATGTAGACAAGCCTGTCATCTATCTACGAATCGTGCCGAGCCTGTCGTCCTACTGACGATTTACTAAGTTAAACAACTAGCCTTATCATAACTTGTGAACTCGACATTTATGCATATAGTGTGGTCAAGATTATGCTATCATGGAAAAATTAATTTGTTGATAATTTGTTGTCTGGCCGCCCAAATGCGCGGAAAATATGCATCGTATGACACGGTATTCACCTTCGTGTTATGATTTATAAACATATTTCCATGTCATTCTAATGTTCAGTTACCTTGAAAAGTTTTATTTTTTAACCGAGATATTTTTCCTAACAGACTATCTCAGTAAAGATCACCGCTCTTTGCTTGGTTTATTTGTCTATCTGATCTTTTCGCATAAACTTTTATATGCGATGATTGTGTCTTATCTTTAAAGCCGCCAATAAGTATTATTATATTTAATTCACAAACAAGGAAGATCATTTGTTTAAAAAATGGGTGACATAATTAAGATTAAGGTAAATTTCGTTTTACCAGGTTCTGCTGGTGTAAAACTTCATTCACAAATTAGCGACAGCGCGTTCGCTTAAAGAGCGAGAGATCGTTAAGTCAAACTTCGGACTGGACCGTTGTTTTGTGTAACCCGACCTTGACATACAGAATTGAAAATGAAAATCAAACCAAGGAGAAGGAGGATCGAGACAAAACCAAAATTAACAACAGTAACTGGGCAGACGGCAACATAAAAGGAAAGACAACAACAGTAACTGGGCAGACGGTATCACAAAAGGACAGGCAACTGGAGCTGAAATGATGACAACACGAATGGAAAGACAACAGCAGAAACTGGGCGGACGGCAACACAAAAGGACAGACAACTGGAGCTGAAAGGATGACAACACGAATGGAAAGACAACAGCAGAAACTGGGCGGACGGCAACACAAAAGGACAGACAACTGGAGCTGAAAGGATGACAACACGAAAGGAAAGACATCAACAGAAACTGAGAGGACAACATGAAAGGAAAGAAAACAACAATAAAGATTAAGCAGACGACAGAACAAAAGGAAAACAAATCTATGACCGATTAGACGACAACGCAAAAGTATATACAACAGCAACTGAGTAGACGACAACACATCGGGAAAGACAACTCTAGGACTGAACAAACAACAACGCAAAAGGAAAGACACCAACAGGAATTAAGAGGACGACAACACACACCAACAGGAATTGAGAGGACGACAACACACAACGACAGGAACTGAGAGGACGACAACACACACCAACATGCATTGAGAGGACGACAACACACACCAACAGGAATTGAGAGGACGACAACACACAACGACAGGAACTGAGAGGACGACAACACACAACGACAGGAACTGAGAGGACGACAACACACAACGACAAGAACTGAGAGGACGACAACACACAACGACAAGAACTGAGAGGACGACAACACACAACGACAGGAATTGAGAGGACGACAACACACAACAACAGGAATTGAGAGGACAACAACACACAACGGCAGGAATTGAGAGGACGACATCATACAACAACAGGAACTGAGAGGACGACAACACACAACGAAAGGAACTGAGAGGACGACAACACACACCAACAGGTATTGAGAAGAAGACAACACACACCGACAGGAATTGAGAGGACGACAACACACAACGACAGGAACTAGGAGGACGACAACATACACCAACAGGTATTGAGAAGAAGACAACACACACCGACAGGAATTGAGAGGACGACAACACACACCGACAGGAACTAGGAGGACGACAACATACACCAACAGGACCTGAGAGGACGACAACACACACCGACAGGAATTGAGGGGACGACAACACACAACGACAGGAACTGAGAGGACGACAACACACAACGACAGGAACTGAGAGGGACGACAACACACAACGACAGGAACTGAGAGGACGACAACACACACCAACAGGAATTGAGAGGACGACAACACACACCAACAGGAATTGAGAGGACTACAACACACAACGACAGGAAATGAGAGGACGACAACACACAACATCATGAACTGAGAGGACGACAACACACAACGACAGGAACTGAGAGGACGACAACACACAACGACAGGAACTGAGAGGACGACAACACACACCAGCATGAATTGAGAGGACGACAACACACACCAACAGGAATTGAGAGGACTACAACACACAACGACAGGAATTGAGAGGACTACAACACACAACGACAGGAATTGAGAGGACGACATCACACAAAAACAGCAACTGAGAGGACGACATTACACAACAACAGCAACTGAGAGGACGACAACACACAAAAACAGCAACTGAGAGGACGACATTACACAACAACAGCAACTGAGAGGACGACAACACACACCAACAGGAATTGAGAGGACTACAACACACAACGACAGGAATTGAGAGGACGACATCATACAACAACAGGAACTGAGAGGACGACAACACGCAACAACAGGAACTGAGGGGACGACATCATACAACGACATGAACTGAGAGGACGACAACACACAACGACAGGAACTTAAGGGATGACAACACACAACAACATTAACTGAGAGGACGACAACACACAACGACAGGAACTGAGAGGACGACAACACACAACGACGGGAACTGAGAGGACGACAACACACACCAACAGGAATTGAGAGGACGACGACACACACCAACAGGAACTAGGAGGACGACAACATACACCAACAGGAACTGAGAGGACGACAACACACAACGACAGGAACTGAGAGGACGACAACACACAACGACAAGAACTGAGAGGACGACAACACAAAACAACAGCAACTGAGAGAACGACAACACACCACAGCAGCAACTGAGGGGACGACAACACACAAAAACAGCAACTGAGAGGACGACATTACACAACAACAGCAACTGAGAGGACGACAACACACAACAACAGGAAATGAGAGGACAACAACACACAACAACAGGAATTGAGAGGACGACAACACACAACATCATTAACTGAGAGAACGACAACACACCTCAACAGCAACTGAGGGGACGACAACACACAACGACAGGAACTGAGAGGACGACATTACACAACGACAGGAACTGAGGGGACGACAACACACAACAACAGGAACTGAGAGAACGACAACACACAACAACAGGAACTGAGAGGACGACAACACACAACAACAGCAACTGAGAGGACGACAACACACAACGACAGGAACTGAGAGGACGACGACACACAACGACAGGAACTGAGGGGACGACAACACACAACAACAGGAACTGAGGGGACGACAACACACAACGACAGGAACTGAGAGGACGACGACACACAACGACAGGAACTGAGGGGACGACAACACACAACGACAGGAACTGAGGGGACGACAACACACAACGACAGGAACTGAGAGGACGACGACACACAACGACAGGAACTGAGAGGGACGACAACACACAACGACATGAACTGAGAGGACGACAACACACAACAACAGCAACTGAGAGGACGACAAAACACACAACAACAGCAACTGAGAGGACGACAACACACAACAACAGCAACTGAGAGGACGACAACACACAACGACAGGAATTGAGAGGACGACAACACACAACGACATGAACTGAGATGACGACAACACACAGCGACATGAACTGAGAGAACGACAACACACAAAAACAGCAACTGAGAGGACGACATCACACAACGACAGGAACTGAGATGACGACAACACACAAGCGACATGAACTGAGAGGACGACAACACACAACAACAGGAACTGAGAGGACGACAACACACAACGACAGGAACTGAGGGGACGACATTACACAACAACAGCATGAACTGAGAGGACGACAACACACAACGACAGGAACTGAGAGGACGACAACACACAACAGCAGCAACTGAGGGGACGACAACACACAACGACAGGAACTTAAGGGATGACAACAACATTAACTGAGAGGACGACAACACACAACGACATGAACTGATGGGACGACAACACACAACGACAGGAACTAAGAGGACGACAACACACAACGACATGAACTGAGGGGACGACAACATACAACGACAGGAACTGAGAGGACGACAACACACAACGACATGAACTGAGAGGACGACATCACACAACAACATTAACTGAGAGGACGACAACACACAACAACAGGAACTGAGGGGACGACAACACATACCAACAGCAACTGAGAGGACGACAACTCATAACAACAGGAACTGAGGGGACGACAACACACAACGACAAGAACTGAGGGGACGACAACACACAACGACAAGAACTGAGGGGACGACAACACACAACTACAAGAACTGAGAGGACGACAACACACAACAACAGCAACTGAGAGGACGACAACACACAACGACAGGAACTGAGAGGACGACAACAGACAACGACAGGTATTGAGAAGAAGACAACACACACCAACAGGAACTAAGAGGACGACAACACACACCAACAGGAACTGAGAGGACGACAACACACACCAACAGGAACTGAGAGGACGACAACACACAACGACAGGAACTGAGAGGACGACAACACACAACAACAGGAACTGAGAGGACGACAACACACAACAACAGGAATTGAGAGGACGACAACACACAACGACAGGAACTGAGAGGACGACAACACACAACGACAGGAACTGAGAGGACGACAACACACAACAACAGCAACTGAGAGGACGACATCACACAACAACAGGAACTGAGAGGACGACAACACGCAACAACAGGAACTGAGAGGACGACGACACACAACGACAGGAACTGAGAGGACGACGACACACAACGACAGGAACTAGAAAAATGACACACAGACCAAAAGAGACATTACCCACTTCATAGATAGCTTCGAGTTCTACAAAGGCGTTCAATAAATTCAACATTCCCGTGAATTCTTAGACGTTTGTGATAAAAAAAAATCACGTGATAGGGAATTCATATATTTGATAAGTGTTCTTGTAACGAAGGGAGAGTTTTTAACCAGCCATTATTGTATTCTACAAAAATCAAAATGTTGCATTTCACACATTTGTAAGCTAATTTGATACAAATATCAAAAATTACACATGTCCATCAAGTGCACATATTTAAATCAGACACCTGTCAAAGGCCACTTGAAATTATTATTTAAGATTGGTGTTAAGAAAATGCATATAATTAACATAATTTTAAACCGATTTGGACATAACTGTCCTTATGCAGATCAGGAGGTTTGTATTTATGTAATAATTTCATGTTTATTATTTACGAGATATAGCGATTTATTTGTTTATTGTTTCGGCACGCTAAAGATAAAAACAAAGTTTAATGACGTGTTGTAATATTACGACTTGTCCCAAGAGGCATACAAACGATGTCTTATCAAAATGCCATGCACCTGTACGCAATATTTATATGTTATGAAATAAAGTTTTTTTCCAAATCGGCAGGAAGTGAGCAGACTAAAACACGAACGGAAAAAATAACAAGAGGACTGGATAATACAACTAACCAAATATAGTTAACAGCAGGAACTGTGAAGTAGGCAACGCAAAAAGAAAGACAACAACACGAACTGAGAACTGAGAGGACGACATCATAATGGAAATACAGCTGAGAGGACAACGCCAAAGGGAAGACGACTGGAACTGAGAGCACGACAAGACAAAAGGAAAGATAACAACAAGGAATGAAAGGACAACACAAAGAGAAAGACAAAAAAAAGAGCACAACAACACAAAAGGAAATATACCAACAAGGAATGAAAGGACGACAACAAAAAAGGAAAGATAACAACAAGAACTGAGAGCACGACAACACAAAAGGAAAGACAACAACGGGAACTGAGAGCACGACAACACAAAAGGAAAGACAACAACAAGAACTGAGAGGACGACAACACAAAAGGAAAGACAACAACGGGAACTAAGAGGACGACAACACAAAAGGAAAGAAAACAACAGGAACTGAGAGCACGACAACACAAAAGGAAAGACAACAACAAGAACTGAGAGGACGACAACACAAAAGGAAAGGAAACAACAAGAACTGAGAGGACAACAACACAAAAGGAAAGATAACAACGGGAACTGGAAGGACGACAAAGCGGAAAAAAAGAAGAAGAAAAAAACAACGACAGAAACCGAACAGACGACAACGCAAAATTAAGCATAACAACAGCAAATACCCTACGCCAACGCAATAAACCGGCACTAAAACGACGAAAATTAAAAGACAAAAAAACAAATCAGCAGGAATCATCATTCAAACCCGGTTGTTACACCACGCGACCCGGACGGATATGATGTTTTGTATTTCCTGCATGCTACACAATGTGACTGGTAACCATGGCAACACATAGAAATAATGGGATAAGGTCGCTGTGACAAACGTGACATCGCTCAGTGTAGATTGAAGTGATTCTGGTAGAAAACCCTGAGTAAGCATTTTATTAGAAAAGGAGTCAGCACACTGTATATCGATACAGGATAACGAATAAACTGTTACATATCAACTCTATCTGAATTATCACTGACGGGAAAGAATTTTTTCTCCGCGGTGGGAAAATATATCAGATATATTGTGGATGAATATCTTTGAGAGAAAAAAATTAATGTTCGGTCGGAAACAATAAATAACAAAAACAGACACCATTATCGGCTGCGATTTGTAGTCTACCGTGGTGATGGGAGAAAGTTCAATAAGTCTCCATATTCTAACCAAGAGGGTGAACAAAATGTAGGTTACTTAGATAACAATATACCAATGCGTATTTCCTGTTGGGAACTGGAACACCTGTGATTTCATTTTGAGTGACAAGTACCTTGTCATTTCACTCCATACATTAACCTTAGTACAACGATACCAACTCAAAATGAAACCATCGATTGCGAAAATGGTCAGGCGGATTTCCTTTTGCCAAGTTGACATTTTATTTTACTCGGAAATCACTGTAATAACGTGGGTTTTGGAATACTACATACGTACTGATTAATTTAAAATTCTAATTAATGTTTTACAAGTTAAGACCTCTGTTCTACATCTTTGTGCTTCGTCTGAAACCCATTCGTCTGTAACAAAGACATGTAATAGGGCGCTACATGCATAATACGCTCATATTCACATACATGTTTGATGGTGCAACCCAGACCGCTTGTCATTCATATCACCGTTATAAATGTTACAGTGTTCCAGCGACGAAATAACACAGCATGTCTGGCCATTTTTTTTAATATAGATCAATATTTTGTTGAGAAACATGGTTTTATGAGATTTCTTAAATACCTGGGTATTGGTCATAATGAATTGGTGCATTATGAATGAAAGAAATAAGAGACGTACCGTTGTACACGTAGGCCTTAGGACAACGTGTTCAAAACTGTGACGTCAATATCACGTGACTCTGCCTTGACAAGAAATAACACAGATTACTTACATAGGTGACAAAGCACTGTTTAAAAATTCATAAAAATATCATTTCCTTCCGAATACGTCCCCTTTGATTAACGATCTGCTTCTCATAACAAAATGGCGTTATTTGAATAAGACAAATTATCTTGTACAATTCTCATTATTATGAAATGGAAACTGTCGACCTGGGTTCTTCCTAGAGACGCCAAGTCACCTCCTTCCTTAAGAAGACACCACAAGTTTGAGGATTATCGACTAAATACTCGATGAAACATATGTTAACAGCAGTGTGATTCCTGTATATTTTCTTTTCTTATTTTGAAACATATTATCTTTTATTACAATTTTACCAGTGAAATGTCGAAAATTATTCATTCTATAAAAGTGATATTTTTCAATATTACTTTTTCCATTGAAAAATATATCACTAGCACTTTTTTTCTGATTTGACCAATCAGAACACAGCTTACAAACGACAATGGGGAAAATCAAGATTTGCATATAGCTCTCCCTCATGTTATATGACGTCATAATGCAAGAGAGAATACATGACCGCAATGAATTCTGGGAGAGATTGAGCGGCCTCGGTATATTTTGCGATAATATATAATATAATATCTTACAGTGTCTTCAGTAATACCAAATATGTTTTACTCGTGTGGCTAAATTTCACTCATGCTACGTACTCGTGAAAAAATATCAAAATATTAGCCACACTCGTGAAAAATATTTGGTATTACTGAAGATACTGTTATATATCTTCTTTATCTAATTTTGAAATATATTCTTATTATTGGGAGATCTTGAGAACAATATGTTTGACTTTCGAAAAGCCTTTCAAAATTATATAGAAATATAATCTATTTGCATATATTTCAGCAAACTCAAACTTATAAACCTTTAAAATTAATGTGTTTTTGCTGGTCACGTGGTGTGCCGTGTACAATGGATATGCTAAATACTTCATGGAAGTGTGTAGAAACCACAACCACGCCCATATTGTACTACTTCCGGTTATAATAAGATCCCTTCAAAACAAGCACATTAAAGATAAAGCTGATTACATTGCAATATCCAAACAAAATTGACAACACGAGTTAAAGTTGGTTTGAGTAAAAATATAAAAAAAATCCTTTGTGATATTCGATTGTCAAAAACACTTCGCACAAAACTAATTTTTGAATTTCGAATTTTTACGATCAGACTAGTAGTTGAAGAACGTCGGTCGATGCTTTAGTTTCCATTAGAGAAAAAAAAACATGCCTTGGACACGGACTCGTTGTATAAAAATGGCAACATGTTGACCATGAGACCTTTCCTATTTGTTGTAAACACATTCATTCTCTAAAACCCGACGTAAGACGCATGCCCTCCCATGGTTTTGGGCCACGTGATTATCATCTATGACAGAGGTCGCCACCGTCATGGGCGGAGCAGTCAAGGCGCATTGCGCGAGGTAGTCTTTTAGCCTCGTTCTGGACACTTAATTTTATTGGCTGACAAGTGTTTGAAACAGTACCGACGTTAATTGCCTTAATGATTAAACTGTGTACTTACAGCGGTCACGTGACGAATAGATTAAGTGGGCTTTACAACTTCTTGTCCAGTATCGTGGCAGATGGTGATAGTTTGGAGTTTGATGTCTTCATTTATTTCACCTGGAGAAAAGACAAGCGTAAATACCGAGGTTGTTTTTATTACCGCATTAAAAAAAATCTACCTCAATGTCAGAATGACCGGTTAAGTCACTGAAATGCTGATATAAAAGTTCGCATGTACGATGTTCCCATGTTAACTGACACTCGGAGTTATAAAGGAAAGTCATCAGAGTTTTTATAGGCTAACATACTGTCATGAAGCACTTTACTTCCTCTTCATTTAAGATATTAATATTTTTATTGGTGAGACAGCAATATCAAGAATATTAAAGGAGAGACCCCCACCCCACCCCCTTGACACAGATATACACAGTTACGTGAAGGTCGCATCAGCAGTTCCTGAGATTATCAAGTTACATTGCATCGGGACACGACGACGGAACGGGGACGGGGACGGGACCGGGACACGACGGAACGGGGACGGGACGTGACGGGAACGTGACGGGGACGGAACAGGGACGGGACACGACAGGACCGGGACGGGACGTGACGGGGACGGCACGGGGGCGGGGACGGGGACGGAACAGGGACGGGACGGGGACGGGACACGACGGGACCGGGACGGGAACGTGGCGGGGCGGGACGGGAACGTGGCGGGGCGGGACGGGGACGTGACGGGGACGGGGACGGGGACGGGGACGTGACGGGACGTGACGGGGACGCGACGGGGACGGGGACGGCACGGGGGCGGGGACGGGGACGGAACAGGGACGGGACGGGGACGGGACACGACGGGACCGGAACGGGAACGTGGCGGGGCGGGACAGGGACGTGACGGGGACGGGGACGGGGACGTGACGGGGACGTGACGGGGACGTGACGGGGACGGGGACGGGGACGTGACGGGGACGGGAACGTGACGGGGACGTGACGGGACCGGGACGTGACGGGGACGGGAACGTGACGGGACGGGACGGGGACGCGACATAAGTAACACTATAACCCCCTCCACAATTCATGGCGGGGGCATACAAATCGGTCTGTTAGTAAACTGTAAACATCACTTGGCAAAGCAGGTTTGTTTTGTGTGCAAAGAATCTTCGCTACATTCGCAACAAAACTTGAACTAGAACTTGATATGAAGCTACTCATACTAAAGTTACAGAGACATTGCTGAGAAAAGTGTGGAAAAACTGAGTTGACGGCCTGACAGACAGACAGTCAAACAGACAGACGGACGGACGTGGAGTAAACCCATAGCCACCCGGTTTTACCATTAGTGGAATAACAACGTTGTAGACATAAGTCTTATTTCCGGTTGTTTTCACCGAATATAGCAACTGACTAACATGTCTCAACTGATAAGCATTTCCGCTTCAAAAGGAATAAACAAACTCGTCAAACAGGTTTAACATAAGGACAAGAAATCGTCTTCAATTCCAAGATTACATCAATAACCCACAATATTAATGGAACACCTTAATACAATGTTTAGTTGACGTACAAGGTAAAACAGAAGGACGAATTGTGGATATCACGAAAACAGCAAATCGCGTAGACACCGCTCGTCACAAAAATGAAACAAAAAGGTATACTTACGATACAGAAATATTTCTTATTCTTACAAGCAAATAAAATAATTCAAAACAGTGTCATTAAATGATCACTTATTTTTGTTTGTTTGCGCTGGGTTCATCGCCCCATGAACAGACAGGGTCATTTTGAGACGGGGTCTCCTTGTAGTAGTTGGTGACTACCTTTATTGAACCAAATACGGGAGGCCCGTCGCATGACATCCTGAGCAATTAGGGTAAAATGTCTCCCAAAGAAACAACCACAATACCACAGACCGGCCCGTTTCTCAGTTGATAGGAAGCGTCAAAACCACTCACTCACCTCGAACTTTCACCTGAGACGTTGCCGGCGCTCTAACCGACTAAGCTATCGCGGCCCCTGTTCAAAGCAGAATGCAATTATTTATTAATTCACTTTCAGTTTAAGATGAAAAGAGACGATAAACTTAATTGTAGTATGAAAAAGTATGAAATTTCTGGTATTCTGTAAAAAGACAACAGCAGATATTTGTCTTCAATCCATTATAGTTACGCTTTCTCGGAAATATTGCATCCTTATTGACAAGGAAAACAGGAAAATCCTCGGTCAAAGAAAATAGATAAACAACGAGTGATTTATTTCAATGTGCGCTTACAACTAATGCAAAGAATGGAAGCATGAAAACTAGGTTGTAATGACCTACTTTTAACATTGTAAAAGGTTGAGATCACAACATTGCAACGTAATGGTATGACATCCACCTGACCTATATAACCAAAGACAGACTTGATGTCCGACGGGCTGACCTATATAACCAAAGACAGACTTGATGTCAGATGGGCTGACCTATATAACCAAAGACAAACTTGATGTCCGACGGGCTGACCTATATAACCAAAGACAGACTTGATGTCCGACGGGCTGACCTATATAACCAAAGACAGACTTGATGTCCGACGGGCTGACCTATATAACCAAAGACAGACTTAATGTTAGACGAGCTGACCTATATAACCAAAGACAGACTTGATGTCAGATGGGCTGACCTATATAACCTAGACAGACTTGATGTCCGACGGGCTGACCTATATAACCAAAGACAGACTTGATGTTAGATGGGCTGACCTATATAACCAAAGACAGACTTGATGTCCGACGGGCTGACCTATATAACCAAAGACAGACTTAATGTTAGACGGGCTGACCTATATAACCAAAGACAGACTTGATGTCCGACGGGCTGACCTATATAACCAAAGACAGACTTAATGTTAGACGGGCTGACCTATATAACCAAAGACAGACTTGATGTCAGATGGGCTGACCTATATAACCTAGACAGACTTGATGTCCGACGGGCTGACCTATATAACCAAAGACAGACTTAATGTTAGACGGGCTGACCTATATAACCAAAGACAGACTTGATGTCCGACGGGCTGACCTATATAACCAAAGACAGACTTAATGTTAGACGGGCTGACCTATATAACCAAAGACAGACTTGATGTCAGATGGGCTGACCTATATAACCTAGACAGACTTGATGTCCGACGGGCTGACCTATATAACCAAAGACAGACTTGATGTTAGATGGGCTGACCTATATAACCAAAGACAGACTTGATGTTAGACGGGCTGACCTATATAACCAAATACAGACTTGATGTCCGACGGGCTGACCTATATAACCAAAGACAGACTTGATGTCCGACGGGCTGACCTATATAACCAAATACAGACTTGATGTCCGACGGGCTGACCTATATAACCAAAGACAGACTTGATGTCCGACGGGCTGACCTATATAACCAAAGACAGACTTGATGTCCGACGGGCTGACCTATATAACCTAGACAGACTTGATGTCCGACGGGCTGACCTATATAACCAAAGACAGACTTGATGTCTGACGGGCTGACCTATATAACCTAGACAGACTTGATGTCCGACGGGCTGACCTATATAACCAAAGACAGACTTGATGTCCGACGGGCTGACCTATATAACCTAGACAGACTTGATGTCCGACGGGCTGACCTATATAACCAAAGACAGACTTGATGTTAGACGGGCTGACCTATATAACCAAAGACAGACTTGATGTCCGACGGGCTGACCTATATAACCAAAGACAGACTTGATGTCCGACGGGCTGACCTATATAACCAAAGACAGACTTGATGTCAGATGGGCTGACCTATATAACCAAATACAGACTTGATGTCCGACGGGCTGACCTATATAACCAAAGACAGACTTGATGTCCGACGGGCTGACCTATATAACCAAAGACAGACTTGATGTCCGACGGGCTGACCACCGGACAAAAATTTGATTATATCGTGAAAATTTATAAACTTAAACATATAAAAAGCAATCGCATATCAACAGGCAATAGGTCAGACTGTAAAGAGTCATAAATTAAAACTATAATTTCACATTAAGGAAAAGTTAGCCATTCGGAACTACAGTGTATATCAAAACTTGCCGGGAGGTACGAGACGTCGGCAGTTACTAATTTTGATACTTTGTTAACTTCAATTTTAATATTTTATAATTGGTATATGTAAATCCAGGTTTCAGATCATTTTCGTTAGTTATATTAATTGTGATATCCCTTTTATTAGCTTTTAACGTGTCAAATACCTTACAAAGCTTATATTTATGTTTAAATACCCATATCTATACCTTCAGCGTATAAGCGGATTTGTCACACAACGAAGCCACAGGCTGACAGTGGTCGACTCAACCGTTAAGACTGTCTGTGGAAACGTTTATCTTATCAAGCTTGTGAGATAAATTTTGACAATATGTATATTTTGTTTAATTCTATATTTTTTTTTGGTGACAGACAACTACAGTACTTGCTGTGATTTCGTAGAACATCTTGCTATCCTTTTTGACAATTCTGAATGAACGAAACAATTGATCAAATCTGGCAACATGGCCAAGGGAAGTAAACAAAAGCTTGGTCCCACCCATCAACACGCCAGAATCCAAATCAAGACCTTATGATTCCAGGAAATCTTCAATCCCTGCATGATATTATTGATGTGGGTGTAACCGTATTCGGTTTAGTAGCAAAAGAGTGTCAGCTTTAATGTCAAATTACAGTTGATCGAGTTGAACCCCCTCACCGATAAATCCGTGACGGCATCAAAGTGTCATTCCGATCAAGAGGTGGGCGAGCTGCCATTTTTCCATTAAAACCATAAATCGTAGAAAACATGTGGAAAATATGAGATCTCTTTTGATAGCCAATGATCAATTCACTTAAAACGGGAACATAAATAGGGAGAAATTGACAGCTGAAATGGATTCTTGCCGACAGGATGTTGGGTCCAGGCTCATTCCGCCAGTATCCGAGCGTCCATACATAACATTGAACTCAGCCATTTATGCTACCAAAACATATGTCTTTGCTGTTTGCGAAGCATCCTAACGGCCTCCGTTTAATATCAGTCATTCGAGGTGAAATCTCAACTACCAGTAAGTCAAGAAAATGACACCGCCTTTTGGTGAGAAAACAAAAGAAAACACTGCCATTTTCCTCAGTGAATATGGAACCAAGAAGAAATTTGTATTACAAATGTTCTCGTTAGGTTTCGTTTATGTGTCCTAGAACATCCGCGCAGAAATTTTACCACCATCATGGAAATAAATTTAAAAGGATTTGTAGCTTAATATTTCAACTAATTTTCGGTCAATTTATCACATTTTTGCATAATAACATCTACCAGGCGATATGCGTAGGTAGTTATATCATAGTTAATACTCGTTTTGACACGGAACTACATTATAGGGCAAAACAAACCTGACCCCAGGATACGCAAAAACAACCATTAGAAACAGCAAAAAGCCATGAATTGAGAAATAAATATAACAATAATGATGTCAGTTTGATATTGATTGTCAGCCCCAGCCATCTGGGTCCACTTGTTCAAAAGTGATTATGGTTAATCATAGTTTAACAATTTTGAAATCCTGATGAAAAAAATCTGGTAGAACTAATTTTTTTTAACGAAACTATAACACTCCTCAATCTCTTCCTAACTTGCTTAACTTAAGAAATATACACATACGTGTTTTAATGTAAGGGGAAATGATATTTTCACTGATCAAGTAATTAAGCTAATCACCTGTTGAATAACTGGGCCCATATGTTTAAAATACGTAAATAAGCTACATCTATATATACCTGTACATATATATAACTAAAGGTATATAGAAATGTAAATCAGTTACCTAAATATACAAAGAAACGTAACACAGTCCTAAAATAGAACATCGCTGTAAGTGCTTAGTCTACTCTATACGCGTTGATACTGCTTTGTAGAATCTTTAATATTTGGTGTTCGTAAAGCATTGAATTCCATATCATGTTTATCTTTAAATGGACATTCAAACGTCACGTGATCAACTGTAAAACACGTGCAGAACTAAAAGTTAAGTATTTGTTAATATAACCATTTTGGATTCAACGTCGCTTTAATATCAGTCTTTATGAAAACCAAGCTACTTCAAAAGATCCTTCCCATTACTGAATGTTTTGCGACACAGTAGAAAGTTTCTTCTTGCAATTCCGATCGATATTCAGCACCCATGCTGGTGTTTAGTTAACCCCCGGTCATTAGACCCTTTCTGTGTTTGAAGCGAATGTATCAATACCCATATTCAGATCATTAGCGTGAGCGGATTTGTCACACAACTGAATCCGCAGACTGACAGTGGTCGACTCCCCTGTTAGGACTGTCTATGGAAATGCTTGTCTAAACCTCTGACAGAAAGCGACTAAAAGTAACAACACAAACTTGATATTGCATTTACGTGTTTTGGCGAATCAGTTGCGACCCTAATGACTCTAATGGATAATTAATGGCCGTCCATTTCATTCTTGCAGACGGAAGGCGTCGTTGAAGCAATCAGGCGCGCGCAACCTTTCCCCGTCCAGCATCAACTATCCTCTTCTCTCATCAATTTCGTCTGATTGACCCCTGACCTTGAATTTTGATTGGCACTCGAAGAGCTTCCTTGCTGACAAAGTTATATGGCTATTTATCAATGCTAATCAAGGGCTAGTTAATAGTTGATATGGAACAAATCCAAGAGCATAAAAGACGTTGATCAAATCATAAAAAGCCATTATTTTGGTCAGACAAAACTCTGATTTATCGCTACAATGAAAATAAAAGCTTATTTAAGGATCAATTAAGCGGTCCAAAACACAATTATTTGCAAATAATACATTAAAATAACTACTTTTAATGTCAGCATCCTATATTTGTTTATATTCGTTATTTAATGCAAGTATGCTATTTTCGGTGTATTGTTTCCAGGACATCCAAAACAACTTGGCGTATAAGACCCCTCTACCCCTGAAGTCATGACGTCATAAACACACAATGTATTCGATATAGACACAGCTATCAAATTTGTTGATAAATAGAAAGGTGTTCGAACGAGTAAAAACATCAAACTAGTTAAATACAACGTACATTTCCAACTATCGGTCTTTTGTCGAATGTAACCGTCAAAAACGATGCGGAATAAAATGGTTATTATTTAATTTATCAAAACTTCTGCCTAAAGATTTGTACATATTTATTCCCACGACAGGTACCATTGTCGAAAAAAACAATCAGGTTTGTATTTTCGTTTAAACTCGTAATCGATTGAATGGTTAGGAGTCAATCTGGTAAAAATTATTGAGTTGAGGTTTTTCAAACTGAAAAGTTTCAGTGACAGTATAAGAAGTTTCTTCTGCTATCAACTTAAGATACCAATATGTTCAAAATTTGAAATCTGCGTCCTTTTAATTTTCCTTTTTTATTCCCGAAGAAAAAACATTTCGAATTGGAAGACGATTGATGATTTCATGCAGATACTGTAAAATTTGGAATAACGAGTTTGATTTTCTTAACCGAACAATGTGTCCTGACTTTTCCACACACAAGTAAAAAACTCGTTTGGATACAGAAAAAAAATCATTTTAATATATGCGTAGAATCATATGGGTAATTTCATGTTTTGACACACATGCTATTTAGCTAGCAATCTTCCTCCTTTCATGACAAATATCGACAGAAAAGCGAGGTCTAATTGCGTTGTGATTTATGAGAATTCATTGGTCATTAATAACCAATCATAAATCGTGTTCCATCTAGAAGCATCTTGTACTTCCGGTTTTTTCCGGAAATGACAGTATTAGATTAAAGCCGAAGTTCCCATAGGCCAGAAATCATATTGCAATTAAAACGGGCTGTATATTTGAAATATTGCGAACATAACTGCCATCAGTATTGGATTAGGAGCGAGAGACAACAGATAAATAGACTTTCGGGTTGGCTTGAAATTCTGTTATCGAGCTAAGCGTCTCGCTAAATTTGAGTTAGGGTCGAGAGCATGTCAGATTTTGAGTAGTAAATTACATCATAATGGAAAATATGCAAACGATTGACTATGGAAAATTTTAAACTTCATTAAAGCAGAGGAGGTGGGTCGAAAAATATCTTTAATAGAAATTTACATTTCTTCTTTGAGAAATTATGCGGTTGAATGGTTGGGTTTCGCTAACGTCAGTTTTTGCTATTTACCCGATCCGTAGCGTCAGTGTACAGGAATAAAACTGCCAAAAACACATAAAATAATTTAAATGTCTATTCTAAATTACATTTTTTATAAAAATATAACTCAAGGTATGTAAGTGCAGGCATAAATTAATGTATTAAAAGTACATAAATCTCGGGCTAATTGTTTGAAAACATTTTTGTTTCATTAAAATTACACAAATATTAAACGTAGAAATAAGACTTTTGTTTGCCGACAACCGAAGTTGACAAAAGTTGTTTTTAGAGGAACCTTGGGCGATGTAGTATACCATCACTGTGCCACTGAATCCTTTTTTTAGAACGTGGATGTGGTGTAGTGGTATAAGCTGCTGGTATTTCTGGCTAGGAGATTAGGTGCCATGGACCGTGATTTCGAGACCCTGTCAGGAAACGAGTCATAAAGTTGTTTTCCTTCGTCATTTGAGTTTTATATTGCATACAATGGCTCGAAGCCACCAGTTGTTAGAGAGTGAGGCTCCATTGGGGAAATTTAGCAGTAGATATAAGAGTCGTATTCTCTCCATAATTTTACAGAATTACATTGTATGATATTGACTCATAGTGACAAAAACTACTGAATACATTTCTTAAATACTTCTGTTTGATAAAATATAACTTGTGCCAAAATTGTATATTTGCTATAAGCACAGTGATGCCATAAATGTGGCGAAGAGGTATGGCGCGTATTGGACTGTTTCGACCTAACGGTGACCGTTTTCAAAATAAAAAAAATAAATGTTAAAAACTGAGTTTTTCAATACAAACCTTAAATCTATAACATATAAAAATTCGTATTTGCGGAAAATACAGTTGTACCGGTACGAATCTGCTGTACCACTTGGATTCAAGATGGCGGAACTGTGATGCCTTCTCTCGTCCTACTAATGTACGTTTTGTCAAAAACGAAACGAGAAATCTTCATTTGCGGTGAAATTGTAAATTACACGTTTTGATATATGACCGAATTATTCAGGTATTGATTATTGTAAAAGGAATTTTTGTTTATGTTTGAAGCGTATGCTTCATAGAGACGGTCGCCATCTTGGGAACTCTCTAAAGTTCAATAGCGTGCCATTATATGGCACCGCGCCTATTCAGTACAAATGGTACGAACCAAATAAAGAAACACACTGTAAGTGTTATTCAAGGGTCAATTGTCGCTTCAATGTTAAAAGGTCAAGGGCCACACGAAAAGTGTGTTAAACAAGATATCCAACCAATATATCTTTGTTTGAATATTATATGGACAACGATCTGTATATAGAGGCAATTTATGCCTGCGTTCAGAATATATACTAAGTTACTAAGATATAAACCGTCAAATGATTTCTTTCACCAGAGTTTCATTTTAGCAAATTGATGTACATATCTCAATTTGTATATCAGCAATATATATATATAACATAGTAACAAAAATGACGAAGGAAGACAACTTTTTGACTCGTGCCCTGACCGAGCCCCGAACTCGCGATCTACGGCACGCAATTGCCTTGCCAGAAATACCCGCAACTTATACCGCTGCGCAACATCGGCGTTCTTAATAAGAACGTTTCAATGGGCTATTGGCACAGTGATGGTCGGCCCGATACCCTGACATGATCATTGTGTAAGTCGTCTTATATATATATATATATATATATATATATACATGTATATATATATATGTATAGATAATAAATTGTTTTTATCCTTACGGACGAATTATAAAAGTAAAATAAAAAAAACAACTCTCCGTTAGTGTATTACTGTCTCTATGTCTACGTCTATGACGTCATAATATATGACGTCATAATCATCTATTTTGAAAATAAAATCATTCTGAAGAGTCGCTATGACGCGACGAAAGCGCTAACGGAGAGTTTTTATTTTTTATTTTACTTATATATATATATATATATATAGATGTAAGTACTGACATTAGTAACCGATGACGTTGTAACTCTCAGGCTTAGAGAACGCCATATCACGGCACCCTCCTTGGCGTTGCTTTGATTTCATTTCTGCCTGGGGATGGCTAAGTAGTTGACATTTTTTTCCCATATTGAGACATTTTTATTGAAATTATGAATTCTTCCCTTTGGAGGATATGGGGTTTGATACAGTTTTAATATATAGATAATTCAATATCGCATGCATTATACGTGATGGGGGTATCATGTTTGTCACGTGATTGTCTGTTTACTTCCAAATATGGTGTTTTGCTCGACCTGGCACGACGAGTAGGCGTATATAATGATGTAGAAATAAAATCCGAGAAAATGTAGTTTCGTTTTATTGCTTATACTGCGAGCTACTTCACAAATTTGGTATTAGCGCAAAACCTCATAACTCAGGCAAACCAGGAAAGAAAATAGAAAGTATTTAACATTTTCACTGGAACAAAAAATAGCCTAAAATCGTATACGCGAGTAGCCATCTCTCAAAGTTCATAATCTTTAAAAAGGAATTAATACATATTTAAATAATATGTATTTTTGCGATTTCTTCAGCTTTGGGGACAAACAGAGAGAAATGACGATCGATGCTCCTGTCAGGAAGAGGAATGTATCGGAAGTCTGAATCAATGTGATACCAGCTGGAGGCGATTCGGCTTATGTTTTAATAATACCTGATATTGCACTTATCTTAGAATGTATATATATTAAAATCAGCGGATATGTGTTTAGGGATAACTAAACCGTTTCAATGTCCTTAATTGGGTAACCGCACGGTATTCATGGCGACTCAGGGTCATGAATAGATGGCATCAGATTTTTATGAGACAGATCGGATCTCTATTAAAGTTGTATTTCCAAGGAGATATTCTATAGTTTTCTATATATGATTGTTTTCACATAAGAACTGTTTATGGTCCTCAATACATTTTTATGGTCAACCCGTTTAAGATCTGTAACGGCCTATTTGACACAATCCCAGAAATATCAGACTTACATGTACGTCAGCTCAGGGCGCTCGTAGAACCAAAGGTCACAACAAAAAAATATGCAGTATGGAATTCCATGAGCGACAGAGTCCTGCTTACTGTGTGCTACCTACTGATTTCTCTACTTCAACCACCTTTACTGCTTACTCTATACTGCCTATTACTTACTGCAAACCGTACACCGCTTACTGTATACTGCCTATTTCTTAATGCTTGGAGTCAACTGCTTACTGTCTACTACTTACAGTGAACTGTCTACTACTTACTGTGAACTCTCTACTACTTACAATCAACTGTCTACTGCTTACAGTGAACTGTCTACTGCTTACAGTGAACTGTCTACTGCTTACAGTGAACTGTCTACTACTCACAGTGAACTGTCTACTACTTACAGTGAACTGTCTACTGCTTACAGTGAACTGTTTACTGCTTACAGTGAACTGTCTACTACTTACAGTGAACTGTCTACTGCTTACAGTGAACTGTCTACAACTCACAGTGAACTGTCTACTGCTTACAATGAACTGTCTACTACTTACAGTGAACTTTTTACTGCTTACAGTGAACTGTCTACTACCTACAGTGAACTGTCTACTGCTTACTGTGAACTGTCTACTACTTACAGTGAACTGTCTACTAGTTACAGTGAACTGTCTACTACTTACAATGAACTGTCTACTACTTACAATGAACTGTCTACTGCTTACAGTGAACTGTCTACTACTTACAGTGAACTGTCTACTACTTACAGTGAACTGTCTACTACTTACAGTGAACTGTCTATTACTTACAGTGAACTGTCTACTGCTTACTGTGAACTGTCTACTACTTACAGTGAACTCTATACTGCTTACAGTGAACTGTCTACTACTCACAGTGAACTGTCTACTACTTACAGTGAACTGTCTACTGCTTACAGTGAACTGTCGACTGCTTAAAGTGAACTGTCTACTACTTACAGTGAACTGTCTACTACTTACAGTGAACTGTCTACCGCTTACAATGAACTGTCTACTGCTTACTGTGAACTGTCTACTGCTTACAATGAACTGTCTACTGCTTAAAGTGAACTGTCTACTACTTACAGTGAACTGTCTACTACTTACAGTGAACTGTCTACTGCTTACAATGAACTGTCTACTGCTTACTGTGAACTGTCTACTGCTTACAGTGAACTGTCTACTACTTACAGTGAATTTTTTACTACTTACAGTGAACTGTCTACTACTTACAGTGAACTGTCTACTACTTACAGTGAACTGTCTACTACTTACAGTGAACTGTCTACTACTTACAGTGAACTGTCTACTGCTTACTGTGAACTGTCTACTACTTACAGTGAACTGTCTACTACTTACAGTGAACTGTCTACTACTTACAGTGAACTGTCTACTGCTTACTGTGAACTGTCTACTACTTACAGTGAACTGTCTACTGCTTACAGTGAACTGTCTACTACTTACATTGAACTGTCTACTGCTTACAGTGAACTGTCTACTACTTACAGTGAACTGTCTACTACTTACAGTGAACTGTCTACTACTTACAGTGAACTGTCTACTAGCTTACAGTGAACTGTCTACTACTTACAGTGAACTGTCTACTACTTACAGTGAACTGTCTACTGCTTACAGTGAACTGTCTACTACTTACAGTGAACTGTCTACTGCTTACAGTGAACTGTCTACTGACTTACAGTGAACTGTCTACTACTTACAGTGAACTGTCTACTACTTACAGTGAACTGTCTACTACTTACAGTGAACTGTCTACTGCTTACAGTGAACTGTCTACTACTTACAGTGAACTGTCTACTACTTACAGTGAACTGTCTACTACTTACAGTGAACTGTCTACTACTTACAGTGAACTGTCTACTGCTTACAGTGAACTGTCTACTGCTTACAGTGAACTGTCTACTACTTACAGTGAACTGTCTACTACTTACAGTGAACTGTCTACTGCTTACAGTGAACTGTCTACTGCTTACAATGAACTGTCTACTACTTACAGTGAACTGTCTACTGCTTACAGTGAACTGTCTACAACTCACAGTGAACTGTCTACTGCTTACAGTGAACTGTCTACAACTCACAGTGAACTGTCTACTGCTTACAATGAACTGTCTACTACTTACAGTGAACTGTCTACTGCTTACAGTGAACTGTCTACAACTCACAGTGAACAGTCTACTACTTACAGTGAACTGTCTACTACTTACAGTGAACTGTCTACTGCTTACAGTGAACTGTCTACTACTTACAGTGAACTGTCTACTGCTTACAGTGAATCGTCGACTGCTTACAGTGAACTCTTTACTTCTTACAGTGAACTGTCTACTGCTTACAGTGAACTGTTTACTGCTTACAGTGAACTGTCTACTACTTACAGTGAACTGTCTACTACTTACAGTGAACTCTTTACTTCTTACAGTGAACTGTCTACTACTTACAGTGAACTGTCGACTGCTTACAGTGAACTGTCGACTGCTTACAGTGAACTGTCTACTGCTTACAGTGAACTGTCTACTACTTACAGTGAACTGTCGACTACTTACAGTGAACTGTCGACTGCTTACAGTGAACTGTCGACTGCTTACAGTGAACTGTCTACTGCCTACTGCCAAAGTATACTGCCTATACTGATTATTGCCCATACTTCCCATTGGGAATTTCAGTCCGCACTAAGCAGTTAATGTAGTTAAACTATGGCTTATGGATATATCTCTTCTTACTGCATACATTTTTTTAGGCACGATTAAAAAAATAAAAGTTGTGGCGTTTATTACGGCTTGGGGTTTATTGTTCCAAAGGGTCTATCACCGGGTTGGAGAACGCATTGACTCTGAATTTAGTTCTCGATCTCTACGGAATTCCATAAGTGACAGCCTCTCCTAGTCTCCTGCTTACAGCATACTGCCCACAGCTTGTTATATTTTAATTTCTGTCATCTGCTTATACCTACTGCTGACTGTTAAACTGTTAAAGTAGCAGTAGGCAGTACATAGTATGAATCGAACAATAAACAGTATGAATCAAAGTGAAAGTAGTTTAAATATGCAAATGTAGCGGGAAGGTGGGCAGTGGGCAGTATGCAGGTGGGCAGTGGGCAGTATGCAGGTGGGCAGTTGGCAGTGAGCAGTTGGCAGTGGGTAGTGGGCAGATGGGCAGTGGGCAGTAGGCAGGTGGGCAGTAGGCAGTGGGCAGTTGGCAGTGAGCAGGTGAGCAGTGGGCAGTTGGCAGTGAGCAGGTGGGCAGTGGGCAGTAGGCAGTGAACAGGTGGGCAGTGAGCAGGTGGGCAGTGAGCGGTAGGCAGTAGGCAGTGGGCAGTGGGCAGTGGCAGTGGCAGTGGTCAGTGGGCAGTAGGCAGTGGACAGTAAGCGGTAGGCAGTTGGCATTCAGTGGGCAGTGGGCAGTAGGCAGGTGGACAGTAGGCAGTAGGCAGTGGGCAATAGGCAGTAGGCAGTGACAGTGGGCAGTAGGCAGTAGGCAGTGACAGTGGGCAGTGACAGTAGGCAGTAGGCAGTGACAGTAGGCAGTAGACAGTGACAGTAGGCAGTAGACAGGTGGCAATAGGCAGTAGGCAGTAGGCAGTGACAGTAAGCGGTAGGCAGTTGGCATTCAGTGGGCAGTGGGCAGTAGGCAGTAGGCAGTAGGCAGTAGGCAGTGACAGTAGGCAGTGGGCAGTAGGCAGTAGGCAGTAGACAGTGACAGTAGGCAGTAGGCAGTGACAGTAGGCAGTAGACAGTGACAGTAGGCAGTAGACAGGTGGCAATAGGCAGTAGGCAGTGACAGTAGGCAGTAGACAGTGACAGTAGGCAGTAGACAGGTGGCAATAGGCAGTAGGCAGTGACAGTAAGCGGTAGGCAGTTGGCATTCAGTGGGCAGTGGGCAGTAGGCAGGTGGACAGTAAGCGGTAGGCAGTTGGCATTCAGTGGGCAGTGGGCAGTAGGCAGGTGGACAGTAGGCAGTAGGCAGTAGGCAGTGGGCAGTAGGCAGTGACAGTAGGCAGTAGGCAGGTGGACAGTAGGCAGTGACAGTAGGCAGCAGGCAGGTGGACAGTAGGCAGTGACAGTAGGCAGCAGGCAGGTGGACAGTAGGCAGTAGGCAGTAGGCAGGTGGACAGTAGGCAGTGACAGTAGGCAGTGGGCAGTAGGCAGGTGGCAATAGGCAGTGACAGTAGGCAGTGACAGTAGGCAGTGGGCAGTGACAGTAGGCAGTGACAGTAGGCAGTAGGCAGGATGCTGGTGCTTATGGAATTCCATAGAGATAGAGAAATAAATTCCGAGTTAATGCGTTCTCCAACCCGGTTATTGACCCTTGGAGCAATCTACCTCAAGCAGTGATAAACGCCACAACTTTGATTTTTTTAATCGCACCTGTATCGCGCCTGGAAGGAGCATCCTAATTTAGCTCCGCGTGGTATACGGTAGATCAGGAGCCAATGGTGATGATTTAAAACACATTTAAGAGAGAAAATGTTCAATTTGACATAGCCACATAGCGCAATGCTGATTACAAACCTACAAAATTTCAAATCATTCAAAAATATTGACATTGTCCATTTTCTCGAACTAGATTACGTTATGGCAAAAACTGATGATGGTAGCAACATAAATGATAGGAAATCTACATTCACATATTGTTTTTGTTTTTGTTTGTTTGTTTGTTTTACTTTGTATGCTTGATTAGAAATGCATAAACAGCCATTCAGGTATGGCAAGCCATTTTGGTTTACATCCGTTTAATTCAGATATCTTTTTTTCAAATTAGAGATATCTTTATAACTTGACAAAATACAGACATCTGTATTTAAATAAGAGACATCTATTTTTAAATTAAATATATCTTTATTTCAATTGAATATATCTTTATTCAAAATGTAAATATCTTATAATTAAGAAATAGAAATATTAAGATACAATGAACTAAATGTATGAAAACCCTAATGGCTATTATGACAAAATCGTTTTTGGTTTTATTCATTTAATTAAGATATTTTCATTGGAATTACGTATGTTTTTATTTATTGAAAAAAATACAGATCTATATTGATATTAGAGATAAACGCTATGATTTAAAACATTCATATTTGCCGGGTTTTTTTCAAATTAATCTTCCCAGGGTGCAATGCAGTAATTTGCGCATGGAATCATGAGAGAGATCGCCAAACACAGCTCTGTTTTAGCTAGCCCGAGTTTTCTCTGGCACTGACACCATCGGTGTCGGTGTCAGGGCCAGAGGAAACTCGGGCTATGTTCTAGCTTGCACGATAAGGTGCTTTCTGTCATAGGATTTTGTATGTGTGTTCAAACCCCAAAGAAATTATACAATTTTGAGTCACTATGTGACATAAGAATAATTTATCATAAACTTTTACAATGACAACACTTGATGTAATGCATGACAGCAGGCGTACATGTTCGTTTTATTGAAAGGTCCATTGCATAAACAATACAACCAATCTAACTAGAATTAGACTTGTAATTTCCACACCTCTGCGATACTCTACGATACACTGCAATACTTGTTTTGAAATGCATCATGGTGTATTATAGAGGAGCGGAAATTACAAGTCTAATTTTAATTAGATTGACATTGCAACATACATTGTTTATATCAGATCGTAATTTATTATATATTATTTATATATTTCGCGTGTAGATCTTTTATTCTTTTTTAAATCTTGCAAGTTTTCGCGGTTTCGTTATTTTCGCAGGTGATCATGTCGCTATTTTGCGCGAGCATATATTTCATCATACCTAAGTTCCGGATTAATTCACGATAGAATTCACTTGATTCTGATGATGACGTCCAAATCATTAATTCATTCAAATCTATCGATCTGCCACTCCTACAAATTGATGAATTTCTTGATAACTCTTTAAGACTTAGGATTATGCCGACTTTTCGATTCGATTTAAAGGAATGCCAACATACATGTATTCCACCAACAAAGCTGTGTACGACATAAACGACCGAACAATCTTCTGTGTTCCAGAGAGAGCTACACTAATGTAGTTAATTTACGAGGTAATCCGGGTCTTTTTGGAGCCATGACAACTCGTGCCCTTACTTAGTTCGGACTTATACTGCCACTAACGACAAGCGTCAACGCAGTCCCGGAGATCGGTTCGTGGTTCGGCCTCCTAATGCAAGACGATGTCTAAGTGATGAAGGGACGTGATAATGGAGAGAAAGAAGAGAATTAAGGTCATGGAAGAGTAAATGGTCTCGTCTCCGTGCTTGTCACGTGACCCGAAAATTACACAGGGACCTGCTAATTTGCTAGTTTAGTTGCAGTTTAAACTACATTGTAGGCCATACACTAGGATGTAATATATTCAAATACACTTAGACTGAAACAATTCTCAGGTCCCTCTGATACATGTTCACAATACAGCACAGCATACATGACGTACATACATGTACGTATATTACAACTAAAAGATGACGGAAGTAATGAATTACATTTCTTGTTTGAAAGCAATACAAAAATTCTAAAAAAAAAAATAATAAAAAATAAATAATCTCCAGCATTTCTCTCTTCGATTGTATAATGTATTTTTTAAACAGAAATTTTACGACAGGAGAGAGAATTTTTAGCCATGGGAGCACACCTGCCTATAATTTAATGACAAAGCTACCCTAATGGTGATATTCATTTAGGGTGTTGACCTCTGAAAAGGACACATTTCACCCTTAATGCTCCCGGGCCTTTACTCTATCCTGTTGGATTACTTTCGTCAGATGTAGTAAAATTTAACAAGCTGGTTTTCTTATCAGAACAAGTATCGAGACAGGTTTCAAATACCCCGAGTCCCGTACCGTACGTCGTTAGACCAGTACCGCCTCATTATGTTTCTCAGAGAGAGGCTTCAGGTAAAATAAGGAATATTCGTGGACTTTTCAGCTAAACGTGAAAATTAAAAAGTCTTTTTGTTTCAGAGAAATATTATTTCAAGCGGTTGACGGTAGGAATTAAGATATTATTTTCTCTTATTTTTCCTTTAAATCCCTACTTGGCCTGAACGACCGAATGAATTTTGATGAAATTTGGTCTGGAGCATTATTACGCAAAGGAAATCTAAGGTTGTATAAATGGGGTGTGTGGCTATCCTGGGGTTGGATGGTGGGGCCAAATGGGGAAAATAGACGTTAATCCTTTAAATCCCTACTAGTCCTGAACGCCTAAATTGATTCTGATGAAATTTGGTCCAGAGCATTATTACGCAAAGGAAATCTAAGGTTGTATAAATGGGGTGTGTGGCTATCCTGGGGTTGGATGGTGGGGCCAAATGGGGAAAATAGACGTTAATCCTTTAAATCCCTACTAGTCCTGAACGCCTAAATTGATTCTGATGAAATTTGGTCCAGAGCATTATTACGCAAAGGAAATCTAAGGTTGTATAAATGGGGTGTGTGGCTATCCTGGGGTTGGATGGTGGGGCCAAATGGGGAAAATAGACGTTAATCCTTTAAATCCCTACTAGTCCTGAACGCCTAAATTGATTCTGATGAAATTTGGTCCAGAGCATTATTACGCAAAGGAAATCTAAGGTTGTATAAATGGGGTGTGTGGCTATCCTGGGGTTGGATGGTGGGGCCAAATGGGGAAAATAGACGTTAATCCTTTAAATCCCTACTAGTCCTGAACGCCTAAATTGATTCTGATGAAATTTGGTCTGGAGCATTATTACGCAAAGGAAATCTAAGGTTGTATAAATGGGGTGTGTGGCTATCCTGGGGTTGGATGGTGAGGCCTAATGGGGGAATAGACTTTAATCCTTTAAATCCCTACTGGTCCTGAACGCCTGAATGGATTTTGAGGAAATTTGGTCTGGAGTATCATTACGCAAAGGAGATCTAAGGTTGTATAAATGGGTGGTTGGCTATCCTGGGGTTGGATGGTGGGGCCAAATGGGGAAAAAAGACGTTAATCCTTTAAATCCCTACTGGTCCTGAACGCCTTAATGGATGTTGATGAAATTTGGTCTGGAGCATTATTAGGCAAAGGAGATCTAACGTTGCATAAACGAAAGGCGTGGATCCCCTTAAGAGTCGGAAGGGTGGGCCCCAATAAGGCAAATAGAGGTAAATCATTTAAATCTCTACGAATCTTGAACAACTGAATGTATTTTGATGAAATTTGGTATAGAGCATTATTGGCCGAATGAAATCTAACGTTCTATAAATGAATGATGTGGCACTATTTGGAGCGATGCGTTCTCTCTGGGCCTTTTGTATTTTTTTTCTATTAATGAGATAAATTGGCTAGGTGAAGAATTTGTAAGATGTGTGCGAAATGTGTATTTTCCAGGTTGATAGTATTTAAAATCGTTCAATTTGAATACTTTAAAGCAAAAACGAAGAAAAATGAAGGGCAAAATATCATTGGGATCGAATTTAGTAAATTATATTATATATATATCACTGGTTGGTTGATTGGTTTGTGTGTTATTCGCCCCCATTCATGGCGGTAGCTGTTTTCAGCCAAGACCTGAGTATACGTACCAGACAGCTCCCAGGGACGGGTATGGGCGCGGCTAAGTGGTCATTCTCGACCCTGTGTCGAGCTCTATGTGTGACTTATATATACTCTGCAAGTCCAACATTTGCCAATGTTGCTACATGTTCATTGCCGCTAATACGTATACGCTATTAGCAATGGTGCAGCCAAGAAAGTATATAACAAGAATGAAAACTGAATCAATTGACGGGGAAATAACTCCAAGCAAAAGTATATACATTGTATTTCAGTGGTATCTTTCGTTCTTATGTTTTTGACTCGCACTTCTTGTCCGTACGATACTAAGCTGTGTTACAACCAG
Organism: Pecten maximus; assembly: GCF_902652985.1. Classification (NCBI taxonomy): domain Eukaryota; kingdom Metazoa; phylum Mollusca; class Bivalvia; order Pectinida; family Pectinidae; genus Pecten; species Pecten maximus. The sequence continues at coordinate 11,140,090 of NC_047019.1, read as the reverse complement.
AAGAGACTTTGATCACAGGGCTATGTAATTCCTTGTTGATATTTCAACCCCGGCTTTAAGAACTTTTTTTTGTTTTCTTGTTTTGCAAATACATAAAGTTTATGGCGTAACATAAGGGATGGTGATTGTACATGACTTGTTTTTACTTTTTTTTTTACTTTTTTTCTTTCTATTTTCATTTATTTATTGTTATTTTTTCTATGAACGACAGGAAACCTGAAAAGTTTAAATTCTTTTTCAAAATATATCACGGAAAGAACCGAATATGTTAGGTGATTTTCTAAAGTATGATGGGTGAAAAACAAGTAGTCACATGCATTGTTTTCAAAACAGTCCATAATTTAGATACATCCTTTCATGCCATATATGAATACCGTAGGAAACGATATTTTCATGGGACATTTTACGAGATTTTTTAATCAGATTTCACACCTCTTTTGTGATGTTTCTGCTGTTATCAAATCCTGAAGATTGCTCCCAATGATCTCTCAAACGTCGTATAATCGTTCCGTGGGCCGCCGCGTTACGGGTGTCCATCAGAACGAGAGTTGATCGGTGGAATCCCAAGTAGCGATCGGATTACACACTACTAAAATTAAAATATCAGATATGAAATCTACATCGTTCCGCGATAAATTACACCGAATCGGTTTGTGTAATATGACGCGACTCGCTCGTAAACAGCTGGACGGGACAAAGTTGTCGGCTGGCGACGGGTCATCGTGAAACTGGTTGTAACAAATAATTACAGCGTGTTGGAGATATACATCTGTACTCCAGTCAAGCGGGACCTGATACGGGAAGGTTCGAGGAAGAAACGAATACTAAAGTACAGTAAGACCAATCAGAACCGAAAATCACAGTTGATTAATTTTTGAAATTCAACTTGGCGGAAAATTTTGGTTGTTTTAGCAGTTTAACATCATATATTTAATTAGATAGTTGCAGGTTTATCGCCTACACGGCTACGCCTATTGCTAGGTTTCTTCTCAACGACTATAGTCAATGTTCTGTCGGCCCTAGTTACTGGTATACTCCCAACATGACTACAATTATTGCCAGATTTCATCTTGCCGACTTTAGTCAGTGTTCTGTCGACGCCTTGACGTCCTAAAAGTAAGGGTGAGGCGAGGACGGATGTGAAGGAGACATATATAGCTACACGTATATGTAACCAAAGCACAGAAAGACAGGGAAAGAAAGAAAGAAAGAAAGGAAGAAAGAAAGAAAGAAAGAAAGAAAGAAAGAAAGAAAGAAAGAAAGGGAAAAAAAGAAAAGATAAATATCCAAAGTATTTCACTGGGGACAGAAAAATCTCATTTTGGTATCTTCAATATCCACATTTTTTTTGAAAGAGATAGAAAAAAACAAAAAAAACAAAAAAACACGAGAAAGACAGCCCGATAGAGTTACATTTGCTGCCGTTCATTTCTAGCTAAAGTTACTTGGCTTACCATATCGATAATGAAATTCAAGTTCCGCTCTCGTTAGATATACAAACGAGAGCTGAAGTATCACTAAATGTGGCAAAGGGGTCGAATCCAGTACACGTGGGTTTTACATGGCAACATACTGTATAAACTGATATTCTAAATTTCGGATTGTGTTTGATATGACCTCTATGACTTTCTTCCGGTTATCGTATATAATAAATGCGTTTACGGGCACATCACGTGATCTATAGAATTAAAACACTTACCTTGAAACGTGGAGAGGCCATGAAACTTTCCTCAGAATGTCCCAAGAACGAGCGTTTCCAAAAAACATTAAACGATATTACAGAAATTAGCCAAATTAATATACTTCTATGTATGTGTATCGGGGCTGCACTCGCACGCGAGGATGAATGTCTTGATCTTGTCAACGTTTTACACGTAAAGCACGTGCAATATCTAACGATGTTAGTATCACTAAGAATGATCTGATAAGAGGACGGGTTTAGAGGGTACATAGAACAAACTATTATGGCAAGAAATGAAGTACTTTTATAATATATATAATGGTGGACTAGCCCGAGTTTCCTCTGTTCTAAACACCGGAAGTTAGATATTTTGACTGGGATGTGTCTCTTTTGTACAGTGTTAATGAATCTGTCCGTCATTATGCCTAACGACTGATGTAGAGGACAGAGGAAACTCAGACAAATGATCGAGGTCTATACTATCATAAAGCAATGTTTCGGCACTTCCTTGGCCGTGGTATTCGGAAGTGGTCAGAAAGGGCACTGGGACCTCGATCTTTTTATTTCAATCTCTCATAAAAAATAAACATGCGCCCTTAGTAGGAAGTGATGTTGTCACGAGTTCTCACTTAATTGATTTAAGGCGGCAATTTAGCGCCTTCTGGAATTGAATATTAGAAAATTGTCCCCAAGCTGCCATTTAGGGAATGCACACTAAAACGTACTGATAAATTTGATATATTTGCCAAACAGATGTCAGAGTGTTGAGAACAGAAAAACGAAAAGGGAGAAGAGGAATAACTCTCGCAGATAACAATCGCATTTGCTAAGAATAAAATCGTACAAGATATTTAAGTTTAAAGGAAATAAAAGAATGATTTCAAAAGTACGCAGATGGAAACTTAACCGGAACATAATAAGGTGGAGTAGACGAGGCGACATACGTCGATAATCCATTCTCTTGTGGTTCTCGCCGTGACCGAATGGAATACGGGAGATCGCCGTGACCAAGTGGAGGACGGGAGCTCACCGTGACCAAGTGGAGCACGCGGGAGCTCGCCGTGATACCAAGTGGAGTACGGGAACTCGCCGTGACCAAGTGGAGTAGGGAACTCGCCGTGACCAAGTGGAGTACGGGAACTCGCTGTGACCAAGTGGAGCACGCGGGAGCTCGCCGTGATACCAAGTTGAGTACGGGAGCTCGTCGTGATACCAAGTTGAGTACAGGAGCTCGTCGTGACCAAGTGAAGCAATGAAGCTCGAAGTGGCCAAGTGGAGCACTGAAGCTCGAAGTGACCAAATGGAGTACGGAAGCTCGAAGTGACCAAATGGAGTACGAAAGCTCGAAGTGACCAAATGGAGTACGAAAGCTCGAAGTGACCAAGCGGAGCACAGGAGCTCGCCGTAACCTAATTGAGCACAGGAGCTCGTTTCTATTGGTAATTGAAAATATACGAGTCCAGGATCAGGAATCAGTATAAAAATTACCTGATGCTTGGCTTTAATATGTTTTACTGACAATATAAAAGAGCTCCCGTTGATGGAATGGCATCATGACCTATTGATAGGAAATGATTTAAAGTGATCTTATTTCTATATGATCCCGTGTTCTGCCAGTTAATCTAACCCCGTTGAAAATCAAGGATCATACAAGATTTCAGTGATTTAAGCTAATGTACTTGTGAACAACAAAACATATATACCAACTTAGATAGAAAATTCAGAGGAAAAAAATGAATTAAGCCTACAATGTGGTCGCTTTCCAGTTTGAAAGAATTATTGAACTGAAAGGAATGTTTCCCGAACATCATATTTTCAATTTAATAAACCTAGTGTTGGAAGGGAAGTAACTCTAGTAAAAACATCGTCTTATGTATTGCAGGATGCATCGATCCAAGTCTTTCTTCTCAAGGAATAGCGAAAACAATGTCAACAATTAAAATCAAAGATGGTTGCCTAGCTATCGGCCATGCTGTTTATCATATATTTCAGTCTCAAAATTCAAGTTCAACAGGCACAGCAAGGACTTGAGGAGGTTGAATTCCAATGTGTCAAATAAAACACATCATACTAAAGAGAAAGAGGTAGAGGTTTCACCTTAAAGGGGCATTCTTTGTCTTTGCGGTAATTAGTGATAGTCGAATTAAGAACTTTGGTTTATCTTGAGAATAAAACGGCCGTCTTAATGTAAAGATTAGAACTTTTATTACTTGGAAAAAAATGCATATTTTTCAGTAAGTTTAATTATGACGACCTCAACTTTATTCAAACGAAGGAATGTCCCTTTAAGGGCAAATATTTTTTTTTTTTAGTCATCATATATTTTTATCTTAACGTCAAATAATTTTACCTTAACGTAAAAAAGAATGTTTTATACTTGAGGTCAAATCGTTTAACCTTAAGAGTAGATAAATATGATCGGGTCACATCTAATGGCAAACAAATATTTACCTTGAGGTCAAAAACCTTTCACCATTATGTACACATTGGCAAGATAATGTTTTAGACCTGAAGGTAAATAAAATGCACACAGTGGCAAAACAACCCAAGACATTTATTTACAAAAGGTCCCCCCCCCAAAAAAAAACAACAACAACAACAACAAAACCCGCAACTTTTTGCCATTATATACCAATCATTAAAGCCTAAGAATTAATGTTTTCTCATACCTAATGTTAAAAAAATGGTAGCACAATATGGACAAAAATGTTTTTCTGCCATTATGTGACCGATTCTATTTTCATAAGGCAATTCTTTTGCCATTTTGTAAAACGGCATCTTTATTGCCACTTAAGATCAAATGATTTAAACTTCAGATTGAGAAAAACATTTTGAATTTAAGTATTTTAAGTGTTATTTTACACTTTAGCATGTCATAAGGAGAAGTTACATTTTTTTTAAGGTTGAGAAATATCCATTCATATATATATATATGGCTCTGATTGTACTTCTGAAAAAAATATAGTCAGCTGTCAAAAATCAAGATGGCTAAAAGTTTGGTACATGTACTGCTATTTTAGAAGTTGTACACATGCTCAATTTTGAGACGGCATATACAGTAATTGGCTTTTGTCTAACAATTGAAACGGCACAGCTATGGACGAAGGTAGTATGGAAGATGTTCTTTAGGTTGGTAAGTATGGATGTTAATGGACTTCGGAATATCCCGTTTTATATGCTTGATGTTTTGGTAGCTATACAATGTCAACGTCATCAGATCAATAAGTTGAGTACGGGAGCCCGCCGTGACCAAGTACAGTACGGGAGCTCAACATGACCAAGTTGAGTACATGAGCTCGCCGTGACCAAGTGGAGTACATGAGCTCGCCGTGACCAAGTGGAGTACATGAGCTCGCCGTGACCAAGTGGAGTACATGAGCTCGCCGTGACCAAGTGGAGTACACGAGCTCGCTGTGATCAAGTGGAGTACATGAGCTCGCCGTGACAAAGTGGAGTACATGAGCTTGCCGTGACAAAGTGGAGTAATGAAGCTCGCTGTGACCAAGTGGAGTACGGGAGCTCGCTGTGACAAAGTGGAGTACGGGAGTTCGCCATGACCAAGTGGAGTACAGGAGCTCGCCATCAGGGGGAAACATGAGACCCCAGGGTCATGAAATGCACAATTTTGGTAAAGGACATTAAGACCTTGTCAAGGATATGTAGTCATCAGATGGGTCATACTCGGGAGAGGCAAATCTTTTTATCTAACAATTATATTTTTGTGAGTTAGGTCCACGCCTACCCACTGTGACTTTAGACTTTGTCTCAGGTGACCTTAAAAGGCCAGAGACCTCCAATCACAGGTTGTTTACAAACCCAACTCCCATCTACACACATAAATCAACAAAAATCAAAAACAATCAAAAATCAACTTTAATGAATTTGTTTAATGTTGCATAATTATATTCATTTTTATAATATCACCTTCTTTCATCCATCCTAAAGTATATCACTTTTTTCCATCTTTGTCAACATTTGAAACCCCAAGTGTCAATCCAAGTGGTATCAAGGGAGATAACCCTTCACTGGGCTCCATTATACGAGGTCAAATGAAAATGTCCAAGAAACTTTGGTCAAAGAGCTCTGCCGTTCACCGTCTCGGTAAAAAATAAAAATGTTAAGGATAATGTCATGATAGTTATGCAAATATCCAAACTGAAGTAAGATGGAATGCTTTATTATTTTGAGAAATGAGTTTGTATGTCCAGTTATTGTGGGACTAGCGTGGATTAATCTTGGTGCTACCTTGGTTGAGACGGATTAATATACCAGGCCACCCGGTCTATATCAGGCAGACGGAATTATTCAGTACAGTCAATGGGAATCAAACACACAATAACACAAGTTTTTAATCAACTAAAATCACAGGTTTATATTTAAAGGGGCATTCCTTCATTTGAATAAAGTTTAGGTCGTCAAAATTAAACTTAATGGAAAATAAGTATTTTTTCAAAGTAGTAAAAGTTGTAGAGTAATTAGTCCTGAAAATTCTTATTTTGACCCGAAGTATCACTAATTACTGCAAAGGCATGCGGCATCTGTCTACAATACGCCTTTTTCCTGTACATTTTGGTGGCACAAACACTCATATAATCATCGTTTGGACAGAGATTTCATCAATAGAAATTGTACATGTTTCTGATGTCCGAACGAAGGAATGCCCCTTTAAACAATATTTTCTTTCTCTTTCTGCATTTGGTTGCTCTCAGTATGCATATGTCAAGCCTTGACCGTTCTGTGTGTTCTTTTCTTAACTACTGTCTGTGCATTTAATCTTGACCACAGCCTGTATGTCCACTCTTTCTACTGCTTGTCCACTTCCTGTGCTTCCACTAATCACTTCACCGTAGGTCAACTCTTGATAGCCTCAGCGAGCTGTACAATGTTTCTGGCCTGCAAAACAAGGGGCATGTCTATCATGGCCCCATGGAAGGTAAATGCACCCTGAAACAGAAATAGATCACACAACTCGTACACAATAGTTATGGACACTGAATAAAAATACATATGTATTCTTTTCGATATGCGGAGTTAAATCTGTTTTTTATAAGCCAATGAGTAACAGGATTTAACTATTTATATAAAACAAAAAAATGCTAATTTTTTTGTTTTTTTTTGTTTTATTTTAAATTGTGTAGATATAGAAGATATGTTTATTCTTTGAATGCAACCATTTTAAATATAATTAAGGCAAAAACCCTCTTTTCACTTTCACATAGCAAAGTACCTGTAACAATCAAGTACTCTGCTATGTAAAAGTTCAAAGAGTGTTAATGCAGTGAAGCTTCTTAGTACCAAAATTTCAAGGGCCTTAACTCTGTATAAAGTGGGACAATTTCCACATGCAATAGGCTGCGATCCCAATCTGTTGACAAGTACAAAAGTATTGCTATGGCCCATCTAAATAAAATTATTGAGCTGAAACCAAATCAATAAGTTTCAACTAAATGATTAAGTATTTACCTTGCCAGACTGAGTATGATGAGAAAAGGCCTGTAGGAGCTGCGTGGCCCACTCAACACGGTCAGGACTCGGAGAGAATGCCCTCTGGACCACAGGAATCTGACCTGGGTGAATCACCTGCTTTCCTGTAAAGCCCATATTTGATCCGTCTAATGACTGTTTCTCCAGCCCATCTAGATCTGTTAGGTTGACATAGAATAAAACTTGATAGAAATTATGTAATTTCATTAAAAATGACCATATTTGTTAAAAGGGGCATTCCTTTGTTTGAATAAAGTTTAGGTCGCAAAATTTAACTTACTGGAAAAAAGTAAAAGTTATAATCTTTACATCAACAAGAGATCCCAGAGGGATCTTGGCGCCCACCATTGAATGATCTTCATAGGTTCCATGTCAGATTGATCTTTTCTCTACTTTTCCCTTCATTTTACTAATCTGTGCAAATTGAGACATCCCTCCAGTACTTTTCAAACAAGGGAATCCTAGCTATATAAGAAATTTGAGATTTAACAATAATGGCTGTTTGTTTGCCAGGTTGTTTTCAGGACAGGCTGGTCTAAAAATGCAATACAAGGGACCAAGGGGAACCTACTTATGAAATTTGAGAAAGATCCATTCAGTACTTGGAGAAATAGAGATAATAAACTTCAATTGTCAAAATACAAGATGGCGGTCTGTCGGCCATGTTGTTTTCCAATTGATCTCAAAATACAATAAGCATAACGAGGCACCAAGGGGAACCTCCATATGAAATTTGAGAAAGATCCCTTAAATACTTTCTCAGAAATAGAGATAACAAACTTCAATTGTCAAAATCCAAGATGGCTGCCTGTCGGCCATGTTGTCAAAACACAATATGCATAACTAGGCACCAAGGGAAACTTACATATGAAATTTCAGAAAGATCCCTTAAATACTTTCTCAGAAATAGTGATAACAAACTTCAATTATCAAAATCCAAGATGGCTGCCTGTCGGCCATGTTGTTTTCAGATTGGTCTCAAAACGCAATATGCATAACTAGGCACCAAGGGAAACCTACATATGAAATTTCAGAAAGATCCATTCAGTACATTCTCAGAAATAGCGATAACAAACTTCAATTGTCAAAATCCAAGATGGCTGCCTGTCGGCCATATTGTTTTCGGATTGGTCTCAAAACGCAATATGCATCACTAGGCACCAAATGAAACCTACATATGAAATTTCAGAAAGATCCATTCAGTACTTTCTCAGAAATAGTGATAACAAACTTCAATTGTCAAAATCCAAGATGGCTGCCTGTTGGCCATGTTGTTTTCCAATTGGTCTCAAATCGCATTATGCATAACTAAGCACCAAGGGGAACCTACATATGAAATTTGAGAAAGATCCCTTCAGTACTTTCTCAGAAATAGCGATAACAAACTTCAATTGTCAAAATCCAAGATGGCTGCCTGTCGGCCATGTTATCCGATTGGTCTCAAAACGCAATATGCATAACTAAGCACCAAGGGGAACCTTCATATGAAATTTGAGAAAGATCCCTTCAGTACTTTCTCAGAAATAGCGATAACAAACTTCAATTGTCAAAATCCAAGATGGCTGCCTGTCGGCCATGTTGTTTTCCGATTGGTCTCAAAAGACATTATGCATAACTAGGCACCAAGGGGAACCTACAAATGAAATTTTAGAAAGATCCATTCAGTGCTTTCTGAGAAATAGCGATAACAAGAATTGTTTACGGACGGACGACGGACCACGGACGCAGGGCGATTTGAATAGCCCACCATCTGATGATGGTGGGCTAAAAAGGCAGTTTTCCTCTCAAGATAAACCAAAGTTGTTCAAGTATTAAGTCCTAAAAATTCTTAATTTAACCCAAAGTATCACTAATTGCTGCTGTTTTCCTGAACATTTTGGTGTTTACATGATGTATTTCATTACTTGTAAACACAAACACTCATATAATCATCATTCGGACATAGATTTCATCAACAGAAATTGTGCATGTTTCTGATGTCCCAATGTCCCAGGTTTAGGAGGTGGAGGAAAGCTGGAGTACCCAGAGAAAAACCACCGGCCTACGGTCAGTACCTGGCAACTGCCCCATGTAGGTTTCGAACTCGCAACCCAGAGGTGGAGGGCTAGTGATAAAGTGTCGGGACACCTTAACCACTCGGCCACCGCGGCCCCCTATTTTAGTACAAGCACTGCAGAGGCAGTATCTTATCCAAATAAGTACACCCCTGTCTATAAACATCCTACTTCAATACATTCAAACTCCATATGACTATGGAAACTAGAGCATTTTTCACCCGAAAAGACGTGAAGATAGTCAATAAATTTAATTAAAATATTGTCAACTTCAAATATCTTAATATAACAGATTAAAAACGAATTTTTTTTTCAGAAAGTTTCTGGGTGAAAATGTCTAATATAGATTAACCTCAAACACTTAACTTTGACCTTATCATTAAACTAAAAGATAATTGCTTTTATACTTAATTCTATCCAAAATCTGCTCTATCTAAAATTCAATGTTTTGCTTAAACAGTGAAATGGCAGGATCATGATTGCTACCTTTATAGTTGATGTAGACAAGGTCTATGGCCTGTAGTCTGAACGCTTTGGCACACGTAACAATCTTCTGTCGGGCATACATCAGCTCTGTGGCATCAGCAGTTCTTGACGCACCTTATCAACAAAAGCAGACCATTGTCATCAGGTTTCGCCTGTGTGGACCTAGAAACACAGGCAAAATTCCTTCACATGAGAATTAATGTGAAATTTTTCTCGTGAAATTCTTGTAAAATCTGAAAGTTTCATGTGAATTTCACTTTTTTGCCCTTTTTATGTGAAATTCATGTGAATATTTTCATCTGAAATTCAGGTGAATTCCATGTGAAGGATTTTTTTCCTGTGTACACATGTGCTAAACCTACAGATATGTCTGTACCTACCATGATTTTGTTTTGTTTTGGCAATTTTCAATGAAGGACTATTTAAGTCAAGATTCCTTTGCAATATCAACACTTATCACTTAAATTCTATTAAAAAAGATTTCTGAATCTTCCTCCCCCCATTTTTTTCAGACATGTTAGGCCTTACAGTATTGCAGCTGTGTACTCCTTTAAAAATGATGTCTTTCGATAATCATGAACTTTGTTTTTAAATTCCTCAACACATATTTTGTCAATCTATCATATTCCAATTTTAGGATTCTAAAAGATTCTTCAATAACCAATTTTCCAAAATATCTAGACAGTTCAAATTTTAAATCTTCTGATAAAAAGTATCATTTTCAAAAGTCTTGAAATTTAAAGATTATACACAGCCACAATTATATACTGTAGCAACATAACTATGTATGCTACCTGATGTTTGATATCTTTTTATTTGAAAAAATAGTATATCATGCTTTCAATGTCATTTAAACAAATCACTGAAAATGTGTTAAGATACATATATTCTAAGTTCAAAATTAACAAAATTATAAATTAAGAGATCAAATCAAATTACCAATATCTGCACAAAAATCATCAGACCCAAAAACGACGCCAGCTAGGTCAAAGAGTCCCTCAGAGTTTGAAAGTTCTGTTGTATTTCTGAAGATTTCAGTCAGGTTGATAAGACCTATGGCGCTCTCCACAAAGGTTATTAACTGTAACTTCTGCTTTTGTATCCGGCCTTTTAATGATTCCTTCAAATTTTCTGTGAACTGAAATTAAGTCAAATATCACATCTTTTTATTTAATTTGAGATGTTAATTAACAGTATAGTCGAAAATAATTATCAATTATGAGGTGTTGTGATGAATTGGAATATCTATCAATCCAGGGTTTATATATATTACTAAAAAAAGACTAATTTATCATACCAAACTACAAAATATTCAATTATCATCAATAATGTTAAATTCAAGAATATAAATTTAAATATTCTTTAAATTAAAGAATAAACTTAACAGCTTTATTTCAATCAATGAAGAAAATTACTTTCACAAATTAAATAATATTTTTAGACGCTTCTTGGAGACACAATATCATGTCAAAGAACATGTAGATGTTTTAGGGATATTCTTATACAAAATGTCACCAAGGGGACGTAACTCTAGTGTCCTTAAACATTTATTACTGAACAGACCAGTCTTTGTCAATGATATTGTATATATATATATATATATATATATGAATACCTGGATCGCAATGTATTTACATACATGGATACGAATTGTACATATATTAACTACATGCACAGTGCCTTTACTAAAGACCATGAAACTAAACACTGACTTTTTCAATCATCTTAAATTACTAAAGACCATGAAACTAAACACTGACTTTTCAATCATCTTAAATTAATGTCTTATCAGCACATACATGTACACATCTGCTTTTTACATCTAAGCAAATATATTGTGGAGGCCTCGTACATGTTTAATAAACGAAATTTTGCAAAATGTGTATTTTTGGTATCTTATATTTTACATACAAGTCACTGTCACAAGTCAATTTGCAAAGAAAAAAGTTTGGAATACTCGGGGATAAAACAGGTCATTATGTATGATTTTAACTGTTTTTCTATAATTCATTTATCTTGAACAAATGTCTTCAAACATATAATTTTGGTTTGTTTTTGTTTAACGTCCTATTAACAGCCAGGGTCATTTAAGGACGTGCCAGGTTTTGGAGGTGGAGGAAAGCCGGAGTACCCGGAGAAAAACCACCGGCCTACGGTCAGTACCTGGCAACTGTCCCACGTAGGTTTCGAACTCGCAACCTAGAGGTGGAGGGCTAGTGTTAAAGTGTCGGGACACCTTAACCACTCGGCCCCCCTTCAAACCTATGAAGGCATGAATCAAATTACATAGTCACAAACAAATACTTAGTGGAAGGAGATGTTTTTTGTTAGAATTATTTCCTGAATCATCAGAATTTATCATTAAAAAAAAGTGACAATTTTGATTCCCCGTGAGAGTTCCGAATGAATTTGTTCTATAGCTAAATTTGGCGATGATCGTCCAAACTGGCTGTTTCACAGCACTTACATCTGTCAAAGAATGGATGGACAGATAATTTCTAAACAATTTTTTTTTTGGTTTGGTTTGGTTTTATTTATTTAACGTCCTATCACCCACTAAGGTCAAAATATGTGATAATGAGATTAGGCTGAAAAATTTAGGAATACATATATAGCAGCTAATACTGGGTACTTTGTTCAAGAGGATGTGATCAGTGCAAAAATGGAATATAAATTCAAAATTCCTTTTCTCATACCACAAAAGAAAATTTCAAAACAAACCCTGAAAGAGGACAATTGAAATCAAATGATCAAAACTGTTTTTCATATATAAATATTGGACACCAATATTAAACTGATAATATTTTGGAGTGTACGAGACTTGTTACTTGTTATATTTATTACTTACCTGGTATATTTCTTGTGGGCTGTTGACCTTGGGAAGCATGATAGCTTGAGGCATGCGGTCAGCCCTGAATATGACCTTGAGGTCTTCCTCCATCAAACCACTGTCCACAGAGTTGACTCTGACCACACATTCTGTTCGGCCAAAGTCCAGTTCATCCAGCATCTTTCTTATAGTGTGTCTAGCTTCCTCCTACATATCATCACAGAATCATGGTTAAATTACCAGTATTATAGAGTTGATCACAATTAAACAAATCAATACTTTAACTGAACTACCAAGCAAGACATTGTTATGGTCATTTCTACCTGGTTTTTTTGCCAGTGTGGAGAGATTTCTAATTAATACTTATTTTTTCTTTTGTATAAGGGTTGAAAGTTTCTCTATATATAAAAAAACGGTTTCCCCTGCATGGTTCAGGGTCCCCTGGCTAGAATAGTCAAAATTTGGTAGGAATAATTAATTATCACATCTCCTATACATTAAAGATTTCATCATGATAAACCTTAGTTTTAGATAATTTATAGTCAGAATTGTTCAGATTTTTTAAAATATTTTTTTCCTAATATAATTTCAAATCTACAGGTATATTGATAATTTTATTTTAATCAAACCCACATCAGACCTTTCTATTAATAGCCACACCATCCTCACAATCCATCACAGCACAATCAACATCAAGACCGGTGATCTTTTGGAGTTTCCGGTCATCGCTTCCTGGAACATATAGCACTGCTCTCCGAGGAGTGTAAACATTGGACACCATTGTATCTGCGCAACTGGAGAGTTGTCTCCCATGGCCCACTTTGTGAATCTGTTGGAGCCAGCGATGATTAAGTTGACTGTAGGATAAGCAATGGATTTTATATTTTTGAAGATGTCGTGTTAATGACAACATCCGTTTGAAATTCAGAGTCCCTTTCATTATTATGCTGTCTGTTATAAAGCCAATATGACCTGAAAATAAATACATTATGTATAACATTGGAATTATGACAAAAAGTCGAGGATCAAAAATTTGAAAATTATAAGTAAATATTTGAAGAAAAAAGATGCAAATAATGCAACATGCTTTTACTCTTCAAATAGATGCAACAAATGTATAGAGGATATCTAACAGTGTCTTCAGTAATACCAAATATATTTCACGAGTGGGGCTAATATTTTGATATTCACGAGTGCGCAGCACGAGTGAAAAATATCAAAATATTAGCCACACGAGTGAAATATATTTGGTATTACTGAAGATACTGTTAGATATTCTGTTTATTACATTTTTTATCAACGAAAAACCTACCCCGTATGCTAACTAGGCCTACAGCGAAAGTTTGCATACAAAAAATGTAGTTCCCCTGTCCAGGTGCTGACATATATGTCGGGCTTTCTGATTGGTCAATTATTGTGGTATTTTCTAACCATTAATTTGATTGGTCAAATCAGCAAAAGTGATATTTAGTGAAGAATATCACTTTTATAAAATGAAAATTTTTGATATTTCACTGGTAAAAATGTAATAAAATAGGCTTTTATAAGTTATGTACTAATTAATCGGAACCGGATCGGTGAACCAATTAACTGGCAAGAAAACCAAATCAGGATATATTATATATATTTGACAAGTATAGATATATTTATTATGCTATGACTATCAGAAGAAAATCAGACCAGACACCTAACTTATAGGCCTCTGATCAGACCAAACAACACTTTAGGCAAGTCTGGCGACTGTTATATAGGGGCCAACAAGTCTTGGGGCTGTTATGGGGGCCAACAAGTCTGGGGACTGTTATAGGGGCCAACAAGTCTGGGAGCTGTTATGAGGGCCAACAAGTCTGGGGACTGTTATAGGGGCCAACAAGTCTGGGGACTGTACATGTTATAGGGGCCAAAAAGTCTATGGACTGTTATGGGGACCACAAAGTCTGGGGGCTGTTATGGGGGTCAACAAGCCTGGCAGCTGTTATAGGAGCCAACAAGCCTAAGGAATGTTATAGGGGCCAATAAGTCTGGGGGCTGTTATGTGGGCCAACAAGCCTGGGGGCTGTTATGGGGGCCAACAAGTCTGGGGACTGTTATAGGGGCCAACAAGTCTGGGGTCTGTTATGGAGGCCAACAAGTCTGGGGACTGTTATAGGGGCCAACAAGTCTGGGGACTGTTATAGGGGCCAACAAGTCTGGGGGCTGTTATAGGGGCCAACAAGTCTGGGCTGGGGACTGTTATGGGGACCACCAAGTTCGGGGGCTGTTATGGGGGCCAACACGTCTTGGGGCTGTTATGGGGGCCAACAAGTTTTGGGACTGCTAGAATCTATATGGCTGTAATCAGATTGGCATTCTGGTGTGACTTAATTTCAATGTTTTACATGCCTTCTAAAATCTAATATGGGCCATGTGCAATTGCATGTCAGTAGTCAGCTAAAACACCAGAAACCTTCGGATTATCCACAGGGTCGACATGTCTATGGAAATAATATCTGTAAGACTGGCTAATTTTATCTAGGGGCACGCGTCACTCTATAACGTAGGGTTTTGCATACGTTAGAATTTTCTCCTAACCTAGACATATTATCTAAGCATTTGTTAAAGCTAGAGCCTTTGTTGAGGAGTATAGAGAGCAGAAAACTGGTGGTATTTGGTGATCTTGACGTGACCCTGTGCCTGTGTCGTGCACAGGTCCTAGCCTCGTCTGTCAATACATCCAATATACTACAGACGAGGTTAGGACTTGTGGTGCCGTGTCTGCGCATTGAACGCATGCATGACCATGAGGGATGACACATGGAAACAATGAAAATAACTCGTGCCACAAGTTACATACCCTTGCTTCAGTTGAAAATCAGCGTAAATACATTCGTCTGCATCGCGATAACCAACTTGCAAACTTCAAAGACGTCGACACTCAATGTTGTGGTAAGCCTAAAGCCTGTATACATATAGATGGCGCTCGTTTTCCGGAAGTTAATTTCTATGTTTGATCACGTGACGATATATTTTTAATCACTCGACAGCAGGAGAGGCAATGTTGGTTTCGTTCTGTCAAAAATGCACGATTTCAGAAAACAGTAAGAAATGTTGAGGTAGGTGCACAATATCCGCAAAAAAGAGTCCTGGTTTCAAATGTCAATGTCACATATTCTGCCTGTTTTGACCGCCAGCTGGGCCCAAGTTTTTCGGTGACAGATGCTGGAATCGCAAATCGGCATGAATCCGCATCAATATTTCGTCTGCAGGTATCTTGCCGGTAATCTTGTCAGAATGTCATTTTTACAGTGAATTATGTCATATGTTACTGTTCTGTTGTGCTGACGATATATATTGAGGTATTCTGTCCATGATTTTATGTAAATATTGGAAAACATAAACAGATGAATCATCTACATTTTTCTTAAAAAGGGCAATTTATGCTACTCTTGCCACACAATCCAGTAGGCCTATATCATGTAGTCTTCATAGAATTAGTATACATTTTTAATATAAACTGTGACACATATTGCTATAAATATACAAATGATATATGTCTTCTTGGAAGTAAATTGTAATCTTTACAATATAAAAATCAATAAACACTTTCACTTTTATTGTTGCTTTTGGAATGAGATGCATGCATATATTAATGCATAAAACTCTCATAATGACCTTTAATCAAATTAAATAGTGAATTGGTCAGCTGATTGTTTGCATATGCGTGATGTGCCCAGTCTTTTACTGTCTTATAATTAATTAATTCAAAGATTATAAATGAAAAGAAATTTGGCATTTACTGTTAGTAGTGCATTTTATTATGTAGATATAAATTACTTACATGTATTTAGTTATGTATATTATGAATGCCACATTGCAGCTACATATTCTTAAACATTTGTATATATTTCAAAGCATTTATAGTTACTCATTTGACATATATATTCAGAAAGCTCACATAATCGTTATATTGAATGCAATACATGTACAGTACATAAATGATTTACTGATACAAATGTGTATAGTTGACTTATAACTACAGCTAGCTCACTGTAAGTTATAATTGAAAGTCACATATATACTTACTTATACTTATATATGTATACAGCATTATTAAAGTAGAATTCTCTTGAGTATTAAATCTCAAGTTTCAAGAATACAAAGGCAACGCCATAAATGTTGAATCCTGGTCTATTTAATAGTCATGCATGCATGCAGTAAAAATCAGACTGATGTTTATATATAATTTAAACACCTATAGTTTTATCTAACATGATTATTATGAAACTTCAGTTCAACAAAGGTTCAGATATGAATCTCTCAGAACCCTACATACAATAGTTTAGTAAGTCGGTAAAGACCAAAAATCCAATTTCATATGGCATGTTAATGTCAGTAATCAAAGTTTGAAATTTACTCTTTAATAACTAGCAAAATACCAGTTAAATTGCAGGAAACTAAAAGCTTAAAACTTTTGTCTACTCACACATTTTCGCTGGTATGTTTTCCCTGAACCTGTTTATATACATGCACGTGAAACACAATTAGCATAATGAGTGGCAGAAAGATACTAACATTGGGAATTATGATTTTATGCAGAATGAAATCTTTCCGATAAATTGTATTTTCTCTACGTTACTTTGTATTAAAATTAATGAAAACACTGCTATGTAGTTTGCTAGTACAAAAATTTCATTTTGCCAGTGGAAAATTTATAGGCACTTGCATTGAACTGCTATTATGATAGTGATGATGGTAATAACTATTGACTGTACTTTAGGGAAACTGTAAAAAAAAAAAAAACAAGATAAATTTAGGGAGAATTTAAGTGGTGAAAAATTTGTACGAACTTCAATATAAATAATGCTTTTATCCTTTTATCCTTTTGCCGACATCTTTAAATAATGCTTGCCCCCACGCCCCATTTCGTGGTAATAAGAGCTCCCCCCTGTGTGCATGGAGAAGTTCATCACTTTGTGTTCTGACCAGGAATACACCAGCACCTGCCAACTGAATTTAAGATATGATTCCCGTAATGTATTCATTCAAGTCTATGACACTGAAATACTTACATGAACTGCTGTCTATTTTTGGGACACCATTTAACTGGGCTGGTGATATGATGTCAAGTTTTACACTGATCCCTTAAAAAATGTCATATCTTATAAACCTAGGTGTCATATCTCTTTATTGCAAGTGTTACATTTTGTACACATGCAGGCATCATCTTTTATGCAGGTGTCATATCTCTTACACATGTGTCATATCTCTTACACATGTGTCATATCTCTTAACACAGGTGTCATATCTCTTACAAATGTGTCATATCTCTTAACACAGGTGTCATATCTCTTACACATTTGTCATATTTCTAACTTGGGATGTCATCTCTTATGCTGGTGTCATATCTTGTACACAGGTGTCATATCTCTTAACACATGTGTCATATCTCTTACACAGGTGTCATATCTCTTACACAGGTGTCATATCTTTTACACAGGTGTCATATCTCATAATACAGGTGTCATATCTCTTACACAGGTGTCATATCTCTTGCACTGATGTCATATCTCTTGCACTGATGTCATATCTCTTACACAGGTGTCATATCTCTTACACAAGTGTCATATCTCATAATGCAGGTGTCATATCTCTCATAACAGGTGTCTTATCTCTTACAGGTGATATCATATCTCATACAGGTGATATTATATCTCATACAGGTGATATATCTCATACAGGTGATATTATATCTCATACAGGTGATATCATATCTCATACAGGCCAATGTGATTTCCTATCGAAAAGCATTTTTGTTTTATATGATATCAATAGTTATATTCTAATAATTATTTTAAACTGAAGCTTTATAAACTGGTGCTTTTTTCAGGAGGAGGATGTTGACCTCTACACCAAATCATTCTGGTCAATGAGTACTGACCGTGACGCTGTGAGTCAAGTCCAGCCACAGTGGTCATCATGTTGAAGGATATTATAATCGAAAAGCTGCAGCAGTACATTGGGAAGTATGTGGAAAATATTGACCCTGAGAAACTCAACTACAGCATCTTAAAGGGTAAGTTAGTGCTGACTTATATATACATGTATATACACTACCACAATATTGACACTGAGAAACTCAACTACATGTATGAGCATCTTAAAGGGTAATTTAGTGCTATCTTAAGGCTACTACCACAATGTTAACATTGACCCTGAAGAAATTAAACTCAACTAAAGCATCTTAAAAGGTAATTAAGTCAAGGGCTATCACAATATTGGCCCTAAGAAGCCCCACTATATCATCTTAAAGGGTAAATACAATGCTGTTTATAGTCTATATATATATATTGGGAAAAGAAGTAAATCTAAAATAACAGTGGATAATCATGAAGGAAAAATTTCCGAGGCAATCCGATCCCGGGCCTTCATCAAGACACAGAGAATACAGATACAATCACATGATATATAAACAGTACTAGAACATACAATAAGATACTGTAAGGCTAGTATTTTTGGTTGTCGTTGAAATACCAACCACGAATGTTGCGGCTGGCGTGGGCAGAAGACAGAGGCTAGTGTGACATATATACAGAGCCATGTTCTATGATGGAACGCTATGTGACCAATGGCCAAGACAATAGACGTAATAGACGTTTCATCCCAAAAGTTATGTATATGTGTACTTCTATAAGTCAAATGCTGTCTTAAGACTGTATACTACCTAAACACTGACTATGATTAATTCATGCAGCTACAGCATATTAAAGAAGAAAAGGTTTGCATGGTCTAATCTTTTACATTCCATACAACTCTATTAGAAACTAATTCAGGTTTATAGCTAATAAATGAAACTCAAATTCCAATCATACATAGACAATAAATGATATTAACTAATTACGCTGATGTAGGATACAGCTATGATCATGAGCTGAACTGCTTGTTACATTGTTTCCTTTCATTGTAGGCATTGATGCTGAGTTGACAGATTTGACGCTGCGCCCTGAAGCTGTGGTAAGATTTAAGTTTATCTTATTTTAATTTATTTCTAAAGTTTAATATTGATATTTTGATCTGTTCAATTTGTTAGATGAATGCTTCCATATATACTATTCTCAAGTGGTTTCGGAAAAAGTACAGCCATGATTCACACGGGCTTTTTAAGTATTTCAGGAAATACTGTTGGAAAATAAAGGAATTTAATATACATTTTCAGGAAGTGTTGAAATAGGGTCACAGAAGATTTCAAGGACCTATTATAATAATGACTATATAGAGCTCCCATGATATACCGATATACTGTTATATTGCAATACAGATTCTGTGACGTAGCGATATTTTCCCTTGTGCATTATCTAATTGTCATGTAAGTTGTAACTACAGTATATCTCTAATGTGAAATATTATTCGATTCTACAAAATGATATACAGTTCATGTGTATCGCAATATATCATATATAGTACGTTGTTAAAACCATTTTGGTGTATTGCACTATATATCATAATATGTTTAAACTGTATTGTGTATCACAATATATTGTAATCATATATCGTAATACGATAAAACCGTATTTCATATTGTAATTATATATCGTAATTCGATAAAACCGTGTTGTGTATCACAATATATTGTACTGTGATAAAACTGTATTGTGTATCATAATTATGTTGTAATTATATATCGTATTACGATAAAACTGTATTGTGTATTGTAGTATATAACAATACACTAAAGCCATATGATAACCCAGTAAAGTCCATGTATACATGAATGAATGAGGAAAACTTTTAACGAAGAAGAAATTTGAATTAAAAAAAAAATATTACATGTATTTACTTTATAATTGTATCGTGTAAAGAATCGGCATATAACATTAACGTATCGTGTAAAGAATCGGCATATAACATTAACGTATCGTGTAAAGAATCGGCATAAATCATTAACGTATCGTGTAAAGAATTGGCATATAACATTAGCGTATTGTGTAAAGAATCGGCATATAACATTAGCGTATTGTGTAAAGAATTGGCATATAACATTAACGTATCGTGTAAAGAATTGGCATATAACATTAGCGTATTGTGTAAAGAATCGGCATAAATCATTAACGTATCGTGTAAAGAATTGGCATATAACATTAACATATCGTGTAAAGAATCAGCATATAACATTAGCGTATTGTGTAAAGAATCGGCATATAACATTAGCGTATTGTGTAAAGAATCGGCATATAACATTAGCGTATTGTGTAAAGAATCGGCATATAACATTAACGTATCGTGTAAAGAATCGCCATATAACATTAACGTATCGTGTAAAGAATCGGCATATAACATTAACATATCGTGTAAAGAATCAGCATATAACATTAATGTATCGTGTAAAGAATCGGCATATAACATTAACGTATATCGTGTAAAGAATCGGCATATAACATTAACGTATCGTGTAAAGAATCGGCATATAACATTAACGTATCGTGTAAAGAATTGGCATATAACATTAACGTATCGTGTAAAGAATTGGCATATAACATTAACGTATCGTGTAAAGAATTGGCATATAACATTAGCGTATTGTGTAAAGAATCGCCATATAACATTAACGTATCGTGTAAAGAATCGCCATATAACATTAACGTATCGTGTAAAAAATTGGCTTATAACATTAACGTATCGTGTAAAGAAACGGCATATAACATTAACGTGCATCTGATCACGAGTTCCAGGGCTAAATCTGTGTATGGTGTATATCAATTTTGCTGGAAAATGCATAACAATGCTGAAAAAAATGTATCTAGCTTGTTGGGAATTTAGCCAATGAAAATTTCAGCTATATTGGATTTTTCCTTTTCGATTTTGATGAAATAACTCACTGCTATATAGGAGGTAGATTTATGGTTAATAGTTTACAATGAACTGTACATTTGTGAATGGCAGCTGTTATTGATCCACTTGTGTACAGTACTACCTTAGGAACTGATCACTTTCACCACTGTAGGTAGAACTGTACATAGGATATCAGTTTCACCACGATCACTGTAGGTTGAACTGTACATAGGATATCAGTTTCACCACGATCACTATAGGTAGAACTGTACATAGGATATCAGTTTCACCACGATCACTATATGTAGAACTGTACATAGGATATCAGTTTTCACCACGATCACTATAGGTAGAACTGTACATAGGATATCAGTTTCACCACGATCACTATAGGTAGAACTGTACATAGGATATCAGTTCACCACGATCACTGTAGGTTAAGTGCTGTACATAGGATATCAGTTTTCACCACGATCACTATAGGTAGAACTGTACATAGGATATCAGTTTCACCATGATCACTCTAGGTAGAACTGTACATAGGATATCAGTTTCACCACGATCACTATAGGTAGAACTGTACATAGGATATCAGTTTCACCATGATCACTATAGGTAGAACTGTACATAGGATACATGTATCAGTTTCACCACGATCACTGTAGGTAATACTGTACCGTAGGATATCAGTTTCACCATGATCACTATAGGTAGAACTGTACATAGGATATCAGTTTCACCACGATCACTGTAGGTAGTACTGTACATAGGATATCAGTTTCACCACGATCACTATTGGTAGAACTGTACATAGGATATCAGTTTCACCACGGTCACTATTGGTATAGAACTGTACATAGGATATCAGTTCACCACGATCACTATAGGTAGAACTGTACATAGGATATCAGTTTCACCACGATCACTATAGGTAGTACTGTACATAGGATATCAGTTTCACCACGATCACTGTAGGTTACAATAATAAGTACTGTACATAGGATATCAGTTTCACCATGATCACTATAGGTAGAACTGTACATAGGATATCAGTTCACCACGATCACTGTAGGTAGTACTGTACATAGGATATCAGTTTCACCACGATCACTATAGGTAGTACTGTACATAGGATATCAGTTTCACCATGATCACTATAGGTAGAACTGTACATAGGATATCAGTTTCACCACGATCACTGTAGGTAGTACTGTACATACACTAGGGATTAGAAAAGTGGAAATTCGCTCGCCAAAGTGGAAATTCCTACCACTTTTGGCTTAACCTACCAGAGTTTTTTAGTAGTTTCCACTTGATTTTTTATATTTCCGCAAAATGTTTCCTATTACCACTGCTTTAATAGTCTTTCCACGGATTTATCATTCTTACCACTAGCTGTTTATTCTTTCCAGTACAATTTAGTAATTACCACTAATTATATATAATTTGGTTTAATTGGTAAAAGTAGACCGCTAGTAACTATAAATCGTTCATCTGTTTCAGAATACTTGCCGATGGCCTCGTCACGGCTGAGCGCGTTCACCTGTGTGTCAAACGTGCCCCGTGACGATGGCAAGTAAAGGCTTCATACAGTGAACGCGCTGTAAGTTTAGCTGAACCATAGCTCTTGACGACCATGGAATTATTAAATGTATATGAACCAACTGATTTATGGTTGTTTTGTTTTCATTTCCATCCACTATTTTTACAGTTGAAATCAAAATCCTTTGATGATACAGCGCTGCGTTTGCTGCGTACATATCTGACGGTAATTATCTAGATGTGCTGCTAAGTGAATCAAAATCACCATGTAAAACCATATGACTATCTTCTGAGAGATGTATTTACCGAAATTATTAAAATGTCCCACACAAAGTTGTATTACGGTGTTTGTTTTCACTTCCAACGGAGAGATCTCGACATATGTGTCTGTGTGTTGATAGCAGATCGAGAGCCCCAACACTGTTACGTAGGTGTGACACGTGGGAACACACTGTAAGTTTAGCTGAGCCATAGCTCTTGACGACCATGGAATTATTAAATGTATATGAACCAACTGATTTATGGTTGTTTTGTTTTCATTTCCATCCATTATTTTTATAGTTGAAATCAAAATCCTTTGATGTACAGCCGGGGACGTCGTCCCCGATTCAGCGCTGCGTTTGCTGCGTACATATCGGTAGGTAGGTATCTAGATGTGCTGCTAAGTGAATTAAAATCACCTTGTAAAACCGTATGACTATCTTCTGAGAGATGTATTTACCTGAATTATTAAAATGTCCCACACAAAGTTGTATTACGGTGTTTGTTTTCACTTCCAACGGAGAGATCTCGACATATGTGTCTGTGTATTGATAGCAGATCGAGAGCACCAAAACTGTTACGTAGGTGTGACACGTGAATCTCGGCCGAGTTGTGTGCGCTAGACTTTATATTTTGCTGAAACTGTAATAGATTCTACTGGATTATTCGATTTAAAACGACAATACATTGTAGATATCATTTTACTGTTTTGCATGACTTCTGCATGTACGGACTATCCGCGTTGTCTTGGATGACCTTTCACCTTCAATAGATGGCGCTGTGATTGGGAACGTTTGTGTGCTTTTTTCTCGAGTTATATTTTGTGAAATAGTGCGGTAGCGCGATATTGTATAGAAATTTGTTTGGTACAACAATCAGACTACTACATTAACGGTATTGTAAAGAATTCCATGATAAAAGTGAACTAGATTCTACGTCCCGGATTGAGGTAAATGTGGTTAGCAGTAACTACAGATTGGTACTTTTATTGTAGGTTAGTCTACATCATCCTGTCGGATACAATGAAGTGTACGGGTAATAGGATTATCTGCGACGGACATGCAATCCAATGATTATTGATAGTTTCTTATTATTATTTTGAATGAAATATGCCACAGGGAAAAAAAGGTATGGTTGATAATCAGAAGTGTCATAGATTTTACTTCAGGAACTGGAAATTGGATGACGACGGGTCCATAGTTTCATTTTATTTTGGTATGTCCATTTAAAGCAATGTTACTACAAAAGACCACCGGTTTTATTAATTAATCCAACTCTTATCTGTTAATAATGTTAGAGAGTTGTCAAAAGGTAAATATCTCTACTTGGCTAGCAAAAGACAAAATTGATTAGTGTTGATTATATATCGAACAATTTTCATGTACATGTATGCAACACTCTCCTGTACACCTCAGTATTTGTTTAATGTTATATATCTTGTATACCTGAAGGCCTTAGGGCTTTTGGTAAATAAAAAAACGGGACGGCACCATCCGCATTCATAAAGACAATTGTTTTATAGATCATTCGATTGGGAATTTTAACTGGTCGGATTGGGAAAAATATCCAATTTTACCATGGGAAATGGGGCCAAAATTCTACCCCAAATCGGCCCCCAAAAACATGTTAGTGTGTTACTGTCGTGGGAGGGCGATCAGGGCTAAGAAGATCAACAAGATGTAGTATAGAAATATATTTTGTGCATATTAAAAAAAAATAAAAGGAGTGAGAGAAAAAAAATTGTGTAAACAGTTTAATTTCTGTTGGTGTATGTGTTGATATGTGTTCCTATGGTTGTCCGTTTACTGCCCCGGGTCTAAGCAACCGGTTACACTGGACAGACAGTAAAGGATATCACTGTTCCCACGAGGTACAGTATACAGTATTTGTAAGGTTTTGTCGGAAGCTTTGACCGTCCGGGGAGTCTCTATGGTGTGTGCTACTTCATGTATTGTCCAATAGTGTACATGCACACACAGTGATAGAGATTGAAAAACCAAAAATACAAAAAAAAAACAAAAAAAACATCAAGATTCTAGTTAAAATATCTTCATTAAGTGAAAAACACTTTCCCTTTCGACTTTTATACTAAGTTATCGTGTGAATAAAATCAATGGATCCCATTTTGCCACTATTTTCAATCAGGGTACAGTGGACCCGCGATAATCCGGACGCCGATAGTCTGGAAAACTCACAGTCCGGACGGAATAGCACGGGAACGGATTTCCGTAACGTTATTTGTACTCACCAGTCTGGAAATTCGGATTCCGTTTCCGGAACCCTACTTTGGGAATGGAACGTACTTTTCATTAGTAAATTCACTCAGTAATCCGGACGATGCCCGGTTAAGTGAACCGTGTCGACAGCTGTACAGACTATCGCTTGACACTGTGCGTAGTCATAGCGACCGCTGCCAGGTCATAGCCCCGGGTGTTTACCTGTGTGACAATGTTAGCTTCTTTACCGGGTCTTTTATTTCAGGTTTTTAACTTACGTAAGAATCATAAAATCATGGACTGATCGTAAGTAAACTAATGTAAACAAAATCAACAACAACAAAACGAAAAAAAAACACGGACTGCTTCGGTGACATTACATCAGAGACGCCATATAGGAAAATATAGAAACGCGTGAACACGTACCTGCAATAAATGCGAATTAGACAACAATAATGTAAGTGCTGAATAAACTTTTGTGAATTAACAAGTGCTACCGAAACCAGGGACATATATATAAGTTTCTATTATAACGGGCCATATTAATATAACGTAACATCTTACTAATATTCTATTATAACGGGCCAAATACAACGAGTATCATCTTACTAATTTCTTATCATAACAGGTTGTTTATAACTTGTAACATTTGATTCTACCATGTTTGCTATGCAACGCCAGTTTTGATTCGTTTAAAACCATGTATTATTTTCAAATAATACAAGCTCGAAAGTCAAGGCTGTAATATTCACCCAATATTGGTAATACGGTTACTTTAGCTGAGTGTGCTAACGGGTTAGTCTCTCAATGACTTTTTATCAGGAAGTGTATGATAGATGTTCTTGATCATGGTACTGTAGTGTCTGTACAAAGACATGCATATTTTATACAAAAAAAAAAAAAATCGTTTGATTTCATCAACCTGAAAGTGAATTCCCTATAGTATAAACGCAATTCTTAACAGAATTCAAGTTAAATTTACGCACAACCTGTATAAGCATATTTTCGGAATTTTTTGAAGTGCACGGAAACCAAACGCGTCAACTCACAAGTAATTATCGGCGCGTGCCAATTAGAACGCCAGAAATCACAGACACCTGTGGTGTAAGAGACAGGTGTGACGAGCGTAATCTCACACCTGGCAATTGTTTCTCTGAGCATGTTTGTTTATTTATTAAAGTCTGTTGACTTGCGACACACGAATTGAAAGTAAAATTACAAGGATCTCAATCAATTCACGATTATTAAACAATTACAAAAAGTCATACACTTTAACCATTGGGAATTCATAGATTATATCTTTCTCAAGCATTTAATCGTCGATAATCCATGAGACCGTGACATGTAAAATAAGGGATAAAATCTGTATAATTATTTAGAAGTGTGTTGGAGGCTTCAACACGGGTTTTCATTCGGGAGAGATTTAGTCTATTGTAGATCATGATCTATACAATATATTACTCTCTGAATGAAGTATCCTTCATGACTAAAAGAGGGTTTTGTATAGAATACAACGCATAAGTTTACTGTACCTTTGTATTTCGTCTTTTCTCACAAACCAGAGTATCCAGAACTGTTGTATTTTTGTGGTATGCTTATTTGAATATTAATTTGCGAATAAAATAGCACATTATTTTATTAAAAGAAATATTGATGCCGTGTTCCTTTTATAGTAACGAGGAAGAAATGGTAAACACATAACTAATATACCTTTATTGGTGATTGACCGATTATTGGGTCGTGTATGGCATCTGTTTGCCCCTGGTATAATACATTAGTCTTTGTTACCCAAGCGGTCATTTTGAGAGTCGATTTCACTAAAATCTTCTTCTTTTTGAACGCTCAAACTGATATTGCTGGATTTCGACTTCTTGTCGGCAATATTCGCCGAAATCATCAACCTCAAATCTCGTGTCCAGATCGTATTCAGACATGCTGTGTTGTTACTGTTCACACTGTCGTCTATACTGCTGGCCACCATTTCAGTTACTGTTAAACCTGTGGCGTCATAGACTTCAAAATCAGCGTGACTGACCGATACGCTGATTAGCAGTCGACCGACAGCGCTGTAATAAACAAATGAACTAACAACTGAAGGCAATCGTCATTTTAATGGCCACGTGTTTCATTGACAATCATTCATCCTTCTGATATCAACCTAGGAGGTTCTTAAAAGATTTTTTTTTCTTTCTCAAATCAATCCACCGCAACTGAGGGACCTACATAAGTTGCGATGTCGTAGCTCAAGACGACGGGTGCATGCTTAGTGCAAGGATATAAGTACTTCAATGTAATTTGGCTATCCAGGATATGAATCATTTGATAAATCTTTCTGCCATTATCGCATCACAATGAATGGTACAATATATTAAAATTGCGAAATGCGCTGATGAATGATCTACACGTGACGTTATGGACACATTTACGTTTCTGGGCATGACGATATGACAACTGATTGTAGTTTTTTAATATATGCTGGAGTATTAATCACGTACCCGTCCTTCTAGTACATGTTTTGTTTTAAGTACAGCAATTTAAATATTGCTACAGAATGACAGTTTAGAACAAAAAAATACTGATAAGCACATGGGACCAATTCAAATCCGATCACTCAAGCCTTTCCAGTAGAAACAATATAGGTCAAATCATCTTACCTTAGTTGGTCACCGAACAATTCTTTGCTTGCAATAATTGATAAAAGTGGGTACCAATGATAATAAGCCTCTTGATTATCCCATTTTGATTGCGGACTCTGTCTTTCGTTGTAATTCATTGTGATTAGACAGTTCTTCTGGAGA
The DNA here is from genome assembly GCF_902652985.1 of Pecten maximus. Classification (NCBI taxonomy): domain Eukaryota; kingdom Metazoa; phylum Mollusca; class Bivalvia; order Pectinida; family Pectinidae; genus Pecten; species Pecten maximus. The sequence continues at coordinate 11,111,933 of NC_047019.1, read as the reverse complement.
TCTTTTTTATTAACAGGTGACGGTGGGTCCACGCGAGATTTGTATACTGGTCATAGTATAAGTTGTTGAAATCGACAGGCGTTCAACAAGTGAATACATTTCTACGTCTGTGGACCTGGTACAAATGATGGTGTTTACCTTTAAAGTTAAATGAATGTTAATAAAACCAAAAATATCAATTCCAGCGGTATTAACAAATCAGTGTCACTTCAGTTCATTTAATTTCGTAGACCTATCTGCCCACAAGTCGCTACTTTCACTGTACTTGAAGAAATGTATCGAAAGTCGCCACCAGACATCTTGTGTAAACAGAAAGGTAAGAACTCATTGTTATCTTTCGTGGGATGATGAAAATGACTGACGTCGCCATTTTTTGTACCCTATAATGGTAAGTAATAACATCATGAAATTACTAGAAAAGTTCCGTTGCGTTAATTATAATAGGTCGTTTATGTATACCCTGGTACCAGGGACCTATATATTTAGTACATAGGTCTCTGCTGGTACTGTACATTAAATCCAATGGAGAGATCATTTTTAAACCAATGATAAAATTTAAGACGATGCATTTTGAAAAAAAAAAAAAAAAAAAAAATGAAATCCACTAAAGCAGCCGACTATTTTTTAATGGCGGGAACCTTGCAATATAACGTGGACAACAGAATGCATGTGTTTGGATATCTGATTTCCTAGGTATGTCCGATAATTATTAAACCCGTATTCACTTAACAATGTGACGCTTAGTTAAGTATCAGACGACTTTTGACTAATTTGTGTGTAATCAACCCAGTTCTTGTGATCACTGCTTAATACGTAAATTTGTATGTAATTAATAACATGCATCTTTCAATGAGTCGTCGTATCACGTAACGGTGTTACAAAGCCGATATCCGTGTTTAATTTCCGATCATAAATTTATTACATGTATTTGAGATTAATCAATTATCGTATCACGTAATGTATGATTGTGCATAAATTCTGTAACATTTAGGTCGTAGAGAAAAAGCAATGTACCGTTATAAAAACAAAAGCTACACATTGTAACACAGGTAAACACCCGGGGCTATGACCTGGCAGCGGTCGCTATGACTACGCACAGTGTCAAGCGATAGTTTGTACAGCTGTCGACACGGGTGACTTGGCCCGACATTTTTTTCTACTCGTGGTGAAACAATCGTCCGGATTATTGAGGGAAATTTACTAATGAAAAGTACGTTCCGTTCCCAAAATGGGCTTCCGGAATCGGAATCCGAATTTCCGGACTGGTGAGTACAAATAACGTTACGGAAATCCGTTCCCGTGCATTTCCGTCCGGACTGTGAGTTTTCCGGACTATCGGCGTCCGGATTATCGCGGGTCCACTGTAATGTGATTTAAATCGTGTTTTTATTTTTTGACGAGTTTATGGTCACTTGGTTACTTCGGTCTGCTTCGGTGAATCCAAATTTCAACAATCAAATTATTTTGTCACATGTAAAAAGATTGCAATAATACTATCTTTGAAAATATGTCTGTCAACCCACCGTAATAGTTAATTTGGTAGACTTACGAATCTTGGTTCATAACGGACTATCACACGTTCATCAGTTAACTTGATTGACAGCTGACACTTTTATAAGACGAGTCCGTACCCGACCGAGCAAGATACGTGTGTAATAGGACTATAGCAGGGTTATACCAGGGACATAGATATAGAATACTTCTGGAGAAAACTTGCTAAAAACCGACTATACATTATTTGATACACAATTTATTTCAAATATTTAATGAGTGAATGAGGAATGTATTCCGCTTTTTACATAGTTAAAACGCTAAAGGAGAACAAACAAAAACAATAATCGTTTTGTTATTAAAACAAAAAACTGTCTTGATAATAACTTATAACCCATCTTGAAAATCGAGTCGCCGCGGGTAAACTTTCAGACGCCTACTTTTACCAAAATCATCACATGTGATATAGGACCTATGATCTACGAAATGACTTAACCCATGGATGTAATGAAGACAAACTATTGTTTTCACTTATTTGACCATAGACGTGCATATATCAGTTAATCACGTGTAATAACAGGTCTCTGGTTTGACGATCCTTCTGAAATGAATTGAGAACAAATATCGTAAGATATCCCATCCTCGCTGTCGCTGGCCGTATTTTTCAAGGACTAAATACCAAGTCCGTGGTTGGAGGCCTAGCAGTCTAATTGCTCTAATCTACAAATACCAAAAAACAAAATCTTGCCTTATAAACGTGACCGTTGTGTAGACTTCCTGAAGTTTATTAAACACAGCGCCGTCTATTGAAGGTGAAAGGTCATCCAAGACAACGCGGATAGTCCGTACATGCAGAAGTCATGCAAAACAGTAAAATGATATCTACAATGTATTGTCGTTTTAAATCGAATAATCCAGTAGAATCTATTACAGTTTCAGCAAAATATAAAGTCTAGCGCACACAACTCGGCCGAGATTCACGTGTCACACCTACGTAACAGTTTTGGTGCTCTCGATCTGCTATCAATACACAGACACATATGTCGAGATCTCTCCGTTGGAAGTGAAAACAAACACCGTAATACAACTTTGTGTGGGACATTTAATAATTCCAGTAAATACATCTCTCAGAAGATAGTCATATGGTTTTACAAGGTGATTTTAATTCACTTAGCAGCACATCTAGATACCTACCGATATGTACCCACAGCAAACGCAGCGCTGAATCGGGGACGACGTCCCCGGCTGCACATCAAAGGATTTTGATTTCAACTAAAAAAATAATGGATGGAAATGAAAACAAAACAGCCATAAATCAGTTGGTTCATGTACATTTAATAATTCCATGGTCGTCAAGAGCTATGGTTCAGCTAAACTTACAGTGTGTTCCCACGTGTCACACCTACGTAAGTGTTGGTGCTCTCGATCTGCTATCAATACACAGACACATATGTCGAGATCTCTCCGTTGGAAGTGAAAACAAACACCGTAATACAACTTTGTGTGTGACATTTTAATAATTCATGTAAATACATCTCTCAGAAGATAGTCATATGGTTTTACAAGGTGATTTTAATTCACTTAGCAGCACATCTAGATACCTACCGATATGTACCCACAGCAAACGCAGCGCTGAATCGGGGACGACGTCCCCGGCTGTACATCAAAGGATTTTGATTTCAACTAAAAAAATAATGGATGGAATGAAAACAAAACAACCATAAATCAGTTGGTTCATGTACATTTAATAATTCCATGGTCGTCAAGAGCTATGGTTCAGCTAAACTTACAGCGCGTTCACTGTATGAAGCCTTTACTTGCCATCGTCACGGGGCACGTTTGACACACAGGTGAACGCGCTCAGCCGTGACGAGGCCATCGGTAAGTATTCTGAAACAGATGAACGATTTATAGTTACAAGCGGTCTACTTTTACCAATTAAACCAAATTATATATAATTAGTGGTAATTACTAAATTGTACTGGCAAGAATAAACAGCTAGTGGTAAGAATGATAAATCCGTGGAAAGACTATTAAAGCAGTGGTAATAGGAAACATTTTGCGGAAATATAAAAAATCAAGTGGAAACTACTAAAAAACTCTGGTAGGTTAAGCCAAAAGTGGTAGGAATTTCCACTTTGGCGAGCGAATTTCCACTTTTCTAATCCCTAGTGATAGGATATCAGTTTCACCACGATCACTATAGGTAGAACTGTACATAGGATATCAGTTTCACCACGATCACTATAGGTAGAACTGTACATAGGATATCACTTTCACCACGATCACTGTAGGTAGAACTGTACATAGGATATCAGTTCACCACGATCACTATAGGTAGAACTGTATATAGGATATCAGTTTCACCACGATCACTATAGGTAGAACTGTACATAGGATTTCAGTTTCACCACGATCACTATAGGTAGAACTGTACATAGGATATCAGTTTCACCACGATCACTATTGGTAGAACTGTACATAGATATTTGATACACATGTATAGTTTGAAGAGAGTGTCACCCAGCTAGCTAAAGGGTGTATCTGCTGTATAAAGTATAATTCGAAAAAATCCTTTACCATTTTATACGAAAATTGACATGTTTGAAGTAGTACACGAAATTCATGGTTCATACATGGCAACCTGGGCAAATTTCTACTTAAGAAATCAAATTCATGGTTCATATGGTGAACTGGGCAAATTTCTACTAGAAATCAAAATCAAATTCATGGTTCATATATTGGCGAACTGGACAAATTCTTACTAGAAATCAAAATCAAATTCATGGTTCATATCATAGCGAACTGGGCAAATTTCTACTAGGAATCAAAATCAAATTCATGGTTCAGGCAAACTGGATAATTTTCCACTTGAAAAATAAAAATTATATAAGGGTAAGGATGTCAATGATTTGGCATAATTTATACTGGAGGAGAAAAAATTCTCTAAGCGTACTCTTATTACACAATACTGAACTTAATTGGCTTGGTTATACATGTATCAAATCATTACTTAGTGATAAAGATTTTAATTACCAATATTTGAATGTATCAAAACACATGAACATAATGAATACTGGCCATGGTAGAGATATCGTTTTAAAAACTTGTATTAGAATAAGACATTTGTGTGACCTATTCAAAACTGGTTCTCTGCCATTTGCTTTTCGTCTCCACGGTGGCCGAGTGGTTAAGGTGTACCGACACTTTATTACTAGCCCTCCACCACTGGGTTGTGAGTTCGAAACCTACGTGGGGCAGTTGTCAGGTACTGACCGTAGGCCGGTGGTTTTTCTCCAGGTTCTCCGGCTTTCCTCCACCTAAAAAACTGGCACGTCCTTAAATGACCCTGACTGTTAATAGGACGTTAAACAAAAACAAACCAAACCAAACCAATCAAGAACAATAATTCAACATGAGTTAAAAATAGTTTAACCTTAAATCTAACCTAGATCCCTAACGTTAAATTCCTCTTTTGAAAAACTTGCATTAGATAAGAAATCTATGTGACCAATTTATTCAAATCCAGTTCTCTGCTAGTTGCTTTTCATCTCAAGGACTTTTCTACATGATTTTAAAAAGTTTAACCTTGAATCCTACGTAAGATCACTATTGCTAAATTCCAAGGAATGTATAATTACAAATTCAGCTAATGTCAAACTAAGAATGGCTCCTTGAAACTGGTGTGTATGAGTCACTGTATACCTCATGTGATAATTGTTGTTTGGTTTAAAAGTAACAGGATTCACTATTTTTGTCGTTTTAATGTACTAATTAGTGCTGTTGTCACCGTAACTAATCAGACACGTACATTACTACAAATCCAAATTTAGTTAAAATGGGAGGTATATATATAGGTTGGATTTTTTTCCCCTTTTCGTTTTTGTTATCAATCTTTTATTAGTCCCCTGCCGTCTGTCTGTCCGTCTGTCACGCAATAGTTGTCTGGACAACTCCTCCTAAAGTACTACTCCGATCTTAACAAAACTTGGTATACATGATCAGTATAACATGTAGTTGTGCATCCCACATTTGTTTTTTTTTGAAAAACCATTTTTCAAAAAAAAAATGGGAAATGAATAGGTGCACTTCTAGCTCAGGCAGGGGACTTTGTATTGCTGTTGCAATACTATCCATCCTTGTTAAAAGAGTATAGAACACCTATATGTTTCATAGCTGATTTAATGTTCCATGTAGTTGTAATTGTTTTAATTTATTATGAATGAAATTTCATATATACTACTATTATAATATCTACTGTTGTATATTTGAAATTGTTATCAGCTCTTATGAATATCTGCATTGAGCTTATTCTATCATTGATTCTGGTTATTTAGTTTCTGAAATTCATTTTTTTAAATTTTGAAACCATATTGAACAGACATAAAGATAAGGTGCATTTCTGGATTCATTAAATTTTATGGTATATTAAATTATATTAGCTCTAGCTATATATGTTATGGTATATTATGGTATATTCCACTATCATGATGTCAGAAAAAAATATTATAGTATAACGTCAGGAAATATTTAAAGAAAAAAACAACATAATTTGAAGTAAGTCATGAGGCCAGGGTTTTAACTGGGCTTTCTAGGAAAAAAAAGTAAAAAAAAAAAATAGGTTCTTTAGCAGAGACAAGCCGTTTTCTTATAGCCTATATGCTCTTAGAGGTAAACACAGTTTTTATTAGGTTAATATTTAATTGAAGTAATTTATAATATGTTAATTGTTCAGATGTTGATGTCACATTATTTTGTCTTACTTAGACTACATGCTCATGACAAGAAATCTAAAAGTAAGAGAACAGAGAAATTAATTTGTAATGTTGGTAATACATAACATTGGTCACACAAATAGAAATGAATGATTAAAACAGTTATGATTAGTTGTAGGAGAAGGCAATTTGGACTTGTAATAACTCCCAGGAGATTATGTCCTTTCTGCCTCAAATCAATTACACATGCAGTCCGCACAGTGGTACTGGCAGGCATGGCTCGAGATGTCAGACAAAATCTTATAGATTTTACGCTAGGCTAGTATGCTTACTCGCTCAGTATATTGTGACTGCTGGTAAAAACCCAGTATACAGTAAAACTTCCAATAAATGCCCTTTATTATTTTGTAAAGTCAGACTAACTGATATTCTTCTACTTAGAATTGTCTATCGTTATTTTACTGAACTGCAAAAGATAATGGCTGATCCAGGCTAATTACCAGACATTCAGGGCTTATTATAGTCCCATACCAGGAACTTGGGTGGACTAATATGTTTTGCCTTATAGTTTTGCCGTGTCCATCCGTCTTTCCGTGCGTCTGGGTGGACAACAGTTTTGGCTTGTGTGTTCATCTGTCCTTCCATACATCCTGGTGGAGAATAGTTTTGCGGTGTGTCCATCCGTCCTTCCATACATCCTGATGGACTGTAGTTTTGCCATGTCCATCCATTCGTCCTGTACGTCTGGGTGGAGTACAGTTTTGCTTTGTCCATCCATTCGTCCTGTACGTCAGGATGGACTATAGTTTTGCCTTATGTCCGTCCGTCCGTCTCTGTATGTCAGGATGGACTACAGTTTTGCCTTGTGTCCGTCCGTCTCTGTACGTCAGGATGGACTATAGTTTTGCCTTATGTCCGTCCGTCCGTCTCTGTATGTCAGGATGGACTACAGTTTTGCCTTGTGTCCGTCCGTCTCTGTATGTCAGGATGGACTATAGTTTTGCCTTGTGTCCATCTGTCTCTGTACGTCAGGATGGACTATAGTTTTGCCTTGTGTCCATCTGTCTCTGTTCGTCAGGATGGACTATAGTTTTGCCTTGTGTCCATCTGTCTCTGTTCGTCAGGATGGACTAGTTTTGCCTTGTGTCCGTCCGTCTCTGTATGTCAGGATGGACTATAGTTTTGCCTTGTGTCCATCCGTCTCTGTATGTCAGGATGGACTATAGTTTTGCCTTATGTCCGTCCGTCTCTGTATGTCAGGATGGACTATAGTTTTGCCTTATGTCCGTCCGTCCGTCTCTGTATGTCAGGATGGACTATACTTTTGCCTTATGTCCGTCCGTCCGTCTCTGTACGTCAGGATGGACTATAGTTTTGCCTTGTGTCCGTCCGTCTCTGTATGTCAGGATGGACTATAGTTTTGCCTTATGTCCGTCCGTCCGTCTCTGTACGTCAGGATGGACTATAGTTTTGCCTTATGTCCGTCCGTCCGTCTCTGTATGTCAGGATGGACTATAGTTTTGCCTTATGTCCGTCCGTCCGTCTCTGTACGTCAGGATGGACTATAGTTTTGCCTTGTGTCCGTCCGTCTCTGTACGTCAGGATGGACTATAGTTTTGCCTTATGTCCGTCCGTCTCTGTACGTCAGGATGGACTATAGTTTTGCCTTGTTTCCGTCCGTCTCTGTACGTCAGGATGGACTATACTTTTGCCTTATGTCCGTCCGTCTCTGTACGTCAGGATGGACTATAGTTTTGCCTTATGTCCGTCCGTCCGTCTCTGTACGTCAGGATGGACTATAGTTTTGCCTTATGTCCGTCCGTCCGTCCGTCTCTGTACGTCAGGATGGACTATAGTTTTGCCTTATGTCCGTCCGTCTCTGTACGTCAGGATGGACTATAGTTTTGCCTTGTGTCCGTCCGTCTCTGTACGTCAGGATGGACTATAGTTTTGCCTTATGTCCGTCCGTCTCTGTATGTCAGGATGGACTATAGTTTTGCCTTATGTCCGTCCGTCTCTGTACGTCAGGATGGACTATAGTTTTGCCTTATGTCTGTCCGTCTCCGTATGTCAGGATGGACTATAGTTTTGCCTTATGTCCGTCCGTCTCTGTACGTCAGGATGGACTATAGTTTTGCCTTATGTCCGTCCGTCTCTATACGTCAGGATGGACTATAGTTTTGCCTTATGTCCGTCCGTCTCTGTACGTCAGGATGGACTATAGTTTTGCTATGTCACTTTAAGGACACACAGGTTGTGAACCACCATCATGACCTTGACTTCAAAAGCAATCGCTGCATGGCCATGAAGAAACTTCATCAGCGCCAAGAGGAAAATAATTTTATCTCTGGCTCAGATGGCAGGAGTTGGTATTAAAACATTAACATCCGAAAATGCCAAAATTAATATAATTCACTGAATTGTCTTGGTAATAAGAAATTACAGCAGATTAAATCTGGAACAATAAATACGAGGGTCAGCCTTTACTGAAAGTATCATAATTTATTAGCTCACCTGCCCGAAGGGCAAGTGAGCTTATGCCGTGGTGTGGCGTCCGTCGTCAACTTTTTCATTTAAACAGCTTCTTCTCAATAACCAAGAGGCCCAGGGACTTGATATTGGGCCTGTAGCATGCTGGGGTGAAGGGCTACAAAGTTTGTTCAAATAAATGACCTTGACCTTCATTCAAGGTCACATGGGTCAAATAGGCTATAATCTTCAAACGACTTCTTTTCAATAACCAAGAGGCCCAGGGACTTGGTATTGGGCCTGTAGCATGCTGGGGTGAAGGGCTACAAAGTTTGTTCAAATAAATGACCTTGACCTTCATTCAAGGTCACATGGGTCAAATAGGCTATAACCTTCAAACGACTTCTTCTCAATAACCAAGAGGCCCAGGGACTTGGTATTGGGCCTGTAGCATGCTGGGGTGAAGGGCTACAAAGTTTGTTCAAATAAATGACCTTGACCTTCATTCAAGGTCACATGGGTCAAATAGGCTATAATCTTCAAACGACTTCTTCTCAATAACCAAGAGGCCCAGGGACTTGATATTGGGCCTGTAGCATGCTGGGGTGAAGGGCTACAAAGTTTGTTCAAATAAATGACCTTGACCTTCATTCAAGGTCACATGGGTCAAATAGACTATAATCTTCAAATAAGTTCTTTTTAGCCCACCATCATCAGATGGTGGGCTGTTCAAATCGCCCTGTGTCCGTGGTCCGTGGTCCGTCCGTCCGTCCGTCCCTCCGTCCGTCCCTCCGTCCGTCCGTAAACAATTCTTGTTATCGCTAATCCTCAGAAAGTACTGAAGGGATCTTTCTCAAATTTCATATGTGGGTTCCCCTTGGTGCCTAGTTATGCATATTGCATTTTGAGACCAATCGGAAAACAACATGGCCGACAGGCAGCCATCTTGGATTTTGACAATTGAAGTTTGTTATCGCTATTTCTGAGAAAGTACTGAAGGGATCTTTCTCAAATTTCATATATAGAGATTTCTCTTGGTGCCTTGTTATGCATATTGCATTTTGAGACCAATCGGAAAACAACATGGCCGACAGGCAGCCATCTTTGATTTTGACAATTGAAGTTTGTTATCGCTATTTCTGAGAAAGTGCTGAAGGGATCTTTCTCAAATTTCATATGTAGGTTCCCCTTGGTGCCTAGTTATGGATATTGCATTTTGAGACCAATTGGAAAACAACATGGCCGACAGGCAGCCATCTTGGATTTTGACAATTGAAGTTTGTTATCGCTATTTCTGAGAAAGTACTGAAGGGATCTTTCTCAAATTTCATATGTAGATTCCCCTTGGTGCCTTGTTATGCATATTGCATTTTGAGACCAATCGGAAAACAACATGGCCGACAGGCAGCCATCTTGGATTTTGACAATTGAAGTTTGTTATCGCTATTTCTGAGAAAGTACTGAAGGGAACTTTCTCAAATTTCATATGTATGTTTCCCTTGGTGCCTAGTTATGCATATTGCATTTTGAGACCTATCGGAAAACAACATGGCCGACAGGTAGCCATCTTGGATTTTGACAATTGAAGTTTGTTATCGCTATTTCTGAGAATGTACTGAAGGAATCTTTCTCAAATTTCATATTTAGATTCCCCTTGGTGCCTAGTTATGCATATTGCATTTTGAGACCTATCGGAAAACAACATGGCCGACATGCAGCCATCTTGGATTTTGACAATTGAAGTTTGTTATCGCTATTTCTGAGAAAGTACTGAAGGAATCTTTCTCAAATTTCATATGTAGGTTCCCCTTGGTGCCTAGTTATGCATATTACATTTTGAGACCTATCAGAAAACAACATGGCCGATAGGCAGCCATCCTAGATTTTGACAATTGAAACTTATTATCGCTATTTCTAAGAAAGTTCTGAAGGGATCTTTCTCAAATTTCATATGTAGGTTCCCCTCGGTGCCTAGTTATGCATATTGCATTTTGAGACCAATCGGAAAACAACATGGCCGACAGGCAGCCATCTTGGATTTTGACAATTGAAGTTTGTTATCACTATTTATCAGAAATTGCTAAAGGGATCTTTCTGAAATTTCATTTGTAGGGGTTGCCCTCTGTGCCTAGTTATGCATATCGGATTTTGAGACCAGTCAGAAAACAACCTGCCCAACAGGCAGCCATCTTGTATTTTGACAATTGAAGTTTGTTATCGCTATTTTACCTTCTGTAAAATAACGATAACAAACTGAAGGGATCTTCCCCTTGGTCCCTGGTGTTGCATTTTGGGACCAATCCGAAAACAACAGACAGCCATTATCGCTAAATCTTAAATTTTATATATAGGTTCCCCTTGTTTGAAAAGTACTAGAGGGCTGTTTCTGAATTTACACAGATTAGTAAGACTTAGAGGAAGGGAAAAGTAGAGAAAAGATCAATCTAACATGGAACCTATAAAGATCATTCAATGGTGGGCGCCAAGATCCCTCTGGGTTCTCTTGTTTAATAACCAAGAGGCCCAGGGACTTGATATTAGGCTTTTAGCATGCTGGGGTGAAGGCCTACCAAGTTTGTTCAAATGAATGACCTTGACGTACATTCAAGGTCACAGGGGTGAAATCGGCTTAATTCTGTAAACAATATTTTTTCGATAGCCAAGAGCCTCCGAGACCTGATATTAGGCCAATAGAATGCTGGAATGAAGGACTAGAAAATTTATTAATATGAATAAACCTAGCTTACTATGATATTTGAATAAAGAAGTTATCAGCATAGTATCTGTAGAAATGACCTCAGTCAACTTCAAAGTTGCTGTAGAGCCAGGTGAGCGATACAGGCCCATTGGGCCTCTTGTTAAAGGCATATGCTTATAATTACAGTTGCATTAATAGTTTCAATATATATGATAAACCAAACTATATAATCTTTACTATCATATACCATCCAAATTATAAAACTGTTGTAACATACATATACCACTTAACTAATTGACTGTGAAGTTATCATAGAACTTTAAAAGGGTGTCTATAATTGTGGGTTTCTTTGTTGTTATTTTTATTTTTTTTCATGTGAAAATATTTCCTGTGGTTCCGTGCTGTTGAATTGCTCAATCACAAAATTGAAGCATAAATAAGTCAGACCAGTAGTAATATCATGATAGCTACCATTAGGTAATGTTTTCAGAGAACTATCTAAACATAATTATAAACCACTTGTATACTCACTGCTGCAGTATACGCGGCTGTCATCATGTCACCAACAAGGCAGCTAGCTGACAATTTATTTATTTCCAACTTGATATATCGGGGACAACCTGATCACTCTATACTATTGTGATAAAATTTAATTTATCCATACATCAGATCATCAACATGATGCGTCAGGTACTGTCTCAGCAAAAGCAAGAACAATGTCGATGATTTACTTTAAGATTAATTGTCGGGAAACTATCCAGTTGCTCTGTTATAATACAGTATACAAATTGAATGCTAAAGTTACTCAAAGCATTCTGAGTCAGATTCAGTCCTAGCACCATGTTTCATTACTGTACAAATATCCGGAATTAGTTTACCAACCCAGGGCCAATGTGATGGCGTACGTCCTTAAAGTGACATGTCCAACGGCTCGATTGTCCATCCACTTCACCATGTCGTGAAGAGTGGTTTGACCGAAGTAATTTCCTTACACATTACGGTCAATTGGACAGTTGACCAAGGTGTGTAGTGATCATGAAGATGAAGTGGACAGGACTAGTTTTGATTATCAGCTGGGTCCCAAGATAATTGACCACTTCATTTATACTTCATCAGTGTTAAATTGATTCATTTATAATTACATATAGTATAGGACGATATTATTGATTTCTATATTGAGATTAAGATCGCACTGTGAATTTGACATACATAATTAAAGTTTGATTAATTTCAATATCAAAATAGATTGACTTCTTCTTTGAAATTTGAGTATTGCCTTCAGATCTGTATTTATTTATCCGGGTGCATGATTAATTTTTTATCCAGAGGCCAATTAACCCTTGTTAACTAACTTTGTTTCCAAAATAAGGGGGCTCAATATGCCTCCATTTTTCAGACCATGGCCGACCATGTTTCTCAATATCGACCATGTTTAACCATGTGTTTCAACCACGGTCGACCAAGTTTCTCAACCACGGTCGACTATGTTTGACCATAGTCAACCATGTTTCTCAATCTCGACCATAGTCAACCATGGTTTCTGACCATGGTTGACGGCCATGGTTTTTAACCATGATGCCATTTAATGGTCAACCTAGTCGACCATGGTTACACGACCATGGACTAACATGGATTACCATGGTAGTCTATGGTTGTTGACAGTCAAGCAGTTTCGTCTGGGAGTGTAACCAGGGGTCGGGGAAGGTCTTTATGTAGGACTTGGATGGGCTTATTAACAGGCGTGAGCTTATTGCTGGGAAAATTGAAGTAAGTTTGATCTCACATACAGTTTACAATGTATTAGGGCTCACCAAATTGTGTCATCATTTATACACAAGATTGTATAAAAGTATTGGTACAGTAGTAAGTATGTGTTTCAGAAACTTTAGCCCACCATCACAACCAGATCAGTATTTTCTGATTGGTCCATCTTCTATATACATCCATATACAATTCTCTTTGTCACTATTTCTTGAGGAAGCCCTGGAAAGATATTTATCAAACTAGCATATGTAGGTTCTCATTGGTCCCATTTTATTTTGAGTCTGATTGGGAAAACGAAAAAAATGGCCAACAGGTAGCCATTATGGATATTGTCAGTTGAAGTTTGCGTCCGCTATGTCTCGATCAGAAAGATTTTTTTTAGATTTCATATGAAGGGTTTCCTTGTTATGAGAAGGGATAATAAAAGTAGAAAAATGATCAGTCTTGCATAGAACAAATAACGACAATTAATTGGTGGGTTACGATGATCAGATCCCTCTGGGATCTCTTGTAAGTGCATGAATACATATCTAGATCTGTTCTCAATGGGATTAGACATATTGTCTAGCTAGTCGGGTATCAGCATTAGATCATTTGATTTAGATTTAAGAAGAGTTCAAAATAGGGATCTGTTCTCCCCAGGATTAGAAGTCAAGCTGTCTGCAATATTAATGATTTCTGATGAATTAAGAGTGAAAAGGTCACAGGTCATCCATACAGCTGGACATATAGTTATAGACTGTATCTGATGGGAGTCAATGAAATGTAATGCACTTATGTGTCCCCTAGCTCAAACTATAATCTGCTTACAAGGCACAATGATTGTTACATACGGATCTCACAAGAAAGTATTACTTATACATTTATCTGTAGTCTTTTGGATTATTGACAAAAATTTTGTGAATGGAACATCTTGGTAAAACCCTAGTGTCACAGTCAATCACGTTTAAAATTCAATAAAGGAGTTGGCGCTGCATTGTTTGAAATCCATGAGTTGCGGGATTACGGAAAAATTATGAAAAGTGTTGTTTACCTATTATAGCCCAATGTTACACCTATAGGGCTGTGTCTTTGTTCCTGAGGGTCAGATCATGCACCGTCCTTGAAAAATGTAACGAGGATGAGATACCAACTTTCAAATTCTCAGCTTCGTGCAGTCAACATAAGTCGTCAGTTGCCACTGTACGTGTGTGTACCACGATCATGTGCCTCCATTGTGCGCACCCACAGAGCTCTTTTTAGCCCACCATACCATCATCAGATGTTGGGCTATTCAAATCGCCCTGCGTTTGTGGTCCTTTAAAAATGTCCGTCCATCCGTCTTGTTATCGCTATTTCTCAGAAAGTACTGAAGGGATCTTTATCAAATTTCATATGTAGGTTCCCCTTGATCCCAAGTTGTGCATATTGCATTTTGGGGTTGATCTGAAAACAACATGGCCGACAGGCAGCCATCTTGGATTTTGACAATTGAAGTTTGTTATCGCAATTTTACAGAAGGTAGTAGGGATCTTTCTGAAAATTCATATGTAGGTTCCCCTTGGTCCCTTGTATTGCATTTTGGGACCAATCTAAAAACAACACGGCCGACAGACAGCCATTATCGCTAAATCTCAAATTTCATACAGTTCCCCTTGTTTGAAAAGTACTGGAGGGATGTTTCTCATTTTACACAGATTATTGTAAAGGGAAGGGAAAAATAGAGAGAAGATCAATCTGACATGGAACCTTATAATAAAGATCGTTCAATGGTGGTCGCCAAGATGCCTCTGGGATTTTTGTTTGGTTCTGCAGGACACCTTACTGCACTACTATAACCCTGTAACATTCCATACAATTTCCTACTGAGCATATATCTGAATGCTTCAATGCCGAGCAACAGTGCTTACTTTGGGCATATATATAGTTTTTTAAGTGGATCATCAACTGGAGTTCTAGGAGACCCCATCACATCAAATGGAGATGCCATCACATTTCCACACTACTGTAGGATGACCCTAACTATCTACATTCTGTGATATGGCATTATTATCATTAGGACTCAGCCCCGACTTGATGGAGCTTTATGATTGGTAGTTTGACATACGTACTCTAGAGGGTTTTTGGGGATTATCAGATGTACGTAATTATACTAAGGTAGTTGTGTATGCCGATCTTCATCTTTAAGAATTTTTTACATGCAGTTTCTTTAGGTAAGTTCTTTTTCTGAACTAATTTTGTATATAAGGATGCTGTGAGTGGCTATATAAGCTGTCACCAAATTTAAAAATAGAATGAAATAACAAATATATTATGAAAATAGTATTTTTGTAAGTGCCAACATTGCTCTTTATACCAAATAATACATTTAACTAGAAATTAAAAATAAAATTTCCAATCTCATCATCATAGAATTGTACCTTATCATGTATATCTATTAAAACGTTGGTGTAGACTTTTCTTGCCTCCTAAATTGTCATGATATAGTGTTTGATTCTGTATTGTGGACTTGTCCATTTTGACTTATAACTGGAGTATATGTCTGGAGTTTGAATGTGAAGATCAGGGTTTAGCTGCTGACATGCAGTGTTTGTCGTCATGCAGATAATTATAGGTTATCGGTGAAATTGTTTCTTCAAGAAGATTTCTTATTTAATGAGCTAATCTAATGAGCGATTACAAATTCATTACATTTTACCAATATGAGCTAGATGTAAAGAAGCTAACCGTTCAGTTTTATTTGTTTGCTGTTGTTGCCTATTGCGGCTTAAGGAAAATGGATTATCTTGATGTTTTCAAGGTTCTATTAGATTCCTGGTGTTAATGTATATTGTTACCTGAAATCACATTGAGGCACCTTAATCATTTAAATCATGCAGGCTCGAGGCTTTCAGGTAATTTCTGTGGAAAAATGATATTCTAAATTCCAATAGATTGACACCCACCAAGTTAAGAAATTTAAAAGTTATTTAATATCAAAATTTTACTAAATCTATTGAATTTATTCTTAAATATGGAGTTAGCTCTGCTGTACCTCCTTCCATGGTGTAACTTAATCATTTTCTGTATAAGTACATATTGGTTTTCCAGCTGTACATCCCATCTGGATTTCCACAATTATAGGCTTTAAAATAATGGCCCAGCAAGCTAGCATTAATGGAAAATATTGCCCGTAGAAAGATAACTGCATGTATATAGTTTTTATTCTCATTGAAAGGTATTACTTCATTACTTAACTATACTGTATATAAAATAAATGTAATTTGAAATTTAGATATCATAATTTACCATGTTCAAGGTCCCTTCAGTAAAATTGATTTTAACTCATTCAAGTTTATTTTCTTATCTAAGTATCATGTACAATGCTGCTGCTGCTGCTGCTGTTGTGCTGCTGATGATGATATAGGTATCACTATGTAGTTGGCAGAGGCAGTGTCAGCGGTGACGTCGTTCACACAATGGTTTTCGTGCAATAACTTGAGTTCCCATGGGCCAATCAAACTCCATCTTCATATTGTGCTTCCTTACCAAAAGTATTCTTGCTTAGGATTGCTTTTCATGTTGAAAGGTCAAAGGTCAAGGTCACTGTTACTATTAATACCAGGTTTCCATGCAATAACTTGAGTTCCTTTTGGCCAATCAAACACAAACTTTGTAAGTGCTTCCTTATCAAACTGTTTGCTTGGGATTGCTTTTCAGGTTTGAAGGTCAAAGTCAAGGTCACTGTTACTGTAAATAGAAAATTTGTTTCCATGTGATAACTCAAATTTTCCTTAGCCAATCATGCAGGCTCAAACTTCATACAGTTACCAAAAGTGCTTGCTTAGATTGCTTTTCAGGTTCAAAGGTCAAAGGTCATTGTTACTATAGATAGAAAATAGGTTTGCTTGCCATAAATAGGGATCCCTTGGGCCAATCAAATGCAAACTTGATGCATTGCTTTCTTACAGGAAGTGCTTGCTTGTTTGAAGGCATTTTTACACATCCACTTCCGTGGAATTCTTGTATAAAACTAATGTGTACATTCCTTCTACAATAATGGAGTTAAATAGAAAAGTATAGCTTGTCTTATAGTTTACAGCCACTGACAAATATGGCCTAAACTTAACAAATTCTTTCAAGTTTCTGACTTGAAGGTCAACTTTGGATTGTACATGCCATCATAGTCTTATCAGCGCTTGGCGATCACTCGATCATAATCAGTACTCACTGATAGCAGAGAAACACTATTGATCGCAAACTTTTGTATAACCCAGATCAATGAGATTTCAGGACATTAAATCTGGTTCAGTAGATACAGTAGATGATAGAAGCTTGTGGAGCTAATTGTGTGTCAGTTGAATGGTAGAGCACTATAAGGCTGTTTATAATGAAGAATTCCACCCAGCAGTCTGTTGTCATTAAAATGTACTGTATTTGATCACGATCCCCAGGAAAGAAGTTATGAAAATATGAAACACCTGGCCAGATAGTGGATATATTATAGTGAGCTATGCGGGTGTGGAGTCTGTACATCATCCGTTTCTTATTAACTTTTTTTACTTTTCGTTTTTACCAACTCTCTCATGATCAGTCAGAGATGACAATGTACCAATAGCATATTGAGAGGAAGCTTAAGGACAACCATTTAAGTTTGTTCAATTATATGACCTTCATCAATTTTCAGGGTCAGGGGTCAAAGAAGTTAGAAATCTTTTACCAACTTCTGAATAAACAAGAGGTGTTATAGGGTGATGTTCTAATGCCAGTAACTTGTTGGGATGATGGGCTTTCAAGTTGGTTCATCTTGACCTTCTTTCAAGGTCACAGAGATCAAATTTGATACGTTAAAATCTTTAAAATCTTTTCAAAGACCAAGAGGCCCTGTGGGTAACTTAAATAAATTATGTTTATATGTGTTATTATTTTTTATGGAGACGTTTATTTTGTTCGTAATTGAACATTATTTTATATATATAATTTGCGTACATGTGGAACAAATAAAGAAAAAAGAACAACAAAACACAGATGGCGTACTCATACGTGTATCAAACATGGCTGCTCAAATTATAGTTCTAAACATCTTAACCACTAGCTTTGCCGCAGTGGCTGTGATAGGAAGATGTTACTCACATAATCTCTTTGACACCAAACTGCTGTGCTTGCATATGATTTTATTAGTTATAGATTGCTAAAAAACATGATATTCATGAACTTAATAAGGAATCCCAACATTTACATATGAATGGTTTAATAAAATTATGAGAGTTGTTTCTGTTTTTGGTTCTTTATTTAAGGTAATTTTAAGCATGATTGATCAATTTTCAGTCATATGATCAATTCTCTAATTGGATGACCATGCAGTTGTTCAGCCATGATCAATTTTGCTATCAGTGATTCTCCAGTCATATGATCAGTTACCATTGCATATACATGTATATCCATCCATTCGTAATGTTCGATATTCCTCAGTCACATGATCAATATTCTTTAGTCCCATGATCAGCTATCCAATTGCATGATCACAATTCTCTAGTTACATGATCAGTCAGTCACATGATCATTTTTATATATCCACTCATTATGCTCAACTTTTCTGAAAAGGAAATATAACTCTTTATTGCAATTGTGACACGATTTTAATTTTTTTTCTAGTATTATACAATATAGTATTCTGATTATGAAAATGTTTTTTTAGATTTCATGTCATCAGAATTGATAATATTCTACAAAGAAAATAAAATTCTTTTATTTTACTTGACAGGTTGAGCTTCTGACCACCCAAGTAAGTGTTGTTTGCTCTCATTTTCACATAATTATATCAGTATTGTCAATGTTACTTTTAAGATTGAATATTGATAAAAATAAACATCTATAGTCTCTAACCCTGTGCTATGTTTATGCGATCTTCTCAGGTGTAATTATTGTTTAATCAGTCGGTACTTTATTGTTTTCACCAAAAAAAAAAGAGATGAATTGATAGTATAAGTAAGATTTAGATTTTGTGTGACATGATATGTATATACATTATCTACTTTGTATCCATTAATATTAAGATTTATTAATACAAAGATCAGCTGTTGTGGTGACTTTTATACAATATCTTGTGAATATGTATTTTGTCTACAGCTCGGGCAGGAAGTGCCAGTGGAAGTGAAGGCTGGCCATGTTGGTGAGTACATCAATATACAATATATCTGGCCATGTTGGTGAGTACATCAATATACAATATATCTGGCCATGTTGGTGAGTACATTATATATATATACAATATATCTGGCCATGTTGGTGAGTACATAATATATATATACAATATATCTGGCCCTGTTGGTGAGTACATCAATATACAATATATCTGGCCATGTTGGTGAGTACATCAATATACAATATATCTGGCCATGTTGGTGAGTACATTATATATATATACAATATATCTGGCCATGTTGGTGAGTACATAATATATATATACAATATATCTGGCCCTGTTGGTGAGTACATCAATATACAATATATCTGGCCATGTTGGTGAGTACATTATATATATATACAATATATCTGGCCATGTTGGTGAGTACATTATATATATATACAATATATCTGGCCATGTTGGTGAGTACATAATATATTAATACAATATATCTGGCCCTGTTGGTGAGTACATCAATATACAATATATCTGGCCATGTTGGTGAGTACATCAATATACAATATATCTGGCCATGTTGGTGAGTACATTATATATATATATACAATATATCTGGCCATGTTGGTGAGTACATAATATATATATACAATATATCTGGCCCTGTTGGTGAGTACATCAATATACAATATATAACCCCCAACTGCTCGTTATGTGATCGTCCGGGAAACCTGGCCCATGTACTGTCATCGTGCAACACTGCTTTGACCCAGGGGAGATACACATGGAGACACAACAAGGTTCTGCGGGAGCTAGCAGACACGTTGGAGAAAGAAAGGCAGAAAAAGAGGAGATGTATGAAACAACAACCCTACATCAACTTTGTAAGATCTGGAGAGGCAGGCAGTAAAGCAACAGCACACCAGAGAGGGATACTGGACGGAGCTCAGAATTGGGAGATGCGAGTTGACTTGGGACAAAGACTGGCTTTTCCAGAGGTCGTCCAAACCAACCTGCGTCCAGATATTCTACTCTGGTCACAGCAAGGGAAGAGAATGATAATGATTGAGCTTACTGTCCCCTGGGAGGAGCGGTGTCAAGAGGCCTACGAGAGGAAAAGAGAGAAGTACGCCAATCTTGCTGATGACGTGAGAGCAAAAGGATGGTGTGTGTGGGTCATGCCAGTAGAGATGGGGTGCAGAGGATTTCCTGCACAGTCCATGTGGAGGATGTTTGCTGCTGTAGGCATCCGGGGGAAAGACCGAAGGGCAGCTGTACAACGACTGGCAACAACAGCAGAGAAGTCGTCCAGCTGGCTTTGGTGGAGAAGGGAGGACAAGAGCTGGAAGCCATCCATCGACGGGCAGTGATTTGGCCAATCACTGTCGACTCGCCACCTTTAGGGCGTTCCAGGATAGGAGTCGAAACGCCCAGTGAGAGGTGGTCCTGGCTGATGACGTCGATGGATTTTGCAGTCAGAAGACTGTATGAAGGTACTTTTCCAACTGGGGAACCCAGTGACTGCCAGGAAAGACTGGATGACAACCAAGAACAGAATGGTGACACTGGAAAGACAGATGGCAACTAGGAACAGACTAGTACCGGGGTGTAGTGGGGTAGCATCCCACTCCACAGCTTCCGCGAGGGGGCAACCTACAACCAGCTACGAGTAAGAATACAAAACAACACCCCCAGAGTCTTCCGAGAGGGGGGGAGGATGAAAGACTCAACATGGCAGATAACACGGCAACGACTAAGCTAGTACAACGGACTTTGACTGGAGAAAAGACGAAGGAGACCAAATGCAAGTGTGGAAAGGTCTGCAAGAACTTGCGTGGATTGCGAATCCACCAGGCGAAAGCGAGGTGCCAACCTGAGGAGATACAGCAGCAGCGCACAGGTAGAAGACCTGATGAGACGCAGGAGGTTCCCAGCCAGGAGTCACACCACAGTGCTGAGGACCTCTCCGCTGATGTGTCATCGCAGCGAGACACCCCGAATTCATTAGGGGGAGAAGCGAGCCAAGGGGCGCAAGTAGACAATGACCACACAGAGAGGAGGGAACGGGTGAAGTGGCCAAAGATAGTCGACAGAAGCAGATGGAAACAACTTGATGAAGACCTAGATAGTATTTTGGAAGCAACGCTACAAGGCGGAGTGGAGAAGAAAATCAAGTCTCTGACAATGATTGTTTATAAAGTCAGCTGTGAGAGATTCGGTGTAGAAGGGAAAAAAGCAGAAGTAGTCCACCAGC
Source organism: Pecten maximus (assembly GCF_902652985.1). NCBI lineage: Eukaryota > Metazoa > Mollusca > Bivalvia > Pectinida > Pectinidae > Pecten > Pecten maximus. The sequence continues at coordinate 11,090,442 of NC_047019.1, read as the reverse complement.
CTAACAGGAGACAACAGGAAGTGGCCAAGCTTCGGAAAGAACTGAAGGTACTGAGGCGACTATTCAGGGAAGCTAACGAGCAAGAGAAGTTTGGATTACAGCAGTTAAGATCCGACATTAGAGGAAAGTTGACAACACTACAGAAGGCAGAGAGATCTAGGAAGAGAAGAAGAGAGACAACAAGGAAAAGGGCAGCATTTATAGCCAACCCATACAAGTTTACAACCTCACTTTTGGGTGGAGAGAGATCTGGCAAGTTGGAAACCTCCAAACAAGAAATAGAGCAACATCTGGAAGAGACACACTGTGATGCTGAACGGAACAATCCTCTGGGAGAGTGCGACAGAATACCATCAGAGGAAGAGCCAACAATTCCATTAGATGAGAAAGAACCAACCTGGAAGGAAGTTGTAGAAGTGGTGAAGAAAGCAAGATCAGGTTCAGCACCGGGGCCGAGTGGTATACCTTACAAAGTTTACAAGATGTGCCCGAAACTTCTACGACGACTTTGGAGGCTACTGAAGGTGATTTGGAGGAAGGGGAAAATACCAGAATGCTGGCAGACGGCAGAAGGAATATTTGTTCCGAAGGAGAAGAACTCTGCATCCCTAAACCAGTTCAGAACCATATCACTCCTGAGTGTAGAAGGAAAAATCTTCTTTGCCATACTTGCCAGAAGGATGACAACATACATGACATCTAATGAGTATATAGATTCTTCTGTGCAAAAAGGAGGGATTCCGGGATTCCCTGGATGTATTGAACACACCAGCGCAATCACACAGCTTATCCGGGAAGCAAAGATTAATCATGGAGACTTAACAGTTGTATGGTTGGACCTCGCCAATGCATACGGTTCTGTCCCCCACCAACTGATCTTTAAGGCTCTGGAACATTATCACATCCCGGACCATATCCAAACAATTGTGAAGAGCTATTTTAGTAACATCAGGCTACGGTTTACAGTTGGAGAGATAACAACATCATGGCAAGCACTTGAGAAAGGTATTGTGACTGGATGCACGATATCTGTCATACTCTTTGTGATGGGGATGAATTTGATCATCAAGGCTGCAGACAGGGAAACTAGAGGACCTAAAACTTCATCAGGAGTGCGATTACCACCAAACAGAGGATTCATGGACGACCTGACGATAACAACTACTACACATGTACAGGCGCGATGGATCATATCTGCTCTAGAGGCAACAGTTGGATGGGCAAGGATGAAGTTCAAACCGGGGAAATCTAGATGTCTCATCTTGAAAAGAGGGAAGGTGACCAGAAGGTTCAAGCTCTCAATACAGCAGGAGGAGATACCCACAATTGTAGACAATCCAATCAAGTGTTTGGGGAAGTGGTTTGATGCCAGCCTGAATGACAGCAGGAACATCAAACGGTTACAGACCCAGGTAGAGGAGGGTTTAAGGAAGATCGACAAAACAGGGCTGCCTGGGAAATTCAAATCCTGGATTTACCAGCATGGACTTCTTCCTCGCCTGACTTGGCCTCTTACACTGTACGAAGTCACCACTACTACAGTTGAAGCTCTTGAGAGGAAGATCAACAAGTGTCTACGACGTTGGCTTGGAGTCCCTCCAAGTTTCACCAGTGTGGGCCTGTACAGCACAACAGCCAAACTTCAACTACCCATATCATCATTGGTGGAAGAGTTTAAGGTGGCAAAGGCTAGGCTGGTGATGACTGTGAGAGACTCCAAAGATGAGAAGATCAGGAATGCTGGGATTGAGACTCGGACAGGACGAAAGTGGTCAGCAAGCAGCGCGGTCCAGGAAGCAGAAAGCAGATTAAGGCACAGCGACATTGTTGGGACTACCTGCATTGGAAGACAGGGGCTTGGGACAACACAAGTGCAAAGGTGGGGAACAGCGGACACAGCTAGTAGGAGGAAGATGGTCCAAGACAACATCAGGAAAATGGAAGAAGAGATACGGAAAGCAAAGATGGTGGAAATGGGAGCACAGGGTGCATGGACCAGATGGGAGACAACTGAAAGGCGTCTTACATGGTCAGACATCTGGAAGTTGGAACCATGTAGAATCCAGTTCCTCCTGCGTTCAGTGTACGATGTTCTACCAACACCTACCAACTTGCATCGATGGGGAATGACAGAAACCCCCAACTGCTCGTTATGTGATCGTCCGGGAAACCTGGCCCATGTACTGTCATCGTGCAACACTGCTTTGACCCAGGGGAGATACACATGGAGACACAACAAGGTTCTGCGGGAGCTAGCAGACACGTTGGAGAAAGAAAGGCAGAAAAAGAGGAGATGTATGAAACAACAACCCTACATCAACTTTGTAAGATCTGGAGAGGCAGGCAGTAAAGCAACAGCACACCAGAGAGGGATACTGGACGGAGCTCAGAATTGGGAGATGCGAGTTGACTTGGGACAAAGACTGGCTTTTCCAGAGGTCGTCCAAACCAACCTGCGTCCAGATATTCTACTCTGGTCACAGCAAGGGAAGAGAATGATAATGATTGAGCTTACTGTCCCCTGGGAGGAGCGGTGTCAAGAGGCCTACGAGAGGAAAAGAGAGAAGTACGCCAACCTTGCTGATGACGTGAGAGCAAAAGGATGGTGTGTGTGGGTCATGCCAGTAGAGATGGGGTGCAGAGGATTTCCCTGCACAGTCCATGTGGAGGATGTTTGCTGCTGTAGGCATCCGGGGGAAAGACCGAAGGGCAGCTGTACAACGACTGGCAACAACAGCAGAGAAGTCGTCCAGCTGGCTTTGGTGGAGAAGGGAGGACAAGAGCTGGAAGCCATCCATCGACGGACAGTGATTTGGCCAATCACTGTCGACTCGCCACCTTTAGGGCGTCCCAGGATGAGTCGAAACGCCCAGTGAGAGGTAGTCCTGGCTGATGACGTCGATGGATTTTGCAGTCAGAAGACTGTATGAAGGTACTGGCCATGTTGGTGAGTACATTATATATATATACAATATATCTGGCCATGTTGGTGAGTACATAATATATATATACAATATATCTGGCCATGTTGGTGAGTACATTATATATATATACAATATATCTGGCCATGTTGGTGAGTACATAATATATATATATAATATATCTGGCCATGTTGGTGAGTACATAATATATATATACAATATATCTGGCCATGTTGGTGAGTACATAATATATTAATACAATATATCTGGCCCTGTTGGTGAGTACAATATATATACAATATATCTGGCCATGTTGGTGAGTACATAATATATATATATAATATATCTGGCCATGTTGGTGAGTACATAATATATATATACAATATATCTGGCCATTATGCAGTGTATTTAATGACAAATATTGGTCAACATTCCTACTTCAGTCACATAATTGTCTATTCCTGTTGATTTTAAAGACCTTTGATGTTTGTACACATATATACGAGGGCTGATTGATATGTTGTGAACCTCATATTGAAGGATTTGAATTTTGCCAGACATATTGTATTATTTTTCAACATAATCCCCTTCAGTATCTATACACTTTTGCCAGCGGTTTTTCAAGGCCTCAATGTGGCTTTTATAGAACTCCTTTTCTTGGCTGTTCAGAAATTAAAGTCATTTGCTGCATGTATGACATCATAATCGCACTGAAAGTGGGTGCCTGAAATAGCCGTTTTCAGTTTCGGAAATAGACGGAAGTCTGTTGGAGCGAAATCAGGTGAATAACACAGATCATCATCTCAATCAATTAAAAGCCACAATCGTGAATGGCAGCCATGGCAATGACAGACTTGTGAACAGGAGCATTGTCCTGATAGAATAACACACCTTTATTGAGCTTTCCACGGCGCTTAAGTTTAATATTTTCCCGTAACTGCCTCAGAAGTGACGCATAGTATTTGCCATTGATTGTTTGTTCCTTTTGAGATAATCTATCAGCAGAATACCATCTGCATCCCAGAAAACCGAGGCCATAACCTTCCCAGCTGATGGAACAGTCTTTGCCTTCTTTGGCGGGGGAGAGCCATGATGCTTCCATTGTTTCGAATGTTGTTTGGCCTCTGGGGTAAAATGATGGACCCAATGTTTCATCCATTGTGACATATCTCTTAAGAAAGTTGGCTGGATCTTCCTCAAAAAGGTTTAGATATATCAGCAAGCAATAATGTGCATCTGGTGTGCTTCTGATCAACTGTCAGAAGTCTTGGTACCCATCGGGCTGAAAGCTTTCTCATTGCAAGATCCTCGGTCAGAATAGAATGTACTCTTTCGTGTGAAATGCCAACTCTACTGGCTATATATCTTTCTGTAAGTCGTCTGTGGGTCATATATAGCAATATCATGAACTTTATTGACCATTTCTGGGGTTGCAGCATTCAGACAGGCCTTCCAGGACGGGGTCATCCTCATGGCTCAGTCAGCCGCAGTTAAATTCCGCCACCCACCTTTTCACTGCAGCATATGACAGGGTTTCTTTCCCTTTTTTGGAGACACACCGTCCTGGAAGGTAGGGAATTGTAGCAATCCAGATGAAACTGCCGTTGATACAGGTGTATACAAGAGGTCTTACCAAAAATCCAGGCAATATATGTGTGAAATTGGTGAGCCCAACACAGATTCATTCAATGGTCCGATTTATTGGGGGGGGCGTTGTTTACATGTTTTGGCTATAAAGTAGTCGTTATCAGAGCCAAATGAACGTGACGAAAATTCATGTCTAAATTTAGGGTAAACCATTCAGTTTGTCTACCCACCTCTAACACTATAGGATTGAGGATTTGAAAACATAATCTAGTAGTTGTTCTCATCTGTTTATAATAAACTGAAATATTTCAAATCACGGATGACTGTTAAGGCCCATTGGGCCTCTTAAATGACATGGCATGATTCAATTCTCTTATGATGACACACTCTTCATACAGCATACTTGATAAGCTTTTTAAGGGGCATTACTTTGTTTGAATAAAGATTAGGTTGTCAAAATTAAACTTACTGGAAAATATGTATTTTTTCCACAGAGTAAAATTTTAATCTTGACATTAATAAGGCAGTTTTACTCTCAAGATAAACCAAAATTATTAAATCGACCTGAAGTATCACTATAATTACTGCAAAGACATACAATATTTGTATACGCTATACGCCTTTTCCCTGTACATTTCGGCATTAAATTTCTTAAAATGTAGGCACAATCACTCATATAATCATCGGTTGGACATAGATTCATCAATAGAAATTGTGCATGTTACTGATGTGCAAACAAGGGATGCGTGTTTCTGATGTGCAAATGAAGCATTGGCCCCTTTAAATAAATCTATCTAAATAACCAACAGATCACACTTCATCATCAAATGAGAAATATATTCATTCACAATCATTGAATATGAAATCTTTTATCTGATTTCTACACTGTACTTTTGAATTATTTCTTGTTCACTATCATCCAATCAAAATTCCAATGTGATGAAGAATTAATGGCTGAACATAATATTCAAAATTTTGGACAACCAAGATATGTTTTTAACACTCGATCAGTATAGGTATATGAGTTCCTATATATAGATTTTGCGGCCAGCCAGTTAAATCTTTTGTTTGATTTAACCTTTCCTGCCAAAAGAGCATCAGATTAGTGCTAGAACTGATTGATTGTCTGGTTTTGACCCCAGCTAGCTATGTAGTCATTTGTCAGAATCCAGATACAGTTTCACATGAATGTCTATTTTGTCTCCTGGGGATCAATAATCCTAGAGTATATAAATCAATTGGGCTCGCCATTTGTGATTCTCCAGTCGGGGACAGCTATATCTAAGGCACAGAAGTGTGACATATTCTTTCCATAGAGTTGAGAGTCTGCGTGCATATGGTCAAGATGTAGTGAATGGAATGTGATTTGGGTCAGAACTCAAAATCTGACCTGCTAGGCTACGACTGGAATGAATTTACATTACAAATTACTATTTTTAGTGTACAAATATTAGGTAGAATTGTGAATCTGAATCGGCCAGTAATATTAGTGAATGGAACGCATGGATTTTTCTTACTGGTTTGGGATGACGCCTTTTCGTCTCATTTTGGGAAGAAAATTGGTGAATTGGGAAAGATTTGTTCATGTGTGAACTGCAAATTTTGGGAATTTGGCTTAAATATGAAAAAAATTTAATTGGAAATGGGGCCCATATACATGTATATAATGGCCCCAAAAAGCCCCCAGAAAAATTAATAAGCCCTGGCATGGCTCCTAAAAGAGGAAGAGTCTGATGATATAACTTATTAAGTCATATTAAATTATATTCAAGAAAAATTAACGAAGAAAATTGTGGATTAGTATACCCTTGGTCCTGGGAGATGGTTTACATTTGTATAATGCCCTCTTGTAACCTGTTTCTGTCTATATCCTTTTGCTGGGACGTTCCTCCATCCATCAATATAAGGTTAAAGTTTTTTTATTACTTTTTTTTTTTAAGCCTGTCTTTGAAAGAAAAACAGTGCTGTAATACAAATTTCTAGCATGTCTATCACTCTGAGATCTCATATGTGGTAAGGCCATCACATTGGGCACTTTTGATAAAGTTTTTTTTAGCATTTTCTAAGGCACTCATTAAGTTACAGTTAAAAGTGCTGCAATACTGATTTCATAAATAAAGCAGGATATGCAGGCATTTATGTTGTAACAACATCATTTTCTAATTGTTATATTTTTTTATAATATCTTTTGATATTTGCTATGATTAAAATGAAAGATATGAAAATAAATTGTTCTAATAAAAGCATATCCATATCATATATGTATGATGTTGCAAAGGTCTGACTGTCCTGGTGATATTAAGAATGTTCTATTGATTGTTTGCAGTCTGTATTTCATACTTACATGTGTATAGACATAATGTCAATATCTGTCCAACTTAAATACTGTGAGGGATGCGTCTCAACAGGGCGATCTAAGCTATAGTCAGTAGAACTATCAATCCACAATTCTTCAACAGACAGCAACATCAATGTCCTGAAGTACGTGACCTTTGCTTTTTAGCAAGAGCCATATAAAGGACTTTGCGTCATTCAAATATTTATGCTGACATCTAACTTATTATGCATAGTTAGATGTCAGCATAAATATTTGAATGACGCAAAGTCCTTTGCATGAGCACAAATCTGAAATAAACAAATCAGTATCAACTATCCACAAGCCCAGAGGTTTTTAAGTATTTAAATGTTCAGCGTCAAAGATGACCCTTTCCTGTTGACCCAAATTGTCCAAAATGACTCAATGGAGCTGTAAAATAATGATAAAAAAATTGAACCTGTTGACCTTGGTCATGAAACTAATACATCAAAGTATTAAGGATGATTTGAAGGAGTGTTGAAATTAGAGCTGTGTATATCGCAAGGTGGGCAGCGATACGAATCGTATCGCGATACAGGGGTCACGATACAATACGTATCGTGGTATGTGAAAAGCTAATGACCTATCAGATATCTGATATTCAATCGTTCAAAAGTCATGTTTTGTTTTTGGTATTTCTGGAATATTTGAGTCTTTGTCTACATATGTTACAAAAAACGTACAATATAAAATAAGAATATTTATTAATCATAAGCCATTTCAAAAGTTTATAATATGTATTTTAAAGGGTGTGTAATTTGGATTTGGTTTTGATATTAATATTGTTTAATATATCAAGCTTACAGCTTTAGTAATTGAATGAAACTGCCTGTTGGAATTCTTTTAAATCCAAATTATCTAAATTCAATAACGCCTTGTGGGAAATGGACAAAACGTACGTTTTTTGTAACACATGTAGACAAAGACTCAAATATTCCAGAAATACCACAAACAAAACATGACTTTTGTACGATGGAATACCAGATATCTGATAGGTCATTGGCTTCTCATATATCACTGTGAAATGTATTGGATCAGTTGTGTCACATTACAGGGTATATACACAGTTATAGCCCTTTGTTAATGTTTGACAGTAAAAAAAGATATGAATGAACGAATAGACATAAAAGATTATAAGTTATTTGCTTTTATCTAAGTCTACTAAGCACTACCTATTTTGAAGAATATTTATTAATCATAAGCCATTTCAAAAGTTTATAATATGTATTTCAAGGGGTGTGTAGATGAATTAATGTCTGTTAATTATACAAATTCTCCATGTCTATATAAGTATACCTACATTGTTTGGCCCTTCAGAGATTGTAAGTGATGATCCTGTTATGAAAACAGTAAACACTGAATTATCATTAACTGTTATGTTCACCAAAGGTTCAATTTGGATTTGGTTTGGATATATTGTTTAATATATCAAGCTTACAGCTTTAGTAATTGAATGATAGCCCCCCCCCCCCCCCCCCCCCCCCCCCCCCCCCCCCCCAAGTGGGTGTGAGCTGCAAACATTGCTGAATGTGATTGTTGTTTTCAGAAGTCATCTGTGTTTTCCTGCTCACTGTCTCGTTGTGATATAGTGCAGAGTCACTGTCCCCAACTTTATAGTGCTATCTCACTGAAATATACTGGCAAAGGCCACCATGGCCAGCAGCTAGGACACATTGTACTGATAATGGGCAAACTAGTTATCCCAATCCCGAGATGCTGAGCATTAGCAGTAATAGCAACTACTATTTTTTATAGATTCTGGTAGTTTTCTCAGCCAGGGAGAAGAACCAAAAGCCTTCATTACAGGGGCAAAAGCCATCAGTGAGGCATTGTCAAGGGAAAGTTGTTCAAATGAAGAGAAAAGATATTTGATCAAAAATTCAGTTTACAGTCAGAAACAAATCATGTCATGGGGTTAAGCAGGTCAATAAAAACATTACAAAACACTGCCTAAATTTGATGAAGTTGAACATTAAAAAAAACTCTTTGTCAGATTTGATTCAGAACTCATAAAATTGATTGTAATTGCATTTTGCTACTAATTCAGTTGAATTGCCAACAGAATGATTTATTTGTCTAAAATTCTAAAAGCAAGAATATATAATATGTAATTATTTTTGACAAAAGTTGGATTTAAAAAATTAGGTTCATGCATGCATACAGAGCAGACATATATCTTTTTTTCGGTCAGATTTTGTTTTGATATGACACTTGGTTAATTATAATATATATGACTAGAAAAGCAAATATTTATTTTAACTCAGCTTCAGTTATAGGAAAATAAGGAAAATAAACAATAATATCAAAATGAATGAATAAATAAAATGATCGATGCACCAAAAATTTGACCTGAAATAAGCACACCTGCCCCTTATATATATAAATACATCCCTTACCTTTTCCAGGAGAAGAGAAAGGGTGTGCTAATTCAGGAACATATAAGAAAAAATCCTAATACCTGCTGATCGATCTGCCAATATGCATCTTCAGTCTTTAATCAAAAACTCTTGATTGCTTTCACTTCATAATGAATGAATGCATTCCCCCCAAATTCCCCTGGGAAACTTTTCCCTGTAGTACATTATCAACTTCAACAAAAATTAGGTCAAATATGGTAATGATTGATACAAAAAATCATAATAATTCAACAATATTAATTTTGATATACCTTAATATCCAATTTTCAAAAAAAAAAAAAAAACGAAAAATTAGCAGAAATGATTTTGACAACTAATATTTTTTATGGGAACATTTAAGTATCAAATATCTCTCCCAGGAAAGTAGTAATTCAACTAATTTGTAACATCAAAAGTGTGATTGCCTGTATACAGTCATATATTCTATAAATAGGATTCCCAAGTTTGTACTATTCGCCTACACATCAAAAATTCTACTTTGATTTCTCTAGAGAACTGCTGCTACATCACCATGTGTATACGTACATCACATTTGATAGCTGAATCAGTTGTCAATATATCTACTCTCTTAGACCCAAGTTTACATGGCTGACATTTGCTTGTATATCTCGTTCATTCGTCATTCCTAATGTTTTGAAACATATATATGTGTAGCACAATAAGACATGTACCGGTGTATGATTATTGAGTAGCATTTTGGCTTGCTTCTTGGAAATTCAATAACGTCTTACAAAATTCTTGTTTCGTATGTTTTTTGTCATATCTGCAAGCTTTATATTAAGGTATTGTTAATAATGTTTTGAATTTATCTGTTTGATATAACTATTTACTATAATTAAGAAATTTTGAAATTGTAACTCATGAGAACGACTTACAGAAATGATATTTTCATACTGTATGTTTTGTTATATTCGGTTGACAAATCTTTGTTTTCTGAGGAGCTACACGGATGTGTCTGTAGGAGAGGTACTGCACCATCAACTACGAGAGAAAAATCAATAAATTTTGTGCCAGAAAAATGCATCCCAGCATTATGTCAAGATTAATGCAGAGTCATCAAAACGTTTTGTTCCTGTGTTTACATTTGTACAACCCATCAAACATTAGATTTCCCTGACACTGCGGACAAACAAATCATCTCTGAGCCGTAGGGTGTTGCTTGTACATGTTTGTTTTTCCTCTTGAGAACGCTTAGAATATAATCACAATTTTGTTTGATGAAGATCTCTGCAGTTTCCTTCTCGGTAGATTTTCAGTTTGAATGGTGATATTTGAAGATAAATATTAGCACTTGGAAGATTTTTTTTTTTTTTTTCAATTACTGTCAATCTGCCTCAGGATGGTATATATGAATCGGGAACTGATTGTCAAGATTTTATAAGAAAATGCACTACAAACAACCCTATTTGTGATCACCATGCAAGCCTTTGAACGGTCAATTCATGAGGAATGTGACCTTATCATGATGTCGGCTTTGTTTACTAAAATTATTTTAACAAGAAAAATAAAGTTTGTTTACTAAAATTATTTTAACAAGAAAAATAAAGTTTGTTTACTAAAATTATTTTAACAAGAAAAATAAAATTTGTTTACTAAAATTGTTTGAAAAAGAAAAATACAATTATTGAGGCACGGTGTAGTGGTCCAGGCTAAATGTAACTGACGGGTGGTAAGTTCGAGTCCTTGAACTGGCGCTGTGTTGTATCCTTGAATAAGATACAGGTACTTTATTCTGTTTTGTTCCAGTCAGCTTAGCTGTAATGAACAGTGGTAGGGTAGTACACAATGGACTGTTAGTGATGTAATAGTAGCTACGCCTGTAATGCTCCAAGGGAGACTTGCTAAAGGCCCAAAAACCAAGAATACTAACTTGTGAATTGCTTTTATATTGTGGTTTATAAATAAAACCCCCAATTATTAAATATAATTAATTACAGGGACTATATAGTGCAGAAAGTACCTTAAATAAGTACAATGTTTATTTACAGTTTTTTTCTTTATGATAGTCCATTCCATTTCAAGACCTTTTTCCACACAAACTCAAAGGTCAAGGTGAAGGTCACTTCAGTAATTACTATAAAAGTTTGGTTTCCGCCCAAAATATCATGAGCTTATAGATGATTACCTCTCAATGTTAACTGCATTAAAACTCAGAAAACTCTTGCTTGAGATTGCTTTAATTTCTTGTCTGAAGGTCAAAGGTCAAGGTCACTACAAATAGAAAACCAGTTTATGTACAATTTCCCATATTTGCTAATTGCTTTATATAGAAAACACATGACATGGTGAAGATAATCAGACTAATTAGTCTATCATTAGTGGTTTATCCCTGTAAAGTCAAAATTTACTGTGTTTTCTCATATTTATTTGTCCTCAATGAACACGTTATTGAAAACTGAAAATCTTAATAACACAAAAATATTTTTTGCAAATTAATGTTGACTATTCTGCTTCAGCCAATTTATGAGGGGCTGGACCCAGGCTTATAATGATTTCATTGTTACCAATGTCCATTTGTCACATACCTGGTACTGTCCAGTGATACCTTGAGAATGGCCCTCAGCAGATTTGGTTCATTTTGATTTACACCATATATAGTATCACAGTATCAATTTCTACACCTGATCACACCGAAGCAACCTTATTTAAGGTTAAAAGGTCAATCAGGTGACAGGTCACCAAAATTTGACCCTATAGCACATTTTGACACACGGGTGGTGATTGGCCAAGGTCAAGGTCAATCTCTATATAGCAAAAAGTTGGTAGGGGCTGAAATCTCCTAGACTTTACTGGAGCTTCATATTTGGCTTATGGGTTCACATAGGTCTGAGGAAGTGTACCAAAAGTAGGTCACGCTGACTTACTTTTTGACCTCTGACCTATATAAAAAAGTTTGTCTAGGACTGATATCCTGCTCTTTTTGTCGCGTAAGGTTATTTTCTAAGGTTCACTAATGTATTTAACTTCTGAAAGTGCATGGTAACGAAGATTAGTAAATATTTCTGAATTCATTCACATTATCCACCATCTGCTGTTCAAATGTGAGTGGTCTGTCAAATAATCAGTGTGTAGAATTAGTAACAACACAATAGTTTATTATCTGTACATTCTTGGCATGGAAATTTCAAATCTGTTGGGGGACTGCATGAGTTTACTGAATTGTCTTGTTCACAGTATATAATTGTTCAGAATATGTCATTCCTTGAATAAATAAGTCCATTCGACATAACAAATTATTTTCATTTCAAAAGCAATCCATGATTAAATAGACAAAGTGTTAGATTAATATTTCATAAGTTGTGATTGTCATTAGTTCGTTCAGTATAACGTGTGAATAAGCTAGGTATCAATTTTTGGTTTTGTAGATAGTAAAAGGAATTACGGCACTAGCTGTCAAAGGTCTCAGTATCTTATCAATCATGGGTGCTTATATGTTTAGAAATCCCACTCATTATAAAATCATATCAGGAAGATTGGTACGGAACACGCCTTCCCAGCATTACCGTATACTAGTCATGATCGACAGTGAGCCGTCCAGTCATAATCAATAACAATCCAGGCAGTATCGAGCCAAGTTATCGAACCGTAGGGAGTCAATGCCAATATCGTCTGAAACGGTTTTTAACATCCAGTTCTCTTCAGGATATTTTGTTGTTTAGAATTAAATCATCCACTTTGATGTATTCACTCCAATCCTGATTAAAAACAATAATCAACATAAAAATAAAACCATAGTTCTACCAGTTGATAAAACGACGACAATATCTATACAGCAGAGACTGTAATTGAGTACTGTAAAAAGAACAACACAGCAGTCTAGCTAGTTGTTCAAAAGGTGACTATAAGCCTATTCACAGTTTTACAGCAATTTGAAAATCCTGATAAGATCATTTAAAAAAAAAGCTAACTTGACAAAATTTTGAGTGTTTGGTCTTTTTCTACATGCCTATTTTAAGGAAAACACACCCTTTAATTTTGAAGTAAAAGACAAATAATTTCACTAATTAAGTGATTAAGCTCATCACCTTTTCTACAACTCGGGTCCAGATGTTCAAGAAGGATCAGTGTCTACATTGATATAGTGATTCAATCATTTACCTTGCCCTGGCACCATGTGAAATTTAATCTAGGACAAATCTGTAGGTTAATTAGGTAAATCAGTCTTTCTCATAATGAGAAATTTGAAGGTGTTGTTGATATGATTGACTTAATGGTGAAAAAGTGAAATTATTACTTGTGTATGTAGTCATTCTTTTATTTTTGTAAAAGTGGAGAGCATAAATCACCTTAATATATATCTCGGACTAGCAGGGAATTGACCTCTAGCATTATAGTGATGTGATATTTAAATTGCCTTGAGAATGAGAGGTTACTTTTGAAGGTTACTTCAAAAAAGACAGCTCCTTTCTATTACGGATGGGTTTAACCAGGTATATCACTTCAACTTCAGATTTTTTCCATGGTCTGCCTGCATGACCGCTCTTGATGTATATTGAAATAATTTCTGTAACCTTATAACTTCTCAAGGGCCACAAGATGTTCTTCAAATATGACATAACATCATGTTCAGTTAAGCTAAGGCCGGCCGGGTATATTAGTTGTACATGCAACAATTTGGACCTCCAAGGTTCAGTATTCAAGATGGCTGCCTGCAGTCATTTTGGATTTTGACACAATTGAGGTTCGACAAAAACAATTTTGTCTCGTAAACATTTGTCAAGAAATCTTCAGTTTGTGGACCATAATCTTATGCATTCTGTAAAGTCCAGTAGGTGGACGTGCCAAATTTTTAACTCATCAAAATTCAGATTTTCAAGATGGCCACTGATTCACCAAATATTTTATTTAAGATTTAGTGTTTATATGATATCAATATTCCTTGAGAACTGTACTTCTTCAAACCTGTCAGAAATGATCAGACTTGGGTCTAAATGTAGTTCATGCCTTTAGGGATTTTCTTTGAGCTTGATTCATTATTAAAGATTTAGAATTTATTGGCTATTAAAGATGACAACTCAGCAGTCCCCAACTGGTAGTAACAATCAGGACTTTATATTTCTCTTCTTTTTTCTTCTGTCTGTCGACCATTCCATCACTTTGTCCTGGGATTCCATGATGATCAGCTGTCACAAACAGTTATCCGTTTCATATAAGAGCAATTTTGGAAGTTTTAAGATGTCAAACTGTTGTAAACTATGAGATTGTCTTTAACTACATTTGTTTTTATTTCTAGAGCTTTAATTGAACTACATCTCTTTTTTATTCAGAGTTATGGCCCCTTGTTCCAAATGTTATAAATTTTGTCATTTTAAAAATCGTGGGAATATATGTTATTAGATAATTAATTATTTTTCCCATCAATATTTGCTAATTGGTATTATAATTTCATTCAGATTGCATTGTGTAATAAATAAATAATAAAAAAATTTTTCATGCATTTAGCTACAAATTTGTCAGCATTTGGCATGACTTGGAATCAATGACTGGATAGAGGAGTGAAATGACTAGATAAATGAGTGAGATGATTTGATAGAGGAGTGAGATATGACTGTATGAATAGATGTGCGAGATGATTGGACTAGAAAGAGGAGTGAGATGATAAGAAAGTGTAGTGAGTTCAAACAGACTGGATAGAGGAGAGAGCTAGATGACCTGATAGATGAGTTAGATGACTTCAAAGAGGAGTCAGTTGACTGGATAGATGTGTTAGATGACCAGATAGATGAGTGAGATGACTGCATGCATGGATAGATGAGTGAGATGACTGAATAGAGGTCATTGAAATGACTGGATAATCTAAAGGTCTGTAAGATGACTGGATAGAAGAGTGAGATGATTTTTAAGAGGAGTGAAATAAACTAAGGTCAAGCTAGAGGAGAGAGATATCGACTAGAGAGATGAGCGTGATAACTGGATTATTAGAGGAGTAAATGAGATGACAGAAGAATAGATGAGTGATATGACAGAAAATAGATAAATTAGATGACAGAAGATAGATGAGTGAGATGACAAGAGAGAAATTAGTGAGATGACTCAGG
Source organism: Pecten maximus (assembly GCF_902652985.1). NCBI lineage: Eukaryota > Metazoa > Mollusca > Bivalvia > Pectinida > Pectinidae > Pecten > Pecten maximus. The sequence continues at coordinate 11,075,123 of NC_047019.1, read as the reverse complement.
ATAGAAGAGTGAAATGACTGGATAAATAGAGGAATAATTGAGATGACAGCAGATAGAAAAGTGAAATGACATGAAAAATGAGTCAGAGATGACGGATGAAAAATGAGTCAGAGATGACAGCAGATAGATGAGCGAAATGACAGACGAAAGATAAGTGAAATGACAGGATAGATGAATGAGATAACTGCATCATCACAACAGATGCTATTATACAAAATGTTCATGATGAAATGTTTGATAGTATAAGTAAATAGAAATATTGTATATTCACAGACACAATATCTTTGCCTATAACATTTTTTTTTTAATGAAAAATTTGTGATTTTGTCATACCTGTAGTCTCCAAACTTAAAATGGATATTCTACATCAGATTCCTTAAATAGAATTAAATTTATATGTACACTGCAACACAGAGTTGGTAAAATCTACAGATTATTACTAAATAAATGTAAATAAGTCTTTTTAGACAATTCAATATTTCAAACGATTTTAAAAGAAATATTTTGGTTTAGAGTATTAACATTAATTTTGTTTTTCGTTTGAACAAATAAAGTGACGATGAGATCTGAAGCCGTCATGTAGGCTTATGTAAATATGGGAAAGATCAATGTTATTTCTTATAAGGCCCTAATCATTAGGTTTGGGATCAGTTTCTGTGTTACATGTTTGTATTAGAAGATACTGGTTTGATCTCCCTCAATGCAGTGTAACACATTAAATAATGAATTATTTAAACATTTTTTTATCAGTTTTCCTGGCTCTGATGTCATCACATGCAGGAAGGCTTTGAATTGTTTCATATCTGTTGATGAACTCTAGATCTTATTGACATTGTTTGAAAAATCAATTTACCAACTTGAAGAAGAATTAGGCAAGATATGCACTCTTAAATGAACAAACAACCAATTGAAAATGTATATTTTTGAAACAGCTTGTGTATAGAAAGTTGAGCCAAGGATAAAATGTCTGGCAGCCAGTCTGATTGGCCAGTATGTTATGAAGCAAGAAAATAGATATGTAGCCTGATAGGTAAAGTCTGATTGATTTTTTCCCCAAAAGTTCAGGTAATAATAATTAACAGGTAAACATTTAAGATTTTTGAGAATTTTTACTGCGAAATTCACCCATTTTCAAAATGGCTATACCCTTGAGAAAATTTGAGCTAAAGGACCCAACTTTTTTTTTATTAGGTGTTATATAAGCCCTAAACTTTTGTTATATACCATAATCGTCATATTCAATTCAAGAATTTGAATGAAATACTCCAATACGTTAACACTAAAGCCTATGGGAAAACATTTATTGGTTGGCTGGTCCCTAAAGAAGGCTATATGAATATCTGCATATATTTGTCACCATGCACAAGCACGCTTAATTTCAATGATAATATAACGTCAATAATTATATAATCAGGAGTTGACTCTCCGGAAATCTTCAGAAATAATTTTTGTTCAATCGACACAAATATTCTACTTCATTGTACAATTAAAATACTTAAAAAAGATTAATGTGTAAATGATAAGAACTAAAAAAAATCAAAAGAAAAGACAGTTGAAATGAGAAGTTAAAATCATTATAGAAGAATCTTTTCATTGTTTTGTAAAATACAGAATACAGAAAGCTTTTTCTGCAGACAAATTTTTTAAAGTTAAATATGTTTAAATTTCTGACTTGCAGCTTTAGTATAATTTAATCAAGGTCATATTGATTTTTACATGGAGATAAAATCTAGGGAAAAAAAAAATCAAGTAAAATTAGCTTTAAGTCAAAATTTATGTGATTTTGGCCTTCACTTGTTAAAACAGTTTATGAAAGTTTATTGCTTTTAAGCAATAAAGAACCAGTATGTGTAAAATAAAATAAAACAGTCTCCTTCATCAGGGCACCTCCATACTGAGTCTGATGTCTAAAAGGTAGCATGGTTCAAAAGCCTGCATGCTTTGTGGAATGTTAAAAAGAAATGTACGACAAAGCTATTGGGAAATTAGCTAACAGCTAGCAATCTGTGAACAGAGAATTGCTTTGTTAATGTTCAATAGGTTTTATCATACACAGAGTCCTCAAGTATGTTTAAAATAATAAACAGATTCAGTCGAACCTTCATCTTTGTCATCTCGAAGTCTGCGGCTTCACGGGTGTCCTGAAATGGACATTTATAATATATATTTCATGTAGAATATTTACTGTTGGAACTGAATTTTGAAATTCAAGTTAAGTATGGTCTTCAAGTTATCAGAATTGGAGTTAACAAAAGTTGAATGTTGTAATTGATGATTCAACAGTGTTTACATGTATACATAATAATTACAATTTTATATCTTTTTATTAAATAAAATGTTTCTATTTTAGAAACAAAAACATTCATAAGACCAATCTGGTTATTCCTTTTGTACCGTAAGTGAGTTAAGGTCTCTGGCTCTTAACCTAATTAAGTTAATTATTTCATCGATCTTCACACTTAATTAGCAAAAAAGCCTTATTAAGTTAATTATTTCATTGATCTTCACACTTAATTAGCAAAAAAGCCTTATTAAGTTAATTATTTCATCGATCTTCACACTTAATTAGCAAAAAAGCCTTATTAAGTTAATTATTTCATCGATCTTCACACTTAATTAGCAAAAAAGCCTTATTAAGTTAATTATTTCATCGATCTTCACACTTAATTAGCAAAAAAGCCTTATTAAGTTAATTATTTCATTGATCTTCACACTTAATTAGCAAAAAAGCCTTATTAAGTTAATTATTTCATCGATCTTCACACTTAATTAGCAAAAAAGCCTTATTAAGTTAATTATTTCATTGATCTTCACACTTAATTAGCAAAAAAGCCTTATTAAGTTAATTATTTCATCGATCTTCACACTTAATTAGCAAAAACAGCACATTGTCAATGTCACATTAGTTTATTTAGGAGCTGGTCCTAAATATATACAATGTACATTTGTATGCTTATATACATAATCATGTATTATTAATATTTTAAAATTCTCCAGGTTCATAAAACCATCCACAAAATGTCACCTTAACAGAAGTCCATAATTGATAATGGCACCTGTAGACTGCTAATTAGTTGTTTGTATTACACAGAAATAACAATACACCAGCACAGATTTCAATTGTCTTTTAAATGAATTACCTGAGCAAGGAGATGGAGTGTGTTCATTGAGGGTGTGTACTTTATATTTGATTTGTATTGATTTTTAAATGACAAAGATGTGCCCGATTTGGTAACACAACCAAACACGAACTGTGGAAAATTTGTACTGGGTGAATTTCTGAAAAGTACACATAGCCAAGTAATATATACGAGTGATGCTATTTTGTTTCAGCAGTTTTCAAATCTATTGTTCTATAAAATAATTAGAAATCAAAATCTGTTTTTTTTAAAAGAATTAAATATCTTACATTGAATTGAAGATGCTGCAATGCTGACAGTGTATAGGGGTTAAAGTAATATAATACTGAATTTAGTATTTTGTAAATATTTCCCCCCATATATCCAAATATATGCCAATATAAATTCCTGCAAAAACAATTGATTCAGTATTTGAGATGTTTAGTCAACACTTTCACCCATGATAATGTCATATATCTGAACCTAATTCAGCCATAATGTAATATCTGCAGACACTTTCATCCAAATTTTAATGTTATATCCAACACATCTATATGCATGATAGAGTTATTTAAATGACATCCATTTTGTTTCGTTTGTGTTTCTCAAAGCTGAGAAATTGACCCGAGTCTGTGATGACATGTTTGTGTCCTAATTGGGCAAGACTCTTGATCCAAATTGCTCTGGAGTTCATAGGGTGAAGGGCTTCCCGTATATTGTTCAGTGAGGTAGTTACCAACTACTACAGATACCCTACCTGAAAATGACTATGGCTGATCATAGGGCAATAAACCAAACAAATGTTTTCAGCACTGAGTCATTATTGTGTGACAATTTTATTTATTTATAACATGATAGATATGTCATATTATAGTGTCATTTGTCACATTGTGTAATATTTGTGACATCAGAATATTACACAAGATGTCATATTATAGTGTCATTTATGTCACATTGTGTAATATTTCTGACATCAGAATATTACACAACAAGATATGTCATTATAGCATCATATATCACATTGTGTAATATTTACGACATCAGAATATTACACAAGATGTCATATAATATTATAGTTTCATTTATGTCACATTGTGTAATATTTGTGACATCAGCATATTACACAACATGATAAGTCATATTATAATGTAATATATCACATTGTGTAATATTTGTGACATCAGAATATTACACAAGATGTCATATTATAATGTAATATATCACATTGTGTAATATTTGTGACATCAGAATATTACAAAACAGAACAATCCAGTAAATATGTGTTAAAGAATATGCTATAATTTATTTCTCTTTACCAATTGCAGACTACATCAAATTCTCATTTCCCTGGTCAAACCTGTTCTCGGCTAATGTCCAGCTGGAGCTAGACGGACTCTACGTACTCCTTGGACCCATCAATGACCGACCTTATGAAGAGAAGAAAGACCACGATCTGGAAAATGCTATCAAGCAGGCAAAATTACGTGCCTTTGAGCAATCAACATTACAAAGCGTTGGTAAGTTAACTTAATTGAATTTCAAGGTTAATAATTCATTTTATTTTGTCAACAATGAAATCTGATCCAGGATTTATAATTTTACGTAACGTTAAGGAGGACTTTTAATTATATAATATTGTAATAATGATAGTTTTGTGTTTTATATAAAGAGGTTATACAACAAGTGGTTTTTGGATATGAAATTTATTTCACTCGAGTACCCGTAAGTTATTTTTTAAAGTTAAAAAAGACACTTAGCTTTAGTGAGTGCCTTTTGTAACTATAAAAAAATAACTTACGCATGTGAAATATATTCCATATCCAAAAGTTGTGTGACCTGTTTCTATCACAATGATGTCAGCTTGAATCAAAGGGGAATTTGGATAAGTCTAATTGGCGTATGCATGCAATTAAGGTATAAAAGTGACGGCCGGAACCTTAGGTGAATAATTATGTAACATCATTTGATTATTGATGACGTTGATAACAGTTGATTGCAGTTCGGTTCAAAGTTCGAATTCTTAACCAATCCAAAGACCGTAAGGTTATATTTCACTAGTGGAATATAAAATTTATGTCCAACAGTCAGCACATTTATATATTGGCCTTGAGAGTGGAATAAATATAACACATTGTATTGTGGTAGAAACCGCTATATATTACAGCAACATTGATTTACACCTCTCAAAGCAGCCAGTTCACAAATTTTTTGAACTGCAGAAATAATCTTTTATCAATGCTTCAGAATAACTATGTATATGAAATTTTAAGATGAACAAAAATATTTCTTGAATTACAACATGAATTACACAAAAAATATTTTATGTGTAATGAATGCATATAGAGCCCAAATTTAATATTAGAAAAGGATTTTTGAAATGCTGCTGTTTTGTTTTGATATACAGCTGATCAAGCGGCCAAAAATCCGGGGTTCTTTGAGAAACTCGGAAAATATATTCTGAACAACATTCAGGTAAGCTGTTGACATAATAATTTCTTAATTGACAATTTTGATATTTCAAACTCTGAAGTATCTATTCAATTCACTTCTAAGTCATTTTCATTCAAATTTTTTGAAAAATACTTTTGAAATTCATGTAAACGTTTTATAATAGATAGAGGATATCTAACAGTGTCTTCAGTAATACCAAATATATTTCACGAGTGGGGCTAATATTTTGATATTTTTCACGAGTGCGCAGCACGAGTGAAAAATATCAAAATATTAGCCACACGAGTGAAATATATTTGGTTTTACTGAAGACACTGTTAGATATTCTGTTTATTACATTTTTTATCAACGAAAACCCTACCCCGTATGCTAACTAGGACTACAGCGATAATTTGCAAACAAAAAAAGTAGTTTCCCCTGTCCAGGTGCTGACATATATGTCGGGCATTCTGATTGGTCAATTATTTTGATATTTTCTAATCATTAATTTGATTGGTCAAATCAGCAAAAGTGATTCACTAGTGAAAAATATCACTTTTATAGTATAGAATGAATAATTTTTGATATTTCACTGGTAAAAATGTAATAAATGTCAATCTACAGTTTTTAAGGTTGAAAGAATCAGCATTTTTTTATTTTTTTTTTTTTTTTTTTTTTTTTGTATATTCTTAGATCATTTTCGCTAAAATTCTTAAACAACAACCCGTGGCATCATTTCATTTTCATGGTTGCATATTTTTGTTCAAATTATACAGATCACCATTAGAAATGTCCACATTCGGTACGAGGACTCCATCACAAATGGAGACTACTCCTTTGCTGTGGGTGCCATGCTGCAGAGTTTTACAGTCCACACAACAAATGACCGATGGGAGGAGTCCGAAGCGGACAGTTCTGCCACCATTCTCCATAAACTGGGTAGTCTTACAGATCTATCGGTTTACTGGAACCATTATGTCCAGGAAGCCGACCTCGTCGGGAAAAAGAAACGATTACAGTCGCATGTATGGAAGGTATAATTGGCCTGTGTGGTTACGAGATATGTACTGGGTAACAATATTGCTGTTCTTCAGCAATATCTTAATTATAAGAAATCCAGTTAGATGTATTAAATCTTTCCGTACTTTGTGTTCTTTCTGGATTTGGTACCGGAAGTAGTTATTAGGCTCGCCCCCAGAAGCAAAATGGCAGTCTACATGTACATTTTTGGTGTTTTTTTCATATAGAAACAGAAAGGTTAGCGTTATCTTTGTACATGCTTAAGAAATATTGAACAAAATTACATCTAGATGTCATATTGAACACTCTGAAACGCCGACAGTGGGGAAGAAGGAGCTTGAAATTGTGTCGACTATAGTCGACAACAGGGAAGAGGTAGCACATTTTTATGTCAACTATAGTCTACAACGGTACTGAAAGAGTTAAGAAACTAAACATAAACAGGTTAACAAAATGGCCGATGAATTAATTTTTGCACATCCCACAACGGTATGTCTCATAAGAAACCATATACAGAAGTTGTAATTCAAAAAGTGAGAAATTAGCGGAATGAGGTCAGCGTAACGCACTGAAATATGATTACTGTTGAAATATATCCATTGACAGTACTATATAAGATGTAATTTGTGTGCATCATGGATTTAGTTTTCTTACATACTTGACAGGATGATCATTTAGTTGCTAGGGATGGTTAAAATGATCACGCACGGAGTAGGGAAAGATAGCTTAGTCTTGAACGATGCAACTCACAATGGTGTGACCTCGTAATTTCATGTAGAGCAAATTGAAAATGACTTCAATTTTGGTGAAAACTTTATGGGACATTGAAGATGTGGCAATGGAATGGTTTAACAGCACCTTACAATCTGATTTTTTTTTTTTTTTTTTTTCAAATTTGTGGGAAAAATAATCAAACATGGGTCTGTGCTGTGGACTGGGATAATCTTATCCCTCTCATACTCATGTCAGAGTTTGTCTGGCAAACATTCAGCAAGCTTCATGAGGACCAGCCAATCTCTTACACTCTGCATATATCCCTGTCCATGGTACAGGCTCTTGTAAGATGCTGTCTAGTTATTTTATAATTATCATTCGTCTGATGACAATGACAGGGTACGTTACTTGTAACCTAGATTTCAAAATATCGTAACCTGTCCACGGTACAGGCCCATGTAATGTTCTATTAATCTCTTGTAGGGAAAAGTTTGACCTTATTTGATAAATGTTTGTTCTTACTGGAGTTTAGTAATAATTAAATGGAAAAAGAAATGCGTCTCAGATATATCAGTCAAAATTATGAATAGGGTTTTTTTTTTATCTGTTGTCTGATGACAGTGATAGGGTACATTTAAATGCTGTCTGGTCATTAAAATGTCATAACATGCTATTTAAAAATAAAAATGATACAAATTTAGTTGACATTCTGAAACATTATTCCTATGTGATAGTATATTTGTTATACATTGCTAACCATGTCTCATAATTATTGTTAAATAAATCATGTTTAATAAATATGTAGTTTGATTTTAACAAAGGAATGTTTAATTTTACAATAATAGTTAAATTTAACAAAAAAATAGTAAAATAAGAACATCATTATGAAAATTATATTAACTAAAACAGAGAGATTAAGAAATCATATTAAATGAGATTATGACAGAATTTTATAGATTTTTTTGGTTATCTCCCCTTGCAGAATTTGCTGAAGCAGTCTATATCAACCAACCGGATACGAGAAGAGTCCTTCAATCATAGTAAGTTCCATTTATTCAATTTTGAAAAATTGTAAAAAGCCAGTTAATGTTTTTCAATAATAAGTAAACTTAAACTGCACAAGAGACATCCAAGTTAAGTAATTTATTTATAAAAATATACAATTCTAACCTTTGACTTTTACCTGCAGTCCTGCGTCCTGTGACAGTCAAGGCCAAGGTCATCATGAATAATGAGGATAACTTTATGATGCCCCGAATCTACGTGGAGTTTTCTCTCCCTGATATCATGTGCTGCTTCTCCAGACATCAGGTAAGCCTGAGTTTATTACTCTACAAGGTCAAAGGTGAAATTCTCTAAAGGTCTACAGTTTTGATTTAGAGGTCATGCTTTATGAGTTCCCACATCCAATGTTAATTCTGAGAAACATTTAAAAATTATTTAATTTTTTACCTTTAAGTTTAAATTTTACTAAATTGTATAGGAAGTTTAATTATAATACATTACATGTTCACAACCTATGTTGAATGGGGGCCGCCATGGCCGAGTGGTTAAGGTGTCCCGACACTTTATCACTAGCCCTCCACCTCTGGGTGGGGAGTTCGAAACCTTCGTGGGGCAGTTGCCAGGTACTGACTGTAGGCCATTGGTTTTTCTCCGGGTACCTCGGCTTTTCTCCACCTTCAAACCTGGCACATCCTTAAATGACCCTGGCTGTTAACAGGACGTTAAACAAAAATAAACCAAAAACCAAATTATTTTAAGTTTTTCCATTCCTCTCCAGTACCTCAATCTTCTAAAGTGGATTGATGCCAGTCGACGTGTACAGATCAACAGACGTTACCGTAAATACCATCCAAACACACCAGTGCGCTTTAATCGTAAGGCTTGGTGGCACTACGCATACACGGCAATAGTAGAGGAAGTCATTCGCCCTCACCAATGGACACGAGTAATAAAACATAGGTGAGTTGTTTGCCCCTTACCAATGGACAAGGGTAATAGAGCATAGGTGAGTTGTCTGCCCCTTACCAATGGAAACGGGTAATAGAGCATAGGTGAGTTGTTTGCCCCTTACCAATGGACAAGGGTAATAGAGCATAGGTGAGTTGTCTGCCCCTTACCAATGGACAAGGGTAATAGAGCATAGGTGAGTTGTCTGCCCCTTACCAATGGACACGGGTAATAAAACATAGGTAAGTTGTCTGCCCCTTACCAATGGACAGAGGTAATATAGCATAGGTGAGTTGTCTGCCCCTTACCAATGGGCATGTGTAATAGAGCATAGGTGAGTTGTCTGCCCCTTACCAATAGACACAGGAAAAAGAGCATTGGTGAGTTGTCTGCCCCTTACCAATGGGCTTGTGTAATAGAGCATAGGTGAGTTGTCTGCCCCTTACCAATGGACAAGGGTAATAGAGCATAGGTGAGTTGTCTGCCCCTTACCAATGGACACGGGTAATAGAGCATAGGTGAGTTGTCTACCCCTTACCAATGGGCATGTGTAATAGAGCATAGGTGAGTTGTCTGCCCCTTAATAATAGAGGTAATAGAGCCTTAGTGAGTTGTCTGTCCCTTACCAGTAGAGGTAATAGAGCATAGGGGATCTGTATGATTTGACCAATGAATAGGATTGGAGAGTTACCTGCCCCTGCCAATTGACATTTTAGAGTGATTGAGTCTAAAGTTATCTGCTTTACCATAGGGTATGTTATGGAGAACATAGATGAGTTTTCTGCTCCTTTACAATGGACATAGTTAATAAAGCATAGGAGTAGTGTAAGGCTTTACCAATGGATATTGGTAGGAAAGCATAGGAGAGTTACCTGCCTTTACCAATGTACAGGAATATAGCATAGATGAGTTGTCTGCCCCTTACCAATGGACAAGAATTTTGCATAGGTAAGTTGTCTGTCCCTTACCAGTGGACAATAATTTTGCATAGGTAAGTTGTCTGCCCATACAAATGGATAAGAATTTGGCATAGGTAAGTTGTCTGCCCCTTACCAATGGACAGGAATATAGCAAAGATGAGTTGTCTGCCCTTACCAATGGACAGGAATAGAGAATAAATTAGTTGTCTGCCCTTACCAATGGGTATTGGTAGTGAATCTTTGGCTATGATCTGCTCTCCCAGTATTGTGTAAGGTATTAGTTAATATATATGAATAATCATTTGTACAATTTTTAAAAAAAGAAAATAATTTGTTATTTAATTACTTTTCACAGGAAAAGTGTTGTTCGATATGGAAAGATGTACAAAACACATTTGGAGTACCCAGACAACAAGACGCTACAGGAGGATCTCAAGAAACTGGAGGCTGACATGGATCTATGTAACATCATAGCAGCCAGGGAGCAGGCCAAACTCCAGGTCAGTGTCATTCATGTCATACAATGGCTGTCCTTCACCCATACTCCGGAGTGGACGTATGAAGTACATTTTGTCCATGGTAGACATGTATTTGATATAATACTACATTACCTATAATTTCCAATTTTATGATGGTACAATTAATTTTGGTGCAGGAGTTTTTTTTTCAGGAATTGTCTTGATTTCCTTATTAGTAACTGATAATTTGCAAAGAACTTTTTGGTGTGAAACATCAATGTAGTGGTGTCATTTTGGAAAAATAAATTAATCCTCTTTTTCTTTTAAAAAAATTGTCATTTTGGGCGGTGGCAAAAAATTGTATTTGGTTCCATTTCTGTCAAAGGGATATATAATTCATATCCAAAAACATATTTTATATAATTGTATCTGTGTACCTCTCAAGATTTCAAACCAGTACTGCATACTTAAATAAGATCTTGTTCACTGTATTTGACAGTTATGTCCCTTGATTGACACAGAGTTATGTCCCTTTAATAAGATGTCGTGCCCAACACTTTATAGGGTTATGACCCTTTGATAATTTCATACAATAATAATTGTGAAGGAGGACTACAGCTGTCTTGCTCACATAACCCAAAAATGTATAAATGATATTGTTATTTTCAATCTTAAGTTGAACTACAAAATATGTACAACAGAGAAGGATTGTTCTTGAAATAGGGATTTTGTAAAAATGCCATAATCATGCTACCATATGTTATGAATTGTATTGTTTTTCCCCCCAAGTTTGTTGCTGAAGCCCCAGAACGTGCTCGTAAGAAGATAAAGGAGCGAAGAGAGCTGGAGAAAGCTAACCAGGGCTGGTTTAGCTGGATTCTAGGGGGAGCCACCGTGGAACCAGATGTGGAAATAGAGGTTGATACGGAGGAGGGTAAGGTTAAAGGTCATACAAAGTTGAATATCATTATGGTGAAGTTTCAGTGGTAGATCTAGGTTTTATTTGGTTGGTTTGGTTCGGTTTAGTATTTCTTAACATTCTATCAACTGCTATGGTAATTTAATGATGATAACACATTAAATAAGAGGATTTAAATGAATCAATATTATATTGTAGAAATAGATGATTTATGTGGTAAAATTTCATTGTAATTGTTCAGGTCTTATGGCAGAATATTAAATTTAGGGCATAGTCTTTAGGACTTAGATGTATATTATGTTAAGTTAATACTTAATCAACATGGATTTTAATTACTAAAGGATAGCACAAAAGTCACGGTAGCTTTCAATTGAGAGTTAGATATAAAGTAGACAAAAATTATTTATGCTGTATATCATACAGCTGTAAAAAAATATTTATACTGTATATCATACAGCTGTAAAAATGATTGATACTGTATATCATACTGCTGTAAAAAATGATTTATACTGTATATCATACCGCTGTAAAAAAATATTTATACTGTATATCATACAGCTGTAAAATGATTTATTCTGTATATCATACAGCTGTAAAAAATGATTTATACTGTATATCATACAGCTGTAAAAAATGATTTATACTGTATATCATACAGCTGTAAAAAATTATTTATACTGTATATCATACAGCTGTAAAAAATGATTTATACTGTATATCATACCACTGTAAAAATGATTTATACCGTATATCATACTGCTGTAAAAATGATTCATACTGTATATCATACCGCTGTAAAAAATGATTTTGCTGAAACAGATTGGCTGCATAGTCTGTCAGAGGAGGAGAGACACGAGCTTTATCGAGGTGTTGGATATGATGAAAATTCCCAAGAAGATACCATGCCTAAAGAGGTTAGTTACATATGGACATTTACCTCAGGTAATAACACCAATAAAGTCAACCATGTCGGACGAATCGGTAATGTTTCAGTCTCTGTCACACCTTAATGGTTTAATAATATCATGGATGCTTGTGTTGCTTTAGATTTGAGGCACATTTTTTTTGTAGTAGCTGGTGGCTACCTCATTTGTAAGTTCCTAAAGCACCCTCCACACATGCAATTGATATCAATTAAGGTAAATCATCTTGCCCACCGACACTACAATTAATGGCAACACATGTGTGTAATCATGACGTCATCTCATTTTCGTGAGAAATATTTCACAGAGTGATATGGTGGTTCAGCTCAGGATGGAATAATTATCTCACACAGAGTATACATATATCATACAAATATATCATTGGTGTCTGTGCATTAGTCCGGAATATTTGACCCTCGATACTGGTAATCGACCAATCTTCTATTGGCCGAGTGCAATAGAATATTGGTCAATTACCAGTATCGAGGGTCAAATATTCTGGACTATTGCACAGACACCCACTTGTTTGATTACATATTCACTAAAACACTACTTTGTGAATTATTTTGACTCCTGTTTCAAATAATTGTTTGAAGTGTTAAATTTCTTATGATTTTTAGCTCACCGGTTACGAGTAACCGTGAGCTAATGCTGTACCTCCGGCGTTTTTGGAAAGATATATAGTAAGGCCAAAAATAAACACCTCACACCCTTCTAATTTGGTTTATTCATTCATTAGAGGTCTAGGAGTGATGTTATGGCAAAATCATGCCGACAAAAATAGTTAATTTTTGCGCATTTTACCATTTTGTGGACTTAATTTTTTTAGCACCAAAACCCACTTTAAAGATTTTGGGGTTAGTTTTTGGAAAGCTTGTAAGTCAACCCTCTTCTAATTTGGTTTATATGTCCATAAGAGATCTATGAGTGATATTATGTGGTGTAATATTTCAAAACAGCATACTTACACATACAATGTACATAAAATATGGGTGCATAGTGTGTGCATTATAGTGAGATATTGCTACCTGCTAGTGAGCTTCACAATAGTTGATTGCACTTGTTTCTTGTATGAACTGGTTGCAGAAAATTTGATTTGTAGAATTTAGTTAATTCCAGCGCTGTTGTTTAATATGCTTTTCTTAATGGTATGCTGTCATGTATTGTTTGTTGTTGTTTATGGATGGGTTTGCAATTGATTTTTGTTGTTAACAGTACATTGCCTACAAGATGCAGTTGCGTTTGAAGAATGTGAGCCTCACTTTGGAGAACTACAGTAAACCAATCCTTAAGATGACACTGAGTGACATGTTAACATCGTATGAAAACAGACCAGGAGGGAACGGGGCCAGGTAAAGGAAATGGGGTCGGGGGGGGAAACGGGGCCAGGTAAAGGAAATGGGGGGGGGGGGGGGGGGGGGGGGGGGGGGGAAACGGGGCCAGGTAAAGGAAATGGGGTCGGGGGGGACGGGGCCAGGTAAAGGAAATGGGGTCAGGGGGGAAACGGGGTCAGAGAAAGGAAATGGGGTCGGTGGGGGACGGGGCCAGGTAAAGGAAATGGGGTCGGTGGGGGACGGGGCCAGGTAAAGGAAATGGGGTCAGGGGGACGGGGCCAGGTAAAGGAAATGGGGTCGGGGGGACCGGACCAGGTAAAGGAAATGGGGTCGGGGGGACGGGGCCAGGTAAAGGAAATGGGGTCGGGGGGACGGGGCCAGGTAAAGGAAATGGGGTCGGGGGGACGGGGCCAGGTAAAGGAAATGGGGTCGGGGGGACGGGGCCAGGTAAAGGAAATGGGGTCGGGGGGACGGGGCCAGGTAAAGGAAATGGGGTCGGGGGGACGGGGCCAGGTAAAGGAAATGGGGTCGGGGGGACGGGGCCAGGTAAAGGAAATGGGGTCGGGGGACGGGGCCAGGTAAAGGAAATGGGGCCAGGTGAAGGAAATGGGGTCGGGGGACGGGGCCAGGTAAAGGAAATGGGGTCAGGAAGGAACGGGGCCAGGTAAAGGAAATGGGGTCGGGGGGGACGAGGCCAGGTAAAGATAATGGGGTCAGGGGACGGGGCCAGGTAAAGGAAATGGGGTCGGGGGGAAACGGGGCCAGGTAAAGGAAATGGGGTCAGGGGGACGGGGCCAGGTAAAGGAAATGGGACGGGGGGACGGGGCCAGGAAAAGGAAATGGGGTCGGGGGGGACGGGGCCAGGTAAAGGAAATGGGGTCGGGGGGACGGGGCCAGGTAAAGGAAATGGGGCCAGGTGAAGGAAATGGGGTCGGGGGACGGGGCCAGGTAAAGGAAATGGGGTCAGGAAGGAACGGGGCCAGGTAAAGGAAATGGGGTCCGGGGGGACGAGGCCAGGTAAAGGAAATGGGGTCAGGGGACGGGGCCAGGTAAAGGAAATGGGGTCGGGGGGAAACGGGGCCAGGTAAAGGAAATGGGGTTGGGGGACGGGGCCAGGTAAAGGAAATGGGGTCGGGGGGACGGGGCCAGGAAAAGGAAATGGGGTTGGGGGGACGGGGCCAGGTAAAGGAAATGGGGTCGGGGGGACGGGGCCAGGTAAAGGAAATGGGGTCGGGGGAACGGGGCCAGGTAAAGGAAATGGGGTCAGGGGGAAACGGGGCTGGGTAAAGGAAATGGGGACGGGGCCGGGTAAAGGAAATGGGGTCGGGGGGGACGGGGCCAAAGAAAGGAAATGGGGACACGGGGGGAAGGGGCCAGAGAAAGAAAATGGGGTCAGGAGGGAACGGGGCCGGGTAAAGGAAATGTGGTCAGGAGGGAACGGGGCCGGGTAAAGGAAATGGGGTCAGGGGGGAAACGGGGCCAGAGAAAGGAAATGGGGTCAGGAGGGAACGGGGTCGGGTAAAGGAAATGGGGTCACGGGGGGAACGGGGCTGGGTAAAGGAAATGGGGACGGGGCCAGGAAAAGGAAATGGGGTCAGGAGGGAACGGGGCCAGAGAAAGGAAGTGGGGTCAGGGGAAACGGGCCGGGTAAAGGAAATGGGGTCAGGAGAGAATTGGGTCAGGTAAATAAAATGGTAACCGGAGGAAAGGAGGTCAAGTAAAATAAATGGGGTCAGGAGGGAAAGGGCCTGGTAAAGGAAATGAGGTCAAGGGAAACAGGGCGGGGTTAAGGAAATAGGGCCAATAGGGAACGGAGCCAGATAAAGGAAATGGGTCAGAAAGAGATTTAAATTTTGATGTTGAATTGTTGTATACAGAAAACATATGCTGATCTAGGTCTGATAGCAAAAAAGTTTTCAAAGGATGAAAATTGTGAAGTATCCTGAATCCTTGCAAATATTCAGTCATTAATTAGACTTTAGACTCAATACTCTATTGTTTGCTATTTTAGGGTTCTGAGCCACACAGAAAGCTTCACAATAGAGGGCGCCTCTGTAGATTACAAACTGGTCTCACTTCTGACTTCCAACAGTAATATATATTGTAAGTATAAATACAGATCATGTGACAGAGTTCAAAGTAAGATATTCAATATATTTTTCTCTTACCCTAGAAAGGTATCTACATTTACATCTAAATGGTACGTGTGAGATTTCCTGATCTCACTCCAAGGATCGAATTAGGATATATCAAAAAGAACTCGGCAGACTATGTTCTCTTATGTAAACGCATTGCCAGTACATCACTTTACCCACAATCCATCCTGGCTTATTTCTCGCGCTAAAAAAGAGAGCTTTAACAAGGCTAAGTTTATTACAGTAGTACAAAAAATAAAAGTTTTACTGGTTCACCAGGGGATTTTAATATGCATTTTATGGATATCATTCAATATATTTCAGTCAATTGGCTTGTTGTGTATCAGGTATTGAATTGTCACAGGGCTTACAAGGTACTGGTGGGTTTTAAGTAAAGTGAAAGATTTTATATAGACTAAGATTGATCATATTGCCATATGAAAACTTGAAATTGGAACATGTTTGGATTTTGAAAAGAAAATCATAACCATATTATCCATATTTGAATATAGTACATGTATCTACTGTGGGTATATATAGAAGACACAGTGTTACATTACAAGTAGATAAAGATCTAAAGTTATACTGAAGAACTAACAAATAGTATAGAGAATTCTTTATTTCAAGGTAAAAACAGGTAAGTTTTAAATTCAATGAATTAAAATGAAATTTGGTTCAATTGTACATAACAAATGAAAAAGTGTATAGACAAGAAAAGAAAAGCAAAAATTCGAATAAAGCATTGTCTTATGTTTCGCTGTCTCGCTAATTTCCAACAATTTAATGTGACTAATTTTAATGAATAGATGTTAATTACATGTTACTTTGTACGTTGAAATCAGTCATGTGTTTTTCCCCACGATATACAGCTACAGACAGTCAGATGTTTACCTTGGACTATGAGCTCCGGCCATTGTCCATCCATGCTGACCAGTCACTCAAACTGAACGTCCGGCCTGTTGAAATTTTCTATGACCAGGTAGATATCTGAAATTTTTTTTATGTATTTACCTACAAACAAGCCCCCTTCTTAATTTTTTTCGTGAATCATAATTATAAATCTAAATATACTTGTAAGGTGAAAATGGTTCACAAATAAGCTGTCTGCATACTTTGATGCTATTAACTTTTACATGTCTAAGTCTAAGGGGGGGGGGGGGGTCTAAAGGGGGGGGGGTGGGGGTTATTTGAGGATAAAAACAGTATATTATTGTGTAACACTATATACAATACAGAAATGTACAGAATATTCTAAATGTGGCATGGTGTTGTATATCTTGTGTGAAGTTGTAACCTAATTGATAAGATATAGAAGTCCAATGACCGACAATAGTGTAATTATCGACCATTATCTCTCTCTCTTTTTCTCTCCAGTTTTTTCTTCATTTATTTTTTTTTCTGACAAAACTGTTATCGTTGATGGTTGGCATATAAACATACTTGGTAGCTACATCACTGGCCGAGCTCTGAGACAACTTCAAGTTAGATAAAAGGCTAAATTGAAATTGGAATTCTTCTTTCTTAAAGGTAGAATAAAGCTCTGTGACATGTTACCTTAAGGTTTTATTTTAACTCCAGCATGCAGTGTCGCAGATCTTGATGTTCCTCCAAGTACCCATAGACTCTCCACAAGTTGATATCAATGCCATTGCACGAGAGAAACTCATGGACATGGTTGAGTACAGTCGAACTACTCTTCTCTACGCCATTGAACAGCAATCTGTGAGTATTCATAGATCAGAATGTTAAGGAAAAAATTAGGGCACTATAATTAGCTTGTATAAAAATAAAATTAAAAATTGATGTTTGATAAAAAAAATTCTTGCTGAAACTAAAATATTTTATATTTGATTTAGATTTTCATAGAATTCAAAACAAAAATTGTTTTATTCATTAGAATTGGTTTTTATTTTATCTTGTATGAAATCCTGTCATTTTAATCAGTAAGATAATATTCATGTTCATCATTTAACATTTGAATAAATTTTATGACAGTTAATGAATTTTAAAGAAATTTTATTACAGTAACATATTAATGCCAGGTTAATTAATTTTAATAATTTCATGTTAATTGAACCCATATCACGTAGAAATCCTGATATTCTAATGATATATAATGATATCTGTCGACATGTACTTAATTTGTGGCTGACTTTACTTTTTGTATACTTTCAGACATTCCATATTTCTGTACATATGAAGTCACCCTATATTGTCATTCCTCAGAAGGGGACACTCCATCAGTAAGTTGAATGATTTACGGTTCGACATATATTGATTGACACATGGTTCAACTGCAGATTTCAGAATCAAATGTGGTATCAGATGGCTTTACAAAGTTGTAACATATTGACATTCTTGGTAAATATTTAACTTGATAATTTGAAGGTCCTTTTTTGGATGATTTTGTCACAAGTTAAATGGGCACGAATTTTCTTCCACACAGAGGTCATGAATGCAAATATCCAATAGTCTGTATTTCCTTAATCATTATTTAATTGTTGAAAAAAAAATGAATTAAAAGCATCACATTTTTTTGTAATTAAATAGTGTTTGTCAGTAAGTCTATAAGTCTATGTTCTTATATATATATATATATATCATTTTATAACAACAACTGTTAAAAGGTGTCCCGACACTTTATCACTATCCCTCCACCTCTGGGTTGCGAGTTCGAAACCTACGTGGGGCAGTTGCCAGGTACTGACCGTAGGCCGGTGGTTTTTCTCCGGGTACTCCGGTTTTCCTCCACCTTCAAAACCTGGCACGTCCTTAAATGACCCTGGCTGTTAATAGGACGTTAAACAAAAACAAACCAAATGTTAAAAAAGAATATAATTTTCAACAGGGGAGGTAACCTACTAATTTGTGACCTTGGTAACTTCACCGTTGAGAGTGATCTTCTCCAAAAGGACAACGTGCCACTCCACAATGCAACTATTTCTGAGCTACAAGCCCATCTGTATGACAAGTTCCTCTTCAAAATCTCGGATGTCAAAGTGCTCCTGGCAGACTCTGGTAGGTACACCAAATAATGGGTACACATTGCCATAAGACATAAATCTCATCCTGTTGATGCAATTTAAAACATTTAATGAAATCATCAAATTCTAATACTTTTCAAAATGTTCAAAATTGATGCATAGGATTTTCATAGACACTTAGATTTTTTTGATGTCTAGTAAAATTACTTCACCTGCATGACTACTGATACTTAAAATAACTTTATAATTTACATATAGGCCAGTTTAAACACACTTCCTCATTAATTTTTATGGTTGCTTAATTTACTTTTAGAGACATAAACTTGATCTGAAAGAAAAGTATTGCCCTGCATAGAATTGCACCTCAGTATTCACTTAAATAGATATAGTCTACCAGAAGCTTATGAAGCAAACTAGAATTATTGCTAAAAATGTTTATTTCCATCATGAAATTACTGCCATTATTAATGTCCCTACTCCAAGAAGTGCCCCTCCCCTTTTTTTGAAAGAATTGTCTATAGATAAGCAATCTCTCTCATCCTTGTCAAGCTCAGCTGAGGATAAATCATAAAAATTATTTAAGTTGATCGCATAAAATTATCATAGTTAACCATGACTTTTAAATTGAAAGCAAGCATAAATTGTAGTTTATATAAAATTATTTCATGGAATGAAGATTTTCAAACTCTTTTCTAATTGCCAATTGCAAGTAATTTCTATTCCCCAAGATTTTAGACAAGGCTTTCAAGACACTGAATTTGGATCAAATATTTATTTAGTAAAACTGTAGTACTTTGTAACAGCAGTATGAGATAAGAGGAAATCTTTTTAAAATTAGAAACATTACTTCATTGTGATGTTTTTTCATTGTTCAGAGGAAGAGTGGGATATGGCCCAGAAAAATCCTAACTCCGAGTTCCACATTTTACCAAGTACGGGACTCGACATTGCATTCTACAAAAGTGTCCTCAACAATAACCAGCAGCCTCAGTAAGTCACAAACTCTGTAACCTGATGTCACACTAAAAAATTGTCACAAATGTTGTCACTTACAAAATGTTACAAATATCACTTCTTATGTCACCAAAGATTTTTGTCTATCTCTTACTAGGATATTACTAACGATGATAATGTCAATAATGATGTTGCTTGTGATATCACTTACAATGTCACAAATGATGTCAGAGTGTCACAATTTGTGTCACATTTGTTACTTTCAATATCAATTATGTCACTGTGATCTTGTTTAATATCTGCTCTGACAATGTAGCTGGAAATGGCTATCAAATATGAAATTTTATAAAAAAAAGACAACAAAAAAAAACTAGATTTTCTAAAAAAAAGAAAATGGAGAAACAAAATATATGGATGTGATCATACACCTAAACTACCATATTTACCAAGCTGTTTGATGTTACCTTCACTTACATGGCTCCTACAACAACTACAGTTGAGTGTAGACTAAAGGTTACACAAAGTGCACTCCAAGTGCACTCCGTTTGGACTTGGAGTGCACTCCGTTTGGACTCCAGGTAAACTAGTTTACCTGGAGTCCTATCAGGCTCTGATTCTACCTGGGTCCACATGTATCACGTGTACCTGTAACCAAGTACATGTATATATATATAACCTTTAGTCTACACTCAACTGTAAGTGATTTACGTACAACATCTACTTACAGACAAAAGTTTGACGCCATGTTACAGTCTTTAACCTTGAATGTGACTGATGTACAGATTGTGACCTTGAACAACTTCATAAGAAATTTTCCTGTGCCGACAACTTCCACCAGTACAATAGATGCAATGGATGTTCCTCCACCTCAACCGGTAATTCAAGGGAGCTTACTCTGTAAAGATTAGCAAATGTGGTGAAATATATTTAGGAGTAGCAGGAAATACTACAATATTCTGTTTCTCAGTAAATAGTACACTAAGGGTGTAGAGTAAAATATATAAAGAGAAGTACAAGATTCTGTTTCTCACCAAATAGTACACTATGTATTTATTGTAAGGATCGACATACAGTAAATTATATAAAGAGAAGTACAAGATTCTGTTTCTCAGTAAAAAAAAGCACTGTTTACTAGTATTTGATAAAAGGATGGACAGTAAATATTATAAAAAGAAGTATAAGATTCTGTTTCTCAGTAAACAGTACACTGTATATCTAATGTGAGGACATAAAGTAAATTTAAGAGAAGTACAAGATTCTGTTTCTCAATGAGTAGTACACTGTATATTTATTGTAAGGATATATAGTAAATTGTATAAAAAGAAGTACAAGATTCTGTTCCTCACTGGTTTTATCTCCAGCATAAGGAGAATGCTGCCCTGTATAAATTTTATTTTTTCATATATGCTGTGCTGATTTGACTAGAAAATCCCATCGTCTAAACTTATAACAAGAAAAATGATCGGTGAAGTGTATAAGTACACTTAGGTGTGAAGCGTGCAAGATGCAAAAATCCAAAAATGGTTGGGATGTATGAAATATTATCATATACAATTATATTTTTGAACCTGAAGAAAATATTTTTATGTAAGGCTTTTTGTTAAACAAATAATGAGTTTTTAAAGGTGACATTTTGATGACTATATATAGTATGGTATGTAAACTGTCACCTTCATCAGACCGATAAAGGTGACAATGTATATACCGTACTAGTCATCCAAACATCACATACCAATATTCTTTGGTTGGGTAACACAATCCTTACATAAACCGTACTTTCCATCTGAAGAAAATGATAAGAAATAACTTAAAACAATTTTATCATAAGATATAAGAATATTTTGTGTATGACGCTAGGACTGGAGACATATTCAAATGGAGATGGATACCAAACAGTTGAAGAGGATGAGAAGAAGCATTCTGAGCCGTCTCACTATAGACCTGGCAGAGCCGATCCTAGAGGAGCCGGCCGTCACCAACATCTCTCACAGTACATTAGACAGTGCCAAGCCTGGAAACAGGAGAAGCATAGGTATCAATATAGACCTTCACATCAAATAAATACGAATTACAGAAACAAACATCAAGGTTTGAATATATACAAAGACCTGCACACACACATATTCACGGACAAAGGGTCAAAGGTCATCTTCTGACCCCTTTAGCACTAAATCACATCATGAGATCCCACAACAGATTTTCTAGTTTTTGCATTTTTGTTCATTTTAAATTTCTTTCTCTCCATATCGTTCCTCTCTCCTTCATTTCCTCCTTGCTCGTTGTGACATCCACCTTGCCTAGGTCATCTTGTATCTAATTGTCAGGTGTAATTTAAGGAAGTTAAAAGTTCTGGTTTCTCATTTGAGTAAGTACATGACTATTATTGTAAGGGATATGTTTTTATAAAAGAGTTACAAGATTCGTCCTCACTTTTATCTCCAGCATAGGAGAATGCTGCCCTGTTAAATTTTTATTTTTTTCTATGCTTTAAATACTAGAAAAACCCTCGTTTAAAACTTTAAAACAAGAAAATGATCTTTGAAATGTTTTTAAGTACACATGTAAAGGCCAATAAAATTTAAAATGGTTGGGATTTTTTGAAATTTAATAATCCTATAATTTTTTTTAATGAAAAAAATTTTATGGGCTTTTTTTTAACAATTTAATTTTTTTTTAATTTTACATTTTATGAATATATTTAAATTAAATTTTGTCACCTTCTGTGCAAAAAGGTACAAGAAATCACAATCACAAAACAAACAAGATTCTTTGGTTTTGTGGGAAACTCCTTCCTAAAAACCTTTCTGTATGGAATCTGCATGATTTACTATATAATACTGTTGTTCATTTTCTAGAAGCTGACACAGATACTTATTATTCCGCCTCGGATGACTCTGAAGATGAGATGGACAAATGGTCCAGGTATGTATTCAATTACCATCCTCTAGAAATATTTGGTTGTTATTTTAAAGATATGGTATTGTGAGTTCAGTTTTTATTTTTTACTTTCTGATTGAAATGATTTTTAAAAAAATCATTTATCTATAAGGATTATAGAATATTGAAAAAATATAGGAAAATAACATTCTCAAATTATTAATAAGAACTTATGATATCATTATTCATTCATTAATTGATTTTTTAGGTGCAATTAAGTTATGTGTCCGAAAAAAATAATCTTACAAACATTTCATGTGAGGTAAAAGCTATTTGATATTTATTTGTATTGAGAATTACACACAACTAAGTATTCAATACTAATACCAATATTCCAGTTCTCAGTTGTAATATTAATGGTCCACCAGTTTTAGTTTTGTCATATTCAGTTTGAAATCTTAAGTAAAATAGAGCTTAAATTGACCATAATGGCTGGAATGTCCTTTACCCTACAAAATGAGGGGATTAAAACATTTCAGTTAAAAGCACTTTTTAATGATTAGTTGATGAATGCATGGTGGGAAGATGTGTAATGGTGACTATTTGGTTTTTGTTTTGAAATACACCTCAGCATCATGGGACACCTGACTGTATTGAGTTCAATTTATCTTTGGATAAAATTATTATATTTCCTGAAATGTTCATCCAAGCATCAACTGTCACATTAGGCCATATAGAATTAATTAGTTGGTTCTCAGTCATTTTTTTTTTAATTAGATGAAGGAGGGTGGAATTTTTTTTACCATTTTAATGAATACAAAATGGATGGGGCAAATTTTTTTTATTTTTTTTTTTTTTTTTTTTTAATTTCTCATTCATATCAAAATGAAATATTCTAATAAATCCTTTGATGCAACTTCTGTGTTCATTAATTTCAACAAGAAACATCAAAATTCACAAAAACGAAACTTAGCATTCTTTCTGTTTGTCGGGAAACGTCCATGTCCTAATTGCCACAGGCCCATCCTTTATCGAAGTGACTGCTTTTCTTTCAAGCGCTTGAAATATCAGTGAGGCTAAAGAGCGAAAGGGAATGCGGAACACAATTTTTCCAGATTTCCTACATCATAAGGGCCGGTACCCCATGATAAGCTATTCATCCCCCCAAAATGCACAGAACCCCATCAAAGTTTACAAAAAGAGAAACATGTATGTAACACCAAGATTTTCAGCACTCTAACAGCTTTATCCTTGAGGGATTGTGATCAAACTTCACACAATGATAAAGGACTAGTTAGTTATAGTTTCAGGGTCAAGGTCAAGGTCAAGGTCGAGGTCACTGTTACTATTTTTAGCGAGGGCCGATAATGAACATGTATTGCTTTAGTAATTCCCAGCGTGCTTGTTGATATGATCCTCAATACAATGAACAGGAAATGATGGGATAATTAACCTTCCTACTGACGATTCGGAATTTTGCTCAATTGTGATGTAGTGGGTTGCTTCCCTTTGATTGTCTCGCCAGGAAACAGAAGTTTGGTACTATAATGTAATGTCAGCATTGTGCTATACCAAAATGGCCTCACACTGATTCATCTTTGTGAATCTATCGGAGACAAATTTTGTTTTAAATCAGTTACTGTGAAAAAATAATTTTAATTATTCAAGTTTTTGCAGTTTTATACCACAACAAATGAATTGAAATGGACAAAAATCTGAAATATTAAATTGATCTTCAAGGCATTTGTTTTTTCTCTCTTATTTCACTCTTGAAATTATTGAAAAATCTAACAACACCATAAAATACCAGCCTTTTTACAGTAAAGGATTAAAATTATATAATTATCAGAATTATCTCAAATTTCAAACCAGGTATATATGGTTGTATGCATGTATCTAGTATGTGTTTGGAGTTTGAGTTTTTGATTGTGACCTTAACACTGTGACAGGTTTTTGTTGGCGAGGTATGTAAATGGCCGTCTGCTTCTGTAATCAAAGGCTAACAACTCTCCAGTTTTCTTGTTTGTTTGTTTTTTCTCTCAAGAATTTAATCATGCTTTAAATGGTACACACTATTATTTTTCAACTGTTGTACTGTTTTCTCTTTTTGATAATCTTAAGACATACTTTCAAAATTCTTCATAATAATACAGACATATTGATTTGTACTTTTAAAATTAATATTTTTTTCATCACTAATCATGGTTTGATTTCACTATTAAAAAAACCCACTAATAATTCTTCTATAAGGAACATTATCCTTTTTGATGAAATCATATATTCTGTATGACATAAGATAAATGTTCTTTCGAATTTTTTTTAGTAAATTGTAAATATATAGGATGTTAATTAGTATTAGGAAAACATTTTCTTTAAAGTTCCTTGTTTAATAATAATTTGTTTCAGAACAAAATCTAAAGTTGCAGACATCTAGCTTTCACGATTGCAGTAATTACTTCAGGAAGCACCGACATCAATTAGAAATTCTAAAATTACTGGATATTTTGGATTGTTGGTGTAAAAAAACATCACTATATTTCACTGTATACATATTTATATATACTGTTCATTTTTGTCATTTTGCTTAAGTTTTGTTTTCAAAAGACAATCATACGTTGATCTACCGGTATACCGTATCCAATTTAACCTTAGCCTGTTGTAAGATTATTTAATATTTCTTGTTCACTGAGAGGCCCCAAGGCTGTAATAGTGGACATCTAGAGTATTAATCATAGTAAAAATCTGTTTTAATCTGATTAGTTTGTAAATAAACAGTTCAATCTCACACCAAAAAAAAAAAAAAAAAAAATTATGTTTGTTCATATATGCATGAATGCTATTGCTCTCATTGGTTTAATTTATACTTCGTTCACAGCACTTCAACATTGACTAGCTTTGTTTTAATTCTACAGTAGCTTCTAATTAGGAGATGATATGGCTTGATATTGTCTTGTGTAACTGCTAATATATTCAACTATGAATGCATGTCATCTAAAGGAGGAAGTGTTTGGTACAATTTACCAAGATTATCTCCCTTTTAATTCATTCACTGGTAGGATTGTGGATATTATTGATGATTCTCTTTCACTATTGTTAACAGTGAAGCGAATTATGAAATCATAAAAAAATTCTTAGATACCAGCAGAATAAATTGTTTGAAAAACAAATGTAAAATGAAAAAGAAAGTATGTTTTTCAGATGTTATCAGTATGTAAGAAAATATCTGTACAGCTATTACAGTATATACCTGACAGGTAATATACAATATCTATATATATATATAGTATACAGTATATATACCTGACAGGTGATGTACATTATCTGTATATATATAGTATACAGTATATACCTGACAGGTAATATACAATATCTGTATATATATAGTATACAGTATATATACCTGACAGGTAATATACAATATCTGTATATATATAGTATACAGTATATATACCTGACAGGTAATATACAATATCTGTATATATATAGTATACAGTATATATACCTGACAGGTGATATACAATATCTGTATATATATAGTATACAGTATATACCTGACAGGTAATATACAATATCTGTATATATATATAGTCTACAGTATATACCTGACAGGTGATATACAATATCTGTATATATATAGTATACAGTATATACCTGACAGGTGATATACAATATCTGTATATATATAGTATACAGTATATACCTGACAGGTGATATACAATGATTGAGATCATATATACGGTCCAATTCAAGGAAGAAATTGTAGCTTCTTATTTGATTTTGTGCTTATATATATGTAATGACAGCAATTAATGCCAAATTTAGTCCCCTGCAAATTATTGACAAAGTACTGGGGTATGATATGTAATATTTACATTATGGTTTGTTTTAAGTAGATTTAAAAAGAAATAATTAAAAAGAATGTAAATCTTTTCTAATTTACAATTTCTTCCTCTTGTCATGAAATCCTTAAATAACTGTGATGAGATGTCACAAACTTCTGTGTCTTTATTTTTAATTTCAATTAAATTAATTAATCGCTTTACTTCTGTTTCAGTCATTTGTACTATATGTATGTTTATTGATGAATGAGTATGTGTTATTTAATCATTTCAGTTACCGCAAAGTCAAGGCTGTCGATGACTATATCACCGATAACAACCGCATGCAGATGTTCATGCGAGCTTCCATCGGTGAAATCGTCATACAGGTGTCATTGGAGCAGAACCATCAGCGGCGGGAATATCTCATGTTCCGCTTGGATGGATTCACGGCTGATATGGCATACACAGTGTGGATTGACAGGAACAAAGTGATTCCGTGCGGAATCGCGTTCCACGCCAGACTACGAGGGATCGGAATGGCGGACAAACTCCACAGAGGTTGTTGATTTAATATGTATTAACCTAAAATAAACTCAATTAATAGACCAACGTTAATTTCGTTTTAATAAATACTGTTACAGGAATATCCTAAAATTAGCACAAGAGACTGCACATGTTAGTTTGTTAATTAACATTTTCAATTTAGATTTCAAAGTAGTTAACATGTGATGTGTATATATTAATGACCAAACAGTACTGATCAATATATTTTAGCTAAGAAATAGAGTATATATTAATTACACACATATATATTGTGTACTGGCTTCATGTTAAACAGGTGCTACAGGAGCGTACCTGGATCTGCTCCAGACAGAATCAGAGAATGAACTCATCTCCATCTGCTATAGACAGGTAAATTTGACATGTCATTCTCAAATCGTATTACAGGTTAGACAGCTGTAAATTTGACATGTCATTCTCAAATCGTATTACAGGTTAGACAACTGTAAATTTGACATGTCATTCTCAAATCGTATTACAGGTTAGACAGCTGTAAATTTGACATGTCATTCTCAAATCGTATTACAGGTTAGACAACTGTAAATTTCACATGTCATTCTCAAATCGTATTACAGGTAATTAGTCAACTGTAAATTTGACATGTCATTCTCAAATCATATTACAGGTTAGACAACTAAATTTGTTTCCTATTGTTTCAAATATGTAAAATAGGTTTGTGGCTGAAATCAACAATTTGATAAATTCTGTGAATTTGGAATACAGTAGTTATGTCCTTAGATCTATACTAGTACATTAATTGTGTATGTTTATATTGAAATATTAATCTTGCTTAATGAATATTGAAATATCGATCTGACTGTAGGAGAGGAAGTTTCATGAATTCCTCCTACCTATGACCTGTGAAAAATAAGTAAAAACTTCAAATTTGTATTTAATTGATTTATTGGAGTTTCTACTTTAATGCCAATTAAATGTTGATTTTTTTAGTTATTAAATTTGATTGTGTTTGAGAGTCAGGATCAATTAGGGAATTATCAACACTTGACCTAATATTGGGGATGGTAGATAAAGAGAATTGACTTAGAATTTGTCAAACTATAAGTCAATGTTTAATATCAAGTTATCAATAACTAGTTGTTGTAATTTCTTATTGGCAGGTGAAACCTGAATGTCCAGATTTTGGGCCAGTGTTCAAGAACATAGAGCATGGTGCGACCTTGACCTTCAATAATTTGTCAATCATGTTTGACCAGACTGGGGTCTGCTATCTCAAAAAATTTCTGGAGGATTTGAGAGCGAGGTAAAATCCATCAAATTTTTCGGTGAATTTTGAGAATGAGTAATTTTGTGACATTTTCTTTTGCATTTTTATCAGATATTTTTACACAACAGGCATGTTGTATCTGGAATAAACATGTATATGATATTTTTTCAACAAAGGATTTTCGGGTTGTTACAGAAATTTCAGTGAATTTCTGAGGTATACTGAAAAAATAGGACAGGCAAAACTTTAAAATTACACAGAATTCTTGATTTGATTGTGTGGTAATCAACGGCTAGAACGAGATCATGATTCAATAAACATCAGTTTATATATATATATCTATCTGTTCTCATCGACAGGATGTACCCCAAGAAGGATACGCTAGATGACAATCCCTTCGCAGGACAGTCCTCAATGATAGACTCTTCCATAGTGAGGCTTCGAAGCACCCGTGGGAGTCGAGGCAGTCGAAGCAGTCGTACCAGTCGTACCAGTGTGACGGAAAAACTGAAGTCAATTATCCAAGAAGGTATACGATTTACTTTTAAACGGAATCATGATGGCTGAGGTTTTGGATCAAATTCATTTACTTTAAACAGAATCATGATGGTTGATGTTTCGGATCAAATTCATTTACTTTAAACAGAATCATTAGGCCAATGGCTCGGATCTGTTCATTTACTGTAAAACCGAATCATGATGGCTGATGACACAGATACATTCATTGACTTTTAGACAGAATTATGATGGCCAATGGCTTTGATCCATTCATTAAAATTTCCATCATAAATCTTAAGTAACAAGGAATTTAAAAAATCACCGAAATGTGTCGGATCTGAACATCTTTGAGTCCATCAAAATCATGTTGTTAGTGAGATCGCACACCAATATTTTACATGTATCAAGGAAATGCTCAATCTTTGAGCAGCAAGCTAGTGAATGTCAAATGTCAACTGTGTCCACCATATATTAAGATGAGGAAAGCTGGAATAAAACTATCCAGAAAGGGAATTGAAATCTGAACAAAAAGCAATATTTCACTAGAAGTATATAAAACTAACTGTGTCTACCATACATTAAATTGATCAAAGCTTGAATAAAACTATCCAGAAAGGGAATTGAAATCTGAACAAAAAGCAATATTTCACTAGAAGTATATAAAACTTACTGTGTCCACCATACATTAAATTCATCAAAGCTGAGATATAACTATCAAGAAAGGGAATTGAAATCTGAACAAAAAGCAATGTGTCTCTTTGAATAATATCAAAACTACTGTGTGTGTATGACAGTCTACCATCAAAAGTAGTCTTGGCCAATAGGGTGAACAGATTATTCCATATGTTGTGTTTCTGATTGAGCAGGCGGTCCATCAAGTCTCATCAAGATCCATGTGATTACCTGTGTTCATGACATTAGCCTTCACCTGCGTAATGTTGAGACGAAATTCTCCGAACTCCATATCAAGGGTAGGTAATCATCCATTGTTTAAAGTATTTTAGTGTTGGCAGATCTTACCACTAAACATTACATGAGCAGTATTTAAATTAGAGGATAGATTCTCCAGGTTTGGGGGGGGGGGGGGATGTCAGCTTGAAAAATATCTTCTTTTTTTTTTTTTAAAGTTTTTTTACTAATTTAAAAGCTGGTATGTATAAAGGAAAAAAATAATTTGAAAAAATAACAACAAAACAAAGTTTTTTCTCAAATATCTTATGCACTGTCCTTGAAATTCATTCTTGATAAAAAAAGATTTATTTTTAAATTATATCTTTGGTTTATTCACTGTGTAATAGCGGACAGCCATGCCTATCTGCCCTGTATAAATGATTTTGGTTTAAATTGAGGTAGTTGATACTATCCTTAATTTGCAATTTTTTTTTAAGACTTGGAAGGTCAGTTCATTGCCAGAGCTAAGAAAATGACATTCAACTGTCGTCTGCAGAAATTCTTTGTGAAAGATCTGACTCCAGACACTCTATATCCTAACGTAAGTATAACGTATCAGACAATCATATATATGCATGACCTAAGTATGATTCCAGAAAGTTTATAATACAAAATGGTCATTCTAACTCAGATTTGATAAAAAATTAAACAAATATAAGGAATTCAATATAGATTTTCACTGTGACCTTTGAAAACCTATAAGATCCCATTTTACATCAGGGCCTGTATTCATGAAAACAATCTCAGGCTCAAACATGAAATCTGTGAACAATAGGCATGTTTAAAATTATATAATACACCACCTCATGTAAAAGATTGAAAAAGCTTAAACATTGAAAATGATCTCTTAATTGAAGTCTTTCTGAAATTTGATCATATCATTAAAAAAAAATATATATATATTAGAATTATCCTCAAAATTATTTGAGCCTAAGCACAAAATGTATCTTTGAGCATTTATATTACGTTTTTTTGTTCTGCGTGCTGCATAGATAAGGTTCACTGTGTTAATCTAGGTCAAATCCACCTCATGTCATGGTAACTTTATAGTAGTACATCTCTCATGTTGATAACTTAAACTGTAACTTATACATTTAATTCTATTCACAATTTCTATAGGTTGTAACTTATGATATTCATTTGATAAATTGTAACTTATATAACTGGATATACTTTCAGATCCTCGAGATTGGTACTGATGAAAACCCATTCTTTGACTTGAAGGTACATATTATTCTTTGAATCTCTGAATATTGAATGACTGTTGAGGTATATTCTACAGGTGATTAGAAATTTGTTTCATAATCTTGTTACTATTTCATTATATTTCATTAATTTTTCCTTCAATTTTTTCAAAACTTATTTCTATACCTTTCAACATTGTATTAATGTCAAGTTCAATCAGAAAAAGAGTGTATGATAGGTCAGTTGGTTAGAGTGAAAGCCACATAACCTCATGTGATGACCTGAGGGGTGTGGTTTGACGCTCATAACCTCATGTGATGACCTGAGGGGTGTGGTTTGACGCTCCATACCAGTGTCGGTTTGTTTCTCAGGAAGTTGAGAAAAGGACTGGTCTGTGGTGTTGTTGTGTCCTTGTCCTTAGGCTGTTGTGTCCTTTGGCAAGACACTCTTCCATAATTGCTCTGGATGGCATGCAATCAACCTCCGGTATGTTATTCATTAAATGAGGTAGTCACCAACTACTACAAGGTGACCTTGCCTCAAAATGACCCTGGCTGTTCACAGGCAGATAAACATAGCAAACAAATAAACAATGTATATACTGTACTTGGTTTAAATGTTTATTGTTTACTATGTGTAATGCTAATGTATAGGGAATCAAAAAGCCACAATACACATATATCTAGCTATTCAATATATAAAAGTATACTGATTGATTGTTGTCAATTTATGCATAATTATGTAAACATATTAGAATTTCTGATAGACCATATAAAAGTATTATGTATAATTCTGCCTTCTTACTATAACTGGCATTCGTCATCAGGTTGAACAATTTAAATCCGACGGCATGACACGGCGGTTGTCACGGCGAAGTACAGAACCTCTCGATTACTATGCTAGGCTACACATTGGTCAGCTCCAGGTGGCATTCATTAACAAGTTTTTCTGGGAAATCACGGTAAGAAGATTTCTCTGAAGAGCAGATAACTGCTATTTTGGACTATACTCTATGTTGTTTTTCTCTTCACAGTTTGGCAAAGGATATTGCTGACATGATATACACTGTGTATGAACAATTTCTTTTTCACCTTTTGTAAGTTTTTTATTAGGTCACTTGAGGCAACATCTCAAGTGACCAATTCTAATTGCCTTTTGTCTGTCGTCATGCGTCATCTATCAAGCATCATCTGTCTAAACAATTTACATTGCCAAATTCTTCTGAGAAACCCTGAAGTTATTTCAATAATATTTTCAAAAACCTTCCATGGCCAAAGGTCAACCAAATTTTTGAATTGTATGAAATTTCAAAAATTTTGTTCTCATGACCAAAATAAGGTGGACACAAATACTCTTCATTGATGGAAGGGTCTTAAGGTGCTTTACCAAAAGTTTGAATTTCATGAACCTAGGGTGTCAGGTTTGCCCCTGGGGATGCTTTACTAAATTTAATGAAGAGGGAAATCACATTTTTGACTATCATTTACATGATTCCTATCGGAATTAATTTCAAGATGGCTAACATTATCAGCTTGGTGGAATGCACAAGTTGGCCTTGTCAGACCTCCTGGGCTGATGGGTATAGGGCCAGAAAGGGTAAAACTAACTGAAATTTCAAAAAAAAATCTTCTCAGGACTGGCAATTGTAGAAACAAACACTCTTCATAGATTGAAGGGTGTTTAAAGTTGTTTTACCGAAATTGTGAATTTCATAAACCTGGGGTCTCACATTTCCCCCTGGGGAGGGGGTAAACTTTACTATAGTTTAATATATGAAAATCACAATTAGCAGTTTTGGAAGGCAGTTTTATGTATGCAAATGCTGGCCTGACAGACCCCCAGGGGCTGATGGGTGGGGTCAAAAGGGTCAAATTGACAGAAATATTTCAAAACTCAAGCGACCATAAAGGCCCATGCATGGGCCTTCTGTTTGTGGATATAGGAAAGAGGATTGACATATATGAACTAAAATTATCTTAAAATTGTTTCATCATTGTAGAGGTTTTTTGAGCCACTGAAGAGTCCGGAGCTGTCTGATGTAGCTTATAGGACAAAGGAGTCTGTATCGAAACAGGTAAATAAATGTGGATGGAAATCTGTAAGTCCCCTCTTCAAAAAACCTTAATATATAATATCAAAAATTGATATATCTCCAAGACACTTTAACACTAGCCCTACACCTCCAAAACCTGGTACATCCTTAAATGACCCTGCATGGCTGATAATAGGACGTTAAAAAAAAAAAAACCCAATATATCTCCAGGAGAAAGTTTTCTGATGCTGACCCAGTACATTTACATATCCCAGCATCCTCTGTAAACATGGCGCTTTGTATTTTACTCGCTCGTTTTGACCTTGACCTTCAGATGATGGAGATAACTCCGGCAACAGTAAGAGTTGCTCTAGTGGTGAAAGCACACATCCCCACCGTGGTGGTACCGCAGCACTCGCAGTCACGTGACCTCTTCTTCGTGAAGTTTGGTAACCTGGAGGTTTGGAATCAGTTTGAGAGGAAAGAAGTTCGAGATACTGGTATGTCTCAGGAATGGAACCACTTCAGTGCCAAGCTTACCTCTATGCAGATTAGCAAGTAAGTTTTCATTTACTTTTGATACTGATATTTTTATACACCTGTTCACATTTCGAAACTTGTTTGAAGTTTTTTGGAAAGATTCTTCTGTTTGTGAACAGTAAAGACATGTAATGTGTTAATTTATTATTCAAAGTTTTTTCTTTGAATGTTCTCATGGGGTTAAATAAGGACAGTATGGATTCAATTTATGAAAAAAGGTCTTATTTTATCACATTTTTGACATGTACATTTTTTGGGTAATTGTTTGAGTTCAACTCATGATGTTAATTAATTCAGTTGTACTTCAATTACTCCATGTGTATCACAAGACCATTTATTCAACGATAGAAAAAGTGTTTTTTTTAGTAACCTCTGAATTTTAAAATGTGTTTTCATAAAAAATATCAACAAGTCACTTTTATTGGTTCAAGTTTTACACTACTGACTGTGTTACAGTATGATTTTAAATACTTGTCCGAAATATCAGAATTATGATCATAGTTTCACAAAATATTAATAGTACTCAGTATGACTTGTCAAACCCCACAAGTTTGTGTACATGTTATTAATAAATATCTTTGAATAATATGATTACAAATATTATTTGAGATTCATGTTGTTAAATTAATTTTGATAACACTTAATGAATTGTTGTTTAAGGGGCAAACTTCTGGAGGACAATGCCACGTTTGTAGTTCTCCACCATCTTGTGGAGCCTGTCAATTTTACTGCATCATTCAGCCTCGCTCTAGCTCCATTTGTGGCCGATATCGTTTATGACGTCTCCGGTGAACTCAATCTAGTCAAGGTATTTTGGTATCATTTGGATTGAAACCTTCCCCGGGTTTTCATTTTGTGTTGAAATCTGGAGAGAGAAAAAAAAATAAAATTTCACTAGTTTTAAAATTCCATCTGTTCATCTGAATTCATCTCTTACCATGATATTCATGTGACAAGAAACCTTTGCTTGGTAATTATCCACTCTTGTCGTTTTCAGTTTAAAAAAGCTATTTTGCTGCCCTGCAATAATGATCCTGTCCCCCTGTGTACATTGTGTTAATTGTTAAATGTGTCTGCCCCGGCCATTGGCTTGATTATCACAAGATGTTAATTGGTTATTGTCTTTTTAGTTACATTTTCATAGAAATTCTTAAATCTCAAATCTGTCGATGGTAAAAGCTCTAATCTATCGTTTACTTACACTTTGAAAGGTGTTATTTGAGAGAATTATTTTTTGGATGGAATCTAATTGAAAGGTCAAGGTCAATTATGTTCATAACCTTTGATTTTGATTTTTTTTGTAACCCTGCTGGAAGGTCAAGCTATTTACTGCTCTGATAATTTGCATAGCCTTGGAATGTTAGTCATCTTATTTATAACCCCGGGATATTTTTCTGCATGCTTAGCAATTGTCAGAAACCTAAAGATATATTTTTACTTTCACTATGTGGTCATGCCTGAGTATTAACATGACCCTTGCAATGTCAAGGTCTATATCATTTCCATGGTTACAGGTAAATATGCTGGAGACGGACATGAAGTTAGTTATGGATATCATGAAGCAGAACTTCGGAGAGGGAGCCCCGTCAACTAAACCAGGTAACCTTGATCAACAGAACATTTCAGACATTTCTTATCAAAAAATGTTTGATCAGGTTAGCTTTAACAATGTGCTGTGAAATATAAGTTCCCATGAAACCCATAACACAACCAGATGTAGCTCAGTCCAATTTGGTCTGGGCTGAATCAGATATATGGTCATATATCATGAAATGAAAAAAAAAATGTCAAGAAATTAGAAAAAAAACAACATTACTTTAAACATATTATCAAATCGATGAAATTAACATAAATTTCTTGCTCCTCACAGATCTGGCCAAACCTTCCTCAATGAAACCTACCAGTACAATGGACTCTAGTGTGACAGTGATTCAGCATGACCTTGACACGCCCACTACTCCAGAGGTCATGCCTGGGACACCCTACAATGCTGTGGTTACTCTCCAGGGTCTTGTCCTTTGTCTTTATGAGGAAACTAACGGGACTACAAGTAGTATAGAGGTAGCTGTCAGTAGATTTAAAGGTCAAGGGTTACTGGTGAAGGTCAAAGGTTATCTTACAATTTGTTTTTAGGTCACCTGAGACAAAGTCTCAAGTGACCTATTCTAATCCCCTTTTGTCCGTCGTCGTGCGTCGTCCGTCGTGCGTCGTCCGTCGTCCGTCGTCCGTCGTGCGTCCGTAAACAATTTACATTTTCGACTTCTTCTCCAAAACCCCTAAACCAAACTCAATGAAATTTGGCATGAAACTTCTATGGCTAAAGGTCAACCAAAATTGTAAATTATATGGTTCCCAACCCCCAGGGGCCTGAGGGGCGGGGCTAAAAAGGGTCAAATTGACTAAAACTTCAAAAATCTTCTTCTCTACTCCCAGTCATGGTGGAATCAAACACTCTTCATAGATGGAAGGGTCTTAAGGTGCTTTACCAAAATTGTAAATTTCATGACCCAGGGGTCTAACGTTTGCCCCTGGGGAGGGGGTAAACTTTACTATAGTTTATATAGGGAAATCACATTTTTGACTTTTATTTGTTTTATTTCTTTTGGAATTCATTCTAATTTGGTAAACATTGTCAGCATGGGATGACAGTTTGATGGCATGCACATGTTGGCCCTGGTTGACCCCCAGGGGCTGATGGGCGGGGCTAAAAAGGGCCAAATTGACTGAAATTTCAAAAATCTTCTTCTCTACTCTTGGATAATAAGGAATCAAATACACTTCATAGATGGCAGGGTCTGAAGGTGCTTTACCAAAATTGTGAATTTCATGACCCCGGGGTCTCAAGTTTGCCCCTGGGGAGGGGGTAAACTTTACTATAGTTTATATAGGGAAATTACATTTTTGACTTTTATTTGTTTTATTTCTATTGGAATTCATTCTAATTTGGTTAACATTATCAGCTTGGGATGGCAGTTTGAGGGTATGCACATGTTGGCCCTGATTGACCCAGAGGGGCTGATGGGCGGGGCTAAAAATGGTCAAATTGGCTGAAATTTCAAAAATCTTCTTCTCAAGACTGAAATAAGGTAGAATCAAATACTCTTCATAGTTGGAAGGGTCTTAAGGTGCTCTACTAAAATTTATTAATTTAATGACCCTGGGGTCATAAGTTTGCCCCTGGGGAGGGGTTACATTTTACTATAGTTTATATAGGGAAATTACATTTTTGACTGATTTGTTTGATTTCTATTGGAATTCATTCTAACTTGGTTAACATTTTCAGCATGGGATGAAAGTTTGATAATATGCATATGTTGGCCCTGACTGACCCCTGAGGGCTGATGGGCGGGGCCAAAAAGGGTAAATTAAATTAACTGAAATATTTCAAATCTCAGGTGACCGTTAAGGCCCATGGGCCTCTTGTGAAAGATCTAAGGTTGCTGTGCAATACCAGCATTGTAAAAGTAAACATACTTTAAGTAATAAAATGGAAAGACTTCCTTCGATTTAATTCCTAGCTACAAAAAATATGCCGCCAGAGTCCTTAGGCCATATAAAATTAATTAGTTGTATATCAGGCCAAATTTTTGAAAAAATAGATGAGGAAGGGCTGCATTTTCTTTTACCATTTAATTGGATAAAATACAGAATGATGCTGGTTATTTTATAAAAAATTTATCATTCACACTAAAATTAAATATTTTAATAAATCTTTTGAAGCAACCTCTGTGTTCATCAACTTCAACAAGAAACAACAAAATTTTCACAAATACGAAACATGGCATTCTTTCTGTTTGTCGGGAAACGTCCATGTCACAATCGCAATGGACCCATCCTGTATCGAAGTGTATAGTTCTGTCATTTTACAAGCATTGTATCAACTAGCTAGGTCTCTTTAACGCTTGTAACTACTTTTCGTTCAAACGCTTGAAATATTGGTGAGACTCAAAAGTGTGAACTGGAAGCAAAATTTTTTTTCCAGATTTTAAAAGAAATATTGTGCTGTTAGAGAAGAAAAGATCTTAGTATAAGCAGAAACCCATCTTTAAAGAAAAGAAATTTTATATTGATTATTCCAGAATTAAATTAAAATAATTTGATAAAAGCAAGGGGAATACGATCGGAGATGTTCACCACCTCGCATTTCCTTGTTTACTGAAATTTTATGGGATATAATTCTTACAGAAGAACTTCCTCAGCCGATTTGAAGTAGGGAAGATCAAGGCGAGAGCCAATAGTCATAAAGAGGGCGAGAACAAACTCGACTTCAATCTTTCATTTCACACGATGTCAATTGATGATATGAGACCTAACAACACCCGGGCAGTGAGAAAGTAAGTCGATCCTGTTTGCTTTCTTAGTTAAATTTGGAGGGATGGGTTGGAGGGATGGGGGAGTGGGATATGGGCTGGGAAAAGGAAGATATGTAACTGGCCATAAAGGATGGTAAAAGGGATAAAGACTGGGGATCAGAGGATATGCGTATGATTAACGAGGGAAAGGGGGATATTTCGATAGGGTTGAGTAGGGGGATATATTAAGGTCGAAAGCTGAGTGTTATGAAGGAATAATACAGAGTTACTAAGGGGAGACAAAAGGGGATGTAGAGTGAGGGAGGGGACAAGGGTGGAGAATGGATGATATTAGGTTTGAAATGGGGATATTGATTATAGGTGGGGATATAGAGTGGGAATTGAAGATAATTGAAATTGGAAGGGGGATAAAAAGTGGGAAATGGAGGATATAAGATTCGAAAGGGGGATATAGAGTGTGGGAGGGGATGTAAACGATGTAGGAGGGGAGGATAATGGAGGGTATAATTAGGGAGGATGTAGGTTGGAAAATGTGGATATAAGTTTGGAAGGGGGGCATAGTGTGGAAAATGGAGGATACAAGGTTGGAAAGAGTGGAGATAGAGTGTGGGAGGGGAGGATAAGTGAGGTTATGAATTGGAAGAATGTAGGGTTGGGAAGGGGGCTATAGAATGCTAAAGATTGTATTTAATCAACCAGTTATACACTTATACTGTTAATCATACTCTTGCTGTTTTCAGTGTATTTTACTGTACCAGAGAGGAAGTTGTCACGGACGATGACCACAAGCCACTACCTATGATATCTGTGATATACAAGACTGCACATGATGGAAGTCAGGAAGGTGAGTTGACCATTGGTCAGTCACACAGGTGAGTATATAATGACCATTGGTCAGTCAAACAGGTGAGTATGACCATTGGTCAATCAGGAAGGTGAATGTGACCACAGGAAGATGAGCTTTTGCCTGTAGATGATTATGACACTTGGTTAGTCAGAGGAAGGTGTGTCTGACCATGTATTGGCCAGTCAGGAAGGTGAGTGACCATTGGACAGTCTGGGAGATTAAGGTGTGTCTGACCATGCATTGGCCAGTCAGGAAGGTGAGTGACCATTGGGCAGTCTGGGAGATTGAGGTGTATCTGACCATGCATTGGTCAGTCAGGAAGGTGAGTGACCAATGGGCAGTCTGGGAGATTAAGGTGTGTCTGACCATGCATTGGTCAGTCAGGAAGGTGATCGAGTGACCATTGGCCAGTCTGGGAGATTAAGGTGTATCTAACTTAATGCATTGGTCAGTCAGGAAGGTGATCGAGTGACCATTGGGCAGTCTGGGAGATTAAGGTGTATTTCACTTAATGCATTGGTCAGTCAGGAAGGTGAGTGACTATTGGGCAGTCTGGAGGGACATTTTTCTTTCTATTTTTTCCTCATTTTTTTAAAGGCCTCACTTGACCACTCAACCACTTGAAAGAGCTCAAGGGATTGGGATTATATCTATGAGAGCCAATACTGCATGCTGACTTTGCATATATTTTTTTTCTCTTACAGCGGACATACGTATGGAAAAAGTCACTCTAAACTTGAATGTTCCATTCCTGCTACGTTTGCAAGAATTCTATGCTGTTTCCATGGGAACTACTTCAGACTTACTTCCTCCGCCTTTACCTGGTGACCTTGACACTGATGGAAGTCATGTTGATTCCCCTGACCTACCCGCCCCCGTCACTCCTCTCAAGGTCTTCTGTACTATTAAGGAGCCAGAGATCGTTTTGTTTGCCGACCCTAGTCTCGAGGACAGTCGTATAGTTGTCCTCAAGGTCAGTGGTATATAATTCAGAAGAGCTCATTTAACGAAAATTCTCCCAGGTTTAGATATTTATATGTTCTCTGGTCTCGGTGACAAAATAAATGGATACAAATTTATTGTTGTTGAATTTCTGTAGGCCTGCCAGGGTAATGTCAGATTTTAAATTAACATTGTGGAACAATGAGTATATTTTTTTCTTTACTCAGTGTTGTCTACAATGTTTTTTATTAACTTGATCTCATATATAGACACACCTGGAAGACAATTTGACAATTTTTCATAGGGATCCAAAGGTTGACCTAAATTTGTTGTACATATTTTATTGATGTAAGATACTAATACAATTAATAACCTGCTACTAATGCTGATACATGGTTTTATTAACCCGAGAAAAAACGTTGACCAAGGAAATATCTGGAATCATGTGACAGGATTTTAGCTAATCAGAAAATGTGAAAAATTTCAATTTATAAATAGTAATTAAAAGTGTTGAATTAAATGGTTAACATTAATCAAAGAAGAAATAAATAATCAAATTTTAAAAATCATTAGAAATAGTTCATTATATTTCAATTCAGTGTTAAATCAAAATTATTTGACTCACTTGACTTTTTTTTTAGGCTGATATTGAAGTGGACATGGTGAACAATGAAAAAACACAGAAGCTTGTATCCAAAGTAAAAGATCTTAAGATGTATTCGGCCCAATATTCAACTCAACATGCCGTCAGCAGCTGGGTAAATATATGGCCTGACAGAAATCAGACAAATTTATCTCCCCTTCACAAAAGTACTTGTATAAACATTTCATCCTGTAGTTTTAGTCGTTTTAATTTTGGACATTCTAATTGTGGTGTTTTATGGTCTGTGCTTTGCAAAACTAATTCTAGGAGTCATTGTCAACCTATCTACGAGGACCAAACCATTCGGAACTCCATGGGGAATCAACTATATTGCTTATTTCTATGATAAATCCCGATAGGTACAGGTGCAGGATGGGACCAGATAAGTTCAGTGACCAACACAACATCTCTTTCCACGAAGATTTTTGGTTTGTTTGGTTTGTTTTTGTTTAACATCCTATTAACAGCCAGGGTCATTTAAGGATGTGCCAGGTTTTGGAGGTGGAGGAAAGCCGGAGTACCCAGAGAAAAACCGCGGCCTACGGTCAGTACCTGGCAACTGCCCCACGAAGGTTTCAAACTCGCAACCCAGAGGTGGAGGGCTAGTGTTAAAGTGTCGGGACACCTTAACCACTCGGCCACCGCATGTAGTCAATGTTATTAATACTTCATGTATTATTAGACTGTCTGTCAATAATTAAGTGGGTCATTCATTTGTTATAGGTGATACAGCCTTGTGATCTGACTTTTGAGAGGACGTACAACATTTTAGAAAACCATGTTGATATGTCGGCTCATATTACGGAGCTGATATTGTGTACGTCTCCAAGTGTCCTCCATTTTGCCTTTGATGTGTTGGCCTTGATGGGAGGCAAAGATTCTGAGGTAAAATCTCTATTAACTCTAACCTGTATAATGTTTATTATTTATAGATTAAATAGTCTTTTGCACAAATCTTTGACTATTTGTCATGAATAGACAATTACTTGATTATTTTAAAAGAATTAGGAATTACTGATAACAGCGGATGTAAGTTCAAGATTCAGTATGTGTACTTAAAAGTTTAATGTAGCAAAGGTGTTTTTCAAAAAATTTGAATTATTGAAATAAAACTTACTGATGAGTTGTCTTTATTTAATGTCATTTTAATGCTAATATGGATTATTGAACCATGATGATTTGTTACCAGGAGATTAGTTATATTTTGTGATGCTGAAACAGTCCAGGTAACCACAATATATCATTACAATACAATATTGTTGTTGTCTCCTGTTTTATCACCTCGGAGCAAATGAATGAAAATTTACCAGATCATGCAGAGAGGTACTCCTATAACATAAGAGGCCGCTGGTCGGCTCTTTTTCTATCGGATATTATTTTGCCGACTGCGACCTCTTATTTCCGAAGCACTAATTCTTTGATGCAGTTTCCGCCCGAAATCCGGGCGGAACTAAATATGCTTGAAAAAAACACTTAAGAGGTTGACAGGTCATTAAAACGATGTCTACGTATCATGTATGCAATATTTATCCCATATGTATGTCACAGACACAAATATATAGTATAATACGGTGTATAACACACAAAATACATGCCCATGTCGTTGTAGCACTTTTCTAGTCGTTTTTAAAAATGGCTGCCTAAAGGTTGATACAAAATAGTTGTCGTTATTTCAAACGGAACGAAATGATACGGACTTTGTTGTATTCCGCTTGTAGGACAAAGGTTGTAATCCATTTTTGTATTAACCGGCAAATCACGTGGTATTTTTACTATCACTAACGGCAGTATTGTCTGCTTGCGCTCTGCTCCGCTTCGGAAGAAGAAAACTTCATAATATGTGTTTGTTACGAAATTATTCTCATTTAATCATTGGATTATGG
Source organism: Pecten maximus (assembly GCF_902652985.1). Classification (NCBI taxonomy): domain Eukaryota; kingdom Metazoa; phylum Mollusca; class Bivalvia; order Pectinida; family Pectinidae; genus Pecten; species Pecten maximus. The sequence continues at coordinate 11,032,942 of NC_047019.1, read as the reverse complement.
AAAGAAATATATATTGGACACCGTTGATCATTTAAATGTAAGTTGACACGCTATATTTTTGCAATAAACGAACTTTGAAAATTTCATCGTCAGCATCGGGAAAATCAGCTATGGGCAGTTAGAGGTTACACGGCGCCTGTCAAAAGTATCTCGCCGTGTAAAACCTCTAACATTGTTGGAGTAGCAGAGAGGCTGATGGTTAAATTCAATTCCAAAATAGCAATAGAATTGTTTTTGCTTTCATTCAGACACCAGAAGACCAAGCCACCACATCACAGACGGAGGATTATAGGAACCTTTGGGGAGTTAAGGCAACATCTGCTGAGAAATGGCTAAACAAGATAGGTGAGTACCTTGACTAAATATTCCGGTCACCGGGCAGTTATTGTGTAAATGAAAACAATACCCTATTGTTATTTTGAATCAATAATAATGACTCTTTGTTGGAGATGTAGCACATAAATTTAACTGTACAATGTATTTGTTTATTGAATGACTTTTCTTAAAGCATTCAGAACTTAAACAAATCTTATTCAATAGAAGTTAGAATTTTCTTGATGCTTTTGAGAATAGCTCTGAGGTTATCTACATCAACAAGCTAGAAGACAAACTTTTTCCTTAAATATACACTGAATGGACGTTGGCTCTTTAGGGA